>NW_028126231.1:0-681000 GCF_965194825.1 Balaenoptera physalus
CAAGGCTAGTCCCATCATGCCCCCATTTCCATGGGCACAGGCAGCATACATCTCTGTGGTTTTTAACAAGTCAAATCAGACCCAGAGTACACAGTTGTTGCTTCCCTGAATCAACTTCTCGAGGCAGGGTGTTCTGCATCTAGTGAACGGCCACACCAAGGAAAGCCCTAGCTAGGCCTCTGGGCCCGTGCCTCTTCAAAAGCCTGCCGTGCTACAGGAAAAACTGTGCTTTAGTTTCAATAGAAACGAGGTCGTCTTTCTTCAGGAGGCAGGGTGACTTCAGGTAGGAGGTCCTGAATGGAAGGAGAAGCTTACTGTTTCTCTCTGTACAGCTCAAACTACGGAATGAGAACGAATTCCACGGCCTATTGGAACTTGCTTAAAGGTGCTCGTGAACCTGGGCGATAGCTGGCTATATCAAGATGTCCCAATAAGAGTGCACTGTGTTACCCTACACTCGACATACACACTTTGAGTCTGAAAGCTCCTGGCCTGGATATTGCTTAGAAGGGCCAGGGGAGCCTGAGGGTACTCAGTGTTCTTGCAGGGAATAGGGTTTCCAGGCGAGGCACCTGGGTGTCCTGAAAAGCGTACTGGCTTTAAAATGCTGAAGATATGCGTCTACGGCCACATGGAAACTGCTACACGCCTCCGCTTCTGCAAAGCATTTCATGGCCTTACCTCGAGGCAAGTTCTCACGTTTCTTGCCCTGTGAACGACACAGCATGTTAAGATGCTGTATTTCTCCTTGAATAGAGTGACTTCAGGTACGAGGTCCTCGATAAATTCTAAGCAGAGTGTTTTCTCTGGGCAGCTCTGACGAGGGCAATGTCGAAGACTTCCAGGGCATGTTGGACTGCCTAGAAATGTAGTTTTGATGCTGTTCGAGTGCTCTGGAAATGTAGCTCTCCTGAAGTAACGTATAGTGTGTTGCCCGAGACTCTGCAGACACAGAGAGCCTCCGTGGGACGTATGGGACTCAATGCTGCTCAGCAGGCCCACAGGGGTGTGGAGGGAGTCAGTGATCTTGGAACCAAAATGATGCTCACCCGAAGGGCGTAGGAGTCCTGAAAGGGGTAATTCTTTCCAATAAAACAGACCTCCACTAAGAGCTCATGGAAAGAGCTGCATGCCTCCCTTTCTGCAGGGCTACTCAGGGCCTTACCTCGAGGCAGGGACTCACGTTGAGATTCCCTTTAGCTCTAGAGGATGGCAAGGAGAGCCCCACCCCGGCCAATGAAGCTCCGTGTGTACCCAGAGAAAACTCATTTTTTTCCCAGACACATGCCTACAGTGGCCAGAGGACTGTCAACAGCAGAGAATTTCAGGGAGCTTCACGGAAGCAAGAATGGAGGTTTCCAAACGGAAAGCAAGGCTAGTACCCTCATGACCCCATTTCCATGGGCACAGGCAGCATTCATCTCTGTGGTTTTTAACAAGTCAAATGAGACACAGAGTACACAGTTGTTGCTTCCCTGAATCAACTTCTCGAGGCACGGTGTTCTGCAACTAGTGAACGGCCTCACCAAGGAAATCCCTGGCTAGGACTCTGGACCCGTGCCGCTTCAAAAGCCTGCCGTGCTACAGGAAAAACTGTGCTTTAGTTGCAATACAAAGAAGGTCGTCTTTCTTCAAGAGGCAGGGTGACTTCAGGTAGGAGGTCCTGAATGGAAGGAGAAGCTTACTGTTTCTCTCTGTACAGCTCAAACTAGGGAATGAGAGCGACTTCCACGGCATGTTGGAACTTGTTGAACATTGCTCTTGAACCTGTGCGAGTGCTGTGAATCAAGATATCACAAGAAAGAGTGCAGTGTGTTGCCCATGACTCAGCAGACACAGAGGACCTCCGAGTCCGAGGACCAATGTGCCTCGTTGTTGCGCAGCAGGCCTACAGGGGTGTGGAGATACTCAGAGACCTTGGAACAAAAATGATGCTCAACCGAGGGGCCTAGGAGTCCTGAAAAAAGGTACTTCATTTAAAGTAAACCAGAAGAGCGACTAAGAGCTAATGGAAAGAGCTGCATGCCTCCCGTTCTGCAGGGCTACTCAGGGCCTTACCTCGAGCCAAGGGCTCACGTTTAGATTCCCTTTAGCTCTAGAGCATGGCAAGGTGCGCCCCACCCCGGCCAATGAAGTTCCGTGTGTAGCCAGAGAAAACTCATTTTCTTCCCAGACACATGCCTACAGTGGCCAGAGGCCTGTCAACAGCAGAGAATTTCAGGGAGCTTCACCGAAGCTAGAATGGAGGTTTCCAAACGAAAAGCAAGGCTAGTCCCATCATGCCCCCATTTCCATGGGCACAGGCAGCATACATCTCTGTGGTTTTTAACAAGTCAAATGAGACACAGAGTACACAGTTGTTGCTTCCCTGAATCAACTTCTCGAAGCAGTGTGTTCTGCATCTAGTGAACGGCCACACCAAGGAAAGCCCTAGCTAGGCCTCTGGGCCCGTGCCTCTTCAAAAGCCTGCCGTGCTACAGGAAAAACTGTGCTTTAGTTTCAATAGAAACGAGGTCGTCTTTCTTCAGGAGGCAGGGTGACTTCAGGTAGGAGGTCCTGAATGGAAGGAGAAGCTTACTGTTTCTCTCTGTACAGCTCAAACTACGGAATGAGAACGAATTCCACGGCCTATTGGAACTTGCTTAAAGGTGCTCGTGAACCTGGGCGATAGCTGGCTATATCAAGATGTCCCAATAAGAGTGCACTGTGTTACCCTACACTCGACATACACACTTTGAGTCTGAAAGCTCCTGGCCTGGATATTGCTTAGAAGGGCCAGGGGAGCCTGAGGGTACTCAGTGTTCTTGCAGGGAATAGGGTTTCCAGGCGAGGCACCTGGGTGTCCTGAAAAGCGTACTGGCTTTAAAATGCTGAAGATATGCGTCTACGGCCACATGGAAACTGCTACACGCCTCCGCTTCTGCAAAGCATTTCATGGCCTTACCTCGAGGCAAGTTCTCACGTTTCTTGCCCTGTGAACGACACAGCATGTTAAGATGCTGTATTTCTCCTTGAATAGAGTGACTTCAGGTACGAGGTCCTCGATAAATTCTAAGCAGAGTGTTTTCTCTGGGCAGCTCTGACGAGGGCAATGTCGAAGACTTCCAGGGCATGTTGGACTGCCTAGAAATGTAGTTTTGATGCTGTTCGAGTGCTCTGGAAATGTAGCTCTCCTGAAGTAACGTATAGTGTGTTGCCCGAGACTCTGCAGACACAGAGAGCCTCCGTGGGACGTATGGGACTCAATGCTGCTCAGCAGGCCCACAGGGGTGTGGAGGGAGTCAGTGATCTTGGAACCAAAATGATGCTCACCCGAAGGGCGTAGGAGTCCTGAAAGGGGTAATTCTTTTCAATAAAACAGACCTCCACTAAGAGCTCATGGAAAGAGCTGCATGCCTCCCTTTCTGCAGGGCTACTCAGGGCCTTACCTCGAGGCAGGGACTCACGTTGAGATTCCCTTTAGCTCTAGAGGATGGCAAGGAGAGCCCCACCCCGGCCAATGAAGCTCCGTGTGTACCCAGAGAAAACTCATTTTTTTCCCAGACACATGCCTACAGTGGCCAGAGGACTGTCAACAGCAGAGAATTTCAGGGAGCTTCACGGAAGCAAGAATGGAGGTTTCCAAACGGAAAGCAAGGCTAGTACCCTCATGACCCCATTTCCATGGGCACAGGCAGCATTCATCTCTGTGGTTTTTAACAAGTCAAATGAGACACAGAGTACACAGTTGTTGCTTCCCTGAATCAACTTCTCGAGGCACGGTGTTCTGCAACTAGTGAACGGCCTCACCAAGGAAATCCCTGGCTAGGACTCTGGACCCGTGCCGCTTCAAAAGCCTGCCGTGCTACAGGAAAAACTGTGCTTTAGTTGCAATAGAAAGAAGGTCGTCTTTCTTCAAGAGGCAGGGTGACTTCAGGTAGGAGGTCCAGAATGGAAGGAGAAGCTTACTGTTTCTCTCTGTACAGCTCAAACTAGGGAATGAGAGCGACTTCCACGGCATGTTGGAACTTGTTGAACATTGCTCTTGAACCTGTGCGAGTGCTGTGAATCAAGATATCACAAGAAAGAGTGCAGTGTGTTGCCCATGACTCAGCAGACACAGAGGACCTCCGAGTCCGAGGACCAATGTGCCTCGTTGTTGCTCAGCAGGCCTACAGGGGTGTGGAGATACTCAGAGCCCTTGGAACAAAAATGATGCTCAACCGAGGGGCCTAGGAGTCCTGAAAAAAGGTACTTCATTTAAAGTAAACCAGAAGAGCGACTAAGAGCTAATGGAAAGAGCTGCATGCCTCCCGTTCTGCAGGGCTACTCAGGGCCTTACCTCGAGCCAAGGGCTCACGTTTAGATTCCCTTTAGCTCTAGAGCATGGCAAGGTGCACCCCACCCAGGCCAATGAAGTTCCGTGTGTAGCCAGAGAAAACTCATTTTCTTCCCAGACACATGCCTACAGTGGCCAGAGGCCTGTCAACAGCAGAGAATTTCAGGGAGCTTCACCGAAGCTAGAATGGAGGTTTCCAAACGAAAAGCAAGGCTAGTCCCATCATGCCCCCATTTCCATGGGCACAGGCAGCATACATCTCTGTGGTTTTTAACAAGTCAAATCAAACCCAGAGTACACAGTTGTTGCTTCCCTGAATCAACTTCTCGAGGCAGGGTGTTCTGCATCTAGTGAACGGCCACACCAAGGAAAGCCCTAGCTAGGCCTCTGGGCCCGTGCCTCTTCAAAAGCCTGCCGTGCTACAGGAAAAACTGTGCTTTAGTTTCAATAGAAACGAGGTCGTCTTTCTTCAGGAGGCAGGGTGACTTCAGGTAGGAGGTCCTGAATGGAAGGAGAAGCTTACTGTTTCTCTCTGTACAGCTCAAACTAGGGAATGAGAACGAATTCCACGGCCTATTGGAACTTGCTTAAAGGTGCTCGTGAACCTGGGCGATTGCTGGCTATATCAAGATGTCCCAATAAGAGTGCACTGTGTTACCCTACCCTCGACATACACACTGTGAGTCTGAAAGCTCTTGGCCTGGATTTTGCTTAGAAGGGCCAGGGGAGCCTGAGGGTACTCAGTGTTCTTGCAGGGAATAGGGTTTCCAGGCGAGGCACCTGGGTGTCCTGAAAAGCGTACTGGCTTTAAAATGCTGAAGATATGCGTCTACGGCCACATGGAAACTGCTACACGCCTCCGCTTCTGCAAAGCATTTCATGGCCTTACCTCGAGGCAAGTTCTCACGTTTCTTGCCCTGTGAACGACACAGCATGTTAAGATGCTGTATTTCTCCTTGAATAGAGTGACTTCAGGTACGAGGTCCTCGATAAATTCTAAGCAGAGTGTTTTCTCTGGGCAGCTCTGACGAGGGCAATGTCGAAGACTTCCAGGGCATGTTGGACTGCCTAGAAATGTAGTTTTGATGCTGTTCGAGTGCTCTGGAAATGTAGCTCTCCTGAAGTAACGTATAGTGTGTTGCCCGAGACTCTGCAGACACAGAGAGCCTCCGTGGGACGTATGGGACTCAATGCTGCTCAGCAGGCCCACAGGGGTGTGGAGGGAGTCAGTGATCTTGGAACCAAAATGATGCTCACCCGAAGGGCGTAGGAGTCCTGAAAGGGGTAATTCTTTTCAATAAAACAGACCTCCACTAAGAGCTCATGGAAAGAGCTGCATGCCTCCCTTTCTGCAGGGCTACTCAGGGCCTTACCTCGAGGCAGGGACTCACGTTGAGATTCCCTTTAGCTCTAGAGGATGGCAAGGAGAGCCCCACCCCGGCCAATGAAGCTCCGTGAGTACCCAGAGAAAACTCATTTTTTTCCCCAGACACATGCCTACAGTGGCCAGAGGACTGTCAACAGCAGAGAATTTCAGGGAGCTTCACGGAAGCAAGAATGGAGGTTTCCAAACGGAAAGCAAGGCTAGTACCCTCATGACCCCATTTCCATGGGCACAGGCAGCATTCATCTCTGTGGTTTTTAACAAGTCAAATGAGACACAGAGTACACAGTTGTTGCTTCCCTGAATCAACTTCTCGAGGCACGGTGTTCTGCAACTAGTGAACGGCCTCACCAAGGAAATCCCTGGCTAGGACTCTGGACCCGTGCCGCTTCAAAAGCCTGCCGTGCTACAGGAAAAACTGTGCTTTAGTTGCAATACAAAGAAGGTCGTCTTTCTTCAAGAGGCAGGGTGACTTCAGGTAGGAAGTCCAGAATGGAAGGAGAAGCTTACTGTTTCTCTCTGTACAGCTCAAACTAGGGAATGAGAGCGACTTCCACGGCATGTTGGAACTTGTTGAACATTGCTCTTGAACCTGTGCGAGTGCTGTGAATCAAGATATCACAAGAAAGAGTGCAGTGTGTTGCCCATGACTCAGCAGACACAGAGGACCTCCGAGGACCAATGTGCCTCGTTGTTGCTCAGCAGGCCTACAGGGGTGTGGAGATACTCAGAGCCCTTGGAACAAAAATGATGCTCAACCGAGGGGCCTAGGAGTCCTGAAAAAAGGTACTTCATTTAAAGTAAACCAGAAGAGCGACTAAGAGCTAATGGAAAGAGCTGCATGCCTCCCGTTCTGCAGGGCTACTCAGGGCCTTACCTCGAGCCAAGGGCTCACGTTTAGATTCCCTTTAGCTCTAGAGCATGGCAAGGTGCGCCCCACCCCGGCCAATGAAGTTCCGTGTGTAGCCAGAGAAAACTCATTTTCTTCCCAGACACATGCCTACAGTGGCCAGAGGCCTGTCAACAGCAGAGAATTTCAGGGAGCTTCACGGAAGCTAGAATGGAGGTTTCCAAACGAAAAGCAAGGCTAGTCCCATCATGCCCCCATTTCCATGGGCACAGGCAGCATACATCTCTGTGGTTTTTATCAAGTCAAATGAGACACAGAGTACACAGTTGTTGCTTCCCTGAATCAACTTCTCGAGGCAGTGTGTTCTGCATCTAGTGAACGGCCACACCAAGGAAAGCCCTAGCTAGGCCTCTGGGCCCGTGCCTCTTCAAAAGCCTGCCGTGCTACAGGAAAAACTGTGCTTTAGTTTCAATAGAAACGAGGTCGTCTTTCTTCAGGAGGCAGGGTGACTTCAGGTAGGAGGTCCTGAATGGAAGGAGAAGCTTACTGTTTCTCTCTGTACAGCTCAAACTAGGGAATGAGAACGAATTCCACGGCCTATTGGAACTTGCTTAAAGGTGCTCGTGAACCTGGGCGATAGCTGGCTATATCAAGATGTCCCAATAAGAGTGCACTGTGTTACCCTACACTCGACATACACACTGTGAGTCTGAAAGCTCCTGGCCTGGAAGTTGCTTAGAAGGGCCAGGGGAGCCTGAGGGTACTCAGTGTTCCTGCAGGGAATAGGGTTTCCAGGCGAGGCACCTGGGTGTCCTGAAAAGCGTACTGGCTTTAAAATGCTGAAGATATGCGTCTACGGCCACATGGAAACTGCTACACGCCTCCGCTTCTGCAAAGCATTTCATGGCCTTACCTCGAGGCAAGTTCTCACGTTTCTTGCCCTGTGAACGACACAGCATGTTAAGATGCTGTATTTCTTCTTGAATAGAGTGACTTCAGGTACGAGGTCCTCGATAAATTCTAAGCAGAGTGTTTTCTCTGGGCAGCTCTGACGAGGGCAATGTCGAAGACTTCCAGGGCATGTTGGACTGCCTAGAAATGTAGTTTTGATGCTGTTCGAGTGCTCTGGAAATGTAGCTCTCCTGAAGTAACGTATAGTGTGTTGCCCGAGACTCTGCAGACACAGAGAGCCTCCGTGGGACGTATGGGACTCAATGCTGCTCAGCAGGCCCACAGGGGTGTGGAGGGAGTCAGTGATCTTGGAACCAAAATGATGCTCACCCGAAGGGCGTAGGAGTCCTGAAAGGGGTAATTCTTTCCAATAAAACAGACCTCCACTAAGAGCTCATGGAAAGAGCTGCATGCCTCCCTTTCTGCAGGGCTACTCAGGGCCTTACCTCGAGGCAGGGACTCACGTTGAGATTCCCTTTAGCTCTAGAGGATGGCAAGGAGAGCCCCACCCCGGCCAATGAAGCTCCGTGTGTACCCAGAGAAAACTCATTTTTTTCCCAGACACATGCCTACAGTGGCCAGAGGACTGTCAACAGCAGAGAATTTCAGGGAGCTTCACGGAAGCAAGAATGGAGGTTTCCAAACGGAAAGCAAGGCTAGTACCCTCATGACCCCATTTCCATGGGCACAGGCAGCATTCATCTCTGTGGTTTTTAACAAGTCAAATGAGACACAGAGTACACAGTTGTTGCTTCCCTGAATCAACTTCTCGAGGCACGGTGTTCTGCAACTAGTGAACGGCCTCACCAAGGAAATCCCTGGCTAGGACTCTGGACCCGTGCCGCTTCAAAAGCCTGCCGTGCTACAGGAAAAACTGTGCTTTAGTTGCAATACAAAGAAGGTCGTCTTTCTTCAAGAGGCAGGGTGACTTCAGGTAGGAGGTCCTGAATGGAAGGAGAAGCTTACTGTTTCTCTCTGTACAGCTCAAACTAGGGAATGAGAGCGACTTCCACGGCATGTTGGAACTTGTTGAACATTGCTCTTGAACCTCTGCGAGTGCTGTGAATCAAGATATCACAAGAAAGAGTGCAGTGTGTTGCCCATGACTCAGCAGACACAGAGGACCTCCGAGGACCAATGTGCCTCGTTGTTGCTCAGCAGGCCTACAGGGGTGTGGAGATACTCAGAGACCTTGGAACAAAAATGATGCTCAACCGAGGGGCCTAGGAGTCCTGAAAAAAGGTACTTCATTTAAAGTAAACCAGAAGAGCGACTAAGAGCTAATGGAAAGAGCTGCATGCCTCCCGTTCTGCAGGGCTACTCAGGGCCTTACCTCGAGCCAAGGGCTCACGTTTAGATTCCCTTTAGCTCTAGAGCATGGCAAGGTGCGCCCCACCCCGGCCAATGAAGTTCCGTGTGTAGCCAGAGAAAACTCATTTTCTTCCCAGACACATGCCTACAGTGGCCAGAGGCCTGTCAACAGCAGAGAATTTCAGGGAGCTTCACGGAAGCTAGAATGGAGGTTTCCAAACGAAAAGCAAGGCTAGTCCCATCATGCCCCCATTTCCATGGGCACAGGCAGCATACATCTCTGTGGTTTTTATCAAGTCAAATGAGACACAGAGTACACAGTTGTTGCTTCCCTGAATCAACTTCTCGAGGCAGTGTGTTCTGCATCTAGTGAACGGCCACACCAAGGAAAGCCCTAGCTAGGCCTCTGGGCCCGTGCCTCTTCAAAAGCCTGCCGTGCTACAGGAAAAACTGTGCTTTAGTTTCAATAGAAACGAGGTCGTCTTTCTTCAGGAGGCAGGGTGACTTCAGGTAGGAGGTCCTGAATGGAAGGAGAAGCTTACTGTTTCTCTCTGTACAGCTCAAACTAGGGAATGAGAACGAATTCCACGGCCTATTGGAACTTGCTTAAAGGTGCTCGTGAACCTGGGCGATAGCTGGCTATATCAAGATGTCCCAATAAGAGTGCACTGTGTTACCCTACACTCGACATACACACTGTGAGTCTGAAAGCTCCTGGCCTGGAAGTTGCTTAGAAGGGCCAGGGGAGCCTGAGGGTACTCAGTGTTCCTGCAGGGAATAGGGTTTCCAGGCGAGGCACCTGGGTGTCCTGAAAAGCGTACTGGCTTTAAAATGCTGAAGATATGCGTCTACGGCCACATGGAAACTGCTACACGCCTCCGCTTCTGCAAAGCATTTCATGGCCTTACCTCGAGGCAAGTTCTCACGTTTCTTGCCCTGTGAACGACACAGCATGTTAAGATGCTGTATTTCTTCTTGAATAGAGTGACTTCAGGTACGAGGTCCTCGATAAATTCTAAGCAGAGTGTTTTCTCTGGGCAGCTCTGACGAGGGCAATGTCGAAGACTTCCAGGGCATGTTGGACTGCCTAGAAATGTAGTTTTGATGCTGTTCGAGTGCTCTGGAAATGTAGCTCTCCTGAAGTAACGTATAGTGTGTTGCCCGAGACTCTGCAGACACAGAGAGCCTCCGTGGGACGTATGGGACTCAATGCTGCTCAGCAGGCCCACAGGGGTGTGGAGGGAGTCAGTGATCTTGGAACCAAAATGATGCTCACCCGAAGGGCGTAGGAGTCCTGAAAGGGGTAATTCTTTCCAATAAAACAGACCTCCACTAAGAGCTCATGGAAAGAGCTGCATGCCTCCCTTTCTGCAGGGCTACTCAGGGCCTTACCTCGAGGCAGGGACTCACGTTGAGATTCCCTTTAGCTCTAGAGGATGGCAAGGAGAGCCCCACCCCGGCCAATGAAGCTCCGTGTGTACCCAGAGAAAACTCATTTTTTTCCCAGACACATGCCTACAGTGGCCAGAGGACTGTCAACAGCAGAGAATTTCAGGGAGCTTCACGGAAGCAAGAATGGAGGTTTCCAAACGGAAAGCAAGGCTAGTACCCTCATGACCCCATTTCCATGGGCACAGGCAGCATTCATCTCTGTGGTTTTTAACAAGTCAAATGAGACACAGAGTACACAGTTGTTGCTTCCCTGAATCAACTTCTCGAGGCACGGTGTTCTGCAACTAGTGAACGGCCTCACCAAGGAAATCCCTGGCTAGGACTCTGGACCCGTGCCGCTTCAAAAGCCTGCCGTGCTACAGGAAAAACTGTGCTTTAGTTGCAATACAAAGAAGGTCGTCTTTCTTCAAGAGGCAGGGTGACTTCAGGTAGGAGGTCCTGAATGGAAGGAGAAGCTTACTGTTTCTCTCTGTACAGCTCAAACTAGGGAATGAGAGCGACTTCCACGGCATGTTGGAACTTGTTGAACATTGCTCTTGAACCTGTGCGAGTGCTGTGAATCAAGATATCACAAGAAAGAGTGCAGTGTGTTGCCCATGACTCAGCAGACACAGAGGACCTCCGAGTCCGAGGACCAATGTGCCTCGTTGTTGCGCAGCAGGCCTACAGGGGTGTGGAGATACTCAGAGACCTTGGAACAAAAATGATGCTCAACCGAGGGGCCTAGGAGTCCTGAAAAAAGGTACTTCATTTAAAGTAAACCAGAAGAGCGACTAAGAGCTAATGGAAAGAGCTGCATGCCTCCCGTTCTGCAGGGCTACTCAGGGCCTTACCTCGAGCCAAGGGCTCACGTTTAGATTCCCTTTAGCTCTAGAGCATGGCAAGGTGCGCCCCACCCCGGCCAATGAAGTTCCGTGTGTAGCCAGAGAAAACTCATTTTCTTCCCAGACACATGCCTACAGTGGCCAGAGGCCTGTCAACAGCAGAGAATTTCAGGGAGCTTCACCGAAGCTAGAATGGAGGTTTCCAAACGAAAAGCAAGGCTAGTCCCATCATGCCCCCATTTCCATGGGCACAGGCAGCATACATCTCTGTGGTTTTTAACAAGTCAAATGAGACACAGAGTACACAGTTGTTGCTTCCCTGAATCAACTTCTCGAAGCAGTGTGTTCTGCATCTAGTGAACGGCCACACCAAGGAAAGCCCTAGCTAGGCCTCTGGGCCCGTGCCTCTTCAAAAGCCTGCCGTGCTACAGGAAAAACTGTGCTTTAGTTTCAATAGAAACGAGGTCGTCTTTCTTCAGGAGGCAGGGTGACTTCAGGTAGGAGGTCCTGAATGGAAGGAGAAGCTTACTGTTTCTCTCTGTACAGCTCAAACTAGGGAATGAGAACGAATTCCACGGCCTATTGGAACTTGCTTAAAGGTGCTCGTGAACCTGGGCGATTGCTGGCTATATCAAGATGTCCCAATAAGAGTGCACTGTGTTACCCTACACTCGACATACACACTGTGAGTCTGAAAGCTCTTGGCCTGGATTTTGCTTAGAAGGGCCAGGGGAGCCTGAGGGTACTCAGTGTTCTTGCAGGGAATAGGGTTTCCAGGCGAGGCACCTGGGTGTCCTGAAAAGCGTACTGGCTTTAAAATGCTGAAGATATGCGTCTACGGCCACATGGAAACTGCTACACGCCTCCGCTTCTGCAAAGCATTTCATGGCCTTACCTCGAGGCAAGTTCTCACGTTTCTTGCCCTGTGAACGACACAGCATGTTAAGATGCTGTATTTCTCCTTGAATAGAGTGACTTCAGGTACGAGGTCCTCGATAAATTCTAAGCAGAGTGTTTTCTCTGGGCAGCTCTGACGAGGGCAATGTCGAAGACTTCCAGGGCATGTTGGACTGCCTAGAAATGTAGTTTTGATGCTGTTCGAGTGCTCTGGAAATGTAGCTCTCCTGAAGTAACGTATAGTGTGTTGCCCGAGACTCTGCAGACACAGAGAGCCTCCGTGGGACGTATGGGACTCAATGCTGCTCAGCAGGCCCACAGGGGTGTGGAGGGAGTCAGTGATCTTGGAACCAAAATGATGCTCACCCGAAGGGCGTAGGAGTCCTGAAAGGGGTAATTCTTTTCAATAAAACAGACCTCCACTAAGAGCTCATGGAAAGAGCTGCATGCCTCCCTTTCTGCAGGGCTACTCAGGGCCTTACCTCGAGGCAGGGACTCACGTTGAGATTCCCTTTAGCTCTAGAGGATGGCAAGGAGAGCCCCACCCCGGCCAATGAAGCTCCGTCTGTACCCAGAGAAAACTCATTTTTTTCCCAGACACATGCCTACAGTGGCCAGAGGACTGTCAACAGCAGAGAATTTCAGGGAGCTTCACGGAAGCAAGAATGGAGGTTTCCAAACGGAAAGCAAGGCTAGTACCCTCATGACCCCATTTCCATGGGCACAGGCAGCATTCATCTCTGTGGTTTTTAACAAGTCAAATGAGACACAGAGTACACAGTTGTTGCTTCCCTGAATCAACTTCTCGAGGCACGGTGTTCTGCAACTAGTGAACGGCCTCACCAAGGAAATCCCTGGCTAGGACTCTGGACCCGTGCCGCTTCAAAAGCCTGCCGTGCTACAGGAAAAACTGTGCTTTAGTTGCAATACAAAGAAGGTCGTCTTTCTTCAAGAGGCAGGGTGACTTCAGGTAGGAGGTCCTGAATGGAAGGAGAAGCTTACTGTTTCTCTCTGTACAGCTCAAACTAGGGAATGAGAGCGACTTCCACGGCATGTTGGAACTTGTTGAACATTGCTTTTGAACCTGTGCGAGTGCTGTGAATCAAGATATCACAAGAAAGAGTGCAGTGTGTTGCCCATGACTCAGCAGACACAGAGGACCTCCGAGGACCAATGTGCCTCGTTGTTGCTCAGCAGGCCTACAGGGGTGTGGAGATACTCAGAGACCTTGGAACAAAAATGATGCTCAACCGAGGGGCCTAGGAGTCCTGAAAAAAGGTACTTCATTTAAAGTAAACCAGAAGAGCGACTAAGAGCTAATGGAAAGAGCTGCATGCCTCCCGTTCTGCAGGGCTACTCAGGGCCTTACCTCGAGCCAAGGGCTCACGTTTAGATTCCCTTTAGCTCTAGAGCATGGCAAGGTGCGCCCCACCCCGGCCAATGAAGTTCCGTGTGTAGCCAGAGAAAACTCATTTTCTTCCCAGACACATGCCTACAGTGGCCAGAGGCCTGTCAACAGCAGAGAATTTCAGGGAGCTTCACGGAAGCTAGAATGGAGGTTTCCAAACGAAAAGCAAGGCTAGTCCCATCATGCCCCCATTTCCATGGGCACAGGCAGCATACATCTCTGTGGTTTTTAACAAGTCAAATGAGACACAGAGTACACAGTTGTTGCTTCCCTGAATCAACTTCTCGAGGCAGTGTGTTCTGCATCTAGTGAACGGCCACACCAAGGAAAGCCCTAGCTAGGCCTCTGGGCCCGTGCCTCTTCAAAAGCCTGCCGTGCTACAGGAAAAACTGTGCTTTAGTTTCAATAGAAACGAGGTCGTCTTTCTTCAGGAGGCAGGGTGACTTCAGGTAGGAGGTCCTGAATGGAAGGAGAAGCTTACTGTTTCTCTCTGTACAGCTCAAACTAGGGAATGAGAACGAATTCCACGGCCTATTGGAACTTGCTTAAAGGTGCTCGTGAACCTGGGCGATAGCTGGCTATATCAAGATGTCCCAATAAGAGTGCACTGTGTTACCCTACACTCGACATACACACTGTGAGTCTGAAAGCTCCTGGCCTGGAAGTTGCTTAGAAGGGCCAGGGGAGCCTGAGGGTACTCAGTGTTCCTGCAGGGAATAGGGTTTCCAGGCGAGGCACCTGGGTGTCCTGAAAAGCGTACTGGCTTTAAAATGCTGAAGATATGCGTCTACGGCCACATGGAAACTGCTACACGCCTCCGCTTCTGCAAAGCATTTCATGGCCTTACCTCGAGGCAAGTTCTCACGTTTCTTGCCCTGTGAACGACACAGCATGTTAAGATGCTGTATTTCTCCTTGAATAGAGTGACTTCAGGTACGAGGTCCTCGATAAATTCTAAGCAGAGTGTTTTCTCTGGGCAGCTCTGACGAGGGCAATGTCGAAGACTTCCAGGGCATGGTGGACTGCCTAGAAATGTAGTTCTGATGCTGTTCGAGTGCTCTGGAAATGTAGCTCTCCTGAAGTAACGTATAGTGTGTTGCCCGAGACTCTGCAGACACAGAGAGCCTCCGTGGGACGTATGGGACTCAATGCTGCTCAGCAGGCCCACAGGGGTGTGGAGGGAGTCAGTGATCTTGGAACCAAAATGATGCTCACCCGAAGGGCGTAGGAGTCCTGAAAGGGGTAATTCTTTTCAATAAAACAGACCTCCACTAAGAGCTCATGGAAAGAGCTGCATGCCTCCCTTTCTGCAGGGCTACTCAGGGCCTTACCTCGAGGCAGGGACTCACGTTGAGATTCCCTTTAGCTCTAGAGGATGGCAAGGAGAGCCCCACCCCGGCCAATGAAGCTCCGTCTGTACCCAGAGAAAACTCATTTTTTTCCCAGACACATGCCTACAGTGGCCAGAGGACTGTCAACAGCAGAGAATTTCAGGGAGCTTCACGGAAGCAAGAATGGAGGTTTCCAAACGGAAAGCAAGGCTAGTACCCTCATGACCCCATTTCCATGGGCACAGGCAGCATTCATCTCTGTGGTTTTTAACAAGTCAAATGAGACACAGAGTACACAGTTGTTGCTTCCCTGAATCAACTTCTCGAGGCACGGTGTTCTGCAACTAGTGAACGGCCTCACCAAGGAAATCCCTGGCTAGGACTCTGGACCCGTTCCGCTTCAAAAGCCTGCCGTGCTACAGGAAAAACTGTGCTTTAGTTGCAATACAAAGAAGGTCGTCTTTCTTCAAGAGGCAGGGTGACTTCAGGTAGGAGGTCCTGAATGGAAGGAGAAGCTTACTGTTTCTCTCTGTACAGCTCAAACTAGGGAATGAGAGCGACTTCCACGGCATGTTGGAACTTGTTGAACATTGCTCTTGAACCTGTGCGAGTGCTGTGAATCAAGATATCACAAGAAAGAGTGCAGTGTGTTGCCCATGACTCAGCAGACACAGAGGACCTCCGAGGACCAATGTGCCTCGTTGTTGCTCAGCAGGCCTACAGGGGTGTGGAGATACTCAGAGACCTTGGAACAAAAATGATGCTCAACCGAGGGGCCTAGGAGTCCTGAAAAAAGGTACTTCATTTAAAGTGAACCAGAAGAGCGACTAAGAGCTAATGGAAAGAGCTGCATGCCTCCCGTTCTGCAGGGCTACTCAGGGCCTTACCTCGAGCCAAGGGCTCACGTTTAGATTCCCTTTAGCTCTAGAGCATGGCAAGGTGCGCCCCACCCAGGCCAATGAAGTTCCGTGTGTAGCCAGAGAAAACTCATTTTCTTCCCAGACACATGCCTACAGTGGCCAGAGGCCTGTCAACAGCAGAGAATTTCAGGGAGCTTCACCGAAGCTAGAATGGAGGTTTCCAAACGAAAAGCAAGGCTAGTCCCATCATGCCCCCATTTCCATGGGCACAGGCAGCATACATCTCTGTGGTTTTTAACAAGTCAAATCAGACACAGAGTACACAGTTGTTGCTTCCCTGAATCAACTTCTCGAGGCAGGGTGTTCTGCATCTAGTGAACGGCCACACCAAGGAAAGCCCTAGCTAGGCCTCTGGGCCCGTGCCTCTTCAAAAGCCTGCCGTGCTACAGGAAAAACTGTGCTTTAGTTTCAATAGAAACGAGGTCGTCTTTCTTCAGGAGGCAGGGTGACTTCAGGTAGGAGGTCCTGAATGGAAGGAGAAGCTTACTGTTTCTCTCTGTACAGCTCAAACTAGGGAATGAGAACGAATTCCACGGCCTATTGGAACTTGCTTAAAGGTGCTCGTGAACCTGGGCGATTGCTGGCTATATCAAGATGTCCCAATAAGAGTGCACTGTGTTACCCTACACTCGACATACACACTCTGAGTCTGAAAACTCTTGGCCTGGATTTTGCTTAGAAGGGCCAGGGGAGCCTGAGGGTACTCAGTGTTCTTGCAGGGAATAGGGTTTCCAGGCGAGGCACCTGGGTGTCCTGAAAAGCGTACTGGCTTTAAAATGCTGAAGATATGCGTCTACGGCCACATGGAAACTGCTACACGCCTCCGCTTCTGCAAAGCATTTCATGGCCTTACCTCGAGGCAAGTTCTCACGTTTCTTGCCCTGTGAACGACACAGCATGTTAAGATGCTGTATTTCTCCTTGAATAGAGTGACTTCAGGTACGAGGTCCTCGATAAATTCTAAGCAGAGTGTTTTCTCTGGGCAGCTCTGACGAGGGCAATGTCGAAGACTTCCAGGGCATGGTGGACTGCCTAGAAATGTAGTTCTGATGCTGTTCGAGTGCTCTGGAAATGTAGCTCTCCTGAAGTAACGTATAGTGTGTTGCCCGAGACTCTGCAGACACAGAGAGCCTCCGTGGGACGTATGGGACTCAATGCTGCTCAGCAGGCCCACAGGGGTGTGGAGGGAGTCAGTGATCTTGGAACCAAAATGATGCTCACCCGAAGGGCGTAGGAGTCCTGAAAGGGGTAATTCTTTTCAATAAAACAGACCTCCACTAAGAGCTCATGGAAAGAGCTGCATGCCTCCCTTTCTGCAGGGCTACTCAGGGCCTTACCTCGAGGCAGGGACTCACGTTGAGATTCCCTTTAGCTCTAGAGGATGGCAAGGAGAGCCCCACCCCGGCCAATGAAGCTCCGTGTGTACCCAGAGAAAACTCATTTTTTTCCCAGACACATGCCTACAGTGGCCAGAGGACTGTCAACAGCAGAGAATTTCAGGGAGCTTCACGGAAGCAAGAATGGAGGTTTCCAAACGGAAAGCAAGGCTAGTACCCTCATGACCCCATTTCCATGGGCACAGGCAGCATTCATCTCTGTGGTTTTTAACAAGTCAAATGAGACACAGAGTACACAGTTGTTGCTTCCCTGAATCAACTTCTCGAGGCACGGTGTTCTGCAACTAGTGAACGGCCTCACCAAGGAAATCCCTGGCTAGGACTCTGGACCCGTGCCGCTTCAAAAGCCTGCCGTGCTACAGGAAAAACTGTGCTTTAGTTGCAATACAAAGAAGGTCGTCTTTCTTCAAGAGGCAGGGTGACTTCAGGTAGGAGGTCCTGAATGGAAGGAGAAGCTTACTGTTTCTCTCTGTACAGCTCAAACTAGGGAATGAGAGCGACTTCCACGGCATGTTGGAACTTGTTGAACATTGCTCTTGAACCTGTGCGAGTGCTGTGAATCAAGATATCACAAGAAAGAGTGCAGTGTGTTGCCCATGACTCAGCAGACACAGAGGACCTCCGAGGACCAATGTGCCTCGTTGTTGCTCAGCAGGCCTACAGGGGTGTGGAGATACTCAGAGACCTTGGAACAAAAATGATGCTCAACCGAGGGGCCTAGGAGTCCTGAAAAAAGGTACTTCATTTAAAGTGAACCAGAAGAGCGACTAAGAGCTAATGGAAAGAGCTGCATGCCTCCCGTTCTGCAGGGCTACTCAGGGCCTTACCTCGAGCCAAGGGCTCACGTTTAGATTCCCTTTAGCTCTAGAGCATGGCAAGGTGCGCCCCACCCCGGCCAATGAAGTTCCGTGTGTAGCCAGAGAAAACTCATTTTCTTCCCAGACACATGCCTACAGTGGCCAGAGGCCTGTCAACAGCAGAGAATTTCAGGGAGCTTCACGGAAGCTAGAATGGAGGTTTCCAAACGAAAAGCAAGGCTAGTCCCATCATGCCCCCATTTCCATGGGCACAGGCAGCATACATCTCTGTGGTTTTTAACAAGTCAAATGAGACACAGAGTACACAGTTGTTGCTTCCCTGAATCAACTTCTCGAGGCAGTGTGTTCTGCATCTAGTGAACGGCCACACCAAGGAAAGCCCTAGCTAGGCCTCTGGACCCGTGCCTCTTCAAAAGCCTGCCGTGCTACAGGAAAAACTGTGCTTTAGTTTCAATAGAAACGAGGTCGTCTTTCTTCAGGAGGCAGGGTGACTTCAGGTAGGAGGTCCTGAATGGAAGGAGAAGCTTACTGTTTCTCTCTGTACAGCTCAAACTAGGGAATGAGAACGAATTCCACGGCCTATTGGAACTTGCTTAAAGGTGCTCGTGAACCTGGGCGATAGCTGGCTATATCAAGATGTCCCAATAAGAGTGCACTGTGTTACCCTACACTCGACATACACACTGTGAGTCTGAAAGCTCCTGGCCTGGAAGTTGCTTAGAAGGGCCAGGGGAGCCTGAGGGTACTCAGTGTTCCTGCAGGGAATAGGGTTTCCAGGCGAGGCACCTGGGTGTCCTGAAAAGCGTACTGGCTTTAAAATGCTGAAGATATGCGTCTACGGCCACATGGAAACTGCTACACGCCTCCGCTTCTGCAAAGCATTTCATGGCCTTACCTCGAGGCAAGTTCTCACGTTTCTTGCCCTGTGAACGACACAGCATGTTAAGATGCTGTATTTCTCCTTGAATAGAGTGACTTCAGGTATGAGGTCCTCGATAAATTCTAAGCAGAGTGTTTTCTCTGGGCAGCTCTGACGAGGGCAATGTCGAAGACTTCCAGGGCATGGTGGACTGCCTAGAAATGTAGTTCTGATGCTGTTCGAGTGCTCTGGAAATGTAGCTCTCCTGAAGTAACGTATAGTGTGTTGCCCGAGACTCTGCAGACACAGAGAGCCTCCGTGGGACGTATGGGACTCAATGCTGCTCAGCAGGCCCACAGGGGTGTGGAGGGAGTCAGTGATCTTGGAACCAAAATGATGCTCACCCGAAGGGCGTAGGAGTCCTGAAAGGGGTAATTCTTTTCAATAAAACAGACCTCCACTAAGAGCTCATGGAAAGAGCTGCATGCCTCCCTTTCTGCAGGGCTACTCAGGGCCTTACCTCGAGGCAGGGACTCACGTTGAGATTCCCTTTAGCTCTAGAGGATGGCAAGGAGAGCCCCACCCCGGCCAATGAAGCTCCGTCTGTACCCAGAGAAAACTCATTTTTTCCCCAGACACATGCCTACAGTGGCCAGAGGACTGTCAACAGCAGAGAATTTCAGGGAGCTTCACGGAAGCAAGAATGGAGGTTTCCAAACGGAAAGCAAGGCTAGTACCCTCATGACCCCATTTCCATGGGCACAGGCAGCATTCATCTCTGTGGTTTTTAACAAGTCAAATGAGACACAGAGTACACAGTTGTTGCTTCCCTGAATCAACTTCTCGAGGCACGGTGTTCTGCAACTAGTGAACGGCCTCACCAAGGAAATCCCTGGCTAGGACTCTGGACCCGTGCCGCTTCAAAAGCCTGCCGTGCTACAGGAAAAACTGTGCTTTAGTTGCAATACAAAGAAGGTCGTCTTTCTTCAAGAGGCAGGGTGACTTCAGGTAGGAGGTCCTGAATGGAAGGAGAAGCTTACTGTTTCTCTCTGTACAGCTCAAACTAGGGAATGAGAGCGACTTCCACGGCATGTTGGAACTTGTTGAACATTGCTCTTGAACCTGTGCGAGTGCTGTGAATCAAGATATCACAAGAAAGAGTGCAGTGTGTTGCCCATGACTCAGCAGACACAGAGGACCTCCGAGGACCAATGTGCCTCGTTGTTGCTCAGCAGGCCTACAGGGGTGTGGAGATACTCAGAGACCTTGGAACAAAAATGATGCTCAACCGAGGGGCCTAGGAGTCCTGAAAAAAGGTACTTCATTTAAAGTGAACCAGAAGAGCGACTAAGAGCTAATGGAAAGAGCTGCATGCCTCCCGTTCTGCAGGGCTACTCAGGGCCTTACCTCGAGCCAAGGGCTCACGTTTAGATTCCCTTTAGCTCTAGAGCATGGCAAGGTGCGCCCCACCCAGGCCAATGAAGTTCCGTGTGTAGCCAGAGAAAACTCATTTTCTTCCCAGACACATGCCTACAGTGGCCAGAGGCCTGTCAACAGCAGAGAATTTCAGGGAGCTTCACCGAAGCTAGAATGGAGGTTTCCAAACGAAAAGCAAGGCTAGTCCCATCATGCCCCCATTTCCATGGGCACAGGCAGCATACATCTCTGTGGTTTTTAACAAGTCAAATCAGACACAGAGTACACAGTTGTTGCTTCCCTGAATCAACTTCTCGAGGCAGGGTGTTCTGCATCTAGTGAACGGCCACACCAAGGAAAGCCCTAGCTAGGCCTCTGGGCCCGTGCCTCTTCAAAAGCCTGCCGTGCTACAGGAAAAACTGTGCTTTAGTTTCAATAGAAACGAGGTCGTCTTTCTTCAGGAGGCAGGGTGACTTCAGGTAGGAGGTCCTGAATGGAAGGAGAAGCTTACTGTTTCTCTCTGTACAGCTCAAACTAGGGAATGAGAACGAATTCCACGGCCTATTGGAACTTGCTTAAAGGTGCTCGTGAACCTGGGCGATTGCTGGCTATATCAAGATGTCCCAATAAGAGTGCACTGTGTTACCCTACACTCGACATACACACTGTGAGTCTGAAAACTCTTGGCCTGGATTTTGCTTAGAAGGGACAGGGGAGCCTGAGGGTACTCAGTGTTCCTGCAGGGAATAGGGTTTCCAGGCGAGGCACCTGGGTGTCCTGAAAAGCGTACTGGCTTTAAAATGCTGAAGATATGCGTCTACGGCCACATGGAAACTGCTACACGCCTCCGCTTCTGCAAAGTATTTCATGGCCTTACCTCGAGGCAAGTTCTCACGTTTCTTGCCCTGTGAACGACACAGCATGTTAAGATGCTGTATTTCTCCTTGAATAGAGTGACTTCAGGTACGAGGTCCTCGATAAATTCTAAGCAGAGTGTTTTCTCTGGGCAGCTCTGACGAGGGCAATTCGAAGACTTCCAGGGCATGTTGGACTGCCTAGAAATGTAGTTTTGATGCTGTTCGAGTGCTCTGGAAATGTAGCTCTCCTGAAGTAACGTATAGTGTGTTGCCCGAGACTCTGCAGACACAGAGAGCCTCCGTGGGACGTATGGGACTCAATGCTGCTCAGCAGGCCCACAGGGGTGTGGAGGGAGTCAGTGATCTTGGAACCAAAATGATGCTCACCCGAAGGGCGTAGGAGTCCTGAAAGGGGTAATTCTTTTAAATAAAACGGACCTCCACTAAGAGCTCATGGAAAGAGCTGCATGCCTCCCTTTCTGCAGGGCTACTCAGGGCCTTACCTCGAGGCAGGGACTCACGTTGAGATTCCCTTTAGCTCTAGAGGATGGCAAGGAGAGCCCCACCCCGGCCAATGAAGCTCCGTGTGTACCCAGAGAAAACTCATTTTTTTCCCCAGACACATGCCTACAGTGGCCAGAGGACTGTCAACAGCAGAGAATTTCAGGGAGCTTCACGGAAGCAAGAATGGAGGTTTCCAAACGGAAAGCAAGGCTAGTACCCTCATGACCCCATTTCCATGGGCACAGGCAGCATTCATCTCTGTGGTTTTTAACAAGTCAAATGAGACACAGAGTACACAGTTGTTGCTTCCCTGAATCAACTTCTCGAGGCACGGTGTTCTGCAACTAGTAAACGGCCTCACCAAGGAAATCCCTGACAAGGACTCTGGGCCCTTGCCGCTTCAAAAGCATGCCGTGCTACAGGAAAAACTGTGCTTTAGTTGCAATAGAAAGAAGGTCGTCTTTCTTCAAGAGGCAGGGTGACTTCAGGTAGGAGGTCCTGAATGGAAGGAGAAGCTTACTGTTTCTCTCTGTACAGCTCAAACTAGGGAATGAGAGCGACTTCCACGGCATGTTGGAACTTGTTGAACATTGCTCTTGAACCTGTGCGAGTGCTGTGAATCAAGATATCACAAGAAAGAGTGCAGTGTGTTGCCCATGACTCAGCAGACACAGAGGACCTCCGAGGACCAATGTGCCTCGTTGTTGCTCAGCAGGCCTACAGGGGTGTGGAGATACTCAGAGACCTTGGAACAAAAATGATGCTCAACCGAGGGGCCTAGGAGTCCTGAAAAAAGGTACTTCATTTAAAGTGAACCAGAAGAGCGAGTAAGAGCTAATGGAAAGAGCTGCATGCCTCCCGTTCTGCAGGGCTACTCAGGGCCTTACCTCGAGCCAAGGGCTCACGTTTAGATTCCCTTTAGCTCTAGAGCATGGCAAGGTGCGCCCCACCCAGGCCAATGAAGTTCCGTGTGTAGCCAGAGAAAACTCATTTTCTTCCCAGACACATGCCTACAGTGGCCAGAGGCCTGTCAACAGCAGAGAATTTCAGGGAGCTTCACCGAAGCTAGAATGGAGGTTTCCAAACGAAAAGCAAGGCTAGTCCCATCATGCCCCCATTTCCATGGGCACAGGCAGCATACATCTCTGTGGTTTTTAACAAGTCAAATCAGACACAGAGTACACAGTTGTTGCTTCCCTGAATCAACTTCTCGAGGCAGGGTGTTCTGCATCTAGTGAACGGCCACACCAAGGAAAGCCCTAGCTAGGCCTCTGGGCCCGTGCCTCTTCAAAAGCCTGCCGTGCTACAGGAAAAACTGTGCTTTAGTTTCAATAGAAACGAGGTCGTCTTTCTTCAGGAGGCAGGGTGACTTCAGGTAGGAGGTCCTGAATGGAAGGAGAAGCTTACTGTTTCTCTCTGTACAGCTCAAACTAGGGAATGAGAACGAATTCCACGGCCTATTGGAACTTGCTTAAAGGTGCTCGTGAACCTGGGCGATTGCTGGCTATATCAAGATGTCTCAATAAGAGTGCACTGTGTTACCCTACACTCGACATACACACTGTGAGTCTGAAAGCTCCTGGCCTGGAAGTTGCTTAGAAGGGCCAGGGGAGCCTGAGGGTACTCAGTGTTCTTGCAGGGAATAGGGTTTCCAGGCGAGGCACCTGGGTGTCCTGAAAAGCGTACTGGCTTTAAAATGCTGAAGATATGCGTCTACGGCCACATGGAAACTGCTACACGCCTCCGCTTCTGCAAAGCATTTCATGGCCTTACCTCGAGGCAAGTTCTCACGTTTCTTGCCCTGTGAACGACACAGCATGTTAAGATGCTGTATTTCTCCTTGAATAGAGTGACTTCAGGTACGAGGTCCTCGATAAATTCTAAGCAGAGTGTTTTCTCTGGGCAGCTCTGACGAGGGCAATGTCGAAGACTTCCAGGGCATGTTGGACTGCCTAGAAATGTAGTTTTGATGCTGTTCGAGTGCTCTGGAAATGTAGCTCTCCTGAAGTAACGTATAGTGTGTTGCCCGAGACTCTGCAGACACAGAGAGCCTCCGTGGGACGTATGGGACTCAATGCTGCTCAGCAGGCCCACAGGGGTGTGGAGGGAGTCAGTGATCTTGGAACCAAAATGATGCTCACCCGAAGGGCGTAGGAGTCCTGAAAGGGGTAATTCTTTTAAATAAAACGGACCTCCACTAAGAGCTCATGGAAAGAGCTGCATGCCTCCCTTTCTGCAGGGCTACTCAGGGCCTTACCTCGAGGCAGGGACTCACGTTGAGATTCCCTTTAGCTCTAGAGGATGGCAAGGAGAGCCCCACCCCGGCGAATGAAGCTCCGTGTGTACCCAGAGAAAACTTATTTTTTTCCCCAGACACATGCCTACAGTGGCCAGAGGACTGTCAACAGCAGAGAATTTCAGGGAGCTTCACGGAAGCAAGAATGGAGGTTTCCAAACGGAAAGCAAGGCTAGTACCCTCATGACCCCATTTCCATGGGCACAGGCAGCATTCATCTCTGTGGTTTTTAACAAGTCAAATGAGACACAGAGTACACAGTTGTTGCTTCCCTGAATCAACTTCTCGAGGCACGGTGTTCTGCAACTAGTGAACGGCCTCACCAAGGAAATCCCTGGCTAGGACTCTGGACCCGTGCTGCTTCAAAAGCATGCCGTGCTACAGGAAAAACTGTGCTTTAGTTGCAATAGAAAGAAGGTCGTCTTTCTTCAAGAGGCAGGGTGACTTCAGGTAGGAGGTCCTGAATGGAAGGAGAAGCTTACTGTTTCTCTCTGTACAGCTCAAACTAGGGAATGAGAGCGACTTCCACGGCATGTTGGAAGTTGTTGAACATTGCTCTTGCACCTGTGCGAGTGCTGTGAATCAAGATATCACAAGAAAGTGTGCAGTGTGTTGCCCATGACTCAGCAGACACAGAGGACCTCCGAGGACCAATGTGCCTCGTTGTTGCTCAGCAGGCCTACAGGGGTGTGGAGATACTCAGAGACCTTGGAACAAAAATGATGCTCAACCGAGGGGCCTAGGAGTCCTGAAAAAAGGTACTTCATTTAAAGTGAACCAGAAGAGCGACTAAGAGCTAATGGAAAGAGCTGCATGCCTCCCGTTCTGCAGGGCTACTCAGGGCCTTACCTCGAGCCAAGGGCTCACGTTTAGATTCCCTTTAGCTCTAGAGCATGGCAAGGTGCGCCCCACCCAGGCCAATGAAGTTCCGTGTGTAGCCAGAGAAAACTCATTTTCTTCCCAGACACATGCCTACAGTGGCCAGAGGCCTGTCAACAGCAGAGAATTTCAGGGAGCTTCACCGAAGCTAGAATGGAGGTTTCCAAACGAAAAGCAAGGCTAGTCCCATCATGCCCCCATTTCCATGGGCACAGGCAGCATACATCTCTGTGGTTTTTAACAAGTCAAATCAGACACAGAGTACACAGTTGTTGCTTCCCTGAATCAACTTCTCGAGGCAGGGTGTTCTGCATCTAGTGAACGGCCACACCAAGGAAAGCCCTAGCTAGGCCTCTGGGCCCGTGCCTCTTCAAAAGCCTGCCGTGCTACAGGAAAAACTGTGCTTTAGTTTCAATAGAAACGAGGTCGTCTTTCTTCAGGAGGCAGGGTGACTTCAGGTAGGAGGTCCTGAATGGAAGGAGAAGCTTACTGTTTCTCTCTGTACAGCTCAAACTAGGGAATGAGAACGAATTCCACGGCCTATTGGAACTTGCTTAAAGGTGCTCGTGAACCTGGGCGATTGCTGGCTATATCAAGATGTCTCAATAAGAGTGCACTGTGTTACCCTACACTCGACATACACACTGTGAGTCTGAAAGCTCCTGGCCTGGAAGTTGCTTAGAAGGGCCAGGGGAGCCTGAGGGTACTCAGTGTTCTTGCAGGGAATAGGGTTTCCAGGCGAGGCACCTGGGTGTCCTGAAAAGCGTACTGGCTTTAAAATGCTGAAGATATGCGTCTACGGCCACATGGAAACTGCTACACGCCTCCGCTTCTGCAAAGCATTTCATGGCCTTACCTCGAGGCAAGTTCTCACGTTTCTTGCCCTGTGAACGACACAGCATGTTAAGATGCTGTATTTCTCCTTGAATAGAGTGACTTCAGGTACGAGGTCCTCGATAAATTCTAAGCAGAGTGTTTTCTCTGGGCAGCTCTGACGAGGGCAATGTCGAAGACTTCCAGGGCATGTTGGACTGCCTAGAAATGTAGTTTTGATGCTGTTCGAGTGCTCTGGAAATGTAGCTCTCCTGAAGTAACGTATAGTGTGTTGCCCGAGACTCTGCAGACACAGAGAGCCTCCGTGGGACGTATGGGACTCAATGCTGCTCAGCAGGCCCACAGGGGTGTGGAGGGAGTCAGTGATCTTGGAACCAAAATGATGCTCACCCGAAGGGCGTAGGAGTCCTGAAAGGGGTAATTCTTTTAAATAAAACGGACCTCCACTAAGAGCTCATGGAAAGAGCTGCATGCCTCCCTTTCTGCAGGGCTACTCAGGGCCTTACCTCGAGGCAGGGACTCACGTTGAGATTCCCTTTAGCTCTAGAGGATGGCAAGGAGAGCCCCACCCCGGCGAATGAAGCTCCGTGTGTACCCAGAGAAAACTTATTTTTTTCCCCAGACACATGCCTACAGTGGCCAGAGGACTGTCAACAGCAGAGAATTTCAGGGAGCTTCACGGAAGCAAGAATGGAGGTTTCCAAACGGAAAGCAAGGCTAGTACCCTCATGACCCCATTTCCATGGGCACAGGCAGCATTCATCTCTGTGGTTTTTAACAAGTCAAATGAGACACAGAGTACACAGTTGTTGCTTCCCTGAATCAACTTCTCGAGGCACGGTGTTCTGCAACTAGTGAACGGCCTCACCAAGGAAATCCCTGGCTAGGACTCTGGACCCGTGCTGCTTCAAAAGCATGCCGTGCTACAGGAAAAACTGTGCTTTAGTTGCAATAGAAAGAAGGTCGTCTTTCTTCAAGAGGCAGGGTGACTTCAGGTAGGAGGTCCTGAATGGAAGGAGAAGCTTACTGTTTCTCTCTGTACAGCTCAAACTAGGGAATGAGAGCGACTTCCACGGCATGTTGGAACTTGTTGAACATTGCTCTTGCACCTGTGCGAGTGCTGTGAATCAAGATATCACAAGAAAGTGTGCAGTGTGTTGCCCATGACTCAGCAGACACAGAGGACCTCCGAGGACCAATGTGCCTCGTTGTTGCTCAGCAGGCCTACAGGGGTGTGGAGATACTCAGAGACCTTGGAACAAAAATGATGCTCAACCGAGGGGCCTAGGAGTCCTGAAAAAAGGTACTTCATTTAAAGTGAACCAGAAGAGCGACTAAGAGCTAATGGAAAGAGCTGCATGCCTCCCGTTCTGCAGGGCTACTCAGGGCCTTACCTCGAGCCAAGGGCTCACGTTTAGATTCCCTTTAGCTCTAGAGCATGGCAAGGTGCGCCCCACCCAGGCCAATGAAGTTCCGTGTGTAGCCAGAGAAAACTCATTTTCTTCCCAGACACATGCCTACAGTGGCCAGAGGCCTGTCAACAGCAGAGAATTTCAGGGAGCTTCACCGAAGCTAGAATGGAGGTTTCCAAACGAAAAGCAAGGCTAGTCCCATCATGCCCCCATTTCCATGGGCACAGGCAGCATACATCTCTGTGGTTTTTAACAAGTCAAATCAGACACAGAGTACACAGTTGTTGCTTCCCTGAATCAACTTCTCGAGGCAGGGTGTTCTGCATCTAGTGAACGGCCACACCAAGGAAAGCCCTAGCTAGGCCTCTGGGCCCGTGCCTCTTCAAAAGCCTGCCGTGCTACAGGAAAAACTGTGCTTTAGTTTCAATAGAAACGAGGTCGTCTTTCTTCAGGAGGCAGGGTGACTTCAGGTAGGAGGTCCTGAATGGAAGGAGAAGCTTACTGTTTCTCTCTGTACAGCTCAAACTAGGGAATGAGAACGAATTCCACGGCCTATTGGAACTTGCTTAAAGGTGCTCGTGAACCTGGGCGATTGCTGGCTATATCAAGATGTCTCAATAAGAGTGCACTGTGTTACCCTACACTCGACATACACACTGTGAGTCTGAAAGCTCCTGGCCTGGAAGTTGCTTAGAAGGGCCAGGGGAGCCTGAGGGTACTCAGTGTTCTTGCAGGGAATAGGGTTTCCAGGCGAGGCACCTGGGTGTCCTGAAAAGCGTACTGGCTTTAAAATGCTGAAGATATGCGTCTACGGCCACATGGAAACTGCTACACGCCTCCGCTTCTGCAAAGCATTTCATGGCCTTACCTCGAGGCAAGTTCTCACGTTTCTTGCCCTGTGAACGACACAGCATGTTAAGATGCTGTATTTCTCCTTGAATAGAGTGACTTCAGGTACGAGGTCCTCGATAAATTCTAAGCAGAGTGTTTTCTCTGGGCAGCTCTGACGAGGGCAATGTCGAAGACTTCCAGGGCATGTTGGACTGCCTAGAAATGTAGTTTTGATGCTGTTCGAGTGCTCTGGAAATGTAGCTCTCCTGAAGTAACGTATAGTGTGTTGCCCGAGACTCTGCAGACACAGAGAGCCTCCGTGGGACGTATGGGACTCAATGCTGCTCAGCAGGCCCACAGGGGTGTGGAGGGAGTCAGTGATCTTGGAACCAAAATGATGCTGACCCGAAGGGCGTAGGAGTCCTGAAAGGGGTAATTCTTTTAAATAAAACGGACCTCCACTAAGAGCTCATGGAAAGAGCTGCATGCCTCCCTTTCTGCAGGGCTACTCAGGGCCTTACCTCGAGGCAGGGACTCACGTTGAGATTCCCTTTAGCTCTAGAGGATGGCAAGGAGAGCCCCACCCCGGCCAATGAAGCTCCGTGTGTACCCAGAGAAAACTTATTTTTTTCCCCAGACACATGCCTACAGTGGCCAGAGGACTGTCAACAGCAGAGAATTTCAGGGAGCTTCACGGAAGCAAGAATGGAGGTTTCCAAACGGAAAGCAAGGCTAGTACCCTCATGACCCCATTTCCATGGGCACAGGCAGCATTCATCTCTGTGGTTTTTAACAAGTCAAATGAGACACAGAGTACACAGTTGTTGCTTCCCTGAATCAACTTCTCGAGGCACGGTGTTCTGCAAGTAGTAAACGGCCTCACCAAGGAAATCCCTGACAAGGACTCTGGGCCCTTCCCGCTTCAAAAGCATGCCGTGCTACAGGAAAAACTGTGCTTTAGTTGCAATAGAAAGAAGGTCGTCTTTCTTCAAGAGGCAGGGTGACTTCAGGTAGGAGGTCCTGAATGGAAGGAGAAGCTTACTGTTTCTCTCTGTACAGCTCAAACTAGGGAATGAGAGCAACTTCCACGGCATGTTGGAACTTGTTGAACATTGCTCTTGAACCTGTGCGAGTGCTGTGAATCAAGATATCACAAGAAAGAGTGCAGTGTGTTGCCCATGACTCAGCAGACACAGAGGACCTCCGAGGACCAATGTGCCTCGTTGTTGCTCAGCAGGCCTACAGGGGTGTGGAGATACTCAGAGCCCTTGGAACAAAAATGATGCTCAACCGAGGGGCCTAGGAGTCCTGAAAAAAGGTACTTCATTTAAAGTAAACCAGAAGAGCGACTAAGAGCTAATGGAAAGAGCTGCATGCCTCCCGTTCTGCAGGGCTACTCAGGGCCTTACCTCGAGCCAAGGGCTCACGTTTAGATTCCCTTTAGCTCTAGAGCATGGCAAGGTGCGCCCCACCCCGGCCAATGAAGTTCCGTGTGTAGCCAGAGAAAACTCATTTTCTTCCCAGACACATGCCTACAGTGGCCAGAGGCCTGTCAACAGCAGAGAATTTCAGGGAGCTTCACGGAAGCTAGAATGGAGGTTTCCAAACGAAAAGCAAGGCTAGTCCCATCATGCCCCCATTTCCATGGGCACAGGCAGCATACATCTCTGTGGTTTTTATCAAGTCAAATGAGACACAGAGTACACAGTTGTTGCTTCCCTGAATCAACTTCTCGAGGCAGTGTGTTCTGCATCTAGTGAACGGCCACACCAAGGAAAGCCCTAGCTAGGCCTCTGGGCCCGTGCCTCTTCAAAAGCCTGCCGTGCTACAGGAAAAACTGTGCTTTAGTTTCAATAGAAACGAGGTCGTCTTTCTTCAGGAGGCAGGGTGACTTCAGGTAGGAGGTCCTGAATGGAAGGAGAAGCTTACTGTTTCTCTCTGTACAGCTCAAACTAGGGAATGAGAACGAATTCCACGGCCTATTGGAACTTGCTTAAAGGTGCTCGTGAACCTGGGCGATAGCTGGCTATATCAAGATGTCCCAATAAGAGTGCACTGTGTTACCCTACACTCGACATACACACTGTGAGTCTGAAAGCTCCTGGCCTGGAAGTTGCTTAGAAGGGCCAGGGGAGCCTGAGGGTACTCAGTGTTCCTGCAGGGAATAGGGTTTCCAGGCGAGGCACCTGGGTGTCCTGAAAAGCGTACTGGCTTTAAAATGCTGAAGATATGCGTCTACGGCCACATGGAAACTGCTACACGCCTCCGCTTCTGCAAAGCATTTCATGGCCTTACCTCGAGGCAAGTTCTCACGTTTCTTGCCCTGTGAACGACACAGCATGTTAAGATGCTGTATTTCTTCTTGAATAGAGTGACTTCAGGTACGAGGTCCTCGATAAATTCTAAGCAGAGTGTTTTCTCTGGGCAGCTCTGACGAGGGCAATGTCGAAGACTTCCAGGGCATGTTGGACTGCCTAGAAATGTAGTTTTGATGCTGTTCGAGTGCTCTGGAAATGTAGCTCTCCTGAAGTAACGTATAGTGTGTTGCCCGAGACTCTGCAGACACAGAGAGCCTCCGTGGGACGTATGGGACTCAATGCTGCTCAGCAGGCCCACAGGGGTGTGGAGGGAGTCAGTGATCTTGGAACCAAATTGATGCTCACCCGAAGGGCGTAGGAGTCCTGAAAGGGGTAATTCTTTTCAATAAAACAGACCTCCACTAAGAGCTCATGGAAAGAGCTGCATGCCTCCCTTTCTGCAGGGCTACTCAGGGCCTTACCTCGAGGCAGGGACTCACGTTGAGATTCCCTTTAGCTCTAGAGGATGGCAAGGAGAGCCCCACCCCGGCCAATGAAGCTCCGTGTGTACCCAGAGAAAACTCATTTTTTTCCCAGACACATGCCTACAGTGGCCAGAGGACTGTCAACAGCAGAGAATTTCAGGGAGCTTCACGGAAGCAAGAATGGAGGTTTCCAAACGGAAAGCAAGGCTAGTACCCTCATGACCCCATTTCCATGGGCACAGGCAGCATTCATCTCTGTGGTTTTTAACAAGTCAAATGAGACACAGAGTACACAGTTGTTGCTTCCCTGAATCAACTTCTCGAGGCAGTGTGTTCTGCATCTAGTGAACGGCCACACCAAGGAAAGCCCTAGCTAGGCCTCTGGGCCCGTGCCTCTTCAAAAGCCTGCCGTGCTACAGGAAAAACTGTGCTTTAGTTTCAATAGAAACGAGGTCGTCTTTCTTCAGGAGGCAGGGTGACTTCAGGTAGGAGGTCCTGAATGGAAGGAGAAGCTTACTGTTTCTCTCTGTACAGCTCAAACTAGGGAATGAGAACGAATTCCACGGCCTATTGGAACTTGCTTAAAGGTGCTCGTGAACCTGGGCGATAGCTGGCTATATCAAGATGTCCCAATAAGAGTGCACTGTGTTACCCTACACTCGACATACACACTGTGAGTCTGAAAGCTCCTGGCCTGGAAGTTGCTTAGAAGGGCCAGGGGAGCCTGAGGGTACTCAGTGTTCTTGCAGGGAATAGGGTTTCCAGGCGAGGCACCTGGGTGTCCTGAAAAGCGTACTGGCTTTAAAATGCTGAAGATATGCGTCTACGGCCACATGGAAACTGCTACACGCCTCCGCTTCTGCAAAGCATTTCATGGCCTTACCTCGAGGCAAGTTCTCACGTTTCTTGCCCTGTGAACGACACAGCATGTTAAGATGCTGTATTTCTCCTTGAATAGAGTGACTTCAGGTACGAGGTCCTCGATAAATTCTAAGCAGAGTGTTTTCTCTGGGCAGCTCTGACGAGGGCAATGTCGAAGACTTCCAGGGCATGTTGGACTGCCTAGAAATGTAGTTTTGATGCTGTTCGAGTGCTCTGGAAATGTAGCTCTCCTGAAGTAACGTATAGTGTGTTGCCCGAGACTCTGCAGACACAGAGAGCCTCCGTGGGACGTATGGGACTCAATGCTGCTCAGCAGGCCCACAGGGGTGTGGAGGGAGTCAGTGATCTTGGAACCAAAATGATGCTCACCCGAAGGGCGTAGGAGTCCTGAAAGGGGTAATTCTTTTCAATAAAACAGACCTCCACTAAGAGCTCATGGAAAGAGCTGCATGCCTCCCTTTCTGCAGGGCTACTCAGGGCCTTACCTCGAGGCAGGGACTCACGTTGAGATTCCCTTTAGCTCTAGAGGATGGCAAGGAGAGCCCCACCCCGGCCAATGAAGCTCCGTCTGTACCCAGAGAAAACTCATTTTTTTCCCAGACACATGCCTACAGTGGCCAGAGGACTGTCAACAGCAGAGAATTTCAGGGAGCTTCACGGAAGCAAGAATGGAGGTTTCCAAACGGAAAGCAAGGCTAGTACCCTCATGACCCCATTTCCATGGGCACAGGCAGCATTCATCTCTGTGGTTTTTAACAAGTCAAATGAGACACAGAGTACACAGTTGTTGCTTCCCTGAATCAACTTCTCGAGGCACGGTGTTCTGCAACTAGTGAACGGCCTCACCAAGGAAATCCCTGGCTAGGACTCTGGACCCGTGCCGCTTCAAAAGCCTGCCGTGCTACAGGAAAAACTGTGCTTTAGTTGCAATAGAAAGAAGGTCGTCTTTCTTCAAGAGGCAGGGTGACTTCAGGTAGGAGGTCCTGAATGGAAGGAGAAGCTTACTGTTTCTCTCTGTACAGCTCAAACTAGGGAATGAGAGCAACTTCCACGGCATGTTGGAACTTGTTGAACATTGCTCTTGAACCTGTGCGAGTGCTGTGAATCAAGATATCACAAGAAAGAGTGCAGTGTGTTGCCCATGACTCAGCAGACACAGAGGACCTCCGAGGACCAATGTGCCTCGTTGTTGCTCAGCAGGCCTACAGGGGTGTGGAGATACTCAGAGCCCTTGGAACAAAAATGATGCTCAACCGAGGGGCCTAGGAGTCCTGAAAAAAGGTACTTCATTTAAAGTAAACCAGAAGAGCGACTAAGAGCTAATGGAAAGAGCTGCATGCCTCCCGTTCTGCAGGGCTACTCAGGGCCTTACCTCGAGCCAAGGGCTCACGTTTAGATTCCCTTTAGCTCTAGAGCATGGCAAGGTGCGCCCCACCCCGGCCAATGAAGTTCCGTGTGTAGCCAGAGAAAACTCATTTTCTTCCCAGACACATGCCTACAGTGGCCAGAGGCCTGTCAACAGCAGAGAATTTCAGGGAGCTTCACGGAAGCTAGAATGGAGGTTTCCAAACGAAAAGCAAGGCTAGTCCCATCATGCCCCCATTTCCATGGGCACAGGCAGCATACATCTCTGTGGTTTTTATCAAGTCAAATGAGACACAGAGTACACAGTTGTTGCTTCCCTGAATCAACTTCTCGAGGCAGTGTGTTCTGCATCTAGTGAACGGCCACACCAAGGAAAGCCCTAGCTAGGCCTCTGGGCCCGTGCCTCTTCAAAAGCCTGCCGTGCTACAGGAAAAACTGTGCTTTAGTTTCAATAGAAACGAGGTCGTCTTTCTTCAGGAGGCAGGGTGACTTCAGGTAGGAGGTCCTGAATGGAAGGAGAAGCTTACTGTTTCTCTCTGTACAGCTCAAACTAGGGAATGAGAACGAATTCCACGGCCTATTGGAACTTGCTTAAAGGTGCTCGTGAACCTGGGCGATAGCTGGCTATATCAAGATGTCCCAATAAGAGTGCACTGTGTTACCCTACACTCGACATACACACTGTGAGTCTGAAAGCTCCTGGCCTGGAAGTTGCTTAGAAGGGCCAGGGGAGCCTGAGGGTACTCAGTGTTCCTGCAGGGAATAGGGTTTCCAGGCGAGGCACCTGGGTGTCCTGAAAAGCGTACTGGCTTTAAAATGCTGAAGATATGCGTCTACGGCCACATGGAAACTGCTACACGCCTCCGCTTCTGCAAAGCATTTCATGGCCTTACCTCGAGGCAAGTTCTCACGTTTCTTGCCCTGTGAACGACACAGCATGTTAAGATGCTGTATTTCTTCTTGAATAGAGTGACTTCAGGTACGAGGTCCTCGATAAATTCTAAGCAGAGTGTTTTCTCTGGGCAGCTCTGACGAGGGCAATGTCGAAGACTTCCAGGGCATGTTGGACTGCCTAGAAATGTAGTTTTGATGCTGTTCGAGTGCTCTGGAAATGTAGCTCTCCTGAAGTAACGTATAGTGTGTTGCCCGAGACTCTGCAGACACAGAGAGCCTCCGTGGGACGTATGGGACTCAATGCTGCTCAGCAGGCCCACAGGGGTGTGGAGGGAGTCAGTGATCTTGGAACCAAATTGATGCTCACCCGAAGGGCGTAGGAGTCCTGAAAGGGGTAATTCTTTTCAATAAAACAGACCTCCACTAAGAGCTCATGGAAAGAGCTGCATGCCTCCCTTTCTGCAGGGCTACTCAGGGCCTTACCTCGAGGCAGGGACTCACGTTGAGATTCCCTTTAGCTCTAGAGGATGGCAAGGAGAGCCCCACCCCGGCCAATGAAGCTCCGTGTGTACCCAGAGAAAACTCATTTTTTTCCCATACACATGCCTACAGTGGCCAGAGGACTGTCAACAGCAGAGAATTTCAGGGAGCTTCACGGAAGCAAGAATGGAGGTTTCCAAACGGAAAGCAAGGCTAGTACCCTCATGACCCCATTTCCATGGGCACAGGCAGCATTCATCTCTGTGGTTTTTAACAAGTCAAATGAGACACAGAGTACACAGTTGTTGCTTCCCTGAATCAACTTCTCGAGGCAGTGTGTTCTGCATCTAGTGAACGGCCACACCAAGGAAAGCCCTAGCTAGGCCTCTGGGCCCGTGCCTCTTCAAAAGCCTGCCGTGCTACAGGAAAAACTGTGCTTTAGTTTCAATAGAAACGAGGTCGTCTTTCTTCAGGAGGCAGGGTGACTTCAGGTAGGAGGTCCTGAATGGAAGGAGAAGCTTACTGTTTCTCTCTGTACAGCTCAAACTAGGGAATGAGAACGAATTCCACGGCCTATTGGAACTTGCTTAAAGGTGCTCGTGAACCTGGGCGATAGCTGGCTATATCAAGATGTCCCAATAAGAGTGCACTGTGTTACCCTACACTCGACATACACACTGTGAGTCTGAAAGCTCCTGGCCTGGAAGTTGCTTAGAAGGGCCAGGGGAGCCTGAGGGTACTCAGTGTTCTTGCAGGGAATAGGGTTTCCAGGCGAGGCACCTGGGTGTCCTGAAAAGCGTACTGGCTTTAAAATGCTGAAGATATGCGTCTACGGCCACATGGAAACTGCTACACGCCTCCGCTTCTGCAAAGCATTTCATGGCCTTACCTCGAGGCAAGTTCTCACGTTTCTTGCCCTGTGAACGACACAGCATGTTAAGATGCTGTATTTCTCCTTGAATAGAGTGACTTCAGGTACGAGGTCCTCGATAAATTCTAAGCAGAGTGTTTTCTCTGGGCAGCTCTGACGAGGGCAATGTCGAAGACTTCCAGGGCATGTTGGACTGCCTAGAAATGTAGTTTTGATGCTGTTCGAGTGCTCTGGAAATGTAGCTCTCCTGAAGTAACGTATAGTGTGTTGCCCGAGACTCTGCAGACACAGAGAGCCTCCGTGGGACGTATGGGACTCAATGCTGCTCAGCAGGCCCACAGGGGTGTGGAGGGAGTCAGTGATCTTGGAACCAAAATGATGCTCACCCGAAGGGCGTAGGAGTCCTGAAAGGGGTAATTCTTTTCAATAAAACAGACCTCCACTAAGAGCTCATGGAAAGAGCTGCATGCCTCCCTTTCTGCAGGGCTACTCAGGGCCTTACCTCGAGGCAGGGACTCACGTTGAGATTCCCTTTAGCTCTAGAGGATGGCAAGGAGAGCCCCACCCCGGCCAATGAAGCTCCGTCTGTACCCAGAGAAAACTCATTTTTTTCCCAGACACATGCCTACAGTGGCCAGAGGACTGTCAACAGCAGAGAATTTCAGGGAGCTTCACGGAAGCAAGAATGGAGGTTTCCAAACGGAAAGCAAGGCTAGTACCCTCATGACCCCATTTCCATGGGCACAGGCAGCATTCATCTCTGTGGTTTTTAACAAGTCAAATGAGACACAGAGTACACAGTTGTTGCTTCCCTGAATCAACTTCTCGAGGCACGGTGTTCTGCAACTAGTGAACGGCCTCACCAAGGAAATCCCTGGCTAGGACTCTGGACCCGTGCCGCTTCAAAAGCCTGCCGTGCTACAGGAAAAACTGTGCTTTAGTTGCAATAGAAAGAAGGTCGTCTTTCTTCAAGAGGCAGGGTGACTTCAGGTAGGAGGTCCTGAATGGAAGGAGAAGCTTACTTTTTCTGTCTGTACAGCTCAAACTAGGGCATGAGAGCGACTTCCACGGCATGTTGGAACTTGTTAAACATTGCTCTTGAACCTGTGCGAGTGCTGTGAATCAAGATATCACAAGAAAGAGTGCAGTGTGTTGCCCATGACTCAGCAGACACAGAGTACCTCCGAGGACAAATGTGCCTCGTTGTTGCTCAGCAGGCCTACAGGGGTGTGGAGATACTCAGAGACCTTGGAAAAAAAATGTTGCTCAACCGAGGGGCCTAGGAGTCCTGAAAAAAGGTACTTCATTTAAAGTAAACCAGAAGAGCGACTAAGAGCTAATGGAAAGAGCTGCATGCCTCCCGTTCTGCAGGGCTACTCAGGGCCTTACCTCGAGCCAAGGGCTCACGTTTAGATTCCCTTTAGCTCTAGAGCATGGCAAGGTGCGCCCCACCCAGGCCAATGAAGTTCCATGTGTAGCCAGAGAAAACTCATTTTCTTCCCAGACACATGCCTACAGTGGCCAGAGGCCTGTCAACAGCAGAGAATTTCAGGGAGCTTCACCGAAGCTAGAATGGAGGTTTCCAAACGAAAAGCAAGGCTAGTCCCATCATGCCCCCATTTCCATGGGCACAGGCAGCATACATCTCTGTGGTTTTTAACAAGTCAAATCAGACACAGAGTACACAGTTGTTGCTTCCCTGAATCAACTTCTCGAGGCAGGGTGTTCTGCATCTAGTGAACGGCCACACCAAGGAAAGCCCTAGCTAGGCCTCTGGGCCCGTGCCTCTTCAAAAGCCTGCCGTGCTACAGGAAAAACTGTGCTTTAGTTTCAATAGAAACGAGGTCGTCTTTCTTCAGGAGGCAGGGTGACTTCAGGTAGGAGGTCCTGAATGGAAGGAGAAGCTTACTGTTTCTCTCTGTACAGCTCAAACTAGGGAATGAGAACGAATTCCACGGCCTATTGGAACTTGCTTAAAGGTGCTCGTGAACCTGGGCGATTGCTGGCTATATCAAGATGTCCCAATAAGAGTGCACTGTGTTACCCTACACTCGACATACACACTGTGAGTATGAAAGCTCCTGGCCTGGATTTTGCTTAGAAGGGCCAGGGGAGCCTGAGGGTACTCAGTGTTCTTGCAGGGAATAGGGTTTCCAGGCGAGGCACCTGGGTGTCCTGAAAAGCGTACTGGCTTTAAAATGCTGAAGATATGCGTCTACGGCCACATGGAAACTGCTACACGCCTCCGCTTCTGCAAAGCATTTCATGGCCTTACCTCGAGGCAAGTTCTCACGTTTCTTGCCCTGTGAACGACACAGCATGTTAAGATGCTGTATTTCTCCTTGAATAGAGTGACTTCAGGTACGAGGTCCTCGATAAATTCTAAGCAGAGTGTTTTCTCTGGGCAGCTCTGACGAGGGCAATGTCGAAGACTTCCAGGGCATGTTGGACTGCCTAGAAATGTAGTTTTGATGCTGTTCGAGTGCTCTGGAAATGTAGCTCTCCTGAAGTAACGTATAGTGTGTTGCCCGAGACTCTGCAGACACAGAGAGCCTCCGTGGGACGTATGGGACTCAATGCTGCTCAGCAGGCCCACAGGGGTGTGGAGGGAGTCAGTGATCTTGGAACCAAAATGATGCTCACCCGAAGGGCGTAGGAGTCCTGAAAGGGGTAATTCTTTTCAATAAAACAGACCTCCACTAAGAGCTCATGGAAAGAGCTGCATGCCTCCCTTTCTGCAGGGCTACTCAGGGCCTTACCTCGAGGCAGGGACTCACGTTGAGATTCCCTTTAGCTCTAGAGGATGGCAAGGAGAGCCCCACCCCGGCCAATGAAGCTCCGTGTGTACCCAGAGAAAACTCATTTTTTTCCCAGACACATGCCTACAGTGGCCAGAGGACTGTCAACAGCAGAGAATTTCAGGGAGCTTCACGGAAGCAAGAATGGAGGTTTCCAAACGGAAAGCAAGGCTAGTACCCTCATGACCCCATTTCCATGGGCACAGGCAGCATTCATCTCTGTGGTTTTTAACAAGTCAAATGAGACACAGAGTACACAGTTGTTGCTTCCCTGAATCAACTTCTCGAGGCACGGTGTTCTGCAACTAGTGAACGGCCTCACCAAGGAAATCCCTGGCTAGGACCCTGGACCCGTGCCGCTTCAAAAGCCTGCCGTGCTACAGGAAAAACTGTGCTTTAGTTGCAATAGAAAGAAGGTCGTCTTTCTTCAAGAGGCAGGGTGACTTCAGGTAGGAGGTCCTGAATGGAAGGAGAAGCTTACTGTTTCTGTCTGTACAGCTCAAACTAGGGAATGAGAGCGACTTCCACGGCATGTTGGAACTTGTTGAACATTGCTCTTGAACCTGTGCGAGTGCTGTGAATCAAGATATCACAAGAAAGAGTGCAGTGTGTTGCCCATGACTCAGCAGACACAGAGGACCTCCGAGGACCAATGTGCCTCGTTGTTGCTCAGCAGGCCTACAAGGGTGTGGAGATACTCAGAGACCTTGGAACAAAAATGATGCTCAACCGAGGGGCCTAGGAGTCCTGAAAAAAGGTACTTCATTTAAAGTAAACCAGAAGAGCGACTAAGAGCTAATGGAAAGAGCTGCATGCCTACCGTTCTGCAGGGCTACTCAGGGCCTTACCTCGAGCCAAGGGCTCACGTTTAGATTCCCTTTAGCTCTAGAGCATGGCAAGGTGCGCCCCCCCAGGCCAATGAAGTTCCGTGTGTAGCCAGAGAAAACTCATTTTCTTCCCAGACACATGCCTACAGTGGCCAGAGGCCTGTCAACAGCAGAGAATTTCAGGGAGCTTCACCGAAGCTAGAATGGAGGTTTCCAAACGAAAAGCAAGGCTAGTCCCATCATGCCCCCATTTCCATGGGCACAGGCAGCATACATCTCTGTGGTTTTTAACAAGTCAAATGAGACACAGAGTACACAGTTGTTGCTTCCCTGAATCAACTTCTCGAGGCAGGGTGTTCTGCATCTAGTGAACGGCCACACCAAGGAAAGCCCTAGCTAGGCCTCTGGGCCCGTGCCTCTTCAAAAGCCTGCCGTGCTACAGGAAAAACTGTGCTTTAGTTTCAATAGAAACGAGGTCGTCTTTCTTCAGGAGGCAGGGTGACTTCAGGTAGGAGGTCCTGAATGGAAGGAGAAGCTTACTGTTTCTCTCTGTACAGCTCAAACTAGGGAATGAGAACGAATTCCACGGCCTATTGGAACTTGCTTAAAGGTGCTCGTGAACCTGGGCGATTGCTGGCTATATCAAGATGTCCCAATAAGAGTGCACTGTGTTACCCTACACTCGACATACACACTCTGAGTCTGAAAACTCTTGGCCTGGATTTTGCTTAGAAGGGCCAGGGGAGCCTGAGGGTACTCAGTGTTCTTGCAGGGAATAGGGTTTCCAGGCGAGGCACCTGGGTGTCCTGAAAAGCGTACTGGCTTTAAAATGCTGAAGATATGCGTCTACGGCCACATGGAAACTGCTACACGCCTCCGCTTCTGCAAAGCATTTCATGGCCTTACCTCGAGGCAAGTTCTCACGTTTCTTGCCCTGTGAACGACACAGCATGTTAAGATGCTGTATTTCTCCTTGAATAGAGTGACTTCAGGTACGAGGTCCTTGATAAATTCTAAGCAGAGTGTTTTCTCTGGGCAGCTCTGACGAGGGCAATGTCGAAGACTTCCAGGGCATGTTGGACTGCCTAGAAATGTAGTTTTGATGCTGTTCGAGTGCTCTGGAAATGTAGCTCTCCTGAAGTAACGTATAGTGTGTTGCCCGAGACTCTGCAGACACAGAGAGCCTCCGTGGGACGTATGGGACTCAATGCTGCTCAGCAGGCCCACAGGGGTGTGGAGGGAGTCAGTGATCTTGGAACCAAAATGATGCTCACCCGAAGGGCGTAGGAGTCCTGAAAGGGGTAATTCTTTTCAATAAAACAGACCTCCACTAAGAGCTCATGGAAAGAGCTGCATGCCTCCCTTTCTGCAGGGCTACTCAGGGCCTTACCTCGAGGCAGGGACTCACGTTGAGATTCCCTTTAGCTCTAGAGGATGGCAAGGAGAGCCCCACCCCGGCCAATGAAGCTCCGTGTGTACCCAGAGAAAACTCATTTTTTTCCCAGACACATGCCTACAGTGGCCAGAGGACTGTCAACAGCAGAGAATTTCAGGGAGCTTCACGGAAGCAAGAATGGAGGTTTCCAAACGGAAAGCAAGGCTAGTACCCTCATGACCCCATTTCCATGGGCACAGGCAGCATTCATCTCTGTGGTTTTTAACAAGTCAAATGAGACACAGAGTACACAGTTGTTGCTTCCCTGAATCAACTTCTCGAGGCACGGTGTTCTGCAACTAGTGAACGGCCTCACCAAGGAAATCCCTGGCTAGGACCCTGGACCCGTGCCGCTTCAAAAGCCTGCCGTGCTACAGGAAAAACTGTGCTTTAGTTGCAATAGAAAGAAGGTCGTCTTTCTTCAAGAGGCAGGGTGACTTCAGGTAGGAGGTCCTGAATGGAAGGAGAAGCTTACTGTTTCTGTCTGTACAGCTCAAACTAGGGAATGAGAGCGACTTCCACGGCATGTTGGAACTTGTTGAACATTGCTCTTGAACCTGTGCGAGTGCTGTGAATCAAGATATCACAAGAAAGAGTGCAGTGTGTTGCCCATGACTCAGCAGACACAGAGGACCTCCGAGGACCAATGTGCCTCGTTGTTGCTCAGCAGGCCTACAGGGGTGTGGAGATACTCAGAGACCTTGGAACAAAAATGATGCTCAACCGAGGGGCCTAGGAGTCCTGAAAAAAGGTACTTCATTTAAAGTAAACCAGAAGAGCGACTAAGAGCTAATGGAAAGAGCTGCATGCCTACCGTTCTGCAGGGCTACTCAGGGCCTTACCTCGAGCCAAGGGCTCACGTTTAGATTCCCTTTAGCTCTAGAGCATGGCAAGGTGCGCCCCCCCAGGCCAATGAAGTTCCGTGTGTAGCCAGAGAAAACTCATTTTCTTCCCAGACACATGCCTACAGTGGCCAGAGGCCTGTCAACAGCAGAGAATTTCAGGGAGCTTCACCGAAGCTAGAATGGAGGTTTCCAAACGAAAAGCAAGGCTAGTCCCATCATGCCCCCATTTCCATGGGCACAGGCAGCATACATCTCTGTGGTTTTTAACAAGTCAAATCAGACACAGAGTACACAGTTGTTGCTTCCCTGAATCAACTTCTCGAGGCAGGGTGTTCTGCATCTAGTGAACGGCCACACCAAGGAAAGCCCTAGCTAGGCCTCTGGGCCCGTGCCTCTTCAAAAGCCTGCCGTGCTACAGGAAAAACTGTGCTTTAGTTTCAATAGAAACGAGGTCGTCTTTCTTCAGGAGGCAGGGTGACTTCAGGTAGGAGGTCCTGAATGGAAGGAGAAGCTTACTGTTTCTCTCTGTACAGCTCAAACTAGGGAATGAGAACGAATTCCACGGCCTATTGGAACTTGCTTAAAGGTGCTCGTGAACCTGGGCGATTGCTGGCTATATCAAGATGTCCCAATAAGAGTGCACTGTGTTACCCTACACTCGACATACACACTCTGAGTCTGAAAACTCTTGGCCTGGATTTTGCTTAGAAGGGCCAGGGGAGCCTGAGGGTACTCAGTGTTCTTGCAGGGAATAGGGTTTCCAGGCGAGGCACCTGGGTGTCCTGAAAAGCGTACTGGCTTTAAAATGCTGAAGATATGCGTCTACGGCCACATGGAAACTGCTACACGCCTCCGCTTCTGCAAAGCATTTCATGGCCTTACCTCGAGGCAAGTTCTCACGTTTCTTGCCCTGTGAACGACACAGCATGTTAAGATGCTGTATTTCTCCTTGAGTAGAGTGACTTCAGGTACGAGGTCCTTGATAAATTCTAAGCAGAGTGTTTTCTCTGGGCAGCTCTGACGAGGGCAATGTCGAAGACTTCCAGGGCATGTTGGACTGCCTAGAAATGTAGTTTTGATGCTGTTCGAGTGCTCTGGAAATGTAGCTCTCCTGAAGTAACGTATAGTGTGTTGCCCGAGACTCTGCAGACACAGAGAGCCTCCGTGGGACGTATGGGACTCAATGCTGCTCAGCAGGCCCACAGGGGTGTGGAGGGAGTCAGTGATCTTGGAACCAAAATGATGCTCACCCGAAGGGCGTAGGAGTCCTGAAAGGGGTAATTCTTTTCAATAAAACAGACCTCCACTAAGAGCTCATGGAAAGAGCTGCATGCCTCCCTTTCTGCAGGGCTACTCAGGGCCTTACCTCGAGGCAGGGACTCACGTTGAGATTCCCTTTAGCTCTAGAGGATGGCAAGGAGAGCCCCACCCCGGCCAATGAAGCTCCGTGTGTACCCAGAGAAAACTCATTTTTTTCCCAGACACATGCCAACAGTGGCCAGAGGACTGTCAACAGCAGAGAATTTCAGGGAGCTTCACGGAAGCAAGAATGGAGGTTTCCAAACGGAAAGCAAGGCTAGTACCCTCATGACCCCATTTCCATGGGCACAGGCAGCATTCATCTCTGTGGTTTTTAACAAGTCAAATGAGACACAGAGTACACAGTTGTTGCTTCCCTGAATCAACTTCTCGAGGCACGGTGTTCTGCAACTAGTGAACGGCCTCACCAAGGAAATCCCTGGCTAGGACTCTGGACCCGTGCCGCTTCAAAAGCCTGCCGTGCTAGAGGAAAAACTGTGCTTTAGTTGCAATACAAAGAAGGTCGTCTTTCTTCAAGAGGCAGGGTGACTTCAGGTAGGAGGTCCTGAATGGAAGGAGAAGCTTACTGTTTCTCTCTGTACAGCTCAAACTAGGGAATGAGAGCGACTTCCACGGCATGTTGGAACTTGTTGAACATTGCTCTTGAACCTGTGCGAGTGCTGTGAATCAAGATATCACAAGAAAGAGTGCAGTGTGTTGCCCATGACTCAGCAGACACAGAGGACCTCCGAGGACCAATGTGCCTCGTTGTTGCTCAGCAGGCCTACAGGGGTGTGGAGATACTCAGAGACCTTGGAACAAAAATGATGCTCAACCGAGGGGCTTAGGAGTCCTGAAAAAAGGTACTTCATTTAAAGTAAACCAGAAGAGCGACTAAGAGCTAATGGAAAGAGCTGCATGCCTCCCGTTCTGCAGGGCTACTCAGGGCCTTACCTCGAGCCAAGGGCTCACGTTTAGATTCCCTTTAGCTCTAGAGCATGGCAAGGTGCGCCCCACCCAGGCCAATGAAGTTCCGTGTGTAGCCAGAGAAAACTCATTTTCTTCCCAGACACATGCCTACAGTGGCCAGAGGCCTGTCAACAGCAGAGAATTTCAGGGAGCTTCACCGAAGCTAGAATGGAGGTTTCCAAACGAAAAGCAAGGCTAGTCCCATCATGCCCCCATTTCCATGGGCACAGGCAGCATACATCTCTGTGGTTTTTAACAAGTCAAATCAGACACAGAGTACACAGTTGTTGCTTCCCTGAATCAACTTCTCGAGGCAGGGTGTTCTGCATCTAGTGAACGGCCACACCAAGGAAAGCCCTAGCTAGGCCTCTGGGCCCGTGCCTCTTCAAAAGCCTGCCGTGCTACAGGAAAAACTGTGCTTTAGTTTCAATAGAAACGAGGTCGTCTTTCTTCAGGAGGCAGGGTGACTTCAGGTAGGAGGTCCTGAATGGAAGGAGAAGCTTACTGTTTCTCTCTGTACAGCTCAAACTAGGGAATGAGAACGAATTCCACGGCCTATTGGAACTTGCTTAAAGGTGCTCGTGAACCTGGGCGATTGCTGGCTATATCAAGATGTCCCAATAAGAGTGCACTGTGTTACCCTACACTCGACATACACACTCTGAGTCTGAAAGCTCTTGGCCTGGATTTTGCTTAGAAGGGCCAGGGGAGCCTGAGGGTACTCAGTGTTCTTGCAGGGAATAGGGTTTCCAGGCGAGGCACCTGGGTGTCCTGAAAAGCGTACTGGCTTTAAAATGCTGAAGATATGCGTCTACGGCCACATGGTAACTGCTACACGCCTCCGCTTCTGCAAAGCATTTCATGGCCTTACCTCGAGGCAAGTTCTCACGTTTCTTGCCCTGTGAACGACACAGCATGTTAAGATGCTGTATTTCTCCTTGAATAGAGTGACTTCAGGTACGAGGTCCTCGATAAATTCTAAGCAGAGTGTTTTCTCTGGGCAGCTCTGACGAGGGCAATGTCGAAGACTTCCAGGGCATGTTGGACTGCCTAGAAATGTAGTTTTGATGCTGTTCGAGTGCTCTGGAAATGTAGCTCTCCTGAAGTAACGTATAGTGTGTTGCCCGAGACTCTGCAGACACAGAGAGCCTCCGTGGGACGTATGGGACTCAATGCTGCTCAGCAGGCCCACAGGGGTGTGGAGGGAGTCAGTGATCTTGGAACCAAAATGATGCTCACCCGAAGGGCGTAGGAGTCCTGAAAGGGGTAATTCTTTTCAATAAAACAGACCTCCACTAAGAGCTCATGGAAAGAGCTGCATGCCTCCCTTTCTGCAGGGCTACTCAGGGCCTTACCTCGAGGCAGGGACTCACGTTGAGATTCCCTTTAGCTCTAGAGGATGGCAAGGAGAGCCCCACCCCGGCCAATGAAGCTCCGTGTGTACCCAGAGAAAACTCATTTTTTTCCCAGACACATGCCTACAGTGGCCAGAGGACTGTCAACAGCAGAGAATTTCAGGGAGCTTCACGGAAGCAAGAATGGAGGTTTCCAAACGGAAAGCAAGGCTAGTACCCTCATGACCCCATTTCCATGGGCACAGGCAGCATTCATCTCTGTGGTTTTTAACAAGTCAAATGAGACACAGAGTACACAGTTGTTGCTTCCCTGAATCAACTTCTCGAGGCACGGTGTTCTGCAACTAGTGAACGGCCTCACCAAGGAAATCCCTGGCTAGGACTCTGGACCCGTGCCGCTTCAAAAGCCTGCCGTGCTACAGGAAAAACTGTGCTTTAGTTGCAATACAAAGAAGGTCGTCTTTCTTCAAGAGGCAGGGTGACTTCAGGTAGGAGATCCTGAATGGAAGGAGAAGCTTACTGTTTCTCTCTGTACAGCTCAAACTAGGGAATGAGAGCGACTTCCACGGCATGTTGGAACTTGTTGAACATTGCTCTTGAACCTGTGCGAGTGCTGTGAATCAAGATATCACAAGAAAGAGTGCAGTGTGTTGCCCATGACTCAGCAGACACAGAGGACCTCCGAGGACCAATGTGCCTCATTGTTGCTCAGCAGGCCTACAGGGGTGTGGAGATACTCAGAGACCTTGGAACAAAAATGATGCTCAACCGAGGGGCCTAGGAGTCCTGAAAAAAGGTACTTCATTTAAAGTAAACCAGAAGAGCGACTAAGAGCTAATGGAAAGAGCTGCATGCCTCCCGTTCTGCAGGGCTACTCAGGGCCTTACCTCGAGCCAAGGGCTCACGTTTAGATTCCCTTTAGCTCTAGAGCATGGCAAGGTGCGCCCCACCCAGGCCAATGAAGTTCCGTGTGTAGCCAGAGAAAACTCATTTTCTTCCCAGACACATGCCTACAGTGGCCAGAGGCCTGTCAACAGCAGAGAATTTCAGGGAGCTTCACCGAAGCTAGAATGGAGGTTTCCAAACGAAAAGCAAGGCTAGTCCCATCATGCCCCCATTTCCATGGGCACAGGCAGCATACATCTCTGTGGTTTTTAACAAGTCAAATCAGACACAGAGTACACAGTTGTTGCTTCCCTGAATCAACTTCTCGAGGCAGGGTGTTCTGCATCTAGTGAACGGCCACACCAAGGAAAGCCCTAGCTAGGCCTCTGGGCCCGTGCCTCTTCAAAAGCCTGCCGTGCTACAGGAAAAACTGTGCTTTAGTTTCAATAGAAACGAGGTCGTCTTTCTTCAGGAGGCAGGGTGACTTCAGGTAGGAGGTCCTGAATGGAAGGAGAAGCTTACTGTTTCTCTCTGTACAGCTCAAACTAGGGAATGAGAACGAATTCCACGGCCTATTGGAACTTGCTTAAAGGTGCTCGTGAACCTGGGCGATTGCTGGCTATATCAAGATGTCCCAATAAGAGTGCACTGTGTTACCCTACACTCGACATACACACTCTGAGTCTGAAAACTCTTGGCCTGGATTTTGCTTAGAAGGGCCAGGGGAGCCTGAGGGTACTCAGTGTTCTTGCAGGGAATAGGGTTTCCAGGCGAGGCACCTGGGTGTCCTGAAAAGCGTACTGGCTTTAAAATGCTGAAGATATGCGTCTACGGCCACATGGAAACTGCTACACGCCTCCGCTTCTGCAAAGCATTTCATGGCCTTACCTCGAGGCAAGTTCTCACGTTTCTTGCCCTGTGAACGACACAGCATGTTAAGATGCTGTATTTCTCCTTGAATAGAGTGACTTCAGGTACGAGGTCCTCGATAAATTCTAAGCAGAGTGTTTTCTCTGGGCAGCTCTGACGAGGGCAATGTCGAAGACTTCCAGGGCATGTTGGACTGCCTAGAAATGTAGTTTTGATGCTGTTCGAGTGCTCTGGAAATGTAGCTCTCCTGAAGTAACGTATAGTGTGTTGCCCGAGACTCTGCAGACACAGAGAGCCTCCGTGGGACGTATGGGACTCAATGCTGCTCAGCAGGCCCACAGGGGTGTGGAGGGAGTCAGTGATCTTGGAACCAAAATGATGCTCACCCGAAGGGCGTAGGAGTCCTGAAAGGGGTAATTCTTTTCAATAAAACAGACCTCCACTAAGAGCTCATGGAAAGAGCTGCATGCCTCCCTTTCTGCAGGGCTACTCAGGGCCTTACCTCGAGGCAGGGACTCACGTTGAGATTCCCTTTAGCTCTAGAGGATGGCAAGGAGAGCCCCACCCCGGCCAATGAAGCTCCGTGTGTACCCAGAGAAAACTCATTTTTTTCCCAGACACATGCCTACAGTGGCCAGAGGACTGTCAACAGCAGAGAATTTCAGGGAGCTTCACGGAAGCAAGAATGGAGGTTTCCAAACGGAAAGCAAGGCTAGTACCCTCATGACCCCATTTCCATGGGCACAGGCAGCATTCATCTCTGTGGTTTTTAACAAGTCAAATGAGACACAGAGTACACAGTTGTTGCTTCCCTGAATCAACTTCTCGAGGCACGGTGTTCTGCAACTAGTGAACGGCCTCACCAAGGAAATCCCTGGCTAGGACTCTGGACCCGTGCCGCTTCAAAAGCCTGCCGTGCTACAGGAAAAACTGTGCTTTAGTTGCAATACAAAGAAGGTCGTCTTTCTTCAAGAGGCAGGGTGACTTCAGGTAGGAGGTCCTGAATGGAAGGAGAAGCTTACTGTTTCTCTCTGTACAGCTCAAACTAGGGAATGAGAGCGACTTCCACGGCATGTTGGAACTTGTTGAACATTGCTCTTGAACCTGTGCGAGTGCTGTGAATCAAGATATCACAAGAAAGAGTGCAGTGTGTTGCCCATGACTCAGCAGACACAGAGGACCTCCGAGGACCAATGTGCCTCATTGTTGCTCAGCAGGCCTACAGGGGTGTGGAGATACTCAGAGACCTTGGAACAAAAATGATGCTCAACCGAGGGGCCTAGGAGTCCTGAAAAAAGGTACTTCATTTAAAGTAAACCAGAAGAGCGACTAAGAGCTAATGGAAAGAGCTGCATGCCTCCCGTTCTGCAGGGCTACTCAGGGCCTTACCTCGAGCCAAGGGCTCACGTTTAGATTCCCTTTAGCTCTAGAGCATGGCAAGGTGCGCCCCACCCAGGCCAATGAAGTTCCGTGTGTAGCCAGAGAAAACTCATTTTCTTCCCAGACACATGCCTACAGTGGCCAGAGGCCTGTCAACAGCAGAGAATTTCAGGGAGCTTCACCGAAGCTAGAATGGAGGTTTCCAAACGAAAAGCAAGGCTAGTCCCATCATGCCCCCATTTCCATGGGCACAGGCAGCATACATCTCTGTGGTTTTTAACAAGTCAAATCAGACACAGAGTACACAGTTGTTGCTTCCCTGAATCAACTTCTCGAGGCAGGGTGTTCTGCATCTAGTGAACGGCCACACCAAGGAAAGCCCTAGCTAGGCCTCTGGGCCCGTGCCTCTTCAAAAGCCTGCCGTGCTACAGGAAAAACTGTGCTTTAGTTTCAATAGAAACGAGGTCGTCTTTCTTCAGGAGGCAGGGTGACTTCAGGTAGGAGGTCCTGAATGGAAGGAGAAGCTTACTGTTTCTCTCTGTACAGCTCAAACTAGGGAATGAGAACGAATTCCACGGCCTATTGGAACTTGCTTAAAGGTGCTCGTGAACCTGGGCGATTGCTGGCTATATCAAGATGTCCCAATAAGAGTGCACTGTGTTACCCTACACTCGACATACACACTCTGAGTCTGAAAACTCTTGGCCTGGATTTTGCTTAGAAGGGCCAGGGGAGCCTGAGGGTACTCAGTGTTCTTGCAGGGAATAGGGTTTCCAGGCGAGGCACCTGGGTGTCCTGAAAAGCGTACTGGCTTTAAAATGCTGAAGATATGCGTCTACGGCCACATGGAAACTGCTACACGCCTCCGCTTCTGCAAAGCATTTCATGGCCTTACCTCGAGGCAAGTTCTCACGTTTCTTGCCCTGTGAACGACACAGCATGTTAAGATGCTGTATTTCTCCTTGAATAGAGTGACTTCAGGTACGAGGTCCTCGATAAATTCTAAGCAGAGTGTTTTCTCTGGGCAGCTCTGACGAGGGCAATGTCGAAGACTTCCAGGGCATGGTGGACTGCCTAGAAATGTAGTTTTGATGCTGTTCGAGTGCTCTGGAAATGTAGCTCTCCTGAAGTAACGTATAGTGTGTTGCCCGAGACTCTGCAGACACAGAGAGCCTCCGTGGGACGTATGGGACTCAATGCTGCTCAGCAGGCCCACAGGGGTGTGGAGGGAGTCAGTGATCTTGGAACCAAAATGATGCTCACCCGAAGGGCGTAGGAGTCCTGAAAGGGGTAATTCTTTTAAATAAAACGGACCTCCACTAAGAGCTCATGGAAAGAGCTGCATGCCTCCCTTTCTGCAGGGCTACTCAGGGCCTTACCTCGAGGCAGGGACTCACGTTGAGATTCCCTTTAGCTCTAGAGGATGGCAAGGAGAGCCCCACTCCGGCCAATGAAGCTCCGTGTGTACCCAGAGAAAACTTATTTTTTTCCCCAGACACATGCCTACAGTGGCCAGAGGACTGTCAACAGCAGAGAATTTCAGGGAGCTTCACGGAAGCAAGAATGGAGGTTTCCAAACGGAAAGCAAGGCTAGTACCCTCATGACCCCATTTCCATGGGCACAGGCAGCATTCATCTCTGTGGTTTTTAACAAGTCAAATGAGACACAGAGTACACAGTTGTTGCTTCCCTGAATCAACTTCTCGAGGCACGGTGTTCTGCAACTAGTGAACGGCCTCACCAAGGAAATCCCTGGCTAGGACTCTGGACCCGTGCTGCTTCAAAAGCATGCCGTGCTACAGGAAAAACTGTGCTTTAGTTGCAATACAAAGAAGGTCGTCTTTCTTCAAGAGGCAGGGTGACTTCAGGTAGGAGGTCCTGAATGGAAGGAGAAGCTTACTGTTTCTCTCTGTACAGCTCAAACTAGGGAATGAGAGCGACTTCCACGGCATGTTGGAACTTGTTGAACATTGCTCTTGCACCTGTGCGAGTGCTGTGAATCAAGATATCACAAGAAAGAGTGCAGTGTGTTGCCCATGACTCAGCAGACACAGAGGACCTCCGAGGACCAATGTGCCTCGTTGTTGCTCAGCAGGCCTACAGGGGTGTGGAGATACTCAGAGACCTTGGAACAAAAATGATGCTCAACCGAGGGGCCTAGGAGTCCTGAAAAAAGGTACTTCATTTAAAGTGAACCAGAAGAGCGACTAAGAGCTAATGGAAAGAGCTGCATGCCTCCCGTTCTGCAGGGCTACTCAGGGCCTTACCTCGAGCCAAGGGCTCACGTTTAGATTCCCTTTAGCTCTAGAGCATGGCAAGGTGCGCCCCACCCAGGCCAATGAAGTTCCGTGTGTAGCCAGAGAAAACTCATTTTCTTCCCAGACACATGCCTACAGTGGCCAGAGGCCTGTCAACAGCAGAGAATTTCAGGGAGCTTCACCGAAGCTAGAATGGAGGTTTCCAAACGAAAAGCAAGGCTAGTCCCATCATGCCCCCATTTCCATGGGCACAGGCAGCATACATCTCTGTGGTTTTTAACAAGTCAAATCAGACACAGAGTACACAGTTGTTGCTTCCCTGAATCAACTTCTCGAGGCAGGGTGTCCTGCATCTAGTGAACGGCCACACCAAGGAAAGCCCTAGCTAGGCCTCTGGGCCCGTGCCTCTTCAAAAGCCTGCCGTGCTACAGGAAAAACTGTGCTTTAGTTTCAATAGAAACGAGGTCGTCTTTCTTCAGGAGGCAGGGTGACTTCAGGTAGGAGGTCCTGAATGGAAGGAGAAGCTTACTGTTTCTCTCTGTACAGCTCAAACTAGGGAATGAGAACGAATTCCACGGCCTATTGGAACTTGCTTAAAGGTGCTCGTGAACCTGGGCGATTGCTGGCTATATCAAGATGTCCCAATAAGAGTGCACTGTGTTACCCTACACTCGACATACACACTGTGAGTCTGAAAGCCCCTGGCCTGGAAGTTGCTTAGAAGGGCCAGGGGAGCCTGAGGGTACTCAGTGTTCTTGCAGGGAATAGGGTTTCCAGGCGAGGCACCTGGGTGTCCTGAAAAGCGTACTGGCTTTAAAATGCTGAAGATATGCGTCTACGGCCACATGGAAACTGCTACACGCCTCCGCTTCTGCAAAGCATTTCATGGCCTTACCTCGAGGCAAGTTCTCACGTTTCTTGCCCTGTGAACGACACAGCATGTTAAGATGCTGTATTTCTCCTTGAATAGAGTGACTTCAGGTACGAGGTCCTCGATAAATTCTAAGCAGAGTGTTTTCTCTGGGCAGCTCTGACGAGGGCAATGTCGAAGACTTCCAGGGCATGTTGGACTGCCTAGAAATGTAGTTTTGATGCTGTTCGAGTGCTCTGGAAATGTAGCTCTCCTGAAGTAACGTATAGTGTGTTGCCCGAGACTCTGCAGACACAGAGAGCCTCCGTGGGACGTATGGGACTCAATGCTGCTCAGCAGGCCCACAGGGGTGTGGAGGGAGTCAGTGATCTTGGAACCAAAATGATGCTGACCCGAAGGGCGTAGGAGTCCTGAAAGGGGTAATTCTTTTAAATAAAACGGACCTCCACTAAGAGCTCATGGAAAGAGCTGCATGCCTCCCTTTCTGCAGGGCTACTCAGGGCCTTACCTCGAGGCAGGGACTCACGTTGAGATTCCCTTTAGCTCTAGAGGATGGCAAGGAGAGCCCCACCCCGGCCAATGAAGCTCCGTGTGTACCCAGAGAAAACTTATTTTTTTCCCCAGACACATGCCTACAGTGGCCAGAGGACTGTCAACAGCAGAGAATTTCAGGGAGCTTCACGGAAGCAAGAATGGAGGTTTCCAAACGGAAAGCAAGGCTAGTACCCTCATGACCCCATTTCCATGGGCACAGGCAGCATTCATCTCTGTGGTTTTTAACAAGTCAAATGAGACACAGAGTACACAGTTGTTGCTTCCCTAAATCAACTTCTCGAGGCACGGTGTTCTGCAACTAGTAAACGGCCTCACCAAGGAAATCCCTGACAAGGACTCTGGGCCCTTGCCGCTTCAAAAGCATGCCGTGCTACAGGAAAAACTGTGCTTTAGTTGCAATAGAAAGAAGGTCGTCTTTCTTCAAGAGGCAGGGTGACTTCAGGTAGGAGGTCCTGAATGGAAGGAGAAGCTTACTGTTTCTCTCTGTACAGCTCAAACTAGGGAATGAGAGCAACTTCCACGGCATGTTGGAACTTGTTGAACATTGCTCTTGAACCTGTGCGAGTGCTGTGAATCAAGATATCACAAGAAAGAGTGCAGTGTGTTGCCCATGACTCAGCAGACACAGAGGACCTCCGAGGACCAATGTGCCTCGTTGTTGCTCAGCAGGCCTACAGGGGTGTGGAGATACTCAGAGCCCTTGGAACAAAAATGATGCTCAACCGAGGGGCCTAGGAGTCCTGAAAAAAGGTACTTCATTTAAAGTAAACCAGAAGAGCGACTAAGAGCTAATGGAAAGAGCTGCATGCCTCCCGTTCTGCAGGGCTACTCAGGGCATTACCTCGAGCCAAGGGCTCACGTTTAGATTCCCTTTAGCTCTAGAGCATGGCAAGGTGCGCCCCACCCCGGCCAGTGAAGTTCCGTGTGTAGCCAGAGAAAACTCATTTTCTTCCCAGACACATGCCTACAGTGGCCAGAGGCCTGTCAACAGCAGAGAATTTCAGGGAGCTTCACGGAAGCTAGAATGGAGGTTTCCAAACGAAAAGCAAGGCTAGTCCCATCATGCCCCCATTTCCATGGGCACAGGCAGCATACATCTCTGTGGTTTTTATCAAGTCAAATGAGACACAGAGTACACAGTTGTTGCTTCCCTGAATCAACTTCTCGAGGCAGTGTGTTCTGCATCTAGTGAACGGCCACACCAAGGAAAGCCCTAGCTAGGCCTCTGGGCCCGTGCCTCTTCAAAAGCCTGCCGTGCTACAGGAAAAACTGTGCTTTAGTTTCAATAGAAACGAGGTCGTCTTTCTTCAGGAGGCAGGGTGACTTCAGGTAGGAGGTCCTGAATGGAAGGAGAAGCTTACTGTTTCTCTCTGTACAGCTCAAACTAGGGAATGAGAACGAATTCCACGGCCTATTGGAACTTGCTTAAAGGTGCTCGTGAACCTGGGCGATAGCTGGCTATATCAAGATGTCCCAATAAGAGTGCACTGTGTTACCCTACACTCGACATACACACTGTGAGTCTGAAAGCTCCTGGCCTGGAAGTTGCTTAGAAGGGCCAGGGGAGCCTGAGGGTACTCAGTGTTCCTGCAGGGAATAGGGTTTCCAGGCGAGGCACCTGGGTGTCCTGAAAAGCGTACTGGCTTTAAAATGCTGAAGATATGCGTCTACGGCCACATGGAAACTGCTACACGCCTCCGCTTCTGCAAAGCATTTCATGGCCTTACCTCGAGGCAAGTTCTCACGTTTCTTGCCCTGTGAACGACACAGCATGTTAAGATGCTGTATTTCTCCTTGAATAGAGTGACTTCAGGTATGAGGTCCTCGATAAATTCTAAGCAGAGTGTTTTCTCTGGGCAGCTCTGACGAGGGCAATGTCGAAGACTTCCAGGGCATGTTGGACTGCCTAGAAATGTAGTTTTGATGCTGTTCGAGTGCTCTGGAAATGTAGCTCTCCTGAAGTAACGTATAGTGTGTTGCCCGAGACTCTGCAGACACAGAGAGCCTCCGTGGGACGTATGGGACTCAATGCTGCTCAGCAGGCCCACAGGGGTGTGGAGGGAGTCAGTGATCTTGGAACCAAAATGATGCTCACCCGAAGGGCGTAGGAGTCCTGAAAGGGGTAATTCTTTTAAATAAAACGGACCTCCACTAAGAGCTCATGGAAAGAGCTGCATGCCTCCCTTTCTGCAGGGCTACTCAGGGCCTTACCTCGAGGCAGGGACTCACGTTGAGATTCCCTTTAGCTCTAGAGGATGGCAAGGAGAGCCCCACTCCGGCCAATGAAGCTCCGTGTGTACCCAGAGAAAACTTATTTTTTTCCCCAGACACATGCCTACAGTGGCCAGAGGACTGTCAACAGCAGAGAATTTCAGGGAGCTTCACGGAAGCAAGAATGGAGGTTTCCAAACGGAAAGCAAGGCTAGTACCCTCATGACCCCATTTCCATGGGCACAGGCAGCATTCATCTCTGTGGTTTTTAACAAGTCAAATGAGACACAGAGTACACAGTTGTTGCTTCCCTGAATCAACTTCTCGAGGCACGGTGTTCTGCAACTAGTGAACGGCCTCACCAAGGAAATCCCTGGCTAGGACTCTGGACCCGTGCTGCTTCAAAAGCATGCCGTGCTACAGGAAAAACTGTGCTTTAGTTGCAATAGAAAGAAGGTCGTCTTTCTTCAAGAGGCAGGGTGACTTCAGGTAGGAGGTCCTGAATGGAAGGAGAAGCTTACTGTTTCTCTCTGTACAGCTCAAACTAGAGAATGAGAGCGACTTCCACGGCATGTTGGAACTTGTTGAACATTGCTCTTGCACCTGTGCGAGTGCTGTGAATCAAGATATCACAAGAAAGAGTGCAGTGTGTTGCCCATGACTCAGCAGACACAGAGGACCTCCGAGGACCAATGTGCCTCGTTGTTGCTCAGCAGGCCTACAGGGGTGTGGAGATACTCAGAGCCCTTGGAACAAAAATGATGCTCAACCGAGGGGCCTAGGAGTCCTGAAAAAAGGTACTTCATTTAAAGTAAACCAGAAGAGCGACTAAGAGCTAATGGAAAGAGCTGCATGCCTCCCGTTCTGCAGGGCTACTCAGGGCCTTACCTCGAGCCAAGGGCTCACGTTTAGATTCCCTTTAGCTCTAGAGCATGGCAAGGTGCGCCCCACCCCGGCCAATGAAGTTCCGTGTGTAGCCAGAGAAAACTCATTTTCTTCCCAGACACATGCCTACAGTGGCCAGAGGCCTGTCAACAGCAGAGAATTTCAGGGAGCTTCACGGAAGCTAGAATGGAGGTTTCCAAACGAAAAGCAAGGCTAGTCCCATCATGCCCCCATTTCCATGGGCACAGGCAGCATACATCTCTGTGGTTTTTATCAAGTCAAATGAGACACAGAGTACACAGTTGTTGCTTCCCTGAATCAACTTCTCGAGGCAGTGTGTTCTGCATCTAGTGAACGGCCACACCAAGGAAAGCCCTAGCTAGGCCTCTGGGCCCGTGCCTCTTCAAAAGCCTGCCGTGCTACAGGAAAAACTGTGCTTTAGTTTCAATAGAAACGAGGTCGTCTTTCTTCAGGAGGCAGAGTGACTTCAGGTAGGAGGTCCTGAATGGAAGGAGAAGCTTACTGTTTCTCTCTGTACAGCCCAAACTAGGGAATGAGAACGAATTCCACGGCCTATTGGAACTTGCTTAAAGGTGCTCGTGAACCTGGGCGATAGCTGGCTATATCAAGATGTCCCAATAAGAGTGAACTGTGTTACCCTACACTCGACATACACACTGTGAGTCTGAAAGCTCCTGGCCTGGAAGTTGCTTAGAAGGGCCAGGGGAGCCTGAGGGTACTCAGTGTTCCTGCAGGGAATAGGGTTTCCAGGCGAGGCACCTGGGTGTCCTGAAAAGCGTACTGGCTTTAAAATGCTGAAGATATGCGTCTACGGCCACATGGAAACTGCTACACGCCTCCGCTTCTGCAAAGCATTTCATGGCCTTACCTCGAGGCAAGTTCTCACGTTTCTTGCCCTGTGAACGACACAGCATGTTAAGATGCTGTATTTCTTCTTGAATAGAGTGACTTCAGGTACGAGGTCCTCGATAAATTCTAAGCAGAGTGTTTTCTCTGGGCAGCTCTGACGAGGGCAATGTCGAAGACTTCCAGGGCATGTTGGACTGCCTAGAAATGTAGTTTTGATGCTGTTCGAGTGCTCTGGAAATGTAGCTCTCCTGAAGTAACGTATAGTGTGTTGCCCGAGACTCTGCAGACACAGAGAGCCTCCGTGGGACGTATGGGACTCAATGCTGCTCAGCAGGCCCACAGGGGTGTGGAGGGAGTCAGTGATCTTGGAACCAAAATGATGCTCACCCGAAGGGCGTAGGAGTCCTGAAAGGGGTAATTCTTTTCAATAAAACAGACCTCCACTAAGAGCTCATGGAAAGAGCTGCATGCCTCCCTTTCTGCAGGGCTACTCAGGGCCTTACCTCGAGGCAGGGACTCACGTTGAGATTCCCTTTAGCTCTAGAGGATGGCAAGGAGAGCCCCACCCCGGCCATTGAAGCTCCGTGTGTACCCAGAGAAAACTCATTTTTTTCCCAGACACATGCCTACAGTGGCCAGAGGACTGTCAACAGCAGAGAATTTCAGGGAGCTTCACGGAAGCAAGAATGGAGGTTTCCAAACGGAAAGCAAGGCTAGTACCCTCATGACCCCATTTCCATGGGCACAGGCAGCATTCATCTCTGTGGTTTTTAACAAGTCAAATGAGACACAGAGTACACAGTTGTTGCTTCCCTGAATCAACTTCTCGAGGCACGGTGTTCTGCAACTAGTGAACGGCCTCACCAAGGAAATCCCTGGCTAGGACTCTGGACCCGTGCCGCTTCAAAAGCCTGCCGTGCTACAGGAAAAACTGTGCTTTAGTTGCAATACAAAGAAGGTCGTCTTTCTTCAAGAGGCAGGGTGACTTCAGGTAGGAGGTCCTGAATGGAAGGAGAAGCTTACTGTTTCTCTCTGTACAGCTCAAACTAGGGAATGAGAGCGACTTCCACGGCATGTTGGAACTTGTTGAACATTGCTCTTGAACCTGTGCGAGTGCTGTGAATCAAGATATCACAAGAAAGAGTGCAGTGTGTTGCCCATGACTCAGCAGACACAGAGGACCTCCGAGTCCGAGGACCAATGTGCCTCGTTGTTGCGCAGCAGGCCTACAGGGGTGTGGAGATACTCAGAGACCTTGGAACAAAAATGATGCTCAACCGAGGGGCCTAGGAGTCCTGAAAAAAGGTACTTCATTTAAAGTAAACCAGAAGAGCGACTAAGAGCTAATGGAAAGAGCTGCATGCCTCCCGTTCTGCAGGGCTACTCAGGGCCTTACCTCGAGCCAAGGGCTCACGTTTAGATTCCCTTTAGCTCTAGAGCATGGCAAGGTGCGCCCCACCCCGGCCAATGAAGTTCCGTGTGTAGCCAGAGAAAACTCATTTTCTTCCCAGACACATGCCTACAGTGGCCAGAGGCCTGTCAACAGCAGAGAATTTCAGGGAGCTTCACGGAAGCTAGAATGGAGGTTTCCAAACGAAAAGCAAGGCTAGTCCCATCATGCCACCATTTCCATGGGCACAGGCAGCATACATCTCTGTGGTTTTTAACAAGTCAAATGAGACACAGAGTACACAGTTGTTGCTTCCCTGAATCAACTTCTCGAGGCAGTGTGTTCTGCATCTAGTGAACGGCCACACCAAGGAAAGCCCTAGCTAGGCCTCTGGGCCCGTGCCTCTTCAAAAGCCTGCCGTGCTACAGGAAAAACTGTGCTTTAGTTTCAATAGAAACGAGGTCGTCTTTCTTCAGGAGGCAGGGTGACTTCAGGTAGGAGGTCCTGAATGGAAGGAGAAGCTTACTGTTTCTCTTTGTACAGCTCAAACTAGGGAATGAGAACGAATTCCACGGCCTATTGGAACTTGCTTAAAGGTGCTCGTGAACCTGGGCGATAGCTGGCTATATCAAGATGTCCCAATAAGAGTGAACTGTGTTACCCTACACTCGACATACACACTGTGAGTCTGAAAGCTCCTGGCCTGGAAGTTGCTTAGAAGGGCCAGGGGAGCCTGAGGGTACTCAGTGTTCTTGCAGGGAATAGGGTTTCCAGGCGAGGCACCTGGGTGTCCTGAAAAGCGTACTGGCTTTAAAATGCTGAAGATATGCGTCTACGGCCACATGGAAACTGCTACACGCCTCCGTTTCTGCAAAGCATTTCATGGCCTTACCTCGAGGCAAGTTCTCACGTTTCTTGCCCTGTGAACGACACAGCATGTTAAGATGCTGTATTTCTCCTTGAATAGAGTGACTTCAGGTACGAGGTCCTCGATAAATTCTAAGCAGAGTGTTTTCTCTGGGCAGCTCTGACGAGGGCAATGTCGAAGACTTCCAGGGCATGTTGGACTGCCTAGAAATGTAGTTTTGATGCTGTTCGAGTGCTCTGGAAATGTAGCTCTCCTGAAGTAACGTATAGTGTGTTGCCCGAGACTCTGCAGACACAGAGAGCCTCCGTGGGACGTATGGGACTCAATGCTGCTCAGCAGGCCCACAGGGGTGTGGAGGGAGTCAGTGATCTTGGAACCAAAATGATGCTCACCCGAAGGGCGTAGGAGTCCTGAAAGGGGTAATTCTTTTCAATAAAACAGACCTCCACTAAGAGCTCATGGAAAGAGCTGCATGCCTCCCTTTCTGCAGGGCTACTCAGGGCCTTACCTCGAGGCAGGGACTCACGTTGAGATTCCCTTTAGCTCTAGAGGATGGCAAGGAGAGCCCCACCCCGGCCAATGAAGCTCCGTCTGTACCCAGAGAAAACTCATTTTTTTCCCAGACACATGCCTACAGTGGCCAGAGGACTGTCAACAGCAGAGAATTTCAGGGAGCTTCACGGAAGCAAGAATGGAGGTTTCCAAACGGAAAGCAAGGCTAGTACCCTCATGACCCCATTTCCATGGGCACAGGCAGCATTCATCTCTGTGGTTTTTAACAAGTCAAATGAGACACAGAGTACACAGTTGTTGCTTCCCTGAATCAACTTCTCGAGGCACGGTGTTCTGCAACTAGTGAACGGCCTCACCAAGGAAATCCCTGGCTAGGACCCTGGACCCGTGCCGCTTCAAAAGCCTGCCGTGCTACAGGAAAAACTGTGCTTTAGTTGCAATAGAAAGAAGGTCGTCTTTCTTCAAGAGGCAGGGTGACTTCAGGTAGGAGGTCCTGAATGGAAGGAGAAGCTTACTGTTTCTGTCTGTACAGCTCAAACTAGGGAATGAGAGCGACTTCCACGGCATGTTGGAACTTGTTGAACATTGCTCTTGAACCTGTGCGAGTGCTGTGAATCAAGATATCACAAGAAAGAGTGCAGTGTGTTGCCCATGACTCAGCAGACACAGAGGACCTCCGAGGACCAATGTGCCTCGTTGTTGCTCAGCAGGATTACAGGGGTGTGGAGATACTCAGAGACCTTGGAACAAAAATGATGCTCAACCGAGGGGCCTAGGAGTCCTGAAAAAAGGTACTTCATTTAAAGTAAACCAGAAGAGCGACTAAGAGCTAATGGAAAGAGCTGCATGCCTCCCGTTCTGCAGGGCTACTCAGGGCCTTACCTCGAGCCAAGGGCTCACGTTTAGATTCCCTTTAGCTCTAGAGCATGGCAAGGTGCGCCCCACCCAGGCCAATGAAGTTCCGTGTGTAGCCAGAGAAAACTCATTTTCTTCCCAGACACATGCCTACAGTGGCCAGAGGCCTGTCAACAGCAGAGAATTTCAGGGAGCTTCACCGAAGCTAGAATGGAGGTTTCCAAACGAAAAGCAAGGCTAGTCCCATCATGCCCCCATTTCCATGGGCACAGGCAGCATACATCTCTGTGGTTTTTAACAAGTCAAATCAGACACAGAGTACACAGTTGTTGCTTCCCTGAATCAACTTCTCGAGGCAGGGTGTTCTGCATCTAGTGAACGGCCACACCAAGGAAAGCCCTAGCTAGGCCTCTGGGCCCGTGCCTCTTCAAAAGCCTGCCGTGCTACAGGAAAAACTGTGCTTTAGTTAAAATAGAAACGAGGTCGTCTTTCTTCAGGAGGCAGGGTGACTTCAGGTAGGAGGTCCTGAATGGAAGGAGAAGCTTACTGTTTCTCTCTGTACAGCTCAAACTAGGGAATGAGAACGAATTCCACGGCCTATTGGAACTTGCTTAAAGGTGCTCGTGAACCTGGGCGATAGCTGGCTATATCAAGATGTCCCAATAAGAGTGCACTGTGTTACCCTACACTCGACATACACACTGTGAGTCTGAAAGCTCCTGGCCTGGAAGTTGCTTAGAAGGGCCAGGGGAGCCTGAGGGTACTCAGTGTTCTTGCAGGGAATAGGGTTTCCAGGCGAGGCACCTGGGTGTCCTGAAAAGCGTACTGGCTTTAAAATGCTGAAGATATGCGTCTACGGCCACATGGAAACTGCTACACGCCTCCGCTTCTGCAAAGCATTTCATGGCCTTACCTCGAGGCAAGTTCTCACGTTTCTTGCCCTGTGAACGACACAGCATGTTAAGATGCTGTATTTCTCCTTGAATAGAGTGACTTCAGGTACGAGGTCCTCGATAAATTCTAAGCAGAGTGTTTTCTCTGGGCAGCTCTGACGAGGGCAATGTCGAAGACTTCCAGGGCATGTTGGACTGCCCAGAAATGTAGTTTTGATGCTGTTCGAGTGCTCTGGAAATGTAGCTCTCCTGAAGTAACGTATAGTGTGTTGCCCGAGACTCTGCAGACACAGAGAGCCTCCGTGGGACGTATGGGACTCAATGCTGCTCAGCAGGCCCACAGGGGTGTGGAGGGAGTCAGTGATCTTGGAACCAAAATGATGCTCACCCGAAGGGCGTAGGAGTCCTGAAAGGGGTAATTCTTTTCAATAAAACAGACCTCCACTAAGAGCTCATGGAAAGAGCTGCATGCCTCCCTTTCTGCAGGGCTACTCAGGGCCTTACCTCGAGGCAGGGACTCACGTTGAGATTCCCTTTAGCTCTAGAGGATGGCAAGGAGAGCCCCACCCCGGCCAATGAAGCTCCGTCTGTACCCAGAGAAAACTCATTTTTTTCCCAGACACATGCCTACAGTGGCCAGAGGACTGTCAACAGCAGAGAATTTCAGGGAGCTTCACGGAAGCAAGAATGGAGGTTTCCAAACGGAAAGCAAGGCTAGTACCCTCATGACCCCATTTCCATGGGCACAGGCAGCATTCATCTCTGTGGTTTTTAACAAGTCAAATGAGACACAGAGTACACAGTTGTTGCTTCCCTGAATCAACTTCTCGAGGCACGGTGTTCTGCAACTAGTGAACGGCCTCACCAAGGAAATCCCTGGCTAGGACTCTGGACCCGTGCCGCTTCAAAAGCCTGCCGTGCTACAGGAAAAACTGTGCTTTAGTTGCAATAGAAAGAAGGTCGTCTTTCTTCAAGAGGCAGGGTGACTTCAGGTAGGAGGTCCTGAATGGAAGGAGAAGCTTACTGTTTCTGTCTGTACAGCTCAAACTAGGGAATGAGAGCGACTTCCACGGCATGTTGGAACTTGTTAAACATTGCTCTTGAACCTGTGCGAGTGCTGTGAATCAAGATATCACAAGAAAGAGTGCAGTGTGTTGCCCATGACTCAGCAGACACAGAGGACCTCCGAGGACAAATGTGCCTCGTTGTTGCTCAGCAGGCCTACAGGGGTGTGGAGATACTCAGAGACCTTGGAAAAAAAATGTTGCTCAACCGAGGGGCCTAGGAGTCCTGAAAAAAGGTACTTCATTTAAAGTAAACCAGAAGAGCGACTAAGAGCTAATGGAAAGAGCTGCATCTCTCCCGTTCTGCAGGGCTACTCAGGGCCTTACCTCGAGCCAAGGGCTCACGTTTAGATTCCCTTTAGCTCTAGAGCATGGCAAGGTGCGCCCCACCCAGGCCAATGAAGTTCCGTGTGTAGCCAGAGAAAACTCATTTTCTTCCCAGACACATGCCTACAGTGGCCAGAGGCCTGTCAACAGCAGAGAATTTCAGGGAGCTTCACCGAAGCTAGAATGGAGGTTTCCAAACGAAAAGCAAGGCTAGTCCCATCATGCCCCCATTTCCATGGGCACAGGCAGCATACATCTCTGTGGTTTTTAACAAGTCAAATCAGACACAGAGTACACAGTTGTTGCTTCCCTGAATCAACTTCTCGAGGCAGGGTGTTCTGCATCTAGTGAACGGCCACACCAAGGAAAGCCCTAGCTAGGCCTCTGGGCCCGTGCCTCTTCAAAAGCCTGCCGTGCTACAGGAAAAACTGTGCTTTAGTTTCAATAGAAACGAGGTCGTCTTTCTTCAGGAGGCAGGGTGACTTCAGGTAGGAGGTCCTGAATGGAAGGAGAAGCTTACTGTTTCTCTCTGTACAGCTCAAACTAGGGAATGAGAACGAATTCCACGGCCTATTGGAACTTGCTTAAAGGTGCTCGTGAACCTGGGCGATTGCTGGCTATATCAAGATGTCCCAATAAGAGTGCACTGTGTTACCCTACACTCGACATACACTGAGTCTGAAAGCTCTTGGCCTGGATTTTGCTTAGAAGGGCCAGGGGAGCCTGAGGGTACTCAGTGTTCTTGCAGGGAATAGGGTTTCCAGGCGAGGCACCTGGGTGTCCTGAAAAGCGTACTGGCTTTAAAATGCTGAAGATATGCGTCTACGGCCACATGGAAACTGCTACACGCCTCCGCTTCTGCAAAGCATTTCATGGCCTTACCTCGAGGCAAGTTCTCACGTTTCTTGCCCTGTGAACGACACAGCATGTTAAGATGCTGTATTTCTCCTTGAATAGAGTGACTTCAGGTACGAGGTCCTCGATAAATTCTAAGCAGAGTGTTTTCTCTGGGCAGCTCTGACGAGGGCAATGTCGAAGACTTCCAGGGCATGTTGGACTGCCCAGAAATGTAGTTTTGATGCTGTTCGAGTGCTCTGGAAATGTAGCTCTCCTGAAGTAACGTATAGTGTGTTGCCCGAGACTCTGCAGACACAGAGAGCCTCCGTGGGACGTATGGGACTCAATGCTGCTCAGCAGGCCCACAGGGGTGTGGAGGGAGTCAGTGATCTTGGAACCAAAATGATGCTCACCCGAAGGGCGTAGGAGTCCTGAAAGGGGTAATTCTTTTCAATAAAACAGACCTCCACTAAGAGCTCATGGAAAGAGCTGCATGCCTCCCTTTCTGCAGGGCTACTCAGGGCCTTACCTCGAGGCAGGGACTCACGTTGAGATTCCCTTTAGCTCTAGAGGATAGCAAGGAGAGCCCCACCCCGGCCAATGAAGCTCCGTCTGTACCCAGAGAAAACTCATTTTTTTCCCAGACACATGCCTACAGTGGCCAGAGGACTGTCAACAGCAGAGAATTTCAGGGAGCTTCACGGAAGCAAGAATGGAGGTTTCCAAACGGAAAGCAAGGCTAGTACCCTCATGACCCCATTTCCATGGGCACAGGCAGCATTCATCTCTGTGGTTTTTAACAAGTCAAATGAGACACAGAGTACACAGTTGTTGCTTCCCTGAATCAACTTCTCGAGGCACGGTGTTCTGCAACTAGTGAACGGCCTCACCAAGGAAATCCCTGGCTAGGACTCTGGACCCGTGCCGCTTCAAAAGCCTGCCGTGCTACAGGAAAAACTGTGCTTTAGTTGCAATAGAAAGAAGGTCGTCTTTCTTCAAGAGGCAGGGTGACTTCAGGTAGGAGGTCCTGAATGGAAGGAGAAGCTTACTGTTTCTGTCTGTACAGCTCAAACTAGGGAATGAGAGCGACTTCCACGGCATGTTGGAACTTGTTGAACATTGCTCTTGAACCTGTGCGAGTGCTGTGAATCAAGATATCACAAGAAAGAGTGCAGTGTGTTGCCCATGACTCAGCAGACACAGAGGACCTCCGAGGACCAATGTGCCTCGTTGTTGCTCAGCAGGACTACAGGGGTGTGGAGATACTCAGAGACCTTGGAACAAAAATGATGCTCAACCGAGGGGCCTAGGAGTCCTGAAAAAAGGTACTTCATTTAAAGTAAACCAGAAGAGCGACTAAGAGCTAATGGAAAGAGCTGCATGCCTCCCGTTCTGCAGGGCTACTCAGGGCCTTACCTCGAGCCAAGGGCTCACGTTTAGATTCCCTTTAGCTCTAGAGCATGGCAAGGTGCGCCCCACCCAGGCCAATGAAGTTCCGTGTGTAGCCAGAGAAAACTCATTTTCTTCCCAGACACATGCCTACAGTGGCCAGAGGCCTGTCAACAGCAGAGAATTTCAGGGAGCTTCACCGAAGCTAGAATGGAGGTTTCCAAACGAAAAGCAAGGCTAGTCCCATCATGCCCCCATTTCCATGGGCACAGGCAGCATACATCTCTGTGGTTTTTAACAAGTCAAATCAGACACAGAGTACACAGTTGTTGCTTCCCTGAATCAACTTCTCGAGGCAGGGTGTTCTGCATCTAGTGAACGGCCACACCAAGGAAAGCCCTAGCTAGGCCTCTGGGCCCGTGCCTCTTCAAAAGCCTGCCGTGCTACAGGAAAAACTGTGCTTTAGTTTCAATAGAAACGAGGTCGTCTTTCTTCAGGAGGCAGGGTGACTTCAGGTAGGAGGTCCTGAATGGAAGGAGAAGCTTACTGTTTCTCTCTGTACAGCTCAAACTAGGGAATGAGAACGAATTCCACGGCCTATTGGAACTTGCTTAAAGGTGCTCGTGAACCTGGGCGATAGCTGGCTATATCAAGATGTCCCAATAAGAGTGCACTGTGTTACCCTACACTCGACATACACACTGTGAGTCTGAAAGCTCCTGGCCTGGAAGTTGCTTAGAAGGGCCAGGGGAGCCTGAGGGTACTCAGTGTTCTTGCAGGGAATAGGGTTTCCAGGCGAAGCACCTGGGTGTCCTGAAAAGCGTACTGGCTTTAAAATGCTGAAGATATGCGTCTACGGCCACATGGAAACTGCTACACGCCTCCGCTTCTGCAAAGCATTTCATGGCCTTACCTCGAGGCAAGTTCTCACGTTTCTTGCCCTGTGAACGACACAGCATGTTAAGATGCTGTATTTCTCCTTGAATAGAGTGACTTCAGGTACGAGGTCCTCGATAAATTCTAAGCAGAGTGTTTTCTCTGGGCAGCTCTGACGAGGGCAATGTCGAAGACTTCCAGGGCATGTTGGACTGCCCAGAAATGTAGTTTTGATGCTGTTCGAGTGCTCTGGAAATGTAGCTCTCCTGAAGTAACGTATAGTGTGTTGCCCGAGACTCTGCAGACACAGAGAGCCTCCGTGGGACGTATGGGACTCAATGCTGCTCAGCAGGCCCACAGGGGTGTGGAGGGAGTCAGTGATCTTGGAACCAAAATGATGCTCACCCGAAGGGCGTAGGAGTCCTGAAAGGGGTAATTCTTTTCAATAAAACAGACCTCCACTAAGAGCTCATGGAAAGAGCTGCATGCCTCCCTTTCTGCAGGGCTACTCAGGGCCTTACCTCGAGGCAGGGACTCACGTTGAGATTCCCTTTAGCTCTAGAGGATGGCAAGGAGAGCCCCACCCCGGCCAATGAAGCTCCGTCTGTACCCAGAGAAAACTCATTTTTTTCCCAGACACATGCCTACAGTGGCCAGAGGACTGTCAACAGCAGAGAATTTCAGGGAGCTTCACGGAAGCAAGAATGGAGGTTTCCAAACGGAAAGCAAGGCTAGTACCCTCATGACCCCATTTCCATGGGCACAGGCAGCATTCATCTCTGTGGTTTTTAACAAGTCAAATGAGACACAGAGTACACAGTTGTTGCTTCCCTGAATCAACTTCTCGAGGCACGGTGTTCTGCAACTAGTGAACGGCCTCACCAAGGAAATCCCTGGCTAGGACTCTGGACCCGTGCCGCTTCAAAAGCCTGCCGTGCTACAGGAAAAACTGTGCTTTAGTTGCAATAGAAAGAAGGTCGTCTTTCTTCAAGAGGCAGGGTGACTTCAGGTAGGAGGTCCTGAATGGAAGGAGAAGCTTACTGTTTCTGTCTGTACAGCTCAAACTAGGGAATGAGAGCGACTTCCACGGCATGTTGGAACTTGTTAAACATTGCTCTTGAACCTGTGCGAGTGCTGTGAATCAAGATATCACAAGAAAGAGTGCAGTGTGTTGCCCATGACTCAGCAGACACAGAGGACCTCCGAGGACAAATGTGCCTCGTTGTTGCTCAGCAGGCCTACAGGGGAGTGGAGATACTCAGAGACCTTGGAAAAAAAATGTTGCTCAACCGAGGGGCCTAGGAGTCCTGAAAAAAGGTACTTCATTTAAAGTAAACCAGAAGAGCGACTAAGAGCTAATGGAAAGAGCTGCATGCCTCCCGTTCTGCAGGGCTACTCAGGGCCTTACCTCGAGCCAAGGGCTCACGTTTAGATTCCCTTTAGCTCTAGAGCATGGCAAGGTGCGCCCCACCCAGGCCAATGAAGTTCCGTGTGTAGCCAGAGAAAACTCATTTTCTTCCCAGACACATGCCTACAGTGGCCAGAGGCCTGTCAACAGCAGAGAATTTCAGGGAGCTTCACCGAAGCTAGAATGGAGGTTTCCAAACGAAAAGCAAGGCTAGTCCCATCATGCCCCCATTTCCATGGGCACAGGCAGCATACATCTCTGTGGTTTTTAACAAGTCAAATCAGACACAGAGTACACAGTTGTTGCTTCCCTGAATCAACTTCTCGAGGCAGGGTGTTCTGCATCTAGTGAACGGCCACACCAAGGAAAGCCCTAGCTAGGCCTCTGGGCCCGTGCCTCTTCAAAAGCCTGCCGTGCTACAGGAAAAACTGTGCTTTAGTTTCAATAGAAACGAGGTCGTCTTTCTTCAGGAGGCAGGGTGACTTCAGGTAGGAGGTCCTGAATGGAAGGAGAAGCTTACTGTTTCTCTCTGTACAGCTCAAACTAGGGAATGAGAACGAATTCCACGGCCTATTGGAACTTGCTTAAAGGTGCTCGTGAACCTGGGCGATTGCTGGCTATATCAAGATGTCCCAATAAGAGTGCACTGTGTTACCCTACACTCGACATACACACTGTGAGTCTGAAAGCTCTTGGCCTGGATTTTGCTTAGAAGGGCCAGGGGAGCCTGAGGGTACTCAGTGTTCTTGCAGGGAATAGGGTTTCCAGGCGAGGCACCTGGGTGTCCTGAAAAGCGTACTGGCTTTAAAATGCTGAAGATATGCGTCTACGGCCACATGGAAACTGCTACACGCCTCCGCTTCTGCAAAGCATTTCATGGCCTTACCTCGAGGCAAGTTCTCACGTTTCTTGCCCTGTGAACGACACAGCATGTTAAGATGCTGTATTTCTCCTTGAATAGAGTGACTTCAGGTACGAGGTCCTCGATAAATTCTAAGCAGAGTGTTTTCTCTGGGCAGCTCTGACGAGGGCAATGTCGAAGACTTCCAGGGCATGTTGGACTGCCTAGAAATGTAGTTTTGATGCTGTTCGAGTGCTCTGGAAATGTAGCTCTCCTGAAGTAACGTATAGTGTGTTGCCCGAGACTCTGCAGACACAGAGAGCCTCCGTGGGACGTATGGGACTCAATGCTGCTCAGCAGGCCCACAGGGGTGTGGAGGGAGTCAGTGATCTTGGAACCAAAATGATGCTCACCCGAAGGGCGTAGGAGTCCTGAAAGGGGTAATTCTTTTCAATAAAACAGACCTCCACTAAGAGCTCATGGAAAGAGCTGCATGCCTCCCTTTCTGCAGGGCTACTCAGGGCCTTACCTCGAGGCAGGGACTCACGTTGAGATTCCCTTTAGCTCTAGAGGATGGCAAGGAGAGCCCAACCCCGGCCAATGAAGCTCCGTCTGTACCCAGAGAAAACTCATTTTTTTCCCAGACACATGCCTACAGTGGCCAGAGGACTGTAAACAGCAGAGAATTTCAGGGAGCTTCACGGAAGCAAGAATGGAGGTTTCCAAACGGAAAGCAAGGCTAGTACCCTCATGACCCCATTTCCATGGGCACAGGCAGCATTCATCTCTGTGGTTTTTAACAAGTCAAATGAGACACAGAGTACACAGTTGTTGCTTCCCTGAATCAACTTCTCGAGGCACGGTGTTCTGCAACTAGTGAACGGCCTCACCAAGGAAATCCCTGGCTAGGACCCTGGACCCGTGCCGCTTCAAAAGCCTGCCGTGCTACAGGAAAAACTGTGCTTTAGTTGCAATAGAAAGAAGGTCGTCTTTCTTCAAGAGGCAGGGTGACTTCAGGTAGGAGGTCCTGAATGGAAGGAGAAGCTTACTGTTTCTGTCTGTACAGCTCAAACTAGGGAATGAGAGCGACTTCCACGGCATGTTGGAACTTGTTGAACATTGCTCTTGAACCTGTGCGAGTGCTGTGAATCAAGATATCACAAGAAAGAGTGCAGTGTGTTGCCCATGACTCAGCAGACACAGAGGACCTCCGAGGACCAATGTGCCTCGTTGTTGCTCAGCAGGACTACAGGGGTGTGGAGATACTCAGAGACCTTGGAACAAAAATGATGCTCAACCGAGGGGCCTAGGAGTCCTGAAAAAAGGTACTTCATTTAAAGTAAACCAGAAGAGCGACTAAGAGCTAATGGAAAGAGCTGCATGCCTCCCGTTCTGCAGGGCTACTCAGGGCCTTACCTCGAGCCAAGGGCTCACGTTTAGATTCCCTTTAGCTCTAGAGCATGGCAAGGTGCGCCCCACCCAGGCCAATGAAGTTCCGTGTGTAGCCAGAGAAAACTCATTTTCTTCCCAGACACATGCCTACAGTGGCCAGAGGCCTGTCAACAGCAGAGAATTTCAGGGAGCTTCACGGAAGCTAGAATGGAGGTTTCCAAACGAAAAGCAAGGCTAGTCCCATCATGCCCCCATTTCCATGGGCACAGGCAGCATACATCTCTGTGGTTTTTAACAAGTCAAATCAGACACAGAGTACACAGTTGTTGCTTCCCTGAATCAACTTCTCGAGGCAGGGTGTTCTGCATCTAGTGAACGGCCACACCAAGGAAAGCCCTAGCTAGGCCTCTGGGCCCGTGCCTCTTCAAAAGCCTGCCGTGCTACAGGAAAAACTGTGCTTTAGTTTCAATAGAAACGAGGTCGTCTTTCTTCAGGAGGCAGGGTGACTTCAGGTAGGAGGTCCTGAATGGAAGGAGAAGCTTACTGTTTCTCTCTGTACAGCTCAAACTAGGGAATGAGAACGAATTCCACGGCCTATTGGAACTTGCTTAAAGGTGCTCGTGAACCTGGGCGATTGCTGGCTATATCAAGATGTCCCAATAAGAGTGCACTGTGTTACCCTACACTCGACATACACACTCTGAATCTGAAAACTCTTGGCCTGGATTTTGCTTAGAAGGGCCAGGGGAGCCTGAGGGTACTCAGTGTTCTTGCAGGGAATAGGGTTTCCAGGCGAGGCACCTGGGTGTCCTGAAAAGCGTACTGGCTTTAAAATGCTGAAGATATGCGTCTACGGCCACATGGAAACTGCTACACGCCTCCGCTTCTGCAAAGCATTTCATGGCCTTACCTCGAGGCAAGTTCTCACGTTTCTTGCCCTGTGAACGACACAGCATGTTAAGATGCTGTATTTCTCCTTGAATAGAGTGACTTCAGGTACGAGGTCCTCGATAAATTCTAAGCAGAGTGTTTTCTCTGGGCAGCTCTGACGAGGGCAATGTCGAAGACTTCCAGGGCATGTTGGACTGCCTAGAAATGTAGTTTTGATGCTGTTCGAGTGCTCTGGAAATGTAGCTCTCCTGAAGTAACGTATAGTGTGTTGCCCGAGACTCTGCAGACACAGAGAGCCTACGTGGGACGTATGGGACTCAATGCTGCTCAGCAGGCCCACAGGGGTGTGGAGGGAGTCAGTGATCTTGGAACCAAAATGATGCTCACCCGAAGGGCGTAGGAGTCCTGAAAGGGGTAATTCTTTTAAATAAAACAGACCTCCACTAAGAGCTCATGGAAAGAGCTGCATGCCTCCCTTTCTGCAGGGCTACTCAGGGCCTTACCTCGAGGCAGGGACTCACGTTGAGATTCCCTTTAGCTCTAGAGGATGGCAAGGAGAGCCCCACCCCGGCCAATGAAGCTCCGTGTGTACCCAGAGAAAACTCATTTTTTTCCCAGACACATGCCTACAGTGGCCAGAGGACTGTCAACAGCAGAGAATTTCAGGGAGCTTCACGGAAGCAAGAATGGAGGTTTCCAAACGGAAAGCAAGGCTAGTACCCTCATGACCCCATTTCCATGGGCACAGGCAGCATTCATCTCTGTGGTTTTTAACAAGTCAAATGAGACACAGAGTACACAGTTGTTGCTTCCCTGAATCAACTTCTCGAGGCACGGTGTTCTGCAACTAGTGAACGGCCTCACCAAGGAAATCCCTGTCTAGGACTCTGGACCCGTGCCGCTTCAAAAGCCTGCCGTGCTACAGGAAAAACTGTGCTTTAGTTGCAATACAAAGAAGGTCGTCTTTCTTCAAGAGGCAGGGTGACTTCAGGTAGGAGGTCCTGAATGGAAGGAGAAGCTTACTGTTTCTCTCTGTACAGCTCAAACTAGGGAATGAGAGCGAATTCCACGGCATGTTGGAACTTGTTGAACATTGCTCTTGAAACTGTGCGAGTGCTGTGAATCAAGATATCACAAGAAAGAGTGCAGTGTGTTGCCCATGACTCAGCAGACACAGAGGACCTCCGAGGACCAATGTGCCTCGTTGTTGCTCAGCAGGCCTACAGGGGTGTGGAGATACTCAGAGACCTTGGAACAAAAATGATGCTCAACCGAGGGGCTTAAGAGTCCTGAAAAAAGGTACTTCATTTAAAGTGAACCAGAAGAGCGACTAAGAGCTAATGGAAAGAGCTGCATGCCTCCCGTTCTGCAGGGCTACTCAGGGCCTTACCTCGAGCCAAGGGCTCACGTTTCGATTCCCTTTAGCTCTAGAGCATGGCAAGGTGCGCCCCACCCAGGCCAATGAAGTTCCGTGTGTAGCCAGAGAAAACTCATTTTCTTCCCAGACACATGCCTACTGTGGCCAGAGGCCTGTCAACAGCAGAGAATTTCAGGGAGCTTCACCGAAGCTAGAATGGAGGTTTCCAAACGAAAAGCAAGGCTAGTCCCATCATGCCCCCATTTCCATGGGCACAGGCAGCATACATCTCTGTGGTTTTTAACAAGTCAAATCAGACACAGAGTACACAGTTGTTGCTTCCCTGAATCAACTTCTCGAGGCAGGGTGTTCTGCATCTAGTGAACGGCCACACCAAGGAAAGCCCTAGCTAGGCCTCTGGGCCCGTGCCTCTTCAAAAGCCTGCCGTGCTACAGGAAAAACTGTGCTTTAGTTTCAATAGAAACGAGGTCGTCTTTCTTCAGGAGGCAGGGTGACTTCAGGTAGGAGGTCCTGAATGGAAGGAGAAGCTTACTGTTTCTCTCTGTACAGCTCAAACTAGGGAATGAGAACGAATTCCACGGCCTATTGGAACTTGCTTAAAGGTGCTCGTGAACCTGGGCGATTGCTGGCTATATCAAGATGTCCCAATAAGAGTGCACTGTGTTACCCTACACTCGACATACACACTCTGAGTCTGAAAGCTCTTGGCCTGGATTTTGCTTAGAAGGGCCAGGGGAGCCTGAGGGTACTCAGTGTTCTTGCAGGGAATAGGGTTTCCAGGCGAGGCACCTGGGTGTCCTGAAAAGCGTACTGGCTTTAAAATGCTGAAGATATGCGTCTACGGCCACATGGAAACTGCTACACGCCTCCGCTTCTGCAAAGCATTTCATGGCCTTACCTCGAGGCAAGTTCTCACGTTTCTTGCCCTGTGAACGACACAGCATGTTAAGATGCTGTATTTCTCCTTGAATAGAGTGACTTCAGGTACGAGGTCCTCGATAAATTCTAAGCAGAGTGTTTTCTCTGGGCAGCTCTGACGAGGGCAATGTCGAATACTTCCAGGGCATGTTGGACTGCCTAGAAATGTAGTTCTGATGCTGTTCGAGTGCTCTGGAAATGTAGCTCTCCTGAAGTAACGTATAGTGTGTTGCCCGAGACTCTGCAGACACAGAGAGCCTCCGTGGGACGTATGGGACTCAATGCTGCTCAGCAGGCCCACAGGGGTGTGGAGGGAGTCAGTGATCTTGGAACCAAAATGATGCTCACCCGAAGGGCGTAGGAGTCCTGAAAGGGGTAATTCTTTTCAATAAAACAGACTTCCACTAAGAGCTCATGGAAAGAGCTGCATGCCTCCCTTTCTGCAGGGCTACTCAGGGCGTTACCTCGAGGCAGGGACTCACGTTGAGATTCCCTTTAGCTCTAGAGGATGGCAAGGAGAGCCCCACCCCGGCCAATGAAGCTCCGTGTGTACCCAGAGAAAACTCATTTTTTTCCCAGACACATGCCTACAGTGGCCAGAGGACTGTCAACAGCAGAGAATTTCAGGGAGCTTCACGGACGCAAGAATGGAGGTTTCCAAACGGAAAGCAAGGCTAGTACCATCATGACCCCATTTCCATGGGCACAGGCAGCATACATCTCTGTGGTTTTTAACAAGTCAAATGAGACACAGAGTACCCAGTTGTTGCTTCCCTGAATCAACTTCTCGAGGCAGGGTGTTCTGCATCTAGTGAACGGCCTCACCAAGGAAAGCCCTAGCTAGGCCTCTGGGCCCGTGCCTCTTCAAAAGCCTGCCGTGCTACAGGAAAAACTATGCTTTAGTTTCAATAGAAACGAGGTCGTCTTTCTTCAGGAGGCAGGGTGACTTCAGGTAGGAGGTCCTGAATGGAAAGAGAAGCTTACTGTTTCTCTCTGTACAGCTCAAACTAGGGAATGAGAGCGACTTCCACGGCATGTTGGAACTTGTTGAACATTGCTCTTGAACCTGTGCGAGTGCTGTGAATCAAGATATCAAAGAAAGAGTGCAGTGTGTTGCCCATGACTCAGCAGACACAGAGGACCTCCGAGGACCAATGTGCCTCGTTGTTGCTCAGCAGGCCTACAGGGGTGTGGAGATACTCAGAGACCTTGGAACAAAAATGATGCTCAACCGAGGGGCCTAGGAGTCCTGAAAAAAGGTACTTCATTTAAAGTAAACCAGAAGAGCGACTAAGAGCTAATGGAAAGAGCTGCATGCCTCCCGTTCTGCAGGGCTACTCAGGGCCTTACCTCGAGCCAAGGGCTCACGTTTAGATTCCCTTTAGCTCTAGAGCATGGCAAGGTGCGCCCCACCCCGGCCAATGAAGTTCCGTGTGTAGCCAGAGAAAACTCATTTTCTTCCCAAACACATGCCTACAGTGGCCAGAGGCCTGTCAACAGCAGAGAATTTCAGGGAGCTTCACGGAAGCTAGAATGGAGGTTTCCAAACGAAAAGCAAGGCTAGTCCCATCATGCCCCCATTTCCATGGGCACAGGCAGCATACATCTCTGTGGTTTTTAACAAGTCAAATCAGACACAGAGTACACAGTTGTTGCTTCCCTGAATCAACTTCTCGAGGCAGGGTGTTCTGCATCTGGTGAACGGCCACACCAAGGAAAGCCCTAGCTAGGCCTCTGGGCCCGTGCCTCTTCAAAAGCCTGCCGTGCTACAGGAAAAACTGTGCTTTAGTTTCAATAGAAACGAGGTCGTCTTTCTTCAGGAGGCAGGGTGACTTCAGGTAGGAGGTCCTGAATGGAAGGAGAAGCTTACTGTTTCTCTCTGTACAGCTCAAACTAGGGAATGAGAACGAATTCCACGGCCTATTGGAACTTGCTTAAAGGTGCTCGTGAACCTGGGCGATTGCTGGCTATATCAAGATGTCCCAATAAGAGTGCACTGTTTTACCCTACACTCAACATACACACTGTGAGTCTGAAAGCTTCTGGCCTGGATATTGCTTAGAAGGGCCAGGGGAGCCTGAGGGTACTCAGTGTTCTTGCAGGGAATAGGGTTTCCAGGCGAGGCACCTGGCTGTCCTGAAAAGCGTACTGGCTTTAAAATGCTGAAGATATGCGTCTACGGCCACATGGAAACTGCTACACGCCTCCGCTTCTGCAAAGCATTTCATGGCCTTACCTCGAGGTAAGTTCTCACGTTTCTTGCCCTGTGAACGACACAGCATGTTAAGATGCTGTATTTCTCCTTGAATAGAGTGACTTCAGGTACGAGGTCCTCGATAAATTCTAAGCAGAGTGTTTTCTCTGGGCAGCTCTGACGAGGGCAATGTCGAAGACTTCCAGGGCATGTTGGACTGCCTAGAAATGTAGTTTTGATGCTGTTCGAGTGCTCTGGAAATGTAGCTCTCCTGAAGTAACGTATAGTGTGTTGCCCGAGACTCTGCAGACACAGAGAGCCTCCGTGGGACGTATGGGACTCAATGCTGCTCAGCAGGCCCACAGGGGTGTGGAGGGAGTCAGTGATCTTGGAACCAAAATGATGCTCACCCGAAGGGCGTAGGAGTCCTGAAAGGGGTAATTCTTTTCAATAAAACAGACCTCCACTAAGAGCTCATGGAAAGAGCTGCATGCCTCCCTTTCTGCAGGGCTACTCAGGGCCTTACCTCGAGGCAGGGACTCACGTTGAGATTCCCTTTAGCTCTAGAGGATGGCAAGGAGAGCCCCACCCCGGCCAATGAAGCTCCGTGTGTACCCAGAGAAAACTCATTTTTTTCCCAGACACATGCCTACAGTGGCCAGAGGACTGTCAACAGCAGAGAATTTCAGGGAGCTTCACGGAAGCAAGAATGGAGGTTTCCAAACGGAAAGCAAGGCTAGTACCCTCATGACCCCATTTCCATGGGCACAGGCAGCATTCATCTCTGTGGTTTTTAACAAGTCAAATGAGACACAGAGTACACAGTTGTTGCTTCCCTGAATCAACTTCTCGAGGCACGGTGTTCTGCAACTAGTGAACGGCCTCACCAAGGAAATCCCTGGCTAGGACTCTGGACCCGTGCCGCTTCAAAAGCCTGCCGTGCTACAGGAAAAACTGTGCTTTAGTTGCAATAGAAAGAAGGTCGTCTTTCTTCAAGAGGCAGGGTGACTTCAGGTAGGAGGTCCTGAATGGAAGGAGAAGCTTACTGTTTCTCTCTGTACAGCTCAAACTAGGGAATGAGAGCGACTTCCACGGCATGTTGGAACTTGTTGAACATTGCTCTTGAACCTGTGCGAGTGCTGTGAATCAAGATATCACAAGAAAGAGTGCAGTGTGTTGCCCATGACTCAGCAGACACAGAGGACCTCCGAGGACCAATGTGCCTCGTTGTTGCTCAGCAGGCCTACAGGGGTGTGGAGATACTCAGAGACCTTGGAAAAAAAATGATGCTCAACCGAGGGGCCTAGGAGTCCTGAAAACAGGTACTTCATTTAAAGTAAACCAGAAGAGCGACTAAGAGCTAATGGAAAGAGCTGCATGCCTCCCGTTCTGCAGGGCTACTCAGGGCCTTACCTCGAGCCAAGGGCTCACGTTTAGATTCCCTTTAGCTCTAGAGCATGGCAAGGTGCGCCCCACCCCGGCCAATGAAGTTCCGTGTGTAGCCAGAGAAAACTCATTTTCTTCCCAGACACATGCCTACAGTGGCCAGAGGCCTGTCAACAGCAGAGAATTTCAGGGAGCTTCACGGAAGCTAGAATGGAGGTTTCCAAACGAAAAGCAAGGCTAGTCCCATCATGCCCCCATTTCCATGGGCACAGGCAGCATACATCTCTGTGGTTTTTAACAAGTCAAATGAGACACAGAGTACACAGTTGTTGCTTCCCTGAATCAACTTCTCGAGGCAGTGTGTTCTGCATCTAGTGAACGGCCACACCAAGGAAAGCCCTAGCTAGGCCTCTGGGCCCGTGCCTCTTCAAAAGCCTGCCGTGCTACAGGAAAAACTGTGCTTTAGTTTCAATAGAAACGAGGTCGTCTTTCTTCAGGAGGCAGGGTGACTTCAGGTAGGAGGTCCTGAATGGAAGGAGAAGCTTACTGTTTCTCTCTGTACAGCTCAAACTAGGGAATGAGAACGAATTCCACGGCCTATTGGAACTTGCTTAAAGGTGCTCGTGAACCTGGGCAATTGCTGGCTATATCAAGATGTCCCAATAAGAGTGCACTGTGTTACCCTACACTCGACATACACACTCTGAGTCTGAAAGCTCTTGGCCTGGATTTTGCTTAGAAGGGCCAGGGGAGCCTGAGGGTACTCAGTGTTCTTGCAGGGAATAGGGTTTCCAGGCGAGGCACCTGGGTGTCCTGAAAAGCGTACTGGCTTTAAAATGCTGAAGATATGCGTCTACGGCCACATGGAAACTGCTACACGCCTCCGCTTCTGCAAAGCATTTCATGGCCTTACCTCGAGGCAAGTTCTCACGTTTCTTGCCCTGTGAACGACACAGCATGTTAAGATGCTGTATTTCTCCTTGAATAGAGTGACTTCAGGTACGAGGTCCTCGATAAATTCTAAGCAGAGTGTTTTCTCTGGGCAGCTCTGACGAGGGCAATGTCGAAGACTTCCAGGGCATGTTGGACTGCCTAGAAATGTAGTTTTGATGCTGTTCGAGTGCTCTGGAAATGTAGCTCTCCTGAAGTAACGTATAGTGTGTTGCCCGAGACTCTGCAGACACAGAGAGCCTCCGTGGGACGTATGGGACTCAATGCTGCTCAGCAGGCCCACAGGGGTGTGGAGGGAGTCAGTGATCTTGGAACCAAAATGATGCTCACCCGAAGGGCGTAGGAGTCCTGAAAGGGGTAATTCTTTTAAATAAAACAGACCTCCACTAAGAGCTCATGGAAAGAGCTGCATGCCTCCCTTTCTGCAGGGCTACTCAGGGCCTTACCTCGAGGCAGGGACTCACGTTGAGATTCCCTTTAGCTCTAGAGGATGGCAAGGAGAGCCCCACCCCGGCCAATGAAGCTCCGTGTGTACCCAGAGAAACCTCATTTTTTTCCCAGACACATGCCTACAGTGGCCAGAGGACTGTCAACAGCAGAGAATTTCAGGGAGCTTCACGGAAGCAAGAATGGAGGTTTCCAAACGGAAAGCAAGGCTAGTACCCTCATGACCCCATTTCCATGGGCACAGGCAGCATTCATCTCTGTGGTTTTTAACAAGTCAAATGAGACACAGAGTACACAGTTGTTGCTTCCCTGAATCAACTTCTCGAGGCACGGTGTTCTGCAACTAGTGAACGGCCTCACCAAGGAAATCCCTGGCTAGGACCCTGGACCCGTGCCGCTTCAAAAGCCTGCCGTGCTACAGGAAAAACTGTGCTTTAGTTGCAATAGAAAGAAGGTCGTCTTTCTTCAAGAGGCAGGGTGACTTCAGGTAGGAGGTCCTGAATGGAAGGAGAAGCTTACTGTTTCTGTCTGTACAGCTCAAACTAGGGAATGAGAGCGACTTCCACGGCATGTTGGAACTTGTTGAACATTGCTCTTGAACCTGTGCGAGTGCTGTGAATCAAGATATCACAAGAAAGAGTGCAGTGTGTTGCCCATGACTCAGCAGACACAGAGGACCTCCGAGGACCAATGTGCCTCGTTGTTGCTCAGCAGGACTACAGGGGTGTGGAGATACTCAGAGACCTTGGAACAAAAATGATGCTCAACCGAGGGGCCTAGGAGTCCTGAAAAAAGGTACTTCATTTAAAGTAAACCAGAAGAGCGACTAAGAGCTAATGGAAAGAGCTGCATGCCTCCCGTTCTGCAGGGCTACTCAGGGCCTTACCTCGAGCCAAGGGCTCACGTTTAGATTCCCTTTAGCTCTAGAGCATGGCAAGGTGCGCCCCACCCAGGCCAATGAAGTTCCGTGTGTAGCCAGAGAAAACTCATTTTCTTCCCAGACACATGCCTACAGTGGCCAGAGGCCTGTCAACAGCAGAGAATTTCAGGGAGCTTCACCGAAGCTAGAATGGAGGTTTCCAAACGAAAAGCAAGGCTAGTCCCATCATGCCCCCATTTCCATGGGCACAGGCAGCATACATCTCTGTGGTTTTTAACAAGTCAAATCAGACACAGAGTACACAGTTGTTGCTTCCCTGAATCAACTTCTCGAGGCAGGGTGTTCTGCATCTAGTGAACGGCCACACCAAGGAAAGCCCTAGCTAGGCCTCTGGGCCCGTGCCTCTTCAAAAGCCTGCCGTGCTACAGGAAAAACTGTGCTTTAGTTTCAATAGAAACGAGGTCGTCTTTCTTCAGGAGGCAGGGTGACTTCAGGTAGGAGGTCCTGAATGGAAGGAGAAGCTTACTGTTTCTCTCTGTACAGCTCAAACTAGGGAATGAGAACGAATTCCACGGCCTATTGGAACTTGCTTAAAGGTGCTCGTGAACCTGGGCGATTGCTGGCTATATCAAGATGTCCCAATAAGAGTGCACTGTGTTACCCTACACTCGACATACACACTCTGAATCTGAAAACTCTTGGCCTGGATTTTGCTTAGAAGGGCCAGGGGAGCCTGAGGGTACTCAGTGTTCTTGCAGGGAATAGGGTTTCCAGGCGAGGCACCTGGGTGTCCTGAAAAGCGTACTGGCTTTAAAATGCTGAAGATATGCGTCTACGGCCACATGGAAACTGCTACACGCCTCCGCTTCTGCAAAGCATTTCATGGCCTTACCTCGAGGCAAGTTCTCACGTTTCTTGCCCTGTGAACGACACAGCATGTTAAGATGCTGTATTTCTCCTTGAATAGAGTGACTTCAGGTACGAGGTCCTCGATAAATTCTAAGCAGAGTGTTTTCTCTGGGCAGCTCTGACGAGGGCAATGTCGAAGACTTCCAGGGCATGTTGGACTGCCTAGAAATGTAGTTTTGATGCTGTTCGAGTGCTCTGGAAATGTAGCTCTCCTGAAGTAACGTATAGTGTGTTGCCCGAGACTCTGCAGACACAGAGAGCCTCCGTGGGACATATGGGACTCAATGCTGCTCAGCAGGCCCACAGGGGTGTGGAGGGACTCAGTGATCTTGGAACCAAAATGATGCTCACCCGAAGGGCGTAGGAGTCCTGAAAGGGGTAATTCTTTTCAATAAAACAGACCTCCACTAAGAGCTCATGGAAAGAGCTGCATGCCTCCCTTTCTGCAGGGCTACTCAGGGCCTTACCTCGAGGCAGGGACTCACGTTGAGATTCCCTTTAGCTCTAGAGGATGGCAAGGAGAGCCCCACCCCGGCCAATGAAGCTCCGTGTGTACCCAGAGAAAACTCATTTTTTTCCCAGACACATGCCTACAGTGGCCAGAGGACTGTCAACAGCAGAGAATTTCAGGGAGCTTCACGGAAGCAAGAATGGAGGTTTCCAAACGGAAAGCAAGGCTAGTACCCTCATGACCCCATTTCCATGGGCACAGGCAGCATTCATCTCTGTGGTTTTTAACAAGTCAAATGAGACACAGAGTACACAGTTGTTGCTTCCCTGAATCAACTTCTCGAGGCACGGTGTTCTGCAACTAGTGAACGGCCTCACCAAGGAAATCCCTGTCTAGGACTCTGGACCCGTGCCGCTTCAAAAGCCTGCCGTGCTACAGGAAAAACTGTGCTTTAGTTGCAATACAAAGAAGGTCGTCTTTCTTCAAGAGGCAGGGTGACTTCAGGTAGGAGGTCCTGAATGGAAGGAGAAGCTTACTGTTTCTCTCTGTACAGCTCAAACTAGGGAATGAGAGCGAATTCCACGGCATGTTGGAACTTGTTGAACATTGCTCTTGAAACTGTGCGAGTGCTGTGAATCAAGATATCACAAGAAAGAGTGCAGTGTGTTGCACATGACTCAGCAGACACAGAGGACCTCCGAGGACCAATGTGCCTCGTTGTTGCTCAGCAGGCCTACAGGGGTGTGGAGATACTCAGAGACCTTGGAACAAAAATGATGCTCAACCGAGGGGCCTAGGAGTCCTGAAAAAAGGTACTTCATTTAAAGTAAACCAGAAGAGCGACTAAGAGCTAATGGAAAGAGCTGCATGCCTCCCGTTCTGCAGGGCTACTCAGGGCCTTACCTCGAGCCAAGGGCTCACGTTTAGATTCCCTTTAGCTCTAGAGCATGGCAAGGTGCGTCCCACCCCGGCCAATGAAGTTCCGTGTGTAGCCAGAGAAAACTCATTTTCTTCCCAGACACATGCCTACAGTGGCCAGAGGACTGTCAACAGCAGAGAATTTCAGGGAGCTTCACCGAAGCTAGAATGGAGGTTTCCAAACGAAAAGCAAGGCTAGTCCCATCATGCCCCCATTTCCATGGGCACAGGCAGCATACATCTCTGTGGTTTTTAACAAGTCAAATCAGACACAGAGTACACAGTTGTTGCTTCCCTGAATCAACTTCTCGAGGCAGGGTGTTCTGCATCTAGTGAACGGCCACACCAAGGAAAGCCCTAGCTAGGCCTCTGGGCCCGTGCCTCTTCAAAAGCCTGCCGTGCTACAGGAAAAACTGTGCTTTAGTTTCAATAGAAACGAGGTCGTCTTTCTTCAGGAGGCAGGGTGACTTCAGGTAGGAGGTCCTGAATGGAAGGAGAAGCTTACTGTTTCTCTCTGTACAGCTCAAACTAGGGAATGAGAACGAATTCCACGGCCTATTGGAACTTGCTTAAAGGTGCTCGTGAACCTGGGCGATTGCTGGCTATATCAAGATGTCCCAATAAGAGTGCACTGTGTTACCCTACACTCGACATACACACTGTGAGTCTGAAAGCTCTTGGCCTGGATTTTGCTTAGAAGGGCCAGGGGAGCCTGACGGTACTCAGTGTTCTTGCAGGGAATAGGGTTTCCAGGCGAGGCACCTGGGTGTCCTGAAAAGCGTACTGGCTTTAAAATGCTGAAGATATGCCTCTTCGGCCACATGGAAACTGCTACACGCCTCCGCTTCTGCAAAGCATTTCATGGCCTTACCTCGAGGCAAGTTCTCACGTTTCTTGCCCTGTGAACGACACAGCATGTTAAGATGCTGTATTTCTCCTTGAATAGAGTGACTTCAGGTACGAGGTCCTCGATAAATTCTAAGCAGAGTGTTTTCTCTGGGCAGCTCTGACGAGGGCAATGTCGAAGACTTCCAGGGCATGTTGGACTGCCTAGAAATGTAGTTTTGATGCTGTTCGAGTGCTCTGGAAATGTAGCTCTCCTGAAGTAACGTATAGTGTGTTGCCCGAGACTCTGCAGACACAGAGAGCCTCCGTGGGACGTATGGGACTCAATGCTGCTCAGCAGGCCCACAGGGGTGTGGAGGGAGTCAGTGATCTTGGAACCAAAATGATGCTCACCTGAAGGGCGTAGGAGTCCTGAAAGGGGTAATTCTTTTCAATAAAACAGACCTCCACTAAGAGCTCATGGAAAGAGCTGCATGCCTCCCTTTCTGCAGGGCTACTCAGGGCCTTACTTCGAGGGAGGGACTCACGTTGAGATTCCCTTTAGCTCTAGAGGATGGCAAGGAGAGCCCCACCCCGGCCAATGAAGCTCCGTGTGTACCCAGAGAAAACTCATTTTTTTCCCAGACACATGCCTACAGTGGCCAGAGGACTGTCAACAGCAGAGAATTTCAGGGAGCTTCACGGAAGCAAGAATGGAGGTTTCCAAACGGAAAGCAAGGCTAGTACCCTCATGACCCCATTTCCATGGGCACAGGCAGCATTCATCTCTGTGGTTTTTAACAAGTCAAATGAGACACAGAGTACACAGTTGTTGCTTCCCTGAATCAACTTCTCGAGGCACGGTGTTCTGCAACTAGTGAACGGCCTCACCAAGGAAATCCCTGGCTAGGACTCTGGACCCGTGCCGCTTCAAAAGCCTGCCGTGCTACAGGAAAAACTGTGCTTTAGTTGCAATAGAAAGAAGGTCGTCTTTCTTCAAGAGGCAGGGTGACTTCAGGTAGGAGGTCCTGAATGGAAGGAGAAGCTTACTGTTTCTGTCTGTACAGCTCAAACTAGGGAATGAGAGCGACTTCCACGGCATGTTGCAACTTGTTAAACATTGCTCTTGAACCTGTGCGAGTGCTGTGAATCAAGATATCACAAGAAAGAGTGCAGTGTGTTGCCCATGACTCAGCAGACACAGAGGACCTCCGAGGACCAATGTGCCTCGTTGTTGCTCAGCAGGCCTACAGGGGTGTGGAGATACTCAGAGACCTTGGAACAAAAATGATGCTCAACCGAGGGGCTTAAGAGTCCTGAAAAAAGGTACTTCATTTAAAGTAAACCAGAAGAGCGACTAAGAGCTAATGGAAAGAGCTGCATGCCTCCCGTTCTGCAGGGCTACTCAGGGCCTTACCTCGAGCCAAGGGCTCACGTTTCGATTCCCTTTAGCTCTAGAGCATGGCAAGGTGCGCCCCACCCAGGCCAATGAAGTTCCGTGTGTAGCCAGAGAAAACTCATTTTCTTCCCAGACACATGCCTACTGTGGCCAGAGGCCTGTCAACAGCAGAGAATTTCAGGGAGCTTCACCGAAGCTAGAATGGAGGTTTCCAAACGAAAAGCAAGGCTAGTCCCATCATGCCCCCATTTCCATGGGCACAGGCAGCATACATCTCTGTGGTTTTTAACAAGTCAAATCAGACACAGAGTACACAGTTGTTGCTTCCCTGAATCAACTTCTCGAGGCAGGGTGTTCTGCATCTAGTGAACGGCCACACCAAGGAAAGCCCTAGCTAGGCCTCTGGGCCCGTGCCTCTTCAAAAGCCTGCCGTGCTACAGGAAAAACTGTGCTTTAGTTTCAATAGAAACGAGGTCGTCTTTCTTCAGGAGGCAGGGTGACTTCAGGTAGGAGGTCCTGAATGGAAGGAGAAGCTTACTGTTTCTCTCTGTACAGCTCAAACTAGGGAATGAGAACGAATTCCACGGCCTATTGGAACTTGCTTAAAGGTGCTCGTGAACCTGGGCGATTGCTGGCTATATCAAGATGTCCCAATAAGAGTGCACTGTGTTACCCTACACTCGACATACACACTCTGAGTCTGAAAGCTCTTGGCCTGGATTTTGCTTAGAAGGGCCAGGGGAGCCTGAGGGTACTCAGTGTTCTTGCAGGGAATAGGGTTTCCAGGCGAGGCACCTGGGTGTCCTGAAAAGCGTACTGGCTTTAAAATGCTGAAGATATGCGTCTACGGCCACATGGAAACTGCTACACGCCTCCGCTTCTGCAAAGCATTTCATGGCCTTACCTCGAGGCAAGTTCTCACGTTTCTTGCCCTGTGAACGACACAGCATGTTAAGATGCTGTATTTCTCCTTGAATAGAGTGACTTCAGGTACGAGGTCCTCGATAAATTCTAAGCAGAGTGTTTTCTCTGGGCAGCTCTGACGAGGGCAATGTCGAAGACTTCCAGGGCATGTTGGACTGCCTAGAAATGTAGTTTTGATGCTGTTCGAGTGCTCTGGAAATGTAGCTCTCCTGAAGTAACGTATAGTGTGTTGCCCGAGACTCTGCAGACACAGAGAGCCTCCGTGGGACGTATGGGACTCAATGCTGCTCAGCAGGCCCACAGGGGTGTGGAGGGAGTCAGTGATCTTGGAACCAAAATGATGCTCACCCGAAGGGCGTAGGAGTCCTGAAAGGGGTAATTCTTTTCAATAAAACAGACTTCCACTAAGAGCTCATGGAAAGAGCTGCATGCCTCCCTTTCTGCAGGGCTACTCAGGGCGTTACCTCGAGGCAGGGACTCACGTTGAGATTCCCTTTAGCTCTAGAGGATGGCAAGGAGAGCCCCACCCCGGCCAATGAAGCTCCGTGTGTACCCAGAGAAAACTCATTTTTTTCCCAGACACATGCCTACAGTGGCCAGAGGACTGTCAACAGCAGAGAATTTCAGGGAGCTTCACGGACGCAAGAATGGAGGTTTCCAAACGGAAAGCAAGGCTAGTACCATCATGACCCCATTTCCATGGGCACAGGCAGCATACATCTCTGTGGTTTTTAACAAGTCAAATGAGACACAGAGTACCCAGTTGTTGCTTCCCTGAATCAACTTCTCGAGGCAGGGTGTTCTGCATCTAGTGAACGGCCTCACCAAGGAAAGCCCTAGCTAGGCCTCTGGGCCCGTGCCTCTTCAAAAGCCTGCCGTGCTACAGGAAAAACTATGCTTTAGTTTCAATAGAAACGAGGTCGTCTTTCTTCAGGAGGCAGGGTGACTTCAGGTAGGAGGTCCTGAATGGAAAGAGAAGCTTACTGTTTCTCTCTGTACAGCTCAAACTAGGGAATGAGAGCGACTTCCACGGCATGTTGGAACTTGTTGAACATTGCTCTTGAACCTGTGCGAGTGCTGTGAATCAAGATATCAAAGAAAGAGTGCAGTGTGTTGCCCATGACTCAGCAGACACAGAGGACCTCCGAGGACCAATGTGCCTCGTTGTTGCTCAGCAGGCCTACAGGGGTGTGGAGATACTCAGAGACCTTGGAACAAAAATGATGCTCAACCGAGGGGCCTAGGAGTCCTGAAAAAAGGTACTTCATTTAAAGTAAACCAGAAGAGCGACTAAGAGCTAATGGAAAGAGCTGCATGCCTCCCGTTCTGCAGGGCTACTCAGGGCCTTACCTCGAGCCAAGGGCTCACGTTTAGATTCCCTTTAGCTCTAGAGCATGGCAAGGTGCGCCCCACCCCGGCCAATGAAGTTCCGTGTGTAGCCAGAGAAAACTCATTTTCTTCCCAAACACATGCCTACAGTGGCCAGAGGCCTGTCAACAGCAGAGAATTTCAGGGAGCTTCACGGAAGCTAGAATGGAGGTTTCCAAACGAAAAGCAAGGCTAGTCCCATCATGCCCCCATTTCCATGGGCACAGGCAGCATACATCTCTGTGGTTTTTAACAAGTCAAATCAGACACAGAGTACACAGTTGTTGCTTCCCTGAATCAACTTCTCGAGGCAGGGTGTTCTGCATCTGGTGAACGGCCACACCAAGGAAAGCCGTAGCTAGGCCTCTGGGCCCGTGCCTCTTCAAAAGCCTGCCGTGCTACAGGAAAAACTGTGCTTTAGTTTCAATAGAAACGAGGTCGTCTTTCTTCAGGAGGCAGGGTGACTTCAGGTAGGAGGTCCTGAATGGAAGGAGAAGCTTACTGTTTCTCTCTGTACAGCTCAAACTAGGGAATGAGAACGAATTCCACGGCCTATTGGAACTTGCTTAAAGGTGCTCGTGAACCTGGGCGATTGCTGGCTATATCAAGATGTCCCAATAAGAGTGCACTGTTTTACCCTACACTCAACATACACACTGTGAGTCTGAAAGCTTCTGGCCTGGATATTGCTTAGAAGGGCCAGGGGAGCCTGAGGGTACTCAGTGTTCTTGCAGGGAATAGGGTTTCCAGGCGAGGCACCTGGCTGTCCTGAAAAGCGTACTGGCTTTAAAATGCTGAAGATATGCGTCTACGGCCACATGGAAACTGCTACACGCCTCCGCTTCTGCAAAGCATTTCATGGCCTTACCTCGAGGTAAGTTCTCACGTTTCTTGCCCTGTGAACGACACAGCATGTTAAGATGCTGTATTTCTCCTTGAATAGAGTGACTTCAGGTACGAGGTCCTCGATAAATTCTAAGCAGAGTGTTTTCTCTGGGCAGCTCTGACGAGGGCAATGTCGAAGACTTCCAGGGCATGTTGGACTGCCTAGAAATGTAGTTTTGATGCTGTTCGAGTGCTCTGGAAATGTAGCTCTCCTGAAGTAACGTATAGTGTGTTGCCCGAGACTCTGCAGACACAGAGAGCCTCCGTGGGACGTATGGGACTCAATGCTGCTCAGCAGGCCCACAGGGGTGTGGAGGGAGTCAGTGATCTTGGAACCAAAATGATGCTCACCCGAAGGGCGTAGGAGCCCTGAAAGGGGTAATTCTTTTCAATAAAACAGACCTCCACTAAGAGCTCATGGAAAGAGCTGCATGCCTCCCTTTCTGCAGGGCTACTCAGGGCCTTACCTCGAGGCAGGGACTCACGTTGAGATTCCCTTTAGCTCTAGAGGATGGCAAGGAGAGCCCCACCCCGGCCAATGAAGCTCCGTGTGTACCCAGAGAAAACTCATTTTTTTCCCAGACACATGCCTACAGTGGCCAGAGGACTGTCAACAGCAGAGAATTTCAGGGAGCTTCACGGAAGCAAGAATGGAGGTTTCCAAACGGAAAGCAAGGCTAGTACCCTCATGACCCCATTTCCATGGGCACAGGCAGCATTCATCTCTGTGGTTTTTAACAAGTCAAATGAGACACAGAGTACACAGTTGTTGCTTCCCTGAATCAACTTCTCGAGGCACGGTGTTCTGCAACTAGTGAACGGCCTCACCAAGGAAATCCCTGGCTAGGACTCTGGACCCGTGCCGCTTCAAAAGCCTGCCGTGCTACAGGAAAAACTGTGCTTTAGTTGCAATAGAAAGAAGGTCGTCTTTCTTCAAGAGGCAGGGTGACTTCAGGTAGGAGGTCCTGAATGGAAGGAGAAGCTTACTGTTTCTCTCTGTACAGCTCAAACTAGGGAATGAGAGCGACTTCCACGGCATGTTGGAACTTGTTGAACATTGCTCTTGAACCTGTGCGAGTGCTGTGAATCAAGATATCACAAGAAAGAGTGCAGTGTGTTGCCCATGACTCAGCAGACACAGAGGACCTCCGAGGACCAATGTGCCTCGTTGTTGCTCAGCAGGCCTACAGGGGTGTGGAGATACTCAGAGACCTTGGAAAAAAAATGATGCTCAACCGAGGGGCTTAGGAGTCCTGAAAAAAGGTACTTCATTTAAAGTAAACCAGAAGAGCGACTAAGAGCTAATGGAAAGAGCTGCATGCCTCCCGTTCTGCAGGGCTACTCAGGGCCTTACCTCGAGCCAAGGGCTCACGTTTAGATTCCCTTTAGCTCTAGAGCATGGCAAGGTGCGCCCCACCCCGGCCAATGAAGTTCCATGTGTAGCCAGAGAAAACTCATTTTCTTCCCGGACACATGCCTACAGTGGCCAGAGGCCTGTCAACAGCAGAGAATTTCAGGGAGCTTCACCGAAGCTAGAATGGAGGTTTCCAAACGAAAAGCAAGGCTAGTCCCATCATGCCCCCATTTCCATGGGCACAGGCAGCATACATCTCTGTGGTTTTTAACAAGTCAAATCAGACACAGAGTACACAGTTGTTGCTTCCCTGAATCAACTTCTCGAGGCAGGGTGTTCTGCATCTAGTGAACGGCCACACCAAGGAAAGCCCTAGCTAGGCCTCTGGGCCCGTGCCTCTTCAAAAGCCTGCCGTGCTACAGGAAAAACTGTGCTTTAGTTTCAATAGAAACGAGGTCGTCTTTCTTCAGGAGGCAGGGTGACTTCAGGTAGGAGGTCCTGAATGGAAGGAGAAGCTTACTGTTTCTCTCTGTACAGCTCAAACTAGGGAATGAGAACGAATTCCACGGCCTATTGGAACTTGCTTAAAGGTGCTCGTGAACCTGGGCGATTGCTGGCTATATCAAGATGTCCCAATAAGAGTGCACTGTGTTACCCTACACTCGACATACACACTCTGAGTCTGAAAGCTCTTGGCCTGGATTTTGCTTAGAAGGGCCAGGGGAGCCTGAGGGTACTCAGTGTTCTTGCAGGGAATAGGGTTTCCAGGCGAGGCACCTGGGTGTCCTGAAAAGCGTACTGGCTTTAAAATGCTGAAGATATGCGTCTTCGGCCACATGGAAACTGCTACACGCCTCCGCTTCTGCAAAGCATTTCATGGCCTTACCTCGAGGCAAGTTCTCACGTTTCTTGCCCTGTGAACGACACAGCATGTTAAGATGCTGTATTTCTCCTTGAATAGAGTGACTTCAGGTACGAGGTCCTCGATAAATTCTAAGCAGAGTGTTTTCTCTGGGCAGCTCTGACGAGGGCAATGTCGAAGACTTCCAGGGCATGTTGGACTGCCTAGAAATGTAGTTTTGATGCTGTTCGAGTGCTCTGGAAATGTAGCTCTCCTGAAGTAACGTATAGTGTGTTGCCCGAGACTCTGCAGACACAGAGAGCCTCCGTGGGACGTATGGGACTCAATGCTGCTCAGCAGGCCCACAGGGGTGTGGAGGGAGTCAGTGATCTTGGAACCAAAATGATGCTCACCCGAAGGGCGTAGGAGTCCTGAAAGGGGTAATTCTTTTCAATAAAACAGACCTCCACTAAGAGCTCATGGAAAGAGCTGCATGCCTCCCTTTCTGCAGGGCTACTCAGGGCCTTACCTCGAGGCAGGGACTCACGTTGAGATTCCCTTTAGCTCTAGAGGATGGCAAGGAGAGCCCCACCCCGGCCAATGAAGCTCCGTGTGTACCCAGAGAAAACTCATTTTTTTCCCAGACACATGCCTACAGTGGCCAGAGGACTGTCAACAGCAGAGAATTTCAGGGAGCTTCACGGAAGCAAGAATGGAGGTTTCCAAACGGAAAGCAAGGCTAGTACCCTCATGACCCCATTTCCATGGGCACAGGCAGCATTCATCTCTGTGGTTTTTAACAAGTCAAATGAGACACAGAGTACACAGTTGTTGCTTCCCTGAATCAACTTCTCGAGGCACGGTGTTCTGCAACTAGTGAACGGCCTCACCAAGGAAATCCCTGGCTAGGACTCTGGACCCGTGCCGCTTCAAAAGCCTGCCGTGCTACAGGAAAAACTGTGCTTTAGTTGCAATAGAAAGAAGGTTGTCTTTCTTCAAGAGGCAGGGTGACTTCAGGTAGGAGGTCCTGAATGGAAGGAGAAGCTTACTGTTTCTCTCTGTACAGCTCAAACTAGGGAATGAGAGCGACTTCCACGGCATGTTGGAACTTGTTGAACATTGCTCTTGAACCTGTGCGAGTGCTGTGAATCAAGATATCACAAGAAAGAGTGCAGTGTGTTGCCCATGACTCAGCAGACACAGAGGACCTCCGAGTCCGAGGACCAATGTGCCTCGTTGTTGCACAGCAGGCCTACAGGGGTGTGGAGATACTCAGAGACCTTGGAAGAAAAATGATGCTCAACCGAGGGGCCTAGGAGTCCTGAAAACAGGTACTTCATTTAAAGTAAACCAGAAGAGCGACTAAGAGCTAATGGAAAGAGCTGCATGCCTCCCGTTCTGCAGGGCTACTCAGGGCCTTACCTCGAGCCAAGGGCTCACGTTTAGATTCCCTTTAGCTCTAGAGCATGGCAAGGTGCGCCCCACCCCGGCCAATGAAGTTCCGTGTGTAGCCAGAGAAAACTCATTTTCTTCCCAGACACATGCCTACAGTGGCCAGAGGCCTGTCAACAGCAGAGAATTTCAGGGAGCTTCACGGAAGCTAGAATGGAGGTTTCCAAACGAAAAGCAAGGCTAGTCCCATCATGCCCCCATTTCCATGGGCACAGGCAGCATACATCTCTGTGGTTTTTAACAAGTCAAATGAGACACAGAGTACACAGTTGTTGCTTCCCTGAATCAACTTCTCGAGGCAGTGTGTTCTGCATCTAGTGAACGGCCACACCAAGGAAAGCCCTAGCTAGGCCTCTGGGCCCGTGCCTCTTCAAAAGCCTGCCGTGCTACAGGAAAAACTGTGCTTTAGTTTCAATAGAAACGAGGTCGTCTTTCTTCAGGAGGCAGGGTGACTTCAGGTAGGAGGTCCTGAATGGAAGGAGAAGCTTACTGTTTCTCTCTGTACAGCTCAAACTAGGGAATGAGAACGAATTCCACGGCCTATTGGAACTTGCTTAAAGGTGCTCGTGAACCTGGGCGATTGCTGGCTATATCAAGATGTCCCAATAAGAGTGCACTGTGTTACCCTACACTCGACATACACACTCTGAGTCTGAAAGCTCTTGGCCTGGATTTTGCTTAGAAGGGCCAGGGGAGCCTGAGGGTACTCAGTGTTCTTGCAGGGAATAGGGTTTCCAGGCGAGGCACCTGGCTGTCCTGAAAAGCGTACTGGCTTTAAAATGCTGAAGATATGCGTCTACGGCCACATGGAAACTGCTACACGCCTCCGCTTCTGCAAAGCATTTCATGGCCTTACCTCGAGGCAAGTTCTCACGTTTCTTGCCCTGTGAACGACACAGCATGTTAAGATGCTGTATTTCTCCTTGAATAGAGTGACTTCAGGTACGAGGTCCTCGATAAATTCTAAGCAGAGTGTTTTCTCTGGGCAGCTCTGACGAGGGCAATGTCGAAGACTTCCAGGGCATGTTGGACTGCCTAGAAATGTAGTTTTGATGCTGTTCGAGTGCTCTGGAAATGTAGCTCTCCTGAAGTAACGTATAGTGTGTTGCCCGAGACTCTGCAGACACAGAGAGCCTCCGTGGGACGTATGGGACTCAATGCTGCTCAGCAGGCCCACAGGGGTGTGGAGGGAGTCAGTGATCTTGGAACCAAAATGATGCTCACCCGAAGGGCGTAGGAGTCCTGAAAGGGGTAATTCTTTTCAATAAAACAGACCTCCACTAAGAGCTCATGGAAAGAGCTGCATGCCTCCCTTTCTGCAGGGCTACTCAGGGCCTTACCTCGAGGCAGGGACTCACGTTGAGATTCCCTTTAGCTCTAGAGGATGGCAAGGAGAGCCCCACCCCGGCCAATGAAGCTCCGTGTGTACCCAGAGAAAACTCATTTTTTTCCCAGACACATGCCTACAGTGGCCAGAGGACTGTCAACAGCAGAGAATTTCAGGGAGCTTCACGGAAGCAAGAATGGAGGTTTCCAAACGGAAAGCAAGGCTAGTACCCTCATGACCCCATTTCCATGGGCACAGGCAGCATTCATCTCTGTGGTTTTTAACAAGTCAAATGAGACACAGAGTACACAGTTGTTGCTTCCCTGAATCAACTTCTCGAGGCACGGTGTTCTGCAACTAGTGAACGGCCTCACCAAGGAAATCCCTGGCTAGGACTCTGGACCCGTGCCGCTTCAAAAGCCTGCCGTGCTACAAGAAAAACTGTGCTTTAGTTGCAATAGAAAGAAGGTCGTCTTTCTTCAAGAGGCAGGGTGACTTCAGGTAGGAGGTCCTGAATGGAAGGAGAAGCTTACTGTTTCTCTCTGTACAGCTCAAACTAGGGAATGAGAGCGACTTCCACGGCATGTTGGAACTTGTTGAACATTGCTCTTGAACCTGTGCGAGTGCTGTGAATCAAGATATCACAAGAAAGAGTGCAGTGTGTTGCCCATGACTCAGCAGACACAGAGGACCTCCGAGGACCAATGTGCCTCATTGTTGCTCAGCAGGCCTACAGGGGTGTGGAGATACTCAGAGACCTTGGAACAAAAATGATGCTCAACCGAGGGGCCTAGGAGTCCTGAAAAAAGGTACTTCATTTAAAGTAAACCAGAAGAGCGACTAAGAGCTAATGGAAAGAGCTGCATGCCTCCCGTTCTGCAGGGCTACTCAGGGCCTTACCTCGAGCCAAGGGCTCACGTTTAGATTCCCTTTAGCTCTAGAGCATGGCAAGGTGCGCCCCACCCAGGCCAATGAAGTTCCGTGTGTAGCCAGAGAAAACTCATTTTCTTCCCAGACACATGCCTACAGTGGCCAGAGGCCTGTCAACAGCAGAGAATTTCAGGGAGCTTCACCGAAGCTAGAATGGAGGTTTCCAAACGAAAAGCAAGGCTAGTCCCATCATGCCCCCATTTCCATGGGCACAGGCAGCATACATCTCTGTGGTTTTTAACAAGTCAAATCAGACACAGAGTACACAGTTGTTGCTTCCCTGAATCAACTTCTCGAGGCAGGGTATTCTGCATCTAGTGAACGGCCACACCAAGGAAAGCCCTAGCTAGGCCTCTGGGCCCGTGCCTCTTCAAAAGCCTGCCGTGCTACAGGAAAAACTGTGCTTTAGTTTCAATAGAAACGAGGTCGTCTTTCTTCAGGAGGCAGGGTGACTTCAGGTAGGAGGTCCTGAATGGAAGGAGAAGCTTACTGTTTCTCTCTGTACAGCTCAAACTAGGGAATGAGAACGAATTCCACGGCCTATTGGAACTTGCTTAAAGGTGCTCGTGAACCTGGGCGATTGCTGGCTATATCAAGATGTCCCAATAAGAGTGCACTGTGTTACCCTACACTCGACATACACACTCTGAGTCTGAAAACTCTTGGCCTGGATTTTGCTTAGAAGGGCCAGGGGAGCCTGAGGGTACTCAGTGTTCTTGCAGGGAATAGGGTTTCCAGGCGAGGCACCTGGGTGTCCTGAAAAGCGTACTGGCTTTAAAATGCTGAAGATATGCGTCTACGGCCACATGGAAACTGCTACACGCCTCCGCTTCTGCAAAGCATTTCATGGCCTTACCTCGAGGCAAGTTCTCACGTTTCTTGCCCTGTGAACGACACAGCATGTTAAGATGCTGTATTTCTCCTTGAATAGAGTGACTTCAGGTACGAGGTCCTCGATAAATTCTAAGCAGAGTGTTTTCTCTGGGCAGCTCTGACGAGGGCAATGTCGAAGACTTCCAGGGCATGTTGGACTGCCTAGAAATGTAGTTTTGATGCTGTTCGAGTGCTCTGGAAATGTAGCTCTCCTGCAGTAACGTATAGTGTGTTGCCCGAGACTCTGCAGACACAGAGAGCCTCCGTGGGACGTATGGGACTCAATGCTGCTCAGCAGGCCCACAGGGGTGTGGAGGGAGTCAGTGATCTTGGAACCAAAATGATGCTCACCCGAAGGGCGTAGGAGTCCTGAAAGGGGTAATTCTTTTAAATAAAACAGACTTCCACTAAGAGCTCATGGAAAGAGCTGCATGCCTCCCTTTCTGCAGGGCTACTCAGGGCGTTACCTCGAGGCAGGGACTCACGTTGAGATTCCCTTTAGCTCTAGAGGATGGCAAGGAGAGCCCCACCCCGGCCAATGAAGCTCCGTGTGTACCCAGAGAAAACTCCTTTTTTTCCCAGACACATGCCTACAGTGGCCAGAGGACTGTCAACAGCAGAGAATTTCAGGGAGCTTCACTGACGCAAGAATGGAGGTTTCCAAACGGAAAGCAAGGCTAGTACCATCATGACCCCATTTCCATGGGCACAGGCAGCATACATCTCTGTGGTTTTTAACAAGTCAAATGAGACACAGAGTACCCAGTTGTTGCTTCCCTGAATCAACTTCTCGAGGCAGGGTGTTCTGCATCTAGTGAACGGCCTCACCAAGGAAAGCCCTAGCTAGGCCTCTGGGCCCGTGCCTCTTCAAAAGCCTGCCGTGCTACAGGAAAAACTATGCTTTAGTTTCAATAGAAACGAGGTCGTCTTTCTTCAGGAGGCAGGGTGACTTCAGGTAGGAGGTCCTGAATGGAAAGAGAAGCTTACTGTTTCTCTCTGTACAGCTCAAACTAGGGAATGAGAGCGACTTCCACGGCATGTTGGAACTTGTTGAACATTGCTCTTGAACCTGTGCGAGTGCTGTGAATCAAGATATCACAAGAAAGAGTGCAGTGTGTTGCCCATGACTCAGCAGACACAGAGGACCTCCGAGGACCAATGTGCCTCGTTGTTGCTCAGCAGGCCTACAGGGGTGTGGAGATACTCAGAGACCTTGGAACAAAAATGATGCTCAACCGAGGGGCCTAGGAGTCCTGAAAAAAGGTACTTCATTTAAAGTAAACCAGAAGAGCGACTAAGAGCTAATGGAAAGAGCTGCATGCCTCCCGTTCTGCAGGGCTACTCAGGGCCTTACCTCGAGCCAAGGGCTCACGTTTAGATTCCCTTTAGCTCTAGAGCATGGCAAGGTGCGCCCCACCCCGGCCAATGAAGTTCCGTGTGTAGCCAGAGAAAACTCATTTTCTTCCCAGACACATGCCTATAGTGGCCAGAGGCCTGTCAACAGCAGAGAAATTCAGGGAGCTTCACCGAAGCTAGAATGGAGGTTTCCAAACGAAAAGCAAGGCTAGTCCCATCATGCCCCCATTTCCATGGGCACAGGCAGCATACATCTCTGTGGTTTTTAACAAGTCAAATGAGACACAGAGTACACAGTTGTTGCTTCCCTGAATCAACTTCTCGAAGCAGTGTGTTCTGCATCTAGTGAACGGACACACCAAGGAAAGCCCTAGCTAGGCCTCTGGGCCCGTGCCTCTTCAAAAGACTGCCGTGCTACAGGAAAAACTGTGCTTTAGTTTCAATAGAAACGAGGTCGTCTTTCTTCAGGAGGCAGGGTGACTTCAGGTAGGAGGTCCTGAATGGAAGGAGAAGCTTACTGTTTCTCTCTGTACAGCTCAAACTACGGAATGAGAACGAATTCCACGGCCTTTTGGAACTTGCTTAAAGGTGCTCGTGAACCTGGGCGATAGCTGGCTATATCAAGATGTCCCAATAAGAGTGCACTGTGTTACCCTACACTCGACATACACACTTTGAGTCTGAAAGCTCCTGGCCTGGATATTGCTTAGAAGGGCCAGGGGAGCCTGAGGGTACTCAGTGTTCTTGCAGGGAATAGGGTTTCCAGGCGAGGCACCTGGGTGTCCTGAAAAGCGTACTGGCTTTAAAATGCTGAAGATATGCGTCTACGGCCACATGGAAACTGCTACACGCCTCCGCTTCTGCAAAGCATTTCATGGCCTTACCTCGAGGCAAGTTCTCACGTTTCTTGCCCTGTGAACGACACAGCATGTTAAGATGCTGTATTTCTCCTTGAATAGAGTGACTTCAGGTACGAGGTCCTCGATAAATTCTAAGCAGAGTGTTTTCTCTGGGCAGCTCTGACGAGGGCAATGTCGAAGACTTCCAGGGCATGTTGGACTGCCTAGAAATGTAGTTTTGATGCTGTTCGAGTGCTCTGGAAATGTAGCTCTCCTGAAGTAACGTATAGTGTGTTGCCCGAGACTCTGCAGACACAGAGAGCCTCCGTGGGACGTATGGGACTCAATGCTGCTCAGCAGGCCCACAGGGGTGTGGAGGGAGTCAGTGATCTTGGAACCAAAATGATGCTCACCCGAAGGGCGTAGGAGTCCTGAAAGGGGTAATTCTTTTCAATAAAACAGACCTCCACTAAGAGCTCATGGAAAGAGCTGCATGCCTCCCTTTCTGCAGGGCTACTCAGGGCCTTACCTCGAGGCAGGGACTCACGTTGAGATTCCCTTTAGCTCTAGAGGATGGCAAGGAGAGCCCCACCCCGGCCAATGAAGCTCCGTGTGTACCCAGAGAAAACTCATTTTTTTCCCAGACACATGCCTACAGTGGCCAGAGGACTGTCAACAGCAGAGAATTTCAGGGAGCTTCACGGAAGCAAGAATGGAGGTTTCCAAACGGAAAGCAAGGCTAGTACCCTCATGACCCCATTTCCATGGGCACAGGCAGCATTCATCTCTGTGGTTTTTAACAAGTCAAATGAGACACAGAGTACACAGTTGTTGCTTCCCTGAATCAACTTCTCGAGGCACGGTGTTCTGCAACTAGTGAACGGCCTCACCAAGGAAATCCCTGGCTAGGACGCTGGACCCGTGCCGCTTCAAAAGCCTGCCGTGCTACAGGAAAACTGTGCTTTAGTTGCAATACAAAGAAGGTCGTCTTTCTTCAAGAGGCAGGGTGACTTCAGGTAGGAGGTCCTGAATGGAAGGAGAAGCTTACTGTTTCTCTCTGTACAGCTCAAACTAGGGAATGAGAGCGACTTCCACGGCATGTTGGAACTTGTTGAACATTGCTCTTGAACCTGTGCGAGTGCTGTGAATCAAGATATCACAAGAAAGAGTGCAGTGTGTTGCCCATGACTCAGCAGACACAGAGGACCTCCGAGGACCAATGTGCCTCGTTGTTGCTCAGCAGGCCTACAGGGGTGTGGAGATACTCAGAGACCTTGGAACAAAAATGATGCTCAACCGAGGGGCCTAGGAGTCCTGAAAAAAGGTACTTCATTTAAAGTAAACCAGAAGAGCGACTAAGAGCTAATGGAAAGAGCTGCATGCCTCCCGTTCTGCAGGGCTACTCAGGGCCTTACCTCGAGCCAAGGGCTCACGTTTAGATTCCCTTTAGCTCTAGAGCATGGCAAGGTGCGCCCCACCCCGGCCAATGAAGTTCCGTGTGTAGCCAGAGAAAACTCATTTTCTTCCCAGACACATGCCTATAGTGGCCAGAGGCCTGTCAACAGCAGAGAAATTCAGGGAGCTTCACCGAAGCTAGAATGGAGGTTTCCAAACGAAAAGCAAGGCTAGTCCCATCATGCCCCCATTTCCATGGGCACAGGCAGCATACATCTCTGTGGTTTTTAACAAGTCAAATGAGACACAGAGTACACAGTTGTTGCTTCCCTGAATCAACTTCTCGAAGCAGTGTGTTCTGCATCTAGTGAACGGACACACCAAGGAAAGCCCTAGCTAGGCCTCTGGGCCCGTGCCTCTTCAAAAGACTGCCGTGCTACAGGAAAAACTGTGCTTTAGTTTCAATAGAAACGAGGTCGTCTTTCTTCAGGAGGCAGGGTGACTTCAGGTAGGAGGTCCTGAATGGAAGGAGAAGCTTACTGTTTCTCTCTGTACAGCTCAAACTACGGAATGAGAACGAATTCCACGGCCTTTTGGAACTTGCTTAAAGGTGCTCGTGAACCTGGGCGATAGCTGGCTATATCAAGATGTCCCAATAAGAGTGCACTGTGTTACCCTACACTCGACATACACACTTTGAGTCTGAAAGCTCCTGGCCTGGATATTGCTTAGAAGGGCCAGGGGAGCCTGAGGGTACTCAGTGTTCTTGCAGGGAATAGGGTTTCCAGGCGAGGCACCTGGGTGTCCTGAAAAGCGTACTGGCTTTAAAATGCTGAAGATATGCGTCTACGGCCACATGGAAACTGCTACACGCCTCCGCTTCTGCAAAGCATTTCATGGCCTTACCTCGAGGCAAGTTCTCACGTTTCTTGCCCTGTGAACGACACAGCATGTTAAGATGCTGTATTTCTCCTTGAATAGAGTGACTTCAGGTACGAGGTCCTCGATAAATTCTAAGCAGAGTGTTTTCTCTGGGCAGCTCTGACGAGGGCAATGTCGAAGACTTCCAGGGCATGTTGGACTGCCTAGAAATGTAGTTTTGATGCTGTTCGAGTGCTCTGGAAATGTAGCTCTCCTGAAGTAACGTATAGTGTGTTGCCCGAGACTCTGCAGACACAGAGAGCCTCCGTGGGACGTATGGGACTCAATGCTGCTCAGCAGGCCCACAGGGGTGTGGAGGGAGTCAGTGATCTTGGAACCAAAATGATGCTCACCCGAAGGGCGTAGGAGTCCTGAAAGGGGTAATTCTTTTCAATAAAACAGACCTCCACTAAGAGCTCATGGAAAGAGCTGCATGCCTCCCTTTCTGCAGGGCTACTCAGGGCCTTACCTCGAGGCAGGGACTCACGTTGAGATTCCCTTTAGCTCTAGAGGATTGCAAGGAGAGCCCCACCCCGGCCAATGAAGCTCCGTGTGTACCCAGAGAAAACTCATTTTTTTCCCAGACACATGCCTACAGTGGCCAGAGGACTGTCAACAGCAGAGAATTTCAGGGAGCTTCACGGAAGCAAGAATGGAGGTTTCCAAACGGAAAGCAAGGCTAGTACCCTCATGACCCCATTTCCATGGGCACAGGCAGCATTCATCTCTGTGGTTTTTAACAAGTCAAATGAGACACAGAGTACACAGTTGTTGCTTCCCTGAATCAACTTCTCGAGGCACGGTGTTCTGCAACTAGTGAACGGCCTCACCAAGGAAATCCCTGGCTAGGACTCTGGACCCGTGCCGCTTCAAAAGCCTGCCGTGCTACAGGAAAAACTGTGCTTTAGTTGCAATAGAAAGAAGGTCGTCTTTCTTCAAGAGGCAGGGTGACTTCAGGTAGGAGGTCCTGAATGGAAGGAGAAGCTTACTGTTTCTCTCTGTACAGCTCAAACTAGGGAATGAGAGCGACTTCCACGGCATGTTGGAACTTGTTGAACATTGCTCTTGAACCTGTGCGAGTGCTGTGAATCAAGATATCACAAGAAAGAGTGCAGTGTGTTGCCCATGACTCAGCAGACACAGAGGACCTCCGAGGACCAATGTGCCTCGTTGTTGCTCAGCAGGCCTACAGGGGTGTGGAGATACTCAGAGACCTTGGAACAAAAATGATGCTCAACCGAGGGGCCTAGGAGTCCTGAAAAAAGGTACTTCATTTAAAGTAAACCAGAAGAGCGACTAAGAGCTAATGGAAAGAGCTGCATGCCTCCCGTTCTGCAGGGCTACTCAGGGCCTTACCTCGAGCCAAGGGCTCACGTTTAGATTCCCTTTAGCTCTAGAGCATGGCAAGGTGCGCCCCACCCCGGCCAATGAAGTTCCGTGTGTAGCCAGAGAAAACTCATTTTCTTCCCAGACACATGCCTACAGTGGCCAGAGGCCTGTCAACAGCAGAGAATTTCAGGGAGCTTCACCGAAGCTAGAATGGAGGTTTCCAAACGAAAAGCAAGGCTAGTCCCATCATGCCCCCATTTCCATGGGCACAGGCAGCATACATCTCTGTGGTTTTTAACAAGTCAAATGAGACACAGAGTACACAGTTGTTGCTTCCCTGAATCAACTTCTCGAAGCAGTGTGTTCTGCATCTAGTGAACGGCCACACCAAGGAAAGCCCTAGCTAGGCCTCTGGGCACGTGCCTCTTCAAAAGCCTGCCGTGCTACAGGAAAAACTGTGCTTTAGTTTCAATAGAAACGAGGTGGTCTTTCTTCAGGAGGCAGGGTGACTTCAGGTAGGAGGTCCTGAATGGAAGGAGAAGCTTACTGTTTCTCTCTGTACAGCTCAAACTAGGGAATGAGAACGAATTCCACGGCCTATTGGAACTTGCTTAAAGGTGCTCGTGAACCTGGGCGATAGCTGGCTATATCAAGATGTCCCAATAAGAGTGCACTGTGTTACCCTACACTCGACATACACACTGTGAGTCTGAAAGCTCCTGGCCTGGAAGTTGCTTAGAAGGGCCAGGGGAGCCTGAGGGTACTCAGTGTTCCTGCAGGGAATAGGGTTTCCAGGCGAGGCACCTGGGTGTCCTGAAAAGCGTACTGGCTTTAAAATGCTGAAGATATGCGTCTACGGCCACATGGAAACTGCTACACGCCTCCGCTTCTGCAAAGCATTTCATGGCCTTACCTCGAGGCAAGTTCTCACGTTTCTTGCCCTGTGAACGACACAGCATGTTAAGATGCTGTATTTCTTCTTGAATAGAGTGACTTCAGGTACGAGGTCCTCGATAAATTCTAAGCAGAGTGTTTTCTCTGGGCAGCTCTGACGAGGGCAATGTCGAAGACTTCCAGGGCATGTTGGACTGCCTAGAAATGTAGTTTTGATGCTGTTCGAGTGCTCTGGAAATGTAGCTCTCCTGAAGTAACGTATAGTGTGTTGCCCGAGACTCTGCAGACACAGAGAGCCTCCGTGGGACGTATGGGACTCAATGCTGCTCAGCAGGCCCACAGGGGTGTGGAGGGAGTCAGTGATCTTGGAACCAAAATGATGCTCACCCGAAGGGCGTAGGAGTCCTGAAAGGGGTAATTCTTTTCAATAAAACAGACCTCCACTAAGAGCTCATGGAAAGAGCTGCATGCCTCCCTTTCTGCAGGGCTACTCAGGGCCTTACCTCGAGGCAGGGACTCACGTTGAGATTCCCTTTAGCTCTAGAGGATGGCAAGGAGAGCCCCACCCCGGCCAATGAAGCTCCGTCTGTACCCAGAGAAAACTCATTTTTTTCCCAGACACATGCCTACAGTGGCCAGAGGACTGTCAACAGCAGAGAATTTCAGGGAGCTTCACGGAAGCAAGAATGGAGGTTTCCAAACGGAAAGCAAGGCTAGTACCCTCATGACCCCATTTCCATGGGCACAGGCAGCATTCATCTCTGTGGTTTTTAACAAGTCAAATGAGACACAGAGTACACAGTTGTTGCTTCCCTGAATCAACTTCTCGAGGCACGGTGTTCTGCAACTAGTGAACGGCCTCACCAAGGAAATCCCTGGCTAGGACTCTGGACCCGTGCCGCTTCAAAAGCCTGCCGTGCTACAGGAAAAACTGTGCTTTAGTTGCAATACAAAGAAGGTCGTCTTTCTTCAAGAGGCAGGGTGACTTCAGGTAGGAGGTCCAGAATGGAAGGAGAAGCTTACTGTTTCTCTCTGTACAGCTCAAACTAGGGAATGAGAGCGACTTCCACGGCATGTTGGAACTTGTTGAACATTGCTCTTGAACCTGTGCGAGTGCTGTGAATCAAGATATCACAAGAAAGAGTGCAGTGTGTTGCCCATGACTCAGCAGACACAGAGGACCTCCGAGGACCAATGTGCCTCGTTGTTGCTCAGCAGGCCTACAGGGGTGTGGAGATACTCAGAGCCCTTGGAACAAAAATGATGCTCAACCGAGGGGCCTAGGAGTCCTGAAAAAAGGTACTTCATTTAAAGTAAACCAGAAGAGCGACTAAGAGCTAATGGAAAGAGCTGCATGCCTCCCGTTCTGCAGGGCTACTCAGGGCCTTACCTCGAGCCAAGGGCTCACGTTTAGATTCCCTTTAGCTCTAGAGCATGGCAAGGTGCGCCCCACCCCGGCCAATGAAGTTCCGTGTGTAGCCAGAGAAAACTCATTTTCTTCCCAGACACATGCCTACAGTGGCCAGAGGCCTGTCAACAGCAGAGAATTTCAGGGAGCTTCACGGAAGCTAGAATGGAGGTTTCCAAACGAAAAGCAAGGCTAGTCCCATCATGCCCCCATTTCCATGGGCACAGGCAGCATACATCTCTGTGGTTTTTATCAAGTCAAATGAGACACAGAGTACACAGTTGTTGCTTCCCTGAATCAACTTCTCGAGGCAGTGTGTTCTGCATCTAGTGAACGGCCACACCAAGGAAAGCCCTAGCTAGGCCTCTGGGCCCATGCCTCTTCAAAAGCCTGCCGTGCTACAGGAAAAACTGTGCTTTAGTTTCAATAGAAACGAGGTCGTCTTTCTTCAGGAGGCAGGGTGACTTCAGGTAGGAGGTCCTGAATGGAAGGAGAAGCTTACTGTTTCTCTCTGTACAGCTCAAACTAGGGAATGAGAACGAATTCCACGGCCTATTGGAACTTGCTTAAAGGTGCTCGTGAACCTGGGCGATAGCTGGCTATATCAAGATGTCCCAATAAGAGTGCACTGTGTTACCCTACACTCGACATACACACTGTGAGTCTGAAAGCTCCTGGCCTGGAAGTTGCTTAGAAGGGCCAGGGGAGCCTGAGGGTACTCAGTGTTCCTGCAGGGAATAGGGTTTCCAGGCGAGGCACCTGGGTGTCCTGAAAAGCGTACTGGCTTTAAAATGCTGAAGATATGCGTCTACGGCCACATGGAAACTGCTACACGCCTCCGCTTCTGCAAAGCATTTCATGGCCTTACCTCGAGGCAAGTTCTCACGTTTCTTGCCCTGTGAACGACACAGCATGTTAAGATGCTGTATTTCTTCTTGAATAGAGTGACTTCAGGTACGAGGTCCTCGATAAATTCTAAGCAGAGTGTTTTCTCTGGGCAGCTCTGACGAGGGCAATGTCGAAGACTTCCAGGGCATGTTGGACTGCCTAGAAATGTAGTTTTGATGCTGTTCGAGTGCTCTGGAAATGTAGCTCTCCTGAAGTAACGTATAGTGTGTTGCCCGAGACTCTGCAGACACAGAGAGCCTCCGTGGGACGTATGGGACTCAATGCTGCTCAGCAGGCCCACAGGGGTGTGGAGGGAGTCAGTGATCTTGGAACCAAAATGATGCTCACCCGAAGGGCGTAGGAGTCCTGAAAGGGGTAATTCTTTTCAATAAAACAGACCTCCACTAAGAGCTCATGGAAAGAGCTGCATGCCTCCCTTTCTGCAGGGCTACTCAGGGCCTTACCTCGAGGCAGGGACTCACGTTGAGATTCCCTTTAGCTCTAGAGGATGGCAAGGAGAGCCCCACCCCGGCCAATGAAGCTCCGTGTGTACCCAGAGAAAACTCATTTTTTTCCCAGACACATGCCTACAGTGGCCAGAGGACTGTCAACAGCAGAGAATTTCAGGGAGCTTCACGGAAGCAAGAATGGAGGTTTCCAAACGGAAAGCAAGGCTAGTACCCTCATGACCCCATTTCCATGGGCACAGGCAGCATTCATCTCTGTGGTTTTTAACAAGTCAAATGAGACACAGAGTACACAGTTGTTGCTTCCCTGAATCAACTTCTCGAGGCACGGTGTTCTGCAACTAGTGAACGGCCTCACCAAGGAAATCCCTGGCTAGGACTCTGGACCCGTGCCGCTTCAAAAGCCTGCCGTGCTACAGGAAAAACTGTGCTTTAGTTGCAATACAAAGAAGGTCGTCTTTCTTCAAGAGGCAGGGTGACTTCAGGTAGGAGGTCCAGAATGGAAGGAGAAGCTTACTGTTTCTCTCTGTACAGCTCAAACTAGGGAATGAGAGCGACTTCCACGGCATGTTGGAACTTGTTGAACATTGCTCTTGAACCTGTGCGAGTGCTGTGAATCAAGATATCACAAGAAAGAGTGCAGTGTGTTGCCCATGACTCAGCAGACACAGAGGACCTCCGAGTCCGAGGACCAATGTGCCTCGTTGTTGCGCAGCAGGCCTACAGGGGTGTGGAGATACTCAGAGACCTTGGAACAAAAATGATGCTCAACCGAGGGGCCTAGGAGTCCTGAAAAAAGGTACTTCATTTAAAGTAAACCAGAAGAGCGACTAAGAGCTAATGGAAAGAGCTGCATGCCTCCCGTTCTGCAGGGCTACTCAGGGCCTTACCTCGAGCCAAGGGCTCACGTTTAGATTCCCTTTAGCTCTAGAGCATGGCAAGGTGCGCCCCACCCCGGCCAATGAAGTTCCGTGTGTAGCCAGAGAAAACTCATTTTCTTCCCAGACACATGCCTACAGTGGCCAGAGGCCTGTCAACAGCAGAGAATTTCAGGGAGCTTCACGGAAGCTAGAATGGAGGTTTCCAAACGAAAAGCAAGGCTAGTCCCATCATGCCACCATTTCCATGGGCACAGGCAGCATACATCTCTGTGGTTTTTAACAAGTCAAATGAGACACAGAGTACACAGTTGTTGCTTCCCTGAATAAACTTCTCGAGGCAGTGTGTTCTGCATCTAGTGAACGGCCACACCAAGGAAAGCCCTAGCTAGGCCTCTGGGCCCGTGCCTCTTCAAAAGCCTGCCGTGCTACAGGAAAAACTGTGCTTTAGTTTCAATAGAAACGAGGTCGTCTTTCTTCAGGAGGCAGGGTGACTTCAGGTAGGAGGTCCTGAATGGAAGGAGAAGCTTACTGTTTCTCTCTGTACAGCTCAAACTAGGGAATGAGAACGAATTCCACGGCCTATTGGAACTTGCTTAAAGGTGCTCGTGAACCTGGGCGATAGCTGGCTATATCAAGATGTCCCAATAAGAGTGCACTGTGTTACCCTACACTCGACATACACACTGTGAGTCTGAAAGCTCCTGGCCTGGAAGTTGCTTAGAAGGGCCAGGGGAGCCTGAGGGTACTCAGTGTTCTTGCAGGGAATAGGGTTTCCAGGCGAGGCACCTGGGTGTCCTGAAAAGCGTACTGGCTTTAAAATGCTGAAGATATGCGTCTACGGCCACATGGAAACTGCTACACGCCTCCGCTTCTGCAAAGCATTTCATGGCCTTACCTCGAGGCAAGTTCTCACGTTTCTTGCCCTGTGAACGACACAGCATGTTAAGATGCTGTATTTCTCCTTGAATAGAGTGACTTCAGGTACGAGGTCCTCGATAAATTCTAAGCAGAGTGTTTTCTCTGGGCAGCTCTGACGAGGGCAATGTCGAAGACTTCCAGGGCATGTTGGACTGCCTAGAAATGTAGTTTTGATGCTGTTCGAGTGCTCTGGAAATGTAGCTCTCCTGAAGTAACGTATAGTGTGTTGCCCGAGACTCTGCAGACACAGAGAGCCTCCGTGGGACGTATGGGACTCAATGCTGCTCAGCAGGCCCACAGGGGTGTGGAGGGAGTCAGTGATCTTGGAACCAAAATGATGCTCACCCGAAGGGCGTAGGAGTCCTGAAAGGGGTAATTCTTTTCAATAAAACAGACCTCCACTAAGAGCTCATGGAAAGAGCTGCATGCCTCCCTTTCTGCAGGGCTACTCAGGGCCTTACCTCGAGGCAGGGACTCACGTTGAGATTCCCTTTAGCTCTAGAGGATTGCAAGGAGAGCCCCACCCCGGCCAATGAAGCTCCGTCTGTACCCAGAGAAAACTCATTTTTTTCCCAGACACATGCCTACAGTGGCCAGAGGACTGTCAACAGCAGAGAATTTCAGGGAGCTTCACGGAAGCAAGAATGGAGGTTTCCAAACGGAAAGCAAGGCTAGTACCCTCATGACCCCATTTCCATGGGCACAGGCAGCATTCATCTCTGTGGTTTTTAACAAGTCAAATGAGACACAGAGTACACAGTTGTTGCTTCCCTGAATAAACTTCTCGAGGCACGGTGTTCTGCAACTAGTGAACGGCCTCACCAAGGAAATCCCTGGCTAGGACTCTGGACCCGTGCCGCTTCAAAAGCCTGCCGTGCTACAGGAAAAACTGTGCTTTAGTTGCAATACAAAGAAGGTCGTCTTTCTTCAAGAGGCAGGGTGACTTCAGGTAGGAGGTCCTGAATGGAAGGAGAAGCTTACTGTTTCTCTCTGTACAGCTCAAACTAGGGAATGAGAGCGACTTCCACGGCATGTTGGAACTTGTTGAACATTGCTCTTGAACCTGTGCGAGTGCTGGGAATCAAGATATCACAAGAAAGAGTGCAGTGTGTTGCCCATGACTCAGCAGACACAGAGGACCTCCGAGGACCAATGTGCCTCGTTGTTGCTCAGCAGGCCTACAGGGGTGTGGAGATACTCAGAGACCTTGGAACAAAAATGATGCTCAACCGAGGGGCCTAGGAGTCCTGAAAAAAGGTACTTCATTTAAAGTAAACCAGAAGAGCGACTAAGAGCTAATGGAAAGAGCTGCATGCCTCCCGTTCTGCAGGGCTACTCAGGGCCTTACCTCGAGCCAAGGGCTCACGTTTAGATTCCCTTTAGCTCTAGAGCATGGCAAGGTGCGCCCCACCCCGGCCAATGAAGTTCCGTGTGTAGCCAGAGAAAACTCATTTTCTTCCCAGACACATGCCTACAGTGGCCAGAGGCCTGTCAACAGCAGAGAATTTCAGGGAGCTTCACCGAAGCTAGAATGGAGGTTTCCAAACGAAAAGCAAGGCTAGTCCCATCATGCCCCCATTTCCATGGGCACAGGCAGCATACATCTCTGTGGTTTTTAACAAGTCAAATCAGACCCAGAGTACACAGTTGTTGCTTCCCTGAATCAACTTCTCGAGGCAGGGTGTTCTGCATCTAGTGAACGGCCACACCAAGGAAAGCCCTAGCTAGGCCTCTGGGCCCGTGCCTCTTCAAAAGCCTGCCGTGCTACAGGAAAAACTGTGCTTTAGTTTCAATAGAAACGAGGTCGTCTTTCTTCAGGAGGCAGGGTGACTTCAGGTAGGAGGTCCTGAATGGAAGGAGAAGCTTACTGTTTCTCTCTGTACAGCTCAAACTAGGGAATGAGAACGAATTCCACGGCCTATTGGAACTTGCTTAAAGGTGCTCGTGAACCTGGGCGATTGCTGGCTATATCAAGATGTCCCAATAAGAGTGCACTGTGTTACCCTACACTCGACATACACACTGTGAGTCTGAAAGCTCCTGGCCTGGATATTGCTTAGAAGGGCCAGGGGAGCCTGAGGGTACTCAGTGTTCTTGCAGGGAATAGGGTTTCCAGGCGAGGCACCTGGGTGTCCTGAAAAGCGTACTGGCTTTAAAATGCTGAAGATATGCGTCTACGGCCACATGGAAACTGCTACACGCCTCCGCTTCTGCAAAGCATTTCATGGCCTTACCTCGAGGCAAGTTCTCACGTTTCTTGCCCTGTGAACGACACAGCATGTTAAGATGCTGTATTTCTCCTTGAATAGAGTGACTTCAGGTACGAGGTCCTCGATAAATTCTAAGCAGAGTGTTTTCTCTGGGCAGCTCTGACGAGGGCAATGTCGAAGACTTCCAGGGCATGTTGGACTGCCTAGAAATGTAGTTTTGATGCTGTTCGAGTGCTCTGGAAATGTAGCTCTCCTGAAGTAACGTATAGTGTGTTGCCCGAGACTCTGCAGACACAGAGAGCCTCCGTGGGACGTATGGGACTCAATGCTGCTCAGCAGGCCCACAGGGGTGTGGAGGGAGTCAGTGATCTTGGAACCAAAATGATGCTCACCCGAAGGGCGTAGGAGTCCTGAAAGGGGTAATTCTTTTCAATAAAACAGACCTCCACTAAGAGCTCATGGAAAGAGCTGCATGCCTCCCTTTCTGCAGGGCTACTCAGGGCCTTACCTCGAGGCAGGGACTCACGTTGAGATTCCCTTTAGCTCTAGAGGATGGCAAGGAGAGCCCCACCCCGGCCAATGAAGCTCCGTCTGTACCCAGAGAAAACTCATTTTTTTCTCAGACACATGCCTACAGTGGCCAGAGGACTGTCAACAGCAGAGAATTTCAGGGAGCTTCACGGAAGCAAGAATGGAGGTTTCCAAACGGAAAGCAAGGCTAGTACCCTCATGACCCCATTTCCATGGGCACAGGCAGCATTCATCTCTGTGGTTTTTAACAAGTCAAATGAGACACAGAGTACACAGTTGTTGCTTCCCTGAATCAACTTCTCGAGGCACGGTGTTCTGCAACTAGTGAACGGCCTCACCAGGGAAATCCCTGGCTAGGACTCTGGACCCGTGCCGCTTCAAAAGCCTGCCGTACTACAGGAAAAACTGTGCTTTAGTTGCAATACAAAGAAGGTCGTCTTTCTTCAAGAGGCAGGGTGACTTCAGGTAGGAGGTCCTGAATGGAAGGAGAAGCTTACTGTTTCTCTCTGTACAGCTCAAACTAGGGAATGAGAGCGACTTCCACGGCATGTTGGAACTTGTTGAACATTGCTCTTGAACCTGTGCGAGTGCTGTGAATCAAGATATCACAAGAAAGAGTGCAGTGTGTTGCCCATGACTCAGCAGACACAGAGGACCTCCGAGGACCAATGTGCCTCGTTGTTGCTCAGCAGGCCTACAGGGGTGTGGAGATACTCAGAGCCCTTGGAACAAAAATGATGCTCAACCGAGGGGCCTAGGAGTCCTGAAAAAAGGTACTTCATTTAAAGTAAACCAGAAGAGCGACGAAGAGCTAATGGAAAGAGCTGCATGCCTCCCGTTCTGCAGGGCTACTCAGGGCCTTACCTCGAGCCAAGGGCTCACGTTTAGATTCCCTTTAGCTCTAGAGCATGGCAAGGTGCGCCCCACCCCGGCCAATGAAGTTCCGTGTGTAGCCAGAGAAAACTCATTTTCTTCCCAGAAACATGCCTACAGTGGCCAGAGGCCTGTCAACAGCAGAGAATTTCAGGGAGCTTCACCGAAGCTAGAATGGAGGTTTCCAAACGAAAAGCAAGGCTAGTCCCATCATGCCCCCATTTCCATGGGCACAGGCAGCATACATCTCTGTGGTTTTTAACAAGTCAAATCAGACACAGAGTACACAGTTGTTGCTTCCCTGAATCAACTTCTCGAGGCAGTGTGTTCTGCATCTGGTGAACGGCCACACCAAGGAAAGCCCTAGCTAGGCCTCTGGGCCCGTGCCTCTTCAAAAGCCTGCCGTGCTACAGGAAAAACTGTGCTTTAGTTTCAATAGAAACGAGGTCGTCTTTCTTCAGGAGGCAGGGTGACTTCAGGTAGGAGGTCCTGAATGGAAGGAGAAGCTTACTGTTTCTCTCTGTACAGCTCAAACTAGGGGATGAGAACGAATTCCACGGCCTATTGGAACTTGCTTAAAGGTGCTCGTGAACCTGGGCGATTGCTGGCTATATCAAGATGTCCCAATAAGAGTGCACTGTGTTACCCTACACTCGACATACACACTGTGAGTCTGAAAGCTCCTGGCCTGGATATTGCTTAGAAGGGCCAGGGGAGCCTGAGGGTACTCAGTGTTCTTGCAGGGAATAGGGTTTCCAGGCGAGGCACCTGGGTGTCCTGAAAAGCGTACTGGCTTTAAAATGCTGAAGATATGCGTCTACGGCCACATGGAAACTGCTACACGCCTCCGCTTCTGCAAAGCATTTCATGGCCTTACCTCGAGGCAAGTTCTCACGTTTCTTGCCCTGTGAACGACACAGCATGTTAAGATGCTGTATTTCTCCTTGAATAGAGTGACTTCAGGTACGAGGTCCTCGATAAATTCTAAGCAGAGTGTTTTCTCTGGGCAGCTCTGACGAGGGCAATGTCGAAGACTTCCAGGGCATGTTGGACTGCCTAGAAATGTAGTTTTGATGCTGTTCGAGTGCTCTGGAAATGTAGCTCTCCTGAAGTAACGTATAGTGTGTTGCCCGAGACTCTGCAGACACAGAGAGCCTCCGTGGGACGTATGGGACTCAATGCTGCTCAGCAGGCCCACAGGGGTGTGGAGGGAGTCAGTGATCTTGGAACCAAAATGATGCTCACCCGAAGGGCGTAGGAGTCCTGAAAGGGGTAATTCTTTTCAATAAAACAGACCTCCACTAAGAGCTCATGGAAAGAGCTGCATGCCTCCCTTTCTGCAGGGCTACTCAGGGCCTTACCTCGAGGCAGGGACTCACGTTGAGATTCCCTTTAGCTCTAGAGGATGGCAAGGAGAGCCGCACCCCGGCCAATGAAGCTCCGTCTGTACCCAGAGAAAACTCATTTTTTTCTCAGACACATGCCTACAGTGGCCAGAGGACTGTCAACAGCAGAGAATTTCAGGGAGCTTCACGGAAGCAAGAATGGAGGTTTCCAAACGGAAAGCAAGGCTAGTACCCTCATGACCCCATTTCCATGGGCACAGGCAGCATTCATCTCTGTGGTTTTTAACAAGTCAAATGAGACACAGAGTACACAGTTGTTGCTTCCCTGAATCAACTTCTCGAGGCACGGTGTTCTGCAACTAGTGAACGGCCTCACCAGGGAAATCCCTGGCTAGGACTCTGGACCCGTGCCGCTTCAAAAGCCTGCCGTGCTACAGGAAAAACTGTGCTTTAGTTGCAATACAAAGAAGGTCGTCTTTCTTCAAGAGGCAGGGTGACTTCAGGTAGGAGGTCCTGAATGGAAGGAGAAGCTTACTGTTTCTCTCTGTACAGCTCAAACTAGGGAATGAGAGCGACTTCCACGGCATGTTGGAACTTGTTGAACATTGCTCTTGAACCTGTGCGAGTGCTGTGAATCAAGATATCACAAGAAAGAGTGCAGTGTGTTGCCCATGACTCAGCAGACACAGAGGACCTCCGAGGACCAATGTGCCTCGTTGTTGCTCAGCAGGCCTACAGGGGTGTGGAGATACTCAGAGCCCTTGGAACAAAAATGATGCTCAACCGAGGGGCCTAGGAGTCCTGAAAAAAGGTACTTCATTTAAAGTAAACCAGAAGAGCGACGAAGAGCTAATGGAAAGAGCTGCATGCCTCCCGTTCTGCAGGGCTACTCAGGGCCTTACCTCGAGCCAAGGGCTCACGTTTAGATTCCCTTTAGCTCTAGAGCATGGCAAGGTGCGCCCCACCCCGGCCAATGAAGTTCCGTGTGTAGCCAGAGAAAACTCATTTTCTTCCCAGAAACATGCCTACAGTGGCCAGAGGCCTGTCAACAGCAGAGAATTTCAGGGAGCTTCACCGAAGCTAGAATGGAGGTTTCCAAACGAAAAGCAAGGCTAGTCCCATCATGCCCCCATTTCCATGGGCACAGGCAGCATACATCTCTGTGGTTTTTAACAAGTCAAATCAGACACAGAGTACACAGTTGTTGCTTCCCTGAATCAACTTCTCGAGGCAGTGTGTTCTGCATCTGGTGAACGGCCACACCAAGGAAAGCCCTAGCTAGGCCTCTGGGCCCGTGCCTCTTCAAAAGCCTGCCGTGCTACAGGAAAAACTGTGCTTTAGTTTCAATAGAAACGAGGTCGTCTTTCTTCAGGAGGCAGGGTGACTTCAGGTAGGAGGTCCTGAATGGAAGGAGAAGCTTACTGTTTCTCTCTGTACAGCTCAAACTAGGGAATGAGAACGAATTCCACGGCCTATTGGAACTTGCTTAAAGGTGCTCGTGAACCTGGGCGATTGCTGGCTATATCAAGATGTCCCAATAAGAGTGCACTGTGTTACCCTACACTCGACATACACACTGTGAGTCTGAAAGCTCCTGGCCTGGATATTGCTTAGAAGGGCCAGGGGAGCCTGAGGGTACTCAGTGTTCTTGCAGGGAATAGGGTTTCCAGGCGAGGCACCTGGGTGTCCTGAAAAGCCTACTGGCTTTAAAATGCTGAAGATATGCGTCTACGGCCACATGGAAACTGCTACACGCCTCCGCTTCGGCATAGCATTTCATGGCCTTACCTCGAGGCAAGTTCTCACGTTTCGTGCCCTGTGAACGACACAGCATGTTAAGATGCTGTATTTCTCCTTGAATAGAGTGACTTCAGGTACGAGGTCCTCGATAAATTCTAAGCAGAGTGTTTTCTCTGGGCAGCTCTGACGAGGGCAATGTCGAAGACTTCCAGGGCATGTTGGACTGCCTAGAAATGTAGTTTTGATGCTGTTCGAGTGCTCTGGAAATGTAGCTCTCCTGAAGTAACGTATAGTGTGTTGCCCGAGACTCTGCAGACACAGAGAGCCTCCGTGGGACGTATGGGACTCAATGCTGCTCAGCAGGCCCACAGGGGTGTGGAGGGAGTCAGTGATCGTGGAAGCAAAATGATGCTCACCCGAAGGGCGTAGGAGTCCTGAAAGGGGTAATTCTTTTCAATAAAACAGACCTCCACTAAGAGCTCATGGAAAGAGCTGCATGCCTCCCTTTCTGCAGGGCTACTCAGGGCCTTACCTCGAGGCAGGGACTCACGTTGAGATTCCCTTTAGCTCTAGAGGATTGCAAGGAGAGCCCCACCCCGGCCAATGAAGCTCCGTGTGTACCCAGAGAAAACTCATTTTTTTCCCAGACACATGCCTACAGTGGCCAGAGGACTGTCAACAGCAGAGAATTTCAGGGAGCTTCACGGAAGCAAGAATGGAGGTTTCCAAACGGAAAGCAAGGCTAGTACCCTCATGACCCCATTTCCATGGGCACAGGCAGCATTCATCTCTGTGGTTTTTAACAAGTCAAATGAGACACAGAGTACACAGTTGTTGCTTCCCTGAATCAACTTCTCGAGGCACGGTGTTCTGCAACTAGTGAACGGCCTCACCAAGGAAATCCCTGGCTAGGACTCTGGACCCGTGCCGCTTCAAAAGCCTGCCGTGCTACAGGAAAAACTGTGCTTTAGTTGCAATAGAAAGAAGGTCGTCTTTCTTCAAGAGGCAGGGTGACTTCAGGTAGGAGGTCCTGAATGGAAGGAGAAGCTTACTGTTTCTCTCTGTACAGCTCAAACTAGGGAATGAGAGCGACTTCCACGGCATGTTGGAACTTGTTGAACATTGCTCTTGAACCTGTGCGAGTGCTGTGAATCAAGATATCACAAGAAAGAGTGCAGTGTGTTGCCCATGACTCAGCAGACACAGAGGACCTCCGAGGACCAATGTGCCTCGTTGTTGCTCAGCAGGCCTACAGGGGTGTGGAGATACTCAGAGCCCTTGGAACAAAAATGATGCTCAACCGAGGGGCCTAGGAGTCCTGAAAAAAGGTACTTCATTTAAAGTAAACCAGAAGAGCGACGAAGAGCTAATGGAAAGAGCTGCATGCCTCCCGTTCTGCAGGGCTACTCAGGGCCTTACCTCGAGCCAAGGGCTCACGTTTAGATTCCCTTTAGCTCTAGAGCATGGCAAGGTGCGCCCCACCCCGGCCAATGAAGTTCCGTGTGTAGCCAGAGAAAACTCATTTTCTTCCCAGAAACATGCCTACAGTGGCCAGAGGCCTGTCAACAGCAGAGAATTTCAGGAACTTCACCGAAGCTAGAATGGAGGTTTCCAAACGAAAAGCAAGGCTAGTCCCATCATGCCCCCATTTCCATGGGCACAGGCAGCATACATCTCTGTGGTTTTTAACAAGTCAAATCAGACACAGAGTACACAGTTGTTGCTTCCCTGAATCAACTTCTCGAGGCAGTGTGTTCTGCATCTGGTGAACGGCCACACCAAGGAAAGCCCTAGCTAGGCCTCTGGGCCCGTGCCTCTTCAAAAGCCTGCCGTGCTACAGGAAAAACTGTGCTTTAGTTTCAATAGAAACGAGGTCGTCTTTCTTCAGGAGGCAGGGTGACTTCAGGTAGGAGGTCCTGAATGGAAGGAGAAGCTTACTGTTTCTCTCTGTACAGCTCAAACTAGGGAATGAGAACGAATTCCACGGCCTATTGGAACTTGCTTAAAGGTGCTCGTGAACCTGGGCGATTGCTGGCTATATCAAGATGTCCCAATAAGAGTGCACTGTGTTACCCTACACTCGACATACACACTGTGAGTCTGAAAGCTCCTGGCCTGGATATTGCTTAGAAGGGCCAGGGGAGCCTGAGGGTACTCAGTGTTCTTGCAGGGAATAGGGTTTCCAGGCGAGGCACCTGGGTGTCCTGAAAAGCGTACTGGCTTTAAAATGCTGAAGATATGCGTCTACGGCCACATGGAAACTGCTACACGCCTCCGCTTCTGCAAAGCATTTCATGGCCTTACCTCGAGGCAAGTTCTCACGTTTCTTGCCCTGTGAACGACACAGCATGTTAAGATGCTGTATTTCTCCTTGAATAGAGTGACTTCAGGTACGAGGTCCTCGATAAATTCTAAGCAGAGTGTTTTCTCTGGGCAGCTCTGACGAGGGCAATGTCGAAGACTTCCAGGGCATGTTGGACTGCCTAGAAATGTAGTTTTGATGCTGTTCGAGTGCTCTGGAAATGTAGCTCTCCTGAAGTAACGTATAGTGTGTTGCCCGAGACTCTGCAGACACAGAGAGCCTCCGTGGGACGTATGGGACTCAATGCTGCTCAGCAGGCCCACAGGGGTGTGGAGGGAGTCAGTGATCTTGGAACCAAAATGATGCTCACCCGAAGGGCGTAGGAGTCCTGAAAGGGGTAATTCTTTTCAATAAAACAGACCTCCACTAAGAGCTCATGGAAAGAGCTGCATGCCTCCCTTTCTGCAGGGCTACTCAGGGCCTTACCTCGAGGCAGGGACTCACGTTGAGATTCCCTTTAGCTCTAGAGGATTGCAAGGAGAGCCCCACCCCGGCCAATGAAGCTCCGTGTGTACCCAGAGAAAACTCATTTTTTTCCCAGACACATGCCTACAGTGGCCAGAGGACTGTCAACAGCAGAGAATTTCAGGGAGCTTCACGGAAGCAAGAATGGAGGTTTCCAAACGGAAAGCAAGGCTAGTACCCTCATGACCCCATTTCCATGGGCACAGGCAGCATTCATCTCTGTGGTTTTTAACAAGTCAAATGAGACACAGAGTACACAGTTGTTGCTTCCCTGAATCAACTTCTCGAGGCACGGTGTTCTGCAACTAGTGAACGGCCTCACCAAGGAAATCCCTGGCTAGGACTCTGGACCCGTGCCGCTTCAAAAGCCTGCCGTGCTACAGGAAAAACTGTGCTTTAGTTGCAATAGAAAGAAGGTCGTCTTTCTTCAAGAGGCAGGGTGACTTCAGGTAGGAGGTCCTGAATGGAAGGAGAAGCTTACTGTTTCTCTCTGTACAGCTCAAACTAGGGAATGAGAGCGACTTCCACGGCATGTTGGAACTTGTTGAACATTGCTCTTGAACCTGTGCGAGTGCTGTGAATCAAGATATCACAAGAAAGAGTGCAGTGTGTTGCCCATGACTCAGCAGACACAGAGGACCTCCGAGGACCAATGTGCCTCGTTGTTGCTCAGCAGGCCTACAGGGGTGTGGAGATACTCAGAGACCTTGGAACAAAAATGATGCTCAACCGAGGGGCCTAGGAGTCCTGAAAAAAGGTACTTCATTTAAAGTAAACCAGAAGAGCGACTAAGAGCTAATGGAAAGAGCTGCATGCCTCCCGTTCTGCAGGGCTACTCAGGGCCTTACCTCGAGCCAAGGGCTCACGTTTAGATTCCCTTTAGCTCTAGAGCATGGCAAGGTGCGCCCCACCCCGGCCAATGAAGTTCCGTGTGTAGCCAGAGAAAACTCATTTTCTTCCCAGACACATGCCTACAGTGGCCAGAGGCCTGTCAACAGCAGAGAATTTCAGGGAGCTTCACCGAAGCTAGAATGGAGGTTTCCAAACGAAAAGCAAGGCTAGTCCCATCATGCCCCCATTTCCATGGGCACAGGCAGCATACATCTCTGTGGTTTTTAACAAGTCAAATGAGACACAGAGTACACAGTTGTTGCTTCCCTGAATCAACTTCTCGAAGCAGTGTGTTCTGCATCTAGTGAACGGCCACACCAAGGAAAGCCCTAGCTAGGCCTCTGGGCACGTGCCTCTTCAAAAGCCTGCCGTGCTACAGGAAAAACTGTGCTTTAGTTTCAATAGAAACGAGGTCGTCTTTCTTCAGGAGGCAGGGTGACTTCAGGTAGGAGGTCCTGAATGGAAGGAGAAGCTTACTGTTTCTCTCTGTACAGCTCAAACTAGGGAATGAGAACGAATTCCACGGCCTATTGGAACTTGCTTAAAGGTGCTCGTGAACCTGGGCGATAGCTGGCTATATCAAGATGTCCCAATAAGAGTGCACTGTGTTACCCTACACTCGACATACACACTGTGAGTCTGAAAGCTCCTGGCCTGGAAGTTGCTTAGAAGGGCCAGGGGAGCCTGAGGGTACTCAGTGTTCCTGCAGGGAATAGGGTTTCCAGGCGAGGCACCTGGGTGTCCTGAAAAGCGTACTGGCTTTAAAATGCTGAAGATATGCGTCTACGGCCACATGGAAACTGCTACACGCCTCCGCTTCTGCAAAGCATTTCATGGCCTTACCTCGAGGCAAGTTCTCACGTTTCTTGCCCTGTGAACGACACAGCATGTTAAGATGCTGTATTTCTTCTTGAATAGAGTGACTTCAGGTACGAGGTCCTCGATAAATTCTAAGCAGAGTGTTTTCTCTGGGCAGCTCTGACGAGGGCAATGTCGAAGACTTCCAGGGCATGTTGGACTGCCTAGAAATGTAGTTTTGATGCTGTTCGAGTGCTCTGGAAATGTAGCTCTCCTGAAGTAACGTATAGTGTGTTGCCCGAGACTCTGCAGACACAGAGAGCCTCCGTGGGACGTATGGGACTCAATGCTGCTCAGCAGGCCCACAGGGGTGTGGAGGGAGTCAGTGATCTTGGAACCAAAATGATGCTCACCCGAAGGGCGTAGGAGTCCTGAAAGGGGTAATTCTTTTCAATAAAACAGACCTCCACTAAGAGCTCATGGAAAGAGCTGCATGCCTCCCTTTCTGCAGGGCTACTCAGGGCCTTACCTCGAGGCAGGGACTCACGTTGAGATTCCCTTTAGCTCTAGAGGATGGCAAGGAGAGCCCCACCCCGGCCAATGAAGCTCCGTCTGTACCCAGAGAAAACTCATTTTTTTCCCAGACACATGCCTACAGTGGCCAGAGGACTGTCAACAGCAGAGAATTTCAGGGAGCTTCACGGAAGCAAGAATGGAGGTTTCCAAACGGAAAGCAAGGCTAGTACCCTCATGACCCCATTTCCATGGGCACAGGCAGCATTCATCTCTGTGGTTTTTAACAAGTCAAATGAGACACAGAGTACACAGTTGTTGCTTCCCTGAATCAACTTCTCGAGGCACGGTGTTCTGCAACTAGTGAACGGCCTCACCAAGGAAATCCCTGGCTAGGACTCTGGACCCGTGCCGCTTCAAAAGCCTGCCGTGCTACAGGAAAAACTGTGCTTTAGTTGCAATACAAAGAAGGTCGTCTTTCTTCAAGAGGCAGGGTGACTTCAGGTAGGAGGTCCAGAATGGAAGGAGAAGCTTACTGTTTCTCTCTGTACAGCTCAAACTAGGGAATGAGAGCGACTTCCACGGCATGTTGGAACTTGTTGAACATTGCTCTTGAACCTGTGCGAGTGCTGTGAATCAAGATATCACAAGAAAGAGTGCAGTGTGTTGCCCATGACTCAGCAGACACAGAGGACCTCCGAGGACCAATGTACCTCGTTGTTGCTCAGCAGGCCTACAGGGGTGTGGAGATACTCAGAGCCCTTGGAACAAAAATGATGCTCAACCGAGGGGCCTAGGAGTCCTGAAAAAAGGTACTTCATTTAAAGTAAACCAGAAGAGCGACTAAGAGCTAATGGAAAGAGCTGCATGCCTCCCGTTCTGCAGGGCTACTCAGGGCCTTACCTCGAGCCAAGGGCTCACGTTTAGATTCCCTTTAGCTCTAGAGCATGGCAAGGTGCGCCCCACCCCGGCCAATGAAGTTCCGTGTGTAGCCAGAGAAAACTCATTTTCTTCCCAGACACATGCCTACAGTGGCCAGAGGCCTGTCAACAGCAGAGAATTTCAGGGAGCTTCACGGAAGCTAGAATGGAGGTTTCCAAACGAAAAGCAAGGCTAGTCCCATCATGCCCCCATTTCCATGGGCACAGGCAGCATACATCTCTGTGGTTTTTATCAAGTCAAATGAGACACAGAGTACACAGTTGTTGCTTCCCTGAATCAACTTCTCGAGGCAGTGTGTTCTGCATCTAGTGAACGGCCACACCAAGGAAAGCCCTAGCTAGGCCTCTGGGCCCGTGCCTCTTCAAAAGCCTGCCGTGCTACAGGAAAAACTGTGCTTTAGTTTCAATAGAAACGAGGTCGTCTTTCTTCAGGAGGCAGGGTGACTTCAGGTAGGAGGTCCTGAATGGAAGGAGAAGCTTACTGTTTCTCTCTGTACAGCTCAAACTAGGGAATGAGAACGAATTCCACGGCCTATTGGAACTTGCTTAAAGGTGCTCGTGAACCTGGGCGATAGCTGGCTATATCAAGATGTCCCAATAAGAGTGCACTGTGTTACCCTACACTCGACATACACACTGTGAGTCTGAAAGCTCCTGGCCTGGAAGTTGCTTAGAAGGGCCAGGGGAGCCTGAGGGTACTCAGTGTTCCTGCAGGGAATAGGGTTTCCAGGCGAGGCACCTGGGTGTCCTGAAAAGCGTACTGGCTTTAAAATGCTGAAGATATGCGTCTACGGCCACATGGAAACTGCTACACGCCTCCGCTTCTGCAAAGCATTTCATGGCCTTACCTCGAGGCAAGTTCTCACGTTTCTTGCCCTGTGAACGACACAGCATGTTAAGATGCTGTATTTCTTCTTGAATAGAGTGACTTCAGGTACGAGGTCCTCGATAAATTCTAAGCAGAGTGTTTTCTCTGGGCAGCTCTGACGAGGGCAATGTCGAAGACTTCCAGGGCATGTTGGACTGCCTAGAAATGTAGTTTTGATGCTGTTCGAGTGCTCTGGAAATGTAGCTCTCCTGAAGTAACGTATAGTGTGTTGCCCGAGACTCTGCAGACACAGAGAGCCTCCGTGGGACGTATGGGACTCAATGCTGCTCAGCAGGCCCACAGGGGTGTGGAGGGAGTCAGTGATCTTGGAACCAAAATGATGCTCACCCGAAGGGCGTAGGAGTCCTGAAAGGGGTAATTCTTTTCAATAAAACAGACCTCCACTAAGAGCTCATGGAAAGAGCTGCATGCCTCCCTTTCTGCAGGGCTACTCAGGGCCTTACCTCGAGGCAGGGACTCACGTTGAGATTCCCTTTAGCTCTAGAGGATGGCAAGGAGAGCCCCACCCCGGCCAATGAAGCTCCGTCTGTACCCAGAGAAAACTCATTTTTTTCCCAGACACATGCCTACAGTGGCCAGAGGACTGTCAACAGCAGAGAATTTCAGGGAGCTTCACGGAAGCAAGAATGGAGGTTTCCAAACGGAAAGCAAGGCTAGTACCCTCATGACCCCATTTCCATGGGCACAGGCAGCATTCATCTCTGTGGTTTTTAAAAAGTCAAATGAGACACAGAGTACACAGTTGTTGCTTCCCTGAATCAACTTCTCGAGGCACGGTGTTCTGCAACTAGTGAACGGCCTCACCAAGGAAATCCCTGGCTAGGACTCTGGACCCGTGCCGCTTCAAAAGCCTGCCGTGCTACAGGAAAAACTGTGCTTTAGTTGCAATACAAAGAAGGTCGTCTTTCTTCAAGAGGCAGGGTGACTTCAGGTAGGAGGTCCAGAATGGAAGGAGAAGCTTACTGTTTCTCTCTGTACAGCTCAAACTAGGGAATGAGAGCGACTTCCACGGCATGTTGGAACTTGTTGAACATTGCTCTTGAACCTGTGCGAGTGCTGTGAATCAAGATATCACAAGAAAGAGTGCAGTGTGTTGCCCATGACTCAGCAGACACAGAGGACCTCCGAGTCCGAGGACCAATGTGCCTCGTTGTTGCGCAGCAGGCCTACAGGGGTGTGGAGATACTCAGAGACCTTGGAACAAAAATGATGATCAACCGAGGGGCCTAGGAGTCCTGAAAAAAGGTACTTCATTTAAAGTAAACCAGAAGAGCGACTAAGAGCTAATGGAAAGAGCTGCATGCCTCCCGTTCTGCAGGGCTACTCAGGGCCTTACCTCGAGCCAAGGGCTCACGTTTAGATTCCCTTTAGCTCTAGAGCATGGCAAGGTGCGCCCCACCCCGGCCAATGAAGTTCCGTGTGTAGCCAGAGAAAACTCATTTTCTTCCCAGACACATGCCTACAGTGGCCAGAGGCCTGTCAACAGCAGAGAATTTCAGGGAGCTTCACCGAAGCTAGAATGGAGGTTTCCAAACGAAAAGCAAGGCTAGTCCCATCATGCCCCCATTTCCATGGGCACAGGCAGCATACATCTCTGTGGTTTTTAACAAGTCAAATCAGACCCAGAGTACACAGTTGTTGCTTCCCTGAATCAACTTCTCGAGGCAGGGTGTTCTGCATCTAGTGAACGGCCACACCAAGGAAAGCCCTAGCTAGGCCTCTGGGCCCGTGCCTCTTCAAAAGCCTGCCGTGCTACAGGAAAAACTGTGCTTTAGTTTCAATAGAAACGAGGTCGTCTTTCTTCAGGAGGCAGGGTGACTTCAGGTAGGAGGTCCTGAATGGAAGGAGAAGCTTACTGTTTCTCTCTGTACAGCTCAAACTAGGGAATGAGAACGAATTCCACGGCCTATTGGAACTTGCTTAAAGGTGCTCGTGAACCTGGGCGATAGCTGGCTATATCAAGATGTCCCAATAAGAGTGCACTGTGTTACCCTACACTCGACATACACACTCTGAGTCTGAAAGCTCTTGGCCTGGATTTTGCTTAGAAGGGCCAGGGGAGCCTGAGGGTACTCAGTGTTCTTGCAGGGAATAGGGTTTCCAGGCGAGGCACCTGGGTGTCCTGAAAAGCGTACTGGCTTTAAAATGCTGAAGATATGCGTCTACGGCCACATGGAAACTGCTACACGCCTCCGCTTCTGCAAAGCATTTCATGGCCTTACCTCGAGGCAAGTTCTCACGTTTCTTGCCCTGTGAACGACACAGCATGTTAAGATGCTGTATTTCTCCTTGAATAGAGTGACTTCAGGTACGAGGTCCTCGATAAATTCTAAGCAGAGTGTTTTCTCTGGGCAGCTCTGACGAGGGCAATGTCGAAGACTTCCAGGGCATGTTGGACTGCCTAGAAATGTAGTTTTGATGCTGTTCGAGTGCTCTGGAAATGTAGCTCTCCTGAAGTAACGTATAGTGTGTTGCCCGAGACTCTGCAGACACAGAGAGCCTCCGTGGGACGTATGGGACTCAATGCTGCTCAGCAGGCCCACAGGGGTGTGGAGGGAGTCAGTGATCTTGGAACCAAAATGATGCTCACCCGAAGGGCGTAGGAGTCCTGAAAGGGGTAATTCTTTCCAATAAAACAGACCTCCACTAAGAGCTCATGGAAAGAGCTGCATGCCTCCCTTTCTGCAGGGCTACTCAGGGCCTTACCTCGAGGCAGGGACTCACGTTGAGATTCCCTTTAGCTCTAGAGGATGGCAAGGAGAGCCCCACCCCGGCCAATGAAGCTCCGTGTGTACCCAGAGAAAACTCATTTTTTTCCCAGACACATGCCTACAGTGGCCAGAGGACTGTCAACAGCAGAGAATTTCAGGGAGCTTCACGGAAGCAAGAATGGAGGTTTCCAAACGGAAAGCAAGGCTAGTACCCTCATGACCCCATTTCCATGGGCACAGGCAGCATTCATCTCTGTGGTTTTTAACAAGTCAAATGAGACACAGAGTACACAGTTGTTGCTTCCCTGAATCAACTTCTCGAGGCACGGTGTTCTGCAACTAGTGAACGGCCTCACCAAGGAAATCCCTGGCTAGGACTCTGGACCCGTGCCTCTTCAAAAGCCTGCCGTGCTACAGGAAAAACTGTGCTTTAGTTGCAATAGAAAGAAGGTCGTCTTTCTTCAAGAGGCAGGGTGACTTCAGGTAGGAGGTCCTGAATGGAAGGAGAAGCTTACTGTTTCTCTCTGTACAGCTCAAACTAGGGAATGAGAGCGACTTCCACGGCATGTTGGAACTTGTTGAACATTGCTCTTGAACCTGTGCGAGTGCTGTGAATCAAGATATCACAAGAAAGAGTGCAGTGTGTTGCCCATGACTCAGCAGACACAGAGGACCTCCGAGGACCAATGTGCCTCGTTGTTGCTCAGCAGGCCTACAGGGGTGTGGAGATACTCAGAGACCTTGGAACAAAAATGATGCTCAACCGAGGGGCCTAGGAGTCCTGAAAAAAGGTACTTCATTTAAAGTAAACCAGAAGAGCGACGAAGAGCTAATGGAAAGAGCTGCATGCCTCCCGTTCTGCAGGGCTACTCAGGGCCTTACCTCGAGCCAAGGGCTCACGTTTAGATTCCCTTTAGCTCTAGAGCATGGCAAGGTGCGCCCCACCCCGGCCAATGAAGTTCCGTGTGTAGCCAGAGAAAACTCATTTTCTTCCCAGACACATGCCTACAGTGGCCAGAGGCCTGTCAACAGCAGAGAATTTCAGGGAGCTTCACCGAAGCTAGAATGGAGGTTTCCAAACGAAAAGCAAGGCTAGTCCCATCATGCCCCCATTTCCATGGGCACAGGCAGCATACATCTCTGTGGTTTTTAACAAGTCAAATGAGACACAGAGTACACAGTTGTTGCTTCCCTGAATCAACTTCTCGAGGCAGTGTGTTCTGCATCTAGTGAACGGCCACACCAAGGAAAGCCCTAGCTAGGCCTCTGGGCCCGTGCCTCTTCAAAAGCCTGCCATGCTACAGGAAAAACTGTGCTTTAGTTTCAGTAGAAACGAGGTCGTCTTTCTTCAGGAGGCAGGGTGACTTCAGGTAGGAGGTCCTGAATGGAAGGAGAAGCTTACTGTTTCTCTCTGTACAGCTCAAACTAGGGAATGAGAGCGACTTCCACTTCATGTTGGAACTTGTTGAACATTGCTCTTGAACCTGTGCGAGTGCTGTGAATCAAGATATCACAAGAAAGAGTGCAGTGTGTTGCCCATGACTCAGCAGACACAGAGGACCTCCGAGGACCAATGTGCCTCGTTGTTGCTCAGCAGGCCTACAGGGGTGTGGAGATACTCAGAGACCTTGGAACAAAAATGATGCTCAACCGAGGGGCCTAGGAGTCCTGAAAAAAGGTACTTCATTTAAAGTAAACCAGAAGAGCGACGAAGAGCTAATGGAAAGAGCTGCATGCCTCCCGTTCTGCAGGGCTACTCAGGGCCTTACCTCGAGCCAAGGGCTCACGTTTAGATTCCCTTTAGCTCTAGAGCATGGCAAGGTGCGCCCCACCCCGGCCAATGAAGTTCCGTGTGTAGCCAGAGAAAACTCATTTTCTTCCCAGACACATGCCTACAGTGGCCAGAGGCCTGTCAACAGCAGAGAATTTCAGGGAGCTTCACCGAAGCTAGAATGGAGGTTTCCAAACGAAAAGCAAGGCTAGTCCCATCATGCCCCCATTTCCATGGGCACAGGCAGCATACATCTCTGTGGTTTTTAACAAGTCAAATGAGACACAGAGTACACAGTTGTTGCTTCCCTGAATCAACTTCTCGAGGCAGTGTGTTCTGCATCTGGTGAACGGCCACACCAAGGAAAGCCCTAGCTAGGCCTCTGGGCCCGTGCCTCTTCAAAAGCCTGCCGTGCTACAGGAAAAACTGTGCTTTAGTTTCAATAGAAACGAGGTCGTCTTTCTTCAGGAGCCAGGGTGACTTCAGGTAGGAGGTCCTGAATGGAAGGAGAAGCTTACTGTTTCTCTCTGTACAGCTCAAACTAGGGAATGAGAACGAATTCCACGGCCTATTGGAACTTGCTTAAAGGTGCTCGTGAACCTGGGCGATTGCTGGCTATATCAAGATGTCCCAATAAGAGTGCACTGTGTTACCCTACACTCGACATACACACTGTGAGTCTGAAAGCTCCTGGCCTGGATATTGCTTAGAAGGGCCAGGGGAGCCTGAGGGTACTCAGTGTTCTTGCAGGGAATAGGGTTTCCAGGCGATGCACCTGGGTGTCCTGAAAAGCGTACTGGCTTTAAAATGCTGAAGATATGCGTCTACGGCCACATGGAAACTGCTACACGCCTCCGCTTCTGCAAAGCATTTCATGGCCTTACCTCGAGGCAAGTTCTCACGTTTCTTGCCCTGTGAACGACACAGCATGTTAAGATGCTGTATTTCTCCTTGAATAGAGTGACTTCAGGTACGAGGTCCTCGATAAATTCTAAGCAGAGTGTTTTCTCTGGGCAGCTCTGACGAGGGCAATGTCGAAGACTTCCAGGGCATGTTGGACTGCCTAGAAATGTAGTTTTGATGCTGTTCGAGTGCTCTGGAAATGTAGCTCTCCTGATGTAACGTATAGTGTGTTGCCCGAGACTCTGCAGACACAGAGAGCCTCCGTGGGACGTATGGGACTCAATGCTGCTCAGCAGGCCCACAGGGGTGTGGAGGGAGTCAGTGATCTTGGAACCAAAATGATGCTCACCCGAAGGGCGTAGGAGTCCTGAAAGGGGTAATTCTTTTCAATAAAACAGACCTCCACTAAGAGCTCATGGAAAGAGCTGCATGCCTCCCTTTCTGCAGGGCTACTCAGGGCCTTACCTCGAGGCAGGGACTCACGTTGAGATTCCCTTTAGCTCTAGAGGATGGCAAGGAGAGCCCCACCCCGGCCAATGAAGCTCCGTGTGTACCCAGAGAAAACTCATTTTTTTCCCAGACACATGCCTACAGTGGCCAGAGGACTGTCAACAGCAGAGAATTTCAGGGAGCTTCACGGAAGCAAGAATGGAGGTTTCCAAACGGAAAGCAAGGCTAGTACCCTCATGACCCCATTTCCATGGGCACAGGCAGCATTCATCTCTGTGGTTTTTAACAAGTCAAATGAGACACAGAGTACACAGTTGTTGCTTCCCTGAATCAACTTCTCGAGGCACGGTGTTCTGCAACTAGTGAACGGCCTCACCAAGGAAATCCCTGGCTAGGACTCTGGACCCGTGCCGCTTCAAAAGCCTGCCGTGCTACAGGAAAAACTGTGCTTTAGTTGCAATAGAAAGAAGGTCGTCTTTCTTCAAGAGGCAGGGTGACTTCAGGTAGGAGGTCCTGAATGGAAGGAGAAGCTTACTGTTTCTCTCTGTACAGCTCAAACTAGGGAATGAGAGCGACTTCCACGGCATGTTGGAACTTGTTGAACATTGCTCTTGAACCTGTGCGAGTGCTGTGAATCAAGATATCACAAGAAAGAGTGCAGTGTGTTGCCCATGACTCAGCAGACACAGAGGACCTCCGAGGACCAATGTGCCTCGTTGTTGCTCAGCAGGCCTACAGGGGTGTGGAGATACTCAGAGCCCTTGGAACAAAAATGATGCTCAACCGAGGGGCCTAGGAGTCCTGAAAAAAGGTACTTCATTTAAAGTAAACCAGAAGAGCGACGAAGAGCTAATGGAAAGAGCTGCATGCCTCCCGTTCTGCAGGGCTACTCAGGGCCTTACCTCGAGCCAAGGGCTCACGTTTAGATTCCCTTTAGCTCTAGAGCATGGCAAGGTGCGCCCCACCCCGGCCAATTAAGTTCCGTGTGTAGCCAGAGAAAACTCATTTTCTTCCCAGAAACATGCCTACAGTGGCCAGAGGCCTGTCAACAGCAGAGAATTTCAGGGAGCTTCACCGAAGCTAGAATGGAGGTTTCCAAACGAAAAGCAAGGCTAGTCCCATCATGCCCCCATTTCCATGGGCACAGGCAGCATACATCTCTGTGGTTTTTAACAAGTCAAATCAGACACAGAGTACACAGTTGTTGCTTCCCTGAATCAACTTCTCGAGGCAGTGTGTTCTGCATCTGGTGAACGGCCACACCAAGGAAAGCCCTAGCTAGGCCTCTGGGCCCGTGCCTCTTCAAAAGCCTGCCGTGCTACAGGAAAAACTGTGCTTTAGTTTCAATAGAAACGAGGTCGTCTTTCTTCAGGAGGCAGGGTGACTTCAGGTAGGAGGTCCTGAATGGAAGGAGAAGCTTACTGTTTCTCTCTGTACAGCTCAAACTAGGGGATGAGAACGAATTCCACGGCCTATTGGAACTTGCTTAAAGGTGCTCGTGAACCTGGGCGATTGCTGGCTATATCAAGATGTCCCAATAAGAGTGCACTGTGTTACCCTACACTCGACATACACACTGTGAGTCTGAAAGCTCCTGGCCTGGATATTGCTTAGAAGGGCCAGGGGAGCCTGAGGGTACTCAGTGTTCTTGCAGGGAATAGGGTTTCCAGGCGAGGCACCTGGGTGTCCTGAAAAGCGTACTGGCTTTAAAATGCTGAAGATATGCGTCTACGGCCACATGGAAACTGCTACACGCCTCCGCTTCTGCAAAGCATTTCATGGCCTTACCTCGAGGCAAGTTCTCACGTTTCTTGCCCTGTGAACGACACAGCATGTTAAGATGCTGTATTTCTCCTTGAATAGAGTGACTTCAGGTACGAGGTCCTCGATAAATTCTAAGCAGAGTGTTTTCTCTGGGCAGCTCTGACGAGGGCAATGTCGAAGACTTCCAGGGCATGTTGGACTGCCTAGAAATGTAGTTTTGATGCTGTTCGAGTGCTCTGGAAATGTAGCTCTCCTGAAGTAACGTATAGTGTGTTGCCCGAGACTCTGCAGACACAGAGAGCCTCCGTGGGACGTATGGGACTCAATGCTGCTCAGCAGGCCCACAGGGGTGTGGAGGGAGTCAGTGATCTTGGAACCAAAATGATGCTCACCCGAAGGGCGTAGGAGTCCTGAAAGGGGTAATTCTTTTCAATAAAACAGACCTCCACTAAGAGCTCATGGAAAGAGCTGCATGCCTCCCTTTCTGCAGGGCTACTCAGGGCCTTACCTCGAGGCAGGGACTCACGTTGAGATTCCCTTTAGCTCTAGAGGATGGCAAGGAGAGCCGCACCCCGGCCAATGAAGCTCCGTCTGTACCCAGAGAAAACTCATTTTTTTCTCAGACACATGCCTACAGTGGCCAGAGGACTGTCAACAGCAGAGAATTTCAGGGAGCTTCACGGAAGCAAGAATGGAGGTTTCCAAACGGAAAGCAAGGCTAGTACCCTCATGACCCCATTTCCATGGGCACAGGCAGCATTCATCTCTGTGGTTTTTAACAAGTCAAATGAGACACAGAGTACACAGTTGTTGCTTCCCTGAATCAACTTCTCGAGGCACGGTGTTCTGCAACTAGTGAACGGCCTCACCAGGGAAATCCCTGGCTAGGACTCTGGACCCGTGCCGCTTCAAAAGCCTGCCGTGCTACAGGAAAAACTGTGCTTTAGTTGCAATAGAAAGAAGGTCGTCTTTCTTCAAGAGGCAGGGTGACTTCAGGTAGGAGGTCCTGAATGGAAGGAGAAGCTTACTGTTTCTCTCTGTACAGCTCAAACTAGGGAATGAGAGCGACTTCCACGGCATGTTGGAACTTGTTGAACATTGCTCTTGAACCTGTGCGAGTGCTGTGAATCAAGATATCACAAGAAAGAGTGCAGTGTGTTGCCCATGACTCAGCAGACACAGAGGACCTCCGAGGACCAATGTGCCTCGTTGTTGCTCAGCAGGCCTACAGGGGTGTGGAGATACTCAGAGCCCTTGGAACAAAAATGATGCTCAACCGAGGGGCCTAGGAGTCCTGAAAAAAGGTACTTCATTTAAAGTAAACCAGAAGAGCGACGAAGAGCTAATGGAAAGAGCTGCATGCCTCCCGTTCTGCAGGGCTACTCAGGGCCTTACCTCGAGCCAAGGGCTCACGTTTAGATTCCCTTTAGCTCTAGAGCATGGCAAGGTGCGCCCCACCCCGGCCAATGAAGTTCCGTGTGTAGCCAGAGAAAACTCAATTTCTTCCCAGACACATGCCTACAGTGGCCAGAGGCCTGTCAACAGCAGAGAATTTCAGGGAGCTTCACCGAAGCTAGAATGGAGGTTTCCAAACGAAAAGCAAGGCTAGTCCCATCATGCCCCCATTTCCATGGGCACAGGCAGCATACATCTCTGTGGTTTTTAACAAGTCAAATCAGACACAGAGTACACAGTTGTTGCTTCCCTGAATCAACTTCTCGAGGCAGGGTGTTCTGCATCTGGTGAACGGCCTCACCAAGGAAAGCCCTAGCTAGGCCTCTGGGCCCGTGCCTCTTCAAAAGCCTGCCGTGCTACAGGAAAAACTGTGCTTTAGTTTCAATAGAAACGAGGTCGTCTTTCTTCAGGAGGCAGGGTGACTTCAGGTAGGAGGTCCTGAATGGAAGGAGAAGCTTACTGTTTCTCTCTGTACAGCTCAAACTAGGGAATGACAACGAATTCCACGGACTATTGGAACTTGCTTAAAGGTGCTCGTGAACCTGGGCGATTGCTGGCTATATCAAGATGTCCCAATAAGAGTGCACTGTGTTACCCTACACTCGACATACACACTGTGAGTCTGAAAGCTCCTGGCCTGGATATTGCTTAGAAGGGCCAGGGGAGCCTGAGGGTACTCAGTGTTCTTGCAGGGAATAGGGTTTCCAGGCGAGGCACCTGGGTGTCCTGAAAAGCGTACTGGCTTTAAAATGCTGAAGATATGCGTCTACGGCCACATGGAAACTGCTACACGCCTCCGCTTCGGCATAGCATTTCATGGCCTTACCTTGAGGCAAGTTCTCACGTTTCTTGCCCTGTGAACGACACAGCATGTTAAGATGCTGTATTTCTCCTTGAATAGAGTGACTTCAGGTACGAGGTCCTCGATAAAATCTAAGCAGAGTGTTTTCTCTGGGCAGCTCTGACGAGGGCAATGTCGAAGACTTCCAGGGCATGTTGGACTGCCTAGAAATGTAGTTTTGATGCTTTTCGAGTGCTCTCGAAATGTAGCTATCCTGAAGTAACGTATAGTGTGTTGCCCGAGACTCTGCAGACAGAGAGAGCCTCCGTGGGACGTATGGGACTCAATGCTGCTCAGCAGGCCCAAAGGGGTGTGGAGGGAGTCAGTGATCTTGGAACCAAAATGATGCTCACCCGAAGGGCGTAGGAGTCCTGAAAGGGGTAATTCTTTTAAATAAAACAGACCTCCACTAAGAGCTCATGGAAAGAGCTGCATGCCTCCCTTTCTGCAGGGCTACTCAGGGCCTTACCTCGAGGCAGGGACTCACGTTGAGATTCCCTATAGCTCTAGAGGATGGCAAGGAAAGCCCCACCCCGGCCAATGAAGCTCCGTGTGTACCCAGATAAAACTCATTTTTTTCCCAGACACATGCCTACAGTGGCCATAGGACTGTCAACAGCAGAGAATTTCAGGGAGCTTCACGGAAGCAAGAATGGAGGTTTCCAAACGGAAAGCAAGGCTAGTACCCTTATGACCCCATTTCCATGGGCACAGGCAGCATTCATCTCTGTGGTTTTTAACAAGTCAAATGAGACACAGAGTACACAGTTGTTGCTTCCCTGAATCAACTTCTCGAGGCACGGTGTTCTGCAACTAGTGAACGGCCTCACCAAGGAAATCCCTGGCTAGGACTCTGGACCCGTGCCGCTTCAAAAGCCTGCCGTGCTACAGGAAAAACTGTGCTTTAGTTGCAATAGAAAGAAGGTCGTCTTTCTTCAAGAGGCAGGGTGACTTCAGGTAGGAGGTCCTGAATGGAAGGAGAAGCTTACTGTTTCTCTCTGTACAGCTCAAACTAGGGAATGAGAGCGACTTCCACGGCATGTTGGAAATTGTTGAACATTGCTCTTGAACCTGTGCGAGTGCTGTGAATCAAGATATCACAAGAAAGAGTGCAGTGTGTTGCCCATGACTCAGCAGACACAGAGGACCTCCGAGGACCAATGTGCCTCGTTGTTGCTCAGCAGGCCTACAGGGGTGTGGAGATACTCAGAGACCTTGGAACAAAAATGATGCTCAACCGAGGGGCCTAGGAGTCCTGAAAAAAGGTACATCATTTAAAGTAAACCAGAAGAGGGACTAAGAGCTAATGGAAAGAGTTGCATGCCTCCCTTTCTGCAGGGCTACTCAGGGCCTTACCTCGAGCCAAGGGCTCACGTTTAGATTCCCTTTAGCACTAGAGCATGGCAAGGTGCGCCCCACCCCGGCCAATGAAGTTCCGTGTGTAGCCAGAGAAAACTCAATTTCTTCCCAGACACATGCCTACAGTGGCCAGAGGCCTGTCAACAGCAGAGAATTTCAGGGAGCTTCACCGAAGCTAGAATGGAGGTTTCCAAACGAAAAGCAAGGCTAGTCCCATCATGCCCCCATTTCCATGGGCACAGGCAGCATATATCTCTGTGGTTTTTAACAAGTCAAATCAGACACAGAGTACACAGTTGTTGCTTCCCTGAATCAACTTCTCGAGGCAGTGTGTTCTGCATCTGGTGAACGGCCACACCAAGGAAAGCCCTAGCTAGGCCTCTGGGCCCGTGCCTCTTCAAAAGCCTGCCGTGCTACAGGAAAAACTGTGCTTTAGTTTCAATAGAAACGAGGTCGTCTTTCTTCAGGAGGCAGGGTGACTTCAGGTAGGAGGTCCTGAATGGAAGGAGAAGCTTACTGTTTCTCTCTGTACAGCTCAAACTAGGGAATGAGAACGAATTCCACGGCCTATTGGAACTTGCTTAAAGGTGCTCGTGAACCTGGGCGATTGCTGGCTATATCAAGATGTCCCAATAAGAGTGCACTGTGTTACCCTACACTCGACATACACACTGTGAGTCTGAAAGCTCCTGGCCTGGATATTGCTTAGAAGGGCCAGGGGAGCCTGAGGGTACTCAGTGTTCTTGCAGGGAATAGGGTTTCCAGGCGAGGCACCTGGGTGTCCTGAAAAGCGTACTGGCTTTAAAATGCTGAAGATATGCGTCTACGGCCACATGGAAACTGCTACACGCCTCCGCTTCTGCAAAGCATTTCATGGCCTTACCTCGAGGCAAGTTCTCACGTTTCTTGCCCTGTGAACGACACAGCATGTTAAGATGCTGTATTTCTCCTTGAATAGAGTGACTTCAGGTACGAGGTCCTCGATAAATTCTAAGCAGAGTGTTTTCTCTGGGCAGCTCTGACGAGGGCAATGTCGAAGACTTCCAGGGCATGTTGGACTGCCTAGAAATGTAGTTTTGATGCTGTTCGAGTGCTCTGGAAATGTAGCTCTCCTGAAGTAACGTATAGTGTGTTGCCCGAGACTCTGCAGACACAGAGAGCCTCCGTGGGACGTATGGGACTCAATGCTGCTCAGCAGGCCCACAGGGGTGTGGAGGGAGTCAGTGATCTTGGAACCAAAATGATGCTCACCCGAAGGGCGTAGGAGTCCTGAAAGGGGTAATTCTTTTCAATAAAACAGACCTCCACTAAGAGCTCATGGAAAGAGCTGCATGCCTCCCTTTCTGCAGGGCTACTCAGGACCTTACCTCGAGGCAGGGACTCACGTTGAGATTCCCTTTAGCTCTAGAGGATGGCAAGGAGAGCCCCACCCCGGCCAATGAAGCTCCGTCTGTACCCAGAGAAAACTCATTTTTTTCTCAGACACATGCCTACAGTGGCCAGAGGACTGTCAACAGCAGAGAATTTCAGGGAGCTTCACGGAAGCAAGAATGGAGGTTTCCAAACGGAAAGCAAGGCTAGTACCCTCATGAGCCCATTTCCATGGGCACAGGCAGCATTCATCTCTGTGGTTTTTAACAAGTCAAATGAGACACAGAGTACACAGTTGTTGCTTCCCTGAATCAACTTCTCGAGGCACGGTGTTCTGCAACTAGTGAACGGCCTCACCAAGGAAATCCCTGGCTAGGACTCTGGACCCGTGCCGCTTCAAAAGCCTGCCGTGCTACAGGAAAAACTGTGCTTTAGTTGCAATAGAAAGAAGGTCGTCTTTCTTCAAGAGGCAGGGTGACTTCAGGTAGGAGGTCCTGAATGGAAGGAGAAGCTTACTGTTTCTCTCTGTACAGCTCAAACTAGGGAATGAGAGCGACTTCCACGGCATGTTGGAACTTGTTGAACATTGCTCTTGAACCTGTGCGAGTGCTGTGAATCAAGATATCACAAGAAAGAGTGCAGTGTGTTGCCCATGACTCAGCAGACACAGAGGACCTCCGAGGACCAATGTGCCTCGTTGTTGCTCAGCAGGCCTACAGGGGTGTGGAGATACTCAGAGCCCTTGGAACAAAAATGATGCTCAACCGAGGGGCCTAGGAGTCCTGAAAAAAGGTACTTCATTTAAAGTAAACCAGAAGAGCGACGAAGAGCTAATGGAAAGAGCTGCATGCCTCCCGTTCTGCAGGGCTACTCAGGGCCTTACCTCGAGCCAAGGGCTCACGTTTAGATTCCCTTTAGCTCTAGAGCATGGCAAGGTGCGCCCCACCCCGGCCAATGAAGTTCCGTGTGTAGCCAGAGAAAACTCAATTTCTTCCCAGACACATGCCTACAGTGGCCAGAGGCCTGTCAACAGCAGAGAATTTCAGGGAGCTTCACCGAAGCTAGAATGGAGGTTTCCAAACGAAAAGCAAGGCTAGTCCCATCATGCCCCCATTTCCATGGGCACAGGCAGCATACATCTCTGTGGTTTTTAACAAGTCAAATCAGACACAGAGTACACAGTTGTTGCTTCCCTGAATCAACTTCTCGAGGCAGGGTGTTCTGCATCTGGTGAACGGCCTCACCAAGGAAAGCCCTAGCTAGGCCTCTGGGCCCGTGCCTCTTCAAAAGCCTGCCGTGCTACAGGAAAAACTGTGCTTTAGTTTCAATAGAAACGAGGTCGTCTTTCTTCAGGAGGCAGGGTGACTTCAGGTAGGAGGTCCTGAATGGAAGGAGAAGCTTACTGTTTCTCTCTGTACAGCTCAAACTAGGGAATGACAACGAATTCCACGGACTATTGGAACTTGCTTAAAGGTGCTCGTGAACCTGGGCGATTGCTGGCTATATCAAGATGTCCCAATAAGAGTGCACTGTGTTACCCTACACTCGACATACACACTGTGAGTCTGAAAGCTCCTGGCCTGGATATTGCTTAGAAGGGCCAGGGGAGCCTGAGGGTACTCAGTGTTCTTGCAGGGAATAGGGTTTCCAGGCGAGGCACCTGGGTGTCCTGAAAAGCGTACTGGCTTTAAAATGCTGAAGATATGCGTCTACGGCCACATGGAAACTGCTACACGCCTCCGCTTCGGCATAGCATTTCATGGCCTTACCTTGAGGCAAGTTCTCACGTTTCTTGCCCTGTGAACGACACAGCATGTTAAGATGCTGTATTTCTCCTTGAATAGAGTGACTTCAGGTACGAGGTCCTCGATAAAATCTAAGCAGAGTGTTTTCTCTGGGCAGCTCTGACGAGGGCAATGTCGAAGACTTCCAGGGCATGTTGGACTGCCTAGAAATGTAGTTTTGATGCTTTTCGAGTGCTCTCGAAATGTAGCTATCCTGAAGTAACGTATAGTGTGTTGCCCGAGACTCTGCAGACAGAGAGAGCCTCCGTGGGACGTATGGGACTCAATGCTGCTCAGCAGGCCCAAAGGGGTGTGGAGGGAGTCAGTGATCTTGGAACCAAAATGATGCTCACCCGAAGGGCGTAGGAGTCCTGAAAGGGGTAATTCTTTTAAATAAAACAGACCTCCACTAAGAGCTCATGGAAAGAGCTGCATGCCTCCCTTTCTGCAGGGCTACTCAGGGCCTTACCTCGAGGCAGGGACTCACGTTGAGATTCCCTATAGCTCTAGAGGATGGCAAGGAAAGCCCCACCCCGGCCAATGAAGCTCCGTGTGTACCCAGATAAAACTCATTTTTTTCCCAGACACATGCCTACAGTGGCCATAGGACTGTCAACAGCAGAGAATTTCAGGGAGCTTCACGGAAGCAAGAATGGAGGTTTCCAAACGGAAAGCAAGGCTAGTACCCTTATGACCCCATTTCCATGGGCACAGGCAGCATTCATCTCTGTGGTTTTTAACAAGTCAAATGAGACACAGAGTACACAGTTGTTGCTTCCCTGAATCAACTTCTCGAGGCACGGTGTTCTGCAACTAGTGAACGGCCTCACCAAGGAAATCCCTGGCTAGGACTCTGGACCCGTGCCGCTTCAAAAGCCTGCCGTGCTACAGGAAAAACTGTGCTTTAGTTGCAATAGAAAGAAGGTCGTCTTTCTTCAAGAGGCAGGGTGACTTCAGGTAGGAGGTCCTGAATGGAAGGAGAAGCTTACTGTTTCTCTCTGTACAGCTCAAACTAGGGAATGAGATCGACTTCCACGGCATGTTGGAAATTGTTGAACATTGCTCTTGAACCTGTGCGAGTGCTGTGAATCAAGATATCACAAGAAAGAGTGCAGTGTGTTGCCCATGACTCAGCAGACACAGAGGACCTCCGAGGACCAATGTGCCTCGTTGTTGCTCAGCAGGCCTACAGGGGTGTGGAGATACTCAGAGACCTTGGAACAAAAATGATGCTCAACCGAGGGGCCTAGTAGTCCTGAAAAAAGGTACATCATTTAAAGTAAACCAGAAGAGGGACTAAGAGCTAATGGAAAGAGTTGCATGCCTCCCTTTCTGCAGGGCTACTCAGGGCCTTACCTCGAGCCAAGGGCTCACGTTTAGATTCCCTTTAGCACTAGAGCATGGCAAGGTGCGCCCCACCCCGGCCAATGAAGTTCCGTGTGTAGCCAGAGAAAACTCAATTTCTTCCCAGACACATGCCTACAGTGGCCAGAGGCCTGTCAACAGCAGAGAATTTCAGGGAGCTTCACCGAAGCTAGAATGGAGGTTTCCAAACGAAAAGCAAGGCTAGTCCCATCATGCCCCCATTTCAATGGGCACAGGCAGCATACATCTCTGTGGTTTTTAACAAGTCAAATGAGACACAGAGTACACAGTTGTTGCTTCCCTGAATCAACTTCTCGAGGCAGGGTGTTCTGCATCTGGTGAACGGCCTCACCAAGGAAAGCCCTAGCTAGGCCTCTGGGCCCGTGCCTCTTCAAAAGCCTGCCGTGCTACAGGAAAAACTGTGCTTTAGTTTCAATAGAAACGAGGTCGTCTTTCTTCAGGAGGCAGGGTGACTTCAGGTAGGAGGTCCTGAATGGAAGGAGAAGCTTACTGTTTCTCTCTGTACAGCTCAAACTAGGGAATGAGAACGAATTCCACGGCCTATTGGAACTTGCTTAAAGGTGCTCGTGAACCTGGGCGATTGCTGGCTATATCAAGATGTCCCAATAAGAGTGCACTGTGTTACCCTACACTCGACATACACACTGTGAGTCTGAAAGCTCCTGGCCTGGATATTGCTTAGAAGGGCCAGGGGAGCCTGAGGGTACTCAGTGTTCTTGCAGGGAATAGGGTTTCCAGGCGAGGCACCTGGGTGTCCTGAAAAGCGTACTGGCTTTAAAATGCTGAAGATATGCGTCTACGGCCACATGGAAACTGCTACACGCCTCCGCTTCTGCAAAGCATTTCATGGCCTTACCTCGAGGCAAGTTCTCACGTTTCTTGCCCTGTGAACGACACAGCATGTTAAGATGCTGTATTTCTCCTTGAATAGAGTGACTTCAGGTACGAGGTCCTCGATAAATTCTAAGCAGAGTGTTTTCTCTGGGCAGCTCTGACGAGGGCAATGTCGAAGACTTCCAGGGCATGTTGGACTGCCTAGAAATGTAGTTCTGATGCTGTTCGAGTGCTCTGGAAATGTAGCTCTCCTGAAGTAACGTATAGTGTGTTGCCCGAGACTCTGCAGACACAGAGAGCCTCCGTGGGACGTATGGGACTCAATGCTGCTCAGCAGGCCCACAGGGGTGTGGAGGGAGTCAGTGATCTTGGAACCAAAATGATGCTCACCCGAAGGGCGTAGGAGTCCTGAAAGGGGTAATTCTTTTCAATAAAACAGACCTCCACTAAGAGCTCATGGAAAGAGCTGAATGCCTCCCTTTCTGCAGGGCTACTCAGGGCCTTACCTCGAGGCAGGGACTCACGTTGAGATTCCCTTTAGCTCTAGAGGATGGCAAGGAGAGCCCCACCCCGGCCAATGAAGCTCCGTGTGTACCCAGAGAAAACTCATTTTTTTCCCAGACACATGCCTACAGTGGCCAGAGGACTGTCAACAGCAGAGAATTTCAGGGAGCTTCACGGAAGCAAGAATGGAGGTTTCCAAACGGAAAGCAAGGCTAGTACCCTCATGACCCCATTTCCATGGGCACAGGCAGCATTCATCTCTGTGGTTTTTAACAAGTCAAATGAGACACAGAGTACACAGTTGTTGCTTCCCTGAATCAACTTCTCGAGGCACGGTGTTCTGCAACTAGTGAACGGCCTCACCAAGGAAATCCCTGGCTAGGACTCTGGACCCGTGCCGCTTCAAAAGCCTGCCGTGCTACAGGAAAAACTGTGCTTTAGTTGCAATACAAAGAAGGTCGTCTTTCTTCAAGAGGCAGGGTGACTTCAGGTAGGAGGTCCTGAATGGAAGGAGAAGCTTACTGTTTCTCTCTGTACAGCTCAAACTAGGGAATGAGAGCGACTTCCACGGCATGTTGGAACTTGTTGAACATTGCTCTTGAACCTGTGCGAGTGCTGTGAATCAAGATATCACAAGAAAGAGTGCAGTGTGTTGCCCATGACTCAGCAGACACAGAGGACCTCCGAGGACCAATGTGCCTCGTTGTTGCTCAGCAGGCCTACAGGGGTGTGGAGATACTCAGAGCCCTTGGAACAAAAATGATGCTCAACCGAGGGGCCTAGGAGTCCTGAAAAAAGGTACTTCATTTAAAGTAAACCAGAAGAGCGACGAAGAGCTAATGGAAAGAGCTGCATGCCTCCCGTTCTGCAGGGCTACTCAGGGCCTTACCTCGAGCCAAGGGCTCACGTTTAGATTCCCTTTAGCTCTAGAGCATGGCAAGGTGCGCCCCACCCCGGCCAATGAAGTTCCGTGTGTAGCCAGAGAAAACTCATTTTCTTCCCAGAAACATGCCTACAGTGGCCAGAGGCCTGTCAACAGCAGAGAATTTCAGGGAGCTTCACCGAAGCTAGAATGGAGGTTTCCAAACGAAAAGCAAGGCTAGTCCCATCATGCCCCCATTTCCATGGGCACAGGCAGCATACATCTCTGTGGTTTTTAACAAGTCAAATCAGACACAGAGTACACAGTTGTTGCTTCCCTGAATCAACTTCTCGAGGCAGTGTGTTCTGCATCTGGTGAACGGCCACACCAAGGAAAGCCCTAGCTAGGCCTCTGGGCCCGTGCCTCTTCAAAAGCCTGCCGTGCTACAGGAAAAACTGTGCTTTAGTTTCAATAGAAACGAGGTCGTCTTTCTTCAGGAGGCAGGGTGACTTCAGGTAGGAGGTCCTGAATGGAAGGAGAAGCTTACTGTTTCTCTCTGTACAGCTCAAACTAGGGAATGAGAACGAATTCCACGGCCTATTGGAACTTGCTTAAAGGTGCTCGTGAACCTGGGCGATTGCTGGCTATATCAAGATGTCCCAATAAGAGTGCACTGTGTTACCCTACACTCGACATACACACTGTGAGTCTGAAAGCTCCTGGCCTGGATATTGCTTAGAAGGGCCAGGGGAGCCTGAGGGTACTCAGTGTTCTTGCAGGGAATAGGGTTTCCAGGCGAGGCACCTGGGTGTCCTGAAAAGCGTACTGGCTTTAAAATGCTGAATATATGCGTCTACGGCCACATGGAAACTGCTACACGCCTCCGCTTCTGCAAAGCATTTCATGGCCTTACCTCGAGGCAAGTTCTCACGTTTCTTGCCCTGTGAACGACACAGCATGTTAAGATGCTGTATTTCTCCTTGAATAGAGTGACTTCAGGTACGAGGTCCTCGATAAATTCTAAGCAGAGTGTTTTCTCTGGGCAGCTCTGACGAGGGCAATGTCGAAGACTTCCAGGGCATGTTGGACTGCCTAGAAATGTAGTTTTGATGCTGTTCGAGTGCTCTGGAAATGTAGCTCTCCTGAAGTAACGTATAGTGTGTTGCCCGAGACTCTGCAGACACAGAGAGCCTCCGTGGGACGTATGGGACTCAATGCTGCTCAGCAGGCCCACAGGGGTGTGGAGGGAGTCAGTGATCTTGGAACCAAAATGATGCTCACCCGAAGGGCGTAGGAGTCCTGAAAGGGGTAATTCTTTTAAATAAAACAGACCTCCACTAAGAGCTCATGGAAAGAGCTGCATGCCTCCCTTTCTGCAGGGCTACTCAGGACCTTACCTCGAGGCAGGGACTCACGTTGAGATTCCCTTTAGCTCTAGAGGATGGCAAGGAGAGCCCCACCCCGGCCAATGAAGCTCCCTGTGTACCCAGAGAAAACTCATTTTTTTCCCAGACACATGCCTACAGTGGCCAGAGGACTGTCAACAGCAGAGAATTTCAGGGAGCTTCACGGAAGCAAGAATGGAGGTTTCCAAACGGAAAGCAAGGCTAGTACCCTCATGACCCCATTTCCATGGGCACAGGCAGCATTCATCTCTGTGGTTTTTAACAAGTCAAATGAGACACAGAGTACACAGTTGTTGCTTCCCTGAATCAACTTCTCGAGGCACGGTGTTCTGCAACTAGTGAACGGCCTCACCAAGGAAATCCCTGGCTAGGACTCTGGACCCGTGCCGCTTCAAAAGCCTGCCGTGCTACAGGAAAAACTGTGCTTTAGTTGCAATACAAAGAAGGTCGTCTTTCTTCAAGAGGCAGGGTGACTTCAGGTAGGAGGTCCTGAATGGAAGGAGAAGCTTACTGTTTCTCTCTGTACAGCTCAAACTAGGGAATGAGAGCGACTTCCACGGCATGTTGGAACTTGTTGAACATTGCTCTTGAACCTGTGCGAGTGCTGTGAATCAAGATATCACAAGAAAGAGTGCAGTGTGTTGCCCATGACTCAGCCGACACAGAGGACCTCCGAGGACCAATGTGCCTCGTTGTTGCTCAGCAGGCCTACAGGGGTGTGGAGATACTCAGAGCCCTTGGAACAAAAATGATGCTCAACCGAGGGGCCTAGGAGTCCTGAAAAAAGGTACTTCATTTAAAGTAAACCAGAAGAGCGACGAAGAGCTAATGGAAAGAGCTGCATGCCTCCCGTTCTGCAGGGCTACTCAGGGCCTTACCTCGAGCCAAGGGCTCACGTTTAGATTCCCTTTAGCTCTAGAGCATGGCAAGGTGCGCCCCACCCCGGCCAATGAAGTTCCGTGTGTAGCCAGAGAAAACTCATTTTCTTCCCAGAAACATGCCTACAGTGGCCAGAGGCCTGTCAACAGCAGAGAATTTCAGGGAGCTTCACCGAAGCTAGAATGGAGGTTTCCAAACGAAAAGCAAGGCTAGTCCCATCATGCCCCCATTTCCATGGGCACAGGCAGCATACATCTCTGTGGTTTTTAACAAGTCAAATGAGACACAGAGTACACAGTTGTTGCTTCCCTGAATCAACTTCTCGAGGCAGTGTGTTCTGCATCTGGTGAACGGCCACACCAAGGAAAGCCCTAGCTAGGCCTCTGGGCCCGTGCCTCTTCAAAAGCCTGCCGTGCTACAGGAAAAACTGTGCTTTAGTTTCAATAGAAACGAGGTCGTCTTTCTTCAGGAGGCAGGGTGACTTCAGGTAGGAGGTCCTGAATGGAAGGAGAAGCTTACTGTTTCTCTCTGTACAGCTCAAACTAGGGAATGAGAACGAATTCCACGGCCTATTGGAACTTGCTTAAAGGTGCTCGTGAACCTGGGCGATTGCTGGCTATATCAAGATGTCCCAATAAGAGTGCACTGTGTTACCCTACACTCGACATACACACTGTGAGTCTGAAAGCTCCTGGCCTGGATATTGCTTAGAAGGGCCAGGGGAGCCTGAGGGTACTCAGTGTTCTTGCAGGGAATAGGGTTTCCAGGCGAGGCACCTGGGTGTCCTGAAAAGCGTACTGGCTTTAAAATGCTGAATATATGCGTCTACGGCCACATGGAAACTGCTACACGCCTCCGCTTCTGCAAAGCATTTCATGGCCTTACCTCGAGGCAAGTTCTCACGTTTCTTGCCCTGTGAACGACACAGCATGTTAAGATGCTGTATTTCTCCTTGAATAGAGTGACTTCAGGTACGAGGTCCTCGATAAATTCTAAGCAGAGTGTTTTCTCTGGGCAGCTCTGACGAGGGCAATGTCGAAGACTTCCAGGGCATGTTGGACTGCCTAGAAATGTAGTTTTGATGCTGTTCGAGTGCTCTGGAAATGTAGCTCTCCTGAAGTAACGTATAGTGTGTTGCCCGAGACTCTGCAGACACAGAGAGCCTCCGTGGGACGTATGGGACTCAATGCTGCTCAGCAGGCCCACAGGGGTGTGGAGGGAGTCAGTGATCTTGGAACCAAAATGATGCTCACCCAAAGGGCGTAGGAGTCCTGAAAGGGGTAATTCTTTTAAATAAAACAGACCTCCACTAAGAGCTCATGGAAAGAGCTGCATGCCTCCCTTTCTGCAGGGCTACTCAGGACCTTACCTCGAGCCAAGGGCTCACGTTTAGATTCCCTTTAGCTCTAGAGGATGGCAAGGAGAGCCCCACCCCGGCCAATGAAGCTCCGTGTGTACCCAGAGAAAACTCATTTTTTTCCCAGACACATGCCTACAGTGGCCAGAGGACTGTCAACAGCAGAGAATTTCAGGGAGCTTCACGGAAGCAAGAATGGAGGTTTCCAAACGGAAAGCAAGGCTAGTACCCTCATGACCCCATTTCCATGGGCACAGGCAGCATTCATCTCTGTGGTTTTTAACAAGTCAAATGAGACACAGAGTACACAGTTGTTGCTTCCCTGAATCAACTTCTCGAGGCACGGTGTTCTGCAACTAGTGAACGGCCTCACCAAGGAAATCCCTGGCTAGGACTCTGGACCCGTGCCGCTTCAAAAGCCTGCCGTGCTACAGGAAAAACTGTGCTTTAGTTGCAATACAAAGAAGGTCGTCTTTCTTCAAGAGGCAGGGTGACTTCAGGTAGGAGGTCCTGAATGGAAGGAGAAGCTTACTGTTTCTCTCTGTACAGCTCAAACTAGGGAATGAGAGCGACTTCCACGGCATGTTGGAACTTGTTGAACATTGCTCTTGAACCTGTGCGAGTGCTGTGAATCAAGATATCACAAGAAAGAGTGCAGTGTGTTGCCCATGACTCAGCAGACACAGAGGACCTCCGAGGACCAATGTGCCTCGTTGTTGCTCAGCAGGCCTACAGGGGTGTGGAGATACTCAGAGCCCTTGGAACAAAAATGATGCTCAACCGAGGGGCCTAGGAGTCCTGAAAAAAGGTACTTCATTTAAAGTGAACCAGAAGAGCGACGAAGAGCTAATGGAAAGAGCTGCATGCCTCCCGTTCTGCAGGGCTACTCAGGGCCTTACCTCGAGCCAAGGGCTCACGTTTAGATTCCCTTTAGCTCTAGAGCATGGCAAGGTGCGCCCCACCGCGGCCAATGAAGTTCCGTGTGTAGCCAGAGAAAACTCATTTACTTCCCAGACACATGCCTACAGTGGCCAGAGGCCTGTCAACAGCAGAGAATTTCAGGGAGCTTCACCGAAGCTAGAATGGAGGTTTCCAAACGAAAAGCAAGGCTAGTCCCATCATGCCCCCATTTCCATGGGCACAGGCAGCATACATCTCTGTGGTTTTTAACAAGTCAAATCAGACACAGAGTACACAGTTGTTGCTTCCCTGAATCAACTTCTCGAGGCAGTGTGTTCTGCATCTGGTGAACGGCCACACCAAGGAAAGCCCTAGCTAGGCCTCTGGGCCCGTGCCTCTTCAAAAGCCTGCCGTGCTACAGGAAAAACTGTGCTTTAGTTTCAATAGAAACGAGGTCGTCTTTCTTCAGGAGGCAGGGTGACTTCAGGTAGGAGGTCCTGAATGGAAGGAGAAGCTTACTGTTTCTCTCTGTACAGCTCAAACTAGGGAATGAGAACGAATTCCACGGCCTATTGGAACTTGCTTAAAGGTGCTCGTGAACCTGGGCGATTGCTGGCTATATCAAGATGTCCCAATAAGAGTGCACTGTGTTACCCTACACTCGACATACACACTGTGAGTCTGAAAGCTCCTGGCCTGGATATTGCTTAGAAGGGCCAGGGGAGCCTGAGGGTACTCAGTGTTCTTGCAGGGAATAGGGTTTCCAGGCGAGGCACCTGGGTGTCCTGAAAAGCGTACTGGCTTTAAAATGCTGAAGATATGCGTCTACGGCCACATGGAAACTGCTACACGCCTCCGCTTCTGCAAAGCATTTCATGGCCTTACCTCGAGGCAAGTTCTCACGTTTCTTGCCCTGTGAACGACACAGCATGTTAAGATGCTGTATTTCTCCTTGAATAGAGTGACTTCAGGTACGAGGTCCTCGATAAATTCTAAGCAGAGTGTTTTCTCTGGGCAGCTCTGACGAGGGCAATGTCGAAGACTTCCAGGGCATGTTGGACTGCCTAGAAATGTAGTTTTGATGCTGTTCGAGTGCTCTGGAAATGTAGCTCTCCTGAAGTAACGTATAGTGTGTTGCCCGAGACTCTGCAGACACAGAGAGCCTCCGTGGGACGTATGGGACTCAATGCTGCTCAGCAGGCCCACAGGGGTGTGGAGGGAGTTAGTGAACTTGGAACCAAAATGATGCTCACCCGAAGGGCGTAGGAGTCCTGAAAGGGGTAATTCTTTTAAATAAAACAGACCTCCACTAAGAGCTCATGGAAAGAGCTGCATGCCTCCCTTTCTGCAGGGCTACTCAGGACCTTACCTCGAGGCAGGGACTCACGTTGAGATTCCCTTTAGCTCTAGAGGATGGCAAGGAGAGCCCCACCCCGGCCAATGAAGCTCCGTGTGTACCCAGAGAAAACTCATTTTTTTCCCAGACACATGCCTACAGTAGCCAGAGGACTGTCAACAGCAGAGAATTTCAGGGAGCTTCACGGAAGCAAGAATGGAGGTTTCCAAACGGAAAGCAAGGCTAGTACCCTCATGACCCCATTTCCATGGGCACAGGCAGCATTCATCTCTGTGGTTTTTAACAAGTCAAATGAGACACAGAGTACACAGTTGTTGCTTCCCTGAATCAACTTCTCGAGGCACGGTGTTCTGCAACTAGTGAACGGCCTCACCAAGGAAATCCCTGGCTAGGACTCTGGACCCGTGCCGCTTCAAAAGCCTGCCGTGCTACAGGAAAAACTGTGCTTTAGTTGCAATAGAAAGAAGGTCGTCTTTCTTCAAGAGGCAGGGTGACTTCAGGTAGGAGGTCCTGAATGGAAGGAGAAGCTTACTGTTTATCTCTGTACAGCTCAAACTAGGGAATGAGAGCGACTTCCACGGCATGTTGGAACTTGTTGAACATTGCTCTTGAACCTGTGCGAGTGCTGTGAATCAAGATATCACAAGAAAGAGTGCAGTGTGTTGCCCATGACTCAGCAGACACAGAGGACCTCCGAGGACCAATGTGCCTCGTTGTTGCTCAGCAGGCCTACAGGGGTGTGGAGATACTCAGAGACCTTGGAACAAAAATGATGCTCAACCGAGGGGCCTAGGAGTCCTGAAAAAAGGTACTTCATTTAAAGTAAACCAGAAGAGCGACTAAGAGCTAATGGAAAGAGCTGCATGCCTCCCGTTCTGCAGGGCTACTCAGGGCCTTACCTCGAGCCAAGGGCTCACGTTTAGATTCCCTTTAGCTCTAGAGCATGGCAAGGTGCGCCCCACCCCGGCCAATGAAGTTCCGTGTGTAGCCAGAGAAAACTCATTTTCTTCCCAGACACATGCCTACAGTGGCCAGAGGCCTGTCAACAGCAGAGAATTTCAGGGAGCTTCACCGAAGCTAGAATGGAGGTTTCCAAACGAAAAGCAAGGCTAGTCCCATCATGCCCCCATTTCCATGGGCACAGGCAGCATACATCTCTGTGGTTTTTAACAAGTCAAATGAGACACAGAGTACACAGTTGTTGCTTCCCTGAATCAACTTCTCGAGGCAGTGTGTTCTGCATCTAGTGAACGGCCACACCAAGGAAAGCCCTAGCTAGGCCTCTGGGCCCGTGCCTCTTCAAAAGCCTGCCGTGCTACAGGAAAAACTGTGCTTTAGTTTCAATAGAAACGAGGTCGTCTTTCTTCAGGAGCCAGGGTGACTTCAGGTAGGAGGTCCTGAATGGAAGGAGAAGCTTACTGTTTCTCTCTGTACAGCTCAAACTAGGGAATGAGAACGAATTCCACGGCCTATTGGAACTTGCTTAAAGGTGCTCGTGAACCTGGGCGATAGCTGGCTATATCAAGATGTCCCAATAAGAGTGCACTGTGTTACCCTACACTCGACATACACACTCTGAGTCTGAAAGCTCTTGGCCTGGATTTGCTTAGAAGGGCCAGGGGAGCCTGAGGGTACTCAGTGTTCTTGCAGGGAATAGGGTTTCCAGGCGAGGCACCTGGGTGTCCTGAAAAGCGTACTGGCTTTAAAATGCTGAAGATATGCGTCTACGGCCACATGGAAACTGCTACACGCCTCCGCTTCTGCAAAGCATTTCATGGCCTTACCTCGAGGCAAGTTCTCACGTTTCTTGCCCTGTGAACGACACAGCATGTTAAGATGCTGTATTTCTCCTTGAATAGAGTGACTTCAGGTACGAGGTCCTCGATAAATTCTAAGCAGAGTGTTTTCTCTGGGCAGCTCTGACGAGGGCAATGTCGAAGACTTCCAGGGCATGTTGGACTGCCTAGAAATGTAGTTTTGATGCTGTTCGAGTGCTCTGGAAATGTAGCTCTCCTGAAGTAACGTATAGTGTGTTGCCCGAGACTCTGCAGACACAGAGAGCCTCCGTGGGACGTATGGGACTCAATGCTGCTCAGCAGGCCCACAGGGGTGTGGAGGGAGTCAGTGATCTTGGAACCAAAATGATGCTCACCCGAAGGGCGTAGGAGTCCTGAAAGGGGTAATTCTTTTAAATAAAACAGACCTCCACTAAGAGCTCATGGAAAGAGCTGCATGCCTCCCTTTCTGCAGGGCTACTCAGGGCCTTACCTCGAGGCAGGGACTCACGTTGAGATTCCCTTTAGCTCTAGAGGATGGCAAGGAGAGCCCCACCCCGGCCAATGAAGCTCCGTGTGTACCCAGAGAAAACTCATTTTTTTCCCAGACACATGCCTACAGTGGCCAGAGGACTGTCAACAGCAGAGAATTTCAGGGAGCTTCACGGAAGCAAGAATGGAGGTTTCCAAACGGAAAGCAAGGCTAGTACCCTCATGACCCCATTTCCATGGGCACAGGCAGCATTCATCTCTGTGGTTTTTAACAAGTCAAATGAGACACAGAGTACACAGTTGTTGCTTCCCTGAATCAACTTCTCGAGGCACGGTGTTCTGCAACTAGTGAACGGCCTCACCAAGGAAATCCCTGGCTAGGACTCTGGACCCGTGCCGCTTCAAAAGCCTGCCGTGCTACAGGAAAAACTGTGCTTTAGTTGCAATACAAAGAAGGTCGTCTTTCTTCAAGAGGCAGGGTGACTTCAGGTAGGAGGTCCTGAATGGAAGGAGAAGCTTACTGTTTCTCTCTGTACAGCTCAAACTAGGGAATGAGAGCGACTTCCACGGCATGTTGGAACTTGTTGAACATTGCTCTTGAACCTGTGCGAGTGCTGTGAATCAAGATATCACAAGAAAGAGTGCAGTGTGTTGCCCATGACTCAGCAGACACAGAGGACCTCCGAGGACCAATGTGCCTCGTTGTTGCTCAGCAGGCCTACAGGGGTGTGGAGATACTCAGAGCCCTTGGAACAAAAATGATGCTCAACCGAGGGGCCTAGGAGTCCTGAAAAAAGGTACTTCATTTAAAGTAAACCAGAAGAGCGACTAAGAGCTAATGGAAAGAGCTGCATGCCTCCCGTTCTGCAGGGCTACTCAGGGCCTTACCTCGAGCCAAGGGCTCAAGTTTAGATTCCCTTTAGCTCTAGAGCATGGCAAGGTGCGCCCCACCCCGGCCAATGAAGTTCCGTGTGTAGCCAGAGAAAACTCATTTTCTTCCCAGACACATGCCTACAGTGGCCAGAGGCCTGTCAACAGCATAGAATTTCAGGGAGCTTCACCGAAGCTAGAATGGAGGTTTCCAAACGAAAAGCAAGGCTAGTCCCATCATGCCCCCATTTCCATGGGCACAGGCAGCATACATCTCTGTGGTTTTTAACAAGTCAAATGAGACACAGAGTACACAGTTGTTGCTTCCCTGAATCAACTTCTCGAGGCAGTGTGTTCTGCATCTGGTGAACGGCCACACCAAGGAAAGCCCTAGCTAGGCCTCTGGGCCCGTGCCTCTTCAAAAGCCTGCCGTGCTACAGGAAAAACTGTGCTTTAGTTTCAATAGAAACGAGGTCGTCTTTCTTCAGGAGCCAGGGTGACTTCAGGTAGGAGGTCCTGAATGGAAGGAGAAGCTTACTGTTTCTCTCTGTACAGCTCAAACTAGGGAATGAGAACGAATTCCACGGCCTATTGGAACTTGCTTAAAGGTGCTCGTGAACCTGGGCGATTGCTGGCTATATCAAGATGTCCCAATAAGAGTGCACTGTGTTACCCTACACTCGACATACACACTGTGAGTCTGAAAGCTCCTGGCCTGGATATTGCTTAGAAGGGCCAGGGGAGCCTGAGGGTACTCAGTGTTCTTGCAGGGAATAGGGTTTCCAGGCGTGGCACCTGGGTGTCCTGAAAAGCGTACTGGCTTTAAAATGCTGAAGATATGCGTCTACGGCCACATGGAAACTGCTACACGCCTCCGCTTCTACAAAGCATTTCATGGCCTTACCTCGAGGCAAGTTCTCACGTTTCTTGCCCTGTGAACGACACAGCATGTTAAGATGCTGTATTTCTCCTTGAATAGAGTGACTTCAGGTACGAGGTCCTCGATAAATTCTAAGCAGAGTGTTTTCTCTGGGCAGCTCTGACGAGGGCAATGTCGAAGACTTCCAGGGTATGTTGGACTGCCTAGAAATGTAGTTTTGATGCTGTTCGAGTGCTCTGGAAATGTAGCTCTCCTGAAGTAACGTATAGTGTGTTGCCCGAGACTCTGCAGACACAGAGAGCCTCCGTGGGACGTATGGGACTCAATGCTGCTCAGCAGGCCCACAGGGGTGTGGAGGGAGTCAGTGATCTTGGAACCAAAATGATGCTCACCCAAAGGGCGTAGGAGTCCTGAAAGGGGTAATTCTTTTAAATAAAACAGACCTCCACTAAGAGCTCATGGAAAGAGCTGCATGCCTCCCTTTCTGCAGGGCTACTCAGGGCCTTACCTCGAGGCAGGGACTCACGTTGAGATTCCCTTTAGCTCTAGAGGATGGCAAGGAGAGCCCCACCCCGGCCAATGAAGCTCCGTCTGTACCCAGAGAAAACTCATTTTTTTCTCAGACACATGCCTACAGTGGCCAGAGGACTGTCAACAGCAGAGAATTTCAGGGAGCTTCACGGAAGCAAGAATGGAGGTTTCCAAACGGAAAGCAAGGCTAGTACCCTCATGACCCCATTTCCATGGGCACAGGCAGCATTCATCTCTGTGGTTTTTAACAAGTCAAATGAGACACAGAGTACACAGTTGTTGCTTCCCTGAATCAACTTCTCGAGGCACGGTGTTCTGCAACTAGTGAACGGCCTCACCAGGGAAATCCCTGGCTAGGACTCTGGACCCGTGCCGCTTCAAAAGCCTGCCGTGCTACAGGAAAAACTGTGCTTTAGTTGCAATACAAAGAAGGTCGTCTTTCTTCAAGAGGCAGGGTGACTTCAGGTAGGAGGTCCTGAATGGAAGGAGAAGCTTACTGTTTCTCTCTGTACAGCTCAAACTAGGGAATGAGAGCGACTTCCACGGCATGTTGGAACTTGTTGAACATTGCTCTTGAACCTGTGCGAGTGCTGTGAATCAAGATATCACAAGAAAGAGTGCAGTGTGTTGCCCATGACTCAGCAGACACAGAGGACCTCCGAGGACCAATGTGCCTCGTTGTTGCTCAGCAGGCCTACAGGGGTGTGGAGATACTCAGAGCCCTTGGAACAAAAATGATGCTCAACCGAGGGGCCTAGGAGTCCTGAAAAAAGGTACTTCATTTAAAGTAAACCAGAAGAGCGACGAAGAGCTAATGGAAAGAGCTGCATGCCTCCCGTTCTGCAGGGCTACTCAGGGCCTTACCTCGAGCCAAGGGCTCACGTTTAGATTCCCTTTAGCTCTAGAGCATGGCAAGGTGCGCCCCACCCCGGCCAATGAAGTTCCGTGTGTAGCCAGAGAAGACTCATTTTCTTCCCAGAAACATGCCTACAGTGGCCAGAGTTCTGTCAACAGCAGAGAATTTCAGGGAGCTTCACCGAAGCTAGAATGGAGGTTTCCAAACGAAAAGCAAGGCTAGTCCCATCATGCCCCCATTTCCATGGGCACAGGCAGCATACATCTCTGTGGTTTTTAACAAGTCAAATCAGACACAGAGTACACAGTTGTTGCTTCCCTGAATCAACTTCTCGAGGCAGTGTGTTCTGCATCTGGTGAACGGCCACACCAAGGAAAGCCCTAGCTAGGCCTCTGGGCCCGTGCCTCTTCAAAAGCCTGCCGTGCTACAGGAAAAACTGTGCTTTAGTTTCAATAGAAACGAGGTCGTCTTTCTTCAGGAGGCAGGGTGACTTCAGGTAGGAGGTCCTGAATGGAAGGAGAAGCTTACTGTTTCTCTCTGTACAGCTCAAACTAGGGAATGAGAACGAATTCCACGGCCTATTGGAACTTGCTTAAAGGTGCTCGTGAACCTGGGCGATTGCTGGCTATATCAAGATGTCCCAATAAGAGTGCACTGTGTTACCCTACACTCGACATACACACTGTGAGTCTGAAAGCTCCTGGCCTGGATATTGCTTAGAAGGGCCAGGGGAGCCTGAGGGTACTCAGTGTTCTTGCAGGGAATAGGGTTTCCAGGCGAGGCACCTGGGTGTCCTGAAAAGCGTACTGGCTTTAAAATGCTGAAGATATGCGTCTACGGCCACATGGAAACTGCTACACGCCTCCGCTTCTGCAAAGCATTTCATGGCCTTACCTCGAGGCAAGTTCTCACGTTTCTTGCCCTGTGAACGACACAGCATGTTAAGATGCTGTATTTCTCCTTGAATAGAGTGACTTCAGGTACGAGGTCCTCGATAAATTCTAAGCAGAGTGTTTTCTCTGGGCAGCTCTGACGAGGGCAATGTCGAAGACTTCCAGGGCATGTTGGACTGCCTAGAAATGTAGTTTTGATGCTGTTCGAGTGCTCTGGAAATGTAGCTCTCCTGAAGTAACGTATAGTGTGTTGCCCGAGACTCTGCAGACACAGAGAGCCTCCGTGGGACGTATGGGACTCAATGCTGCTCAGCAGGCCCACAGGGGTGTGGAGGGAGTCAGTGATCTTGGAACCAAAATGATGCTCACCCGAAGGGCGTAGGAGTCCTGAAAGGGGTAATTCTTTTCAATAAAACAGACCTCCACTAAGAGCTCATGGAAAGAGCTGCATGCCTCCCTTTCTGCAGGGCTACTCAGGGCCTTACCTCGAGGCAGGGACTCACGTTGAGATTCCCTTTAGCTCTAGAGGATGGCAAGGAGAGCCCCACCCCGGCCAATGAAGCTCCGTCTGTACCCAGAGAAAACTCATTTTTTTCTCAGACACATGCCTACAGTGGCCAGAGGACTGTCAACAGCAGAGAATTTCAGGGAGCTTCACGGAAGCAAGAATGGAGGTTTCCAAACGGAAAGCAAGGCTAGTACCCTCATGACCCCATTTCCATGGGCACAGGCAGCATTCATCTCTGTGGTTTTTAACAAGTCAAATGAGACACAGAGTACACAGTTGTTGCTTCCCTGAATCAACTTCTCGAGACACGGTGTTCTGCAACTAGTGAACGGCCTCACCAAGGAAATCCCTGGCTAGGACTCTGGACCCGTGCCGCTTCAAAAGCCTGCCGTGCTACAGGAAAAACTGTGCTTTAGTTGCAATAGAAAGAAGGTCGTCTTTCTTCAAGAGGCAGGGTGACTTCAGGTAGGAGGTCCTGAATGGAAGGAGAAGCTTACTGTTTCTCTCTGTACAGCTCAAACTAGGGAATGAGAGCGACTTCCACGGCATGTTGGAACTTGTTGAACATTGCTCTTGAACCTGTGCGAGTGCTGTGAATCAAGATATCACAAGAAAGAGTGCAGTGTGTTGCCCATGACTCAGCAGACACAGAGGACCTCCGAGGACCAATGTGCCTCGTTGTTGCTCAGCAGGCCTACAGGGGTGTGGAGATACTCAGAGCCCTTGGAACAAAAATGATGCTCAACCGATGGGCCTAGGAGTCCTGAAAAAAGGTACTTCATTTAAAGTAAACCAGAAGAGCGACGAAGAGCTAATGGAAAGAGCTGCATGCCTCCCGTTCTGCAGGGCTACTCAGGGCCTTACCTCGAGCCAAGGGCTCACGTTTAGATTCCCTTTAGCTCTAGAGCATGGCAAGGTGCGCCCCACCCCGGCCAATGAAGTTCCGTGTGTAGCCAGAGAAAACTCATTTTCTTCCCAGAAACATGCCTACAGTGGCCAGAGGCCTGTCAACAGCAGAGAATTTCAGGGAGCTTCACCGAAGCTAGAATGGAGGTTTCCAAACGAAAAGCAAGGCTAGTCCCATCATGCCCCCATTTCCATGGGCACAGGCAGCATACATCTCTGTGGTTTTTAACAAGTCAAATGAGACACAGAGTACACAGTTGTTGCTTCCCTGAATCAACTTCTCGAGGCACGGTGTTCTGCATCTGGTGAACGGCCACACCAAGGAAAGCCCTAGCTAGGCCTCTGGGCCCGTGCCTCTTCAAAAGCCTGCCGTGCTACAGGAAAAACTGTGCTTTAGTTTCAATAGAAACGAGGTCGTCTTTCTTCAGGAGGCAGGGTGACTTCAGGTAGGAGGTCCTGAATGGAAGGAGAAGCTTACTGTTTCTCTCTGTACAGCTCAAACTAGGGAATGAGAACGAATTCCACGGCCTATTGGAACTTGCTTAAAGGTGCTCGTGAACCTGGGCGATTGCTGGCTATATCAAGATGTCCCAATAAGAGTGCACTGTGTTACCCTACACTCGACATACACACTGTGAGTCTGAAAGCTCCTGGCCTGGATATTGCTTAGAAGGGCCAGGGGAGCCTGAGGGTACTCAGTGTTCTTGCAGGGAATAGGGTTTCCAGGCGAGGCACCTGGGTGTCCTGAAAAGCGTACTGGCTTTAAAATGCTGAAGATATGCGTCTACGGCCACATGGAAACTGCTACACGCCTCCGCTTCTGCAAAGCATTTCATGGCCTTACCTCGAGGCAAGTTCTCACGTTTCTTGCCCTGTGAACGACACAGCATGTTAAGATGCTGTATTTCTCCTTGAATAGAGTGACTTCAGGTACGAGGTCCTCGATAAATTCTAAGCAGAGTGTTTTCTCTGGGCAGCTCTGACGAGGGCAATGTCGAAGACTTCCAGGGCATGTTGGACTGCCTAGAAATGTAGTTTTGATGCTGTTCGAGTGCTCTGGAAATGTAGCTCTCCTGCAGTAACGTATAGTGTGTTGCCCGAGACTCTGCAGACACAGAGAGCCTCCGTGGGACGTATGGGACTCAATGCTGCTCAGCAGGCCCACAGGGGTGTGGAGGGAGTCAGTGATCTTGGAACCAAAATGATGCTCACCCGAAGGGCGTAGGAGTCCTGAAAGGGGTAATTCTTTTCAATAAAACAGACCTCCACTAAGAGCTCATGGAAAGAGCTGCATGCCTCCCTTTCTGCAGGGCTACTCAGGGCCTTACCTCGAGGCAGGGACTCACGTTGAGATTCCCTTTAGCTCTAGAGGATGGCAAGGAGAGCCCCACCCCGGCCAATGAAGCTCCGTCTGTACCCAGAGAAAACTCATTTTTTTCTCAGACACATGCCTACAGTGGCCAGAGGACTGTCAACAGCAGAGAATTTCAGGGAGCTTCACGGAAGCAAGAATGGAGGTTTCCAAACGGAAAGCAAGGCTAGTACCCTCATGACCCCATTTCCATGGGCACAGGCAGCATTCATCTCTGTGGTTTTTAACAAGTCAAATGAGACACAGAGTACACAGTTGTTGCTTCCCTGAATCAACTTCTCGAGACACGGTGTTCTGCAACTAGTGAACGGCCTCACCAAGGAAATCCCTGGCTAGGACTCTGGACCCGTGCCGCTTCAAAAGCCTGCCGTGCTACAGGAAAAACTGTGCTTTAGTTGCAATAGAAAGAAGGTCGTCTTTCTTCAAGAGGCAGGGTGACTTCAGGTAGGAGGTCCTGAATGGAAGGAGAAGCTTACTGTTTCTCTCTGTACAGCTCAAACTAGGGAATGAGAGCGACTTCCACGGCATGTTGGAACTTGTTGAACATTGCTCTTGAACCTGTGCGAGTGCTGTGAATCAAGATATCACAAGAAAGAGTGCAGTGTGTTGCCCATGACTCAGCAGACACAGAGGACCTCCGAGGACCAATGTGCCTCGTTGTTGCTCAGCAGGCCTACAGGGGTGTGGAGATACTCAGAGCCCTTGGAACAAAAATGATGCTCAACCGAGGGGCCTAGGAGTCCTGAAAAAAGGTACTTCATTTAAAGTAAACCAGAAGAGCGACGAAGAGCTAATGGAAAGAGCTGCATGCCTCCCGTTCTGCAGGGCTACTCAGGGCCTTACCTCGAGCCAAGGGCTCACGTTTAGATTCCCTTTAGCTCTAGAGCATGGCAAGGTGCGCCCCACCCCGGCCAATGAAGTTCCGTGTGTAGCCAGAGAAAACTCATTTTCTTCCCAGACACATGCCTACAGTGGCCAGAGGCCTGTCAACAGCAGAGAATTTCAGGGAGCTTCACCGAAGCTAGAATGGATGTTTCCAAACGAAAAGCAAGGCTAGTCCCATCATGCCCCCATTTCCATGGGCACAGGCAGCATACATCTCTGTGGTTTTTAACAAGTCAAATCAGACACAGAGTACACAGTTGTTGCTTCCCTGAATCAACTTCTCGAGGCAGGGTGTTCTGCATCTGGTGAACGGCCTCACCAAGGAAAGCCCTAGCTAGGCCTCTGGGCCCGTGCCTCTTCAAAAGCCTGCCGTGCTACAGGAAAAACTGTGCTTTAGTTTCAATAGAAACGAGGTCGTCTTTCTTCAGGAGGCAGGGTGACTTCAGGTAGGAGGTCCTGAATGGAAGGAGAAGCTTACTGTTTCTCTCTGTACAGCTCAAACTAGGGAATGAGAACGAATTCCACGGACTATTGGAACTTGCTTAAAGGTGCTCGTGAACCTGGGCGATTGCTGGCTATATCAAGATGTCCCAATAACAGTGCACTGTGTTACCCTACACTCGACATACACACTGTGAGTCTGAAAGCTCCTGGCCTGGATATTGCTTAGAAGGGCCAGGGGAGCCTGAGGGTACTCAGTGTTCTTGCAGGGAATAGGGTTTCCAGGCGAGGCACCTGGGTGTCCTGAAAAGCGTACTGGCTTTAAAATGCTGAAGATATGCGTCTACGGCCACATGGAAACTGCTACACGCCTCCGCTTCGGCATAGCATTTCATGGCCTTACCTTGAGGCAAGTTCTCACGTTGCTTGCCCTGTGAACGACACAGCATGTTAAGATGCTGTATTTCTCCTTGAATAGAGTGACTTCAGGTACGAGGTCCTCGATAAATTCTAAGCAGAGTGTTTTCTCTGGGCAGCTCTGACGAGGGCAATGTCGAACACTTCCAGGGCATGTTGGACTGCCTAGAAATGTAGTTTTGATGCTTTTCGAGTGCTCTCGAAATGTAGCTATCCTGAAGTAACGTATAGTGTGTTGCCCGAGATTCTGCAGACAGAGAGAGCCTCCGTGGGACGTATGGGACTCAATGCTGCTCAGCAGGCCCAAAGGGGTGTGGAGGGAGTCAGTGATCTTGGAACCAAAATGATGCTCACCCGAAGGGCGTAGGAGTCCTGAAAGGGGTAATTCTTTTAAATAAAACAGACCTCCACTAATAGCTCATGGAAAGAGCTGCATGCCTCCCTTTCTGCAGGGCTACTCAGGGCCTTACCTCGAGGCAGGGACTCACGTTGAGATTCCCTATAGCACTAGAGGATGGCAAGGAAAGCCCCACCCCGGCCAATGAAGCTCCGTGTGTACCCAGAGAAAACTCATTTTTTTCCCAGACACATGCCTACAGTGGCCAGAGGACTGTCAACAGCAGAGAATTTCAGGGAGCTTCACGGAAGCAAGAATGGAGGTTTCCAAACGGAAAGCAAGGCTAGTACCCTCATGACCCCATTTCCATGGGCACAGGCAGCATTCATCTCTGTGGTTTTTAACAAGTCAAATGAGACACAGAGTACACAGTTGTTGCTTCCCTGAATCAACTTCTCGAGGCACGGTGTTCTGCAACTAGTGAACGGCCTCACCAAGGAAATCCCTGGCTAGGACTCTGGACCCGTGCCGCTTCAAAAGCCTGCCGTGCTACAGGAAAAACTGTGCTTTAGTTGCAATAGAAAGAAGGTCGTCTTTCTTCAAGAGGCAGGGTGACTTCAGGTAGGAGGTCCTGAATGGAAGGAGAAGCTTACTGTTTCTCTCTGTACAGCTCAAACTAGGGAATGAGAGCGACTTCCACGGCATGTTGGAAATTGTTGAACATTGCTCTTGAACCTGTGAGAGTGCTGTGAATCAAGATATCACAAGAAAGAGTGCAGTGTGTTGCCCATGACTCAGCAGACACAGAGGACCTCCGAGGACCAATGTGCCTCGTTGTTGCTCAGCAGGCCTACAGGGGTGTGGAGATACTCAGAGACCTTGGAACAAAAATGATGCTCAACCGAGGGGCCTAGGAGTCCTGAAAAAAGGTACTTCATTTAAAGTAAACCAGAAGAGCGACGAAGAGCTAATGGAAAGAGCTGCATGCCTCCCGTTCTGCAGGGCTACTCAGGGCCTTACCTCGAGCCAAGGGCTCACGTTTAGATTCCCTTTAGCTCTAGAGCATGGCAAGGTGCGCCCCACCCCGGCCAATGAAGTTCCGTGTGTAGCCAGAGAAGACTCATTTTCTTCCCAGAAACATGCCTACAGTGGCCAGAGGCCTGTCAACAGCAGAGAATTTCAGGGAGCTTCACCGAAGCTAGAATGGAGGTTTCCAAACGAAAAGCAAGGCTAGTCCCATCATGCCCCCATTTCCATGGGCACAGGCAGCATACATCTCTGTGGTTTTTAACAAGTCAAATCAGACACAGAGTACACAGTTGTTGCTTCCCTGAATCAACTTCTCGAGGCAGGGTGTTCTGCATCTGGTGAACGGCCTCACCAAGGAAAGCCCTAGCTAGGCCTCTGGGCCCGTGCCTCTTCAAAAGCCTGCCGTGCTACAGGAAAAACTGTGCTTTAGTTTCAATAGAAACGAGGTCGTCTTTCTTCAGGAGGCAGGGTGACTTCAGGTAGGAGGTCCTGAATGGAAGGAGAAGCTTACTGTTTCTCTCTGTACAGCTCAAACTAGGGAATGAGAACGAATTCCACGGCCTATTGGAACTTGCTTAAAGGTGCTCGTGAACCTGGGCGATTGCTGGCTATATCAAGATGTCCCAATAAGAGTGCACTGTGTTACCCTACACTCGACATACACACTGTGAGTCTGAAAGCTCCTGGCCTGGATATTGCTTAGAAGGGCCAGGGGAGCCTGAGGGTACTCAGTGTTCTTGCAGGGAATAGGGTTTCCAGGCGAGGCACCTGGGTGTCCTGAAAAGCGTACTGGCTTTAAAATGCTGAAGATATGCGTCTACGGCCACATGGAAACTGCTACACGCCTCCGCTTCTGCAAAGCATTTCATGGCCTTACCTCGAGGCAAGTTCTCACGTTTCTTGCCCTGTGAACGACACAGCATGTTAAGATGCTGTATTTCTCCTTGAATAGAGTGACTTCAGGTACGAGGTCCTCGATAAATTCTAAGCAGAGTGTTTTCTCTGGGCAGCTCTGACGAGGGCAATGTCGAATACTTCCAGGGCATGTTGGACTGCCTAGAAATGTAGTTCTGATGCTGTTCGAGTGCTCTGGAAATGTAGCTCTCCTGAAGTAACGTATAGTGTGTTGCCCGAGACTCTGCAGACACAGAGAGCCTCCGTGGGACGTATGGGACTCAATGCTGCTCAGCAGGCCCACAGGGGTGTGGAGGGAGTCAGTGATCTTGGAACCAAAATGATGCTCACCCGAAGGGCGTAGGAGTCCTGAAAGGGGTAATTCTTTTCAATAAAACAGACCTCCACTAAGAGCTCATGGAAAGAGCTGCATGCCTCCCTTTCTGCAGGGCTACTCAGGGCCTTACCTCGAGGCAGGGACTCACGTTGAGATTCCCTTTAGCTCTAGAGGATGGCAAGGAGAGCCCCACCCCGGCCAATGAAGCTCCGTGTGTACCCAGAGAAAACTCATTTTTTTCCCAGACACATGCCTACAGTGGCCAGAGGACTGTCAACAGCAGAGAATTTCAGGGAGCTTCACGGAAGCAAGAATGGAGGTTTCCAAACGGAAAGCAAGGCTAGTACCCTCATGACCCCATTTCCATGGGCACAGGCAGCATTCATCTCTGTGGTTTTTAACAAGTCAAATGAGACACAGAGTACACAGTTGTTGCTTCCCTGAATCAACTTCTCGAGGCACGGTGTTCTGCAACTAGTGAACGGCCTCACCAAGGAAATCCCTGGCTAGGACTCTGGACCCGTGCCGCTTCAAAAGCCTGCCGTGCTACAGGAAAAACTGTGCTTTAGTTGCAATACAAAGAAGGTCGTCTTTCTTCAAGAGGCAGGGTGACTTCAGGTAGGAGGTCCTGAATGGAAGGAGAAGCTTACTGTTTCTCTCTGTACAGCTCAAACTAGGGAATGAGAGCGACTTCCACGGCATGTTGGAACTTGTTGAACATTGCTCTTGAACCTGTGCGAGTGCTGTGAATCAAGATATCACAAGAAAGAGTGCAGTGTGTTGCCCATGACTCAGCAGACACAGAGGACCTCCGAGGACCAATGTGCCTCGTTGTTGCTCAGCAGGCCTACAGGGGTGTGGAGATACTCAGAGACCTTGGAACAAAAATGATGCTCAACCGAGGGGCCTAGGAGTCCTGAAAAAAGGTACTTCATTTAAAGTGAACCAGAAGAGCGACTAAGAGCTAATGGAAAGAGCTGCATGCCTCCCGTTCTGCAGGGCTACTCAGGGCCTTACCTCGAGCCAAGGGCTCACGTTTAGATTCCCTTTAGCTCTAGAGCATGGCAAGGTGCGCCCCACCCAGGCCAATGAAGTTCCGTGTGTAGCCAGAGAAAACTCATTTTCTTCCCAGACACATGCCTACAGTGGCCAGAGGCCTGTCAACAGCAGAGAATTTCAGGGAGCTTCACCGAAGCTAGAATGGAGGTTTCCAAACGAAAATCAAGGCTAGTCCCATCATGCCCCCATTTCCATGGGCACAGGCAGCATACATCTCTGTGGTTTTTAACAAGTCAAATGAGACACAGAGTACACAGTTGTTGCTTCCCTGAATCAACTTCTCGAGGCAGTGTGTTCTGCATCTGGTGAACGGCCACACCAAGGAAAGCCCTAGCTAGGCCTCTGGGCCCGTGCCTCTTCAAAAGCCTGCCGTGCTACAGGAAAAACTGTGCTTTAGTTTCAATAGAAACGAGGTCGTCTTTCTTCAGGAGCCAGGGTGACTTCAGGTAGGAGGTCCTGAATGGAAGGAGAAGCTTACTGTTTCTCTCTGTACAGCTCAAACTAGGGAATGAGAACGAATTCCACGGCCTATTGGAACTTGCTTAAAGGTGCTCGTGAACCTGGGCGATTGCTGGCTATATCAAGATGTCCCAATAAGAGTGCACTGTGTTACCCTACACTCGACATACACACTGTGAGTCTGAAAGCTCCTGGCCTGGATATTGCTTAGAAGGGCCAGGGGAGCCTGAGGGTACTCAGTGTTCTTGCAGGGAATAGGGTTTCCAGGCGAGGCACCTGGGTGTCCTGAAAAGCGTACTGGCTTTAAAATGCTGAAGATATGCGTCTACGGCCACATGGAAACTGCTACACGCCTCCGCTTCTGCAAAGCATTTCATGGCCTTACCTCGAGGCAAGTTCTCACGTTTCTTGCCCTGTGAACGACACAGCATGTTAAGATGCTGTATTTCTCCTTGAATAGAGTGACTTCAGGTACGAGGTCCTCGATAAATTCTAAGCAGAGTGTTTTCTCTGGGCAGCTCTGACGAGGGCAATGTCGAAGACTTCCAGGGCATGTTGGACTGCCTAGAAATGTAGTTTTGATGCTGTTCGAGTGCTCTGGAAATGTAGCTCTCCTGAAGTAACGTATAGTGTGTTGCCCGAGACTCTGCAGACACAGAGAGCCTCCGTGGGACGTATGGGACTCAATGCTGCTCAGCAGGCCCACAGGGGTGTGGAGGGAGTCAGTGATCTTGGAACCAAAATGATGCTCACCCGAAGGGCGTAGGAGTCCTGAAAGGGGTAATTCTTTTCAATAAAACAGACCTCCACTAAGAGCTCATGGAAAGAGCTGCATGCCTCCCTTTCTGCAGGGCTACTCAGGGCCTTACCTCGAGGCAGGGACTCACGTTGAGATTCCCTTTAGCTCTAGAGGATGGCAAGGAGAGCCCCACCCCGGCCAATGAAGCTCCGTGTGTACCCAGAGAAAACTCATTTTTTTCCCAGACACATGCCTACAGTGGCCAGAGGACTGTCAACAGCAGAGAATTTCAGGGAGCTTCACGGAAGCAAGAATGGAGGTTTCCAAACGGAAAGCAAGGCTAGTACCCTCATGACCCCATTTCCATGGGCACAGGCAGCATTCATCTCTGTGGTTTTTAACAAGTCAAATGAGACACAGAGTACACAGTTGTTGCTTCCCTGAATCAACTTCTCGAGGCACGGTGTTCTGCAACTAGTGAACGGCCTCACCAAGGAAATCCCTGGCTAGGACTCTGGACCCGTGCCGCTTCAAAAGCCTGCCGTGCTACAGGAAAAACTGTGCTTTAGTTGCAATAGAAAGAAGGTCGTCTTTCTTCAAGAGGCAGGGTGACTTCAGGTAGGAGGTCCTGAATGGAAGGAGAAGCTTACTGTTTCTCTCTGTACAGCTCAAACTAGGGAATGAGAGCGACTTCCACGGCATGTTGGAACTTGTTGAACATTGCTCTTGAACCTGTGCGAGTGCTGTGAATCAAGATATCACAAGAAAGAGTGCAGTGTGTTGCCCATGACTCAGCAGACACAGAGGACCTCCGAGGACCAATGTGCCTCGTTGTTGCTCAGCAGGCCTACAGGGGTGTGGAGATACTCAGAGCCCTTGGAACAAAAATGATGCTCAACCGAGGGGCCTAGGAGTCCTGAAAAAAGGTACTTCATTTAAAGTAAACCAGAAGAGCGACGAAGAGCTAATGGAAAGAGCTGCATGCCTCCCGTTCTGCAGGGCTACTCAGGGCCTTACCTCGAGCCAAGGGCTCACGTTTAGATTCCCTTTAACTCTAGAGCATGGCAAGGTGCGCCCCACCCCGGCCAATGAAGTTCCGTGTGTAGCCAGAGAAAACTCATTTTCTTCCCAGAAACATGCCTACAGTGGCCAGAGGCCTGTCAACAGCAGAGAATTTCAGGGAGCTTCACCGAAGCTAGAATGGAGGTTTCCAAACGAAAAGCAAGGCTAGTCCCATCATGCCCCCATTTCCATGGGCACAGGCAGCATACATCTCTGTGGTTTTTAACAAGTCAAATCAGACACAGAGTACACAGTTGTTGCTTCCCTGAATCAACTTCTCGAGGCAGTGTGTTCTGCATCTGGTGAACGGCCACACCAAGGAAAGCCCTAGCTAGGCCTCTGGGCCCGTGCCTCTTCAAAAGCCTGCCGTGCTACAGGAAAAACTGTGCTTTAGTTTCAATAGAAACGAGGTCGTCTTTCTTCAGGAGGCAGGGTGACTTCAGGTAGGAGGTCCTGAATGGAAGGAGAAGCTTACTGTTTCTCTCTGTACAGCTCAAACTAGGGAATGAGAACGAATTCCACGGCCTATTGGAACTTGCTTAAAGGTGCTCGTGAACCTGGGCGATTGCTGGCTATATCAAGATGTCCCAATAAGAGTGCACTGTGTTACCCTACACTCGACATACACACTGTGAGTCTGAAAGCTCCTGGCCTGGATATTGCTTAGAAGGGCCAGGGGAGCCTGAGGGTACTCAGTGTTCTTGCAGGGAATAGGGTTTCCAGGCGAGGCACCTGGGTGTCCTGAAAAGCGTACTGGCTTTAAAATGCTGAAGATATGCGTCTACGGCCACATGGAAACTGCTACACGCCTCCGCTTCTGCAAAGCATTTCATGGCCTTACCTCGAGGCAAGTTCTCACGTTTCTTGCCCTGTGAACGACACAGCATGTTAAGATGCTGTATTTCTCCTTGAATAGAGTGACTTCAGGTACGAGGTCCTCGATAAATTCTAAGCAGAGTGTTTTCTCTGGGCAGCTCTGACGAGGGCAATGTCGAAGACTTCCAGGGCATGTTGGACTGCCTAGAAATGTAGTTTTGATGCTGTTCGAGTGCTCTGGAAATGTAGCTCTCCTGAAGTAACGTATAGTGTGTTGCCCGAGACTCTGCAGACACAGAGAGCCTCCGTGGGACGTATGGGACTCAATGCTGCTCAGCAGGCCCACAGGGGTGTGGAGGGAGTCAGTGATCTTGGAACCAAAATGATGCTCACCCGAAGGGCGTAGGAGTCCTGAAAGGGGTAATTCTTTTAAATAAAACAGACCTCCACTAAGAGCTCATGGAAAGAGCTGCATGCCTCCCTTTCTGCAGGGCTACTCAGGGCCTTACCTCGAGGCAGGGACTCACGTTGAGATTCCCTTTAGCTCTAGAGGATGGCAAGGAGAGCCCCACCCCGGCCAATGAAGCTCCGTGTGTACCCAGAGAAAACTCATTTTTTTCCCAGACACATGCCTACAGTAGCCAGAGGACTGTCAACAGCAGAGAATTTCAGGGAGCTTCACGGAAGCAAGAATGGAGGTTTCCAAACGGAAAGCAAGGCTAGTACCCTCATGACCCCATTTCCATGGGCACAGGCAGCATTCATCTCTGTGGTTTTTAACAAGTCAAATGAGACACAGAGTACACAGTTGTTGCTTCCCTGAATCAACTTCTCGAGGCACGGTGTTCTGCAACTAGTGAACGGCCTCACCAAGGAAATCCCTGGCTAGGACTCTGGACCCGTGCCGCTTCAGAAGCCTGCCGTGCTACAGGAAAAACTGTGCTTTAGTTGCAATAGAAAGAAGGTCGTCTTTCTTCAAGAGGCAGGGTGACTTCAGGTAGGAGGTCCTGAATGGAAGGAGAAGCTTACTGTTTCTCTCTGTACAGCTCAAACTAGGGAATGAGAGCGACTTCCACGGCATGTTGGAACTTGTTGAACATTGCTCTTGAACCTGTGCGAGTGCTGTGAATCAAGATATCACAAGAAAGAGTGCAGTGTGTTGCCCATGACTCAGCAGACACAGAGGACCTCCGAGGACCAATGTGCCTCGTTGTTGCTCAGCAGGCCTACAGGGGTGTGGAGATACTCAGAGCCCTTGGAACAAAAATGATGCTCAACCGAGGGGCCTAGGAGTCCTGAAAAAAGGTACTTCATTTAAAGTAAACCAGAAGAGCGACGAAGAGCTAATGGAAAGAGCTGCATGCCTCCCGTTCTGCAGGGCTACTCAGGGCCTTACCTCGAGCCAAGGGCTCACGTTTAGATTCCCTTTAGCTCTAGAGCATGGCAAGGTGCGCCCCACCCCGGCCAATGAAGTTCCGTGTGTAGCCAGAGAAAACTCATTTTCTTCCCAGACACATGCCTACAGTGGCCAGAGGCCTGTCAACAGCAGAGAATTTCAGGGAGCTTCACCGAAGCTAGAATGGAGGTTTCCAAACGAAAAGCAAGGCTAGTCCCATCATGCCCCCATTTCCATGGGCACAGGCAGCATACATCTCTGTGGTTTTTAACAAGTCAAATGAGACACAGAGTACACAGTTGTTGCTTCCCTGAATCAACTTCTCGAGGCAGGGTGTTCTGCATCTGGTGAACGGCCTCACCAAGGAAAGCCCTAGCTAGGCCTCTGGGCCCGTGCCTCTTCAAAAGCCTGCCGTGCTACAGGAAAAACTGTGCTTTAGTTTCAATAGAAACGAGGTCGTCTTTCTTCAGGAGGCAGGGTGACTTCAGGTAGGAGGTCCTGAATGGAAGGAGAAGCTTACTGTTTCTCTCTGTACAGCTCAAACTAGGGAATGAGAACGAATTCCACGGCCTATTGGAACTTGCTTAAAGGTGCTCGTGAACCTGGGCGATTGCTGGCTATATCAAGATGTCCCAATAAGAGTGCACTGTGTTACCCTACACTCGACATACACACTGTGAGTCTGAAAGCTCCTGGCCTGGATATTGCTTAGAAGGGCCAGGGGAGCCTGAGGGTACTCAGTGTTCTTGCAGGGAATAGGGTTTCCAGGCGAGGCACCTGGGTGTCCTGAAAAGCGTACTGGCTTTAAAATGCTGAAGATATGCGTCTACGGCCACATGGAAACTGCTACACGCCTCCGCTTCTGCAAAGCATTTCATGGCCTTACCTCGAGGCAAGTTCTCACGTTTCTTGCCCTGTGAACGACACAGCATGTTAAGATGCTGTATTTCTCCTTGAATAGAGTGACTTCAGGTACGAGGTCCTCGATAAATTCTAAGCAGAGTGTTTTCTCTGGCCAGCTCTGACGAGGGCAATGTCGAAGACTTCCAGGGCATGTTGGACTGCCTAGAAATGTAGTTCTGATGCTGTTCGAGTGCTCTGGAAATGTAGCTCTCCTGAAGTAACGTATAGTGTGTTGCCCGAGACTCTGCAGACACAGAGAGCCTCCGTGGGACGTATGGGACTGAGTGCTGCTCAGCAGGCCCACAGGGGTGTGGAGGGAGTCAGTGATCTTGGAACCAAAATGATGCTCACCCGAAGGGCGTAGGAGTCCTGAAAGGGGTAATTCTTTTCAATAAAACAGACCTCCACTAAGAGCTCATGGAAAGAGCTGCATGCCTCCCTTTCTGCAGGGCTACTCAGGGCCTTACCTCGAGGCAGGGACTCACGTTGAGATTCCCTTTAGCTCTAGAGGATGGCAAGGAGAGCCCCACCCCGGCCAATGAAGCTCCGTCTGTACCCAGAGAAAACTCATTTTTTTCCCAGACACATGCCTACAGTGGCCAGAGGACTGTCAACAGCAGAGAATTTCAGGGAGCTTCACGGAAGCAAGAATGGAGGTTTCCAAACGGAAAGCAAGGCTAGTACCCTCATGACCCCATTTCCATGGGCACAGGCAGCATTCATCTCTGTGGTTTTTAACAAGTCAAATGAGACACAGAGTACACAGTTGTTGCTTCCCTGAATCAACTTCTCGAGGCACGGTGTTCTGCAACTAGTGAACGGCCTCACCAAGGAAATCCCTGGCTAGGACTCTGGACCCGTGCCGCTTCAAAAGCCTGCCGTGTTACAGGAAAAACTGTGCTTTAGTTGCAATAGAAAGAAGGTCGTCTTTCTTCAAGAGGCAGGGTGACTTCAGGTAGGAGGTCCTGAATGGAAGGAGAAGCTTACTGTTTCTCTCTGTACAGCTCAAACTAGGGAATGAGAGCGACTTCCACGGCATGTTGGAACTTGTTGAACATTGCTCTTGAACCTGTGCGAGTGCTGTGAATCAAGATATCACAAGAAAGAGTGCAGTGTGTTGCCCATGACTCAGCAGACACAGAGGACCTCCGAGGACCAATGTGCCTCGTTGTTGCTCAGCAGGCCTACAGGGGTGTGGAGATACTCAGAGACCTTGGAACAAAAATGATGCTCAACCGAGGGGCCTAGGAGTCCTGAAAAAAGGTACTTCATTTAAAGTAAACCAGAAGAACGACTAAGAGCTAATGGAAAGAGCTGCATGCCTCCCGTTCTGCAGGGCTACTCAGGGCCTTACCTCGAGCCAAGGGCTCACGTTTAGATTCCCTTTAGCTCTAGAGCATGGCAAGGTGCGCCCCACCGCGGCCAATGAAGTTCCGTGTGTAGCCAGAGAAAACTCATTTTCTTCCCAGACACATGCCTACAGTGGCCAGAGGCCTGTCAACAGCAGAGAATTTCAGGGAGTTTCACGGAAGCTAGAATGGAGGTTTCCAAACGAAAAGCAAGGCTAGTCCCATCATGCCCCCATTTCCATGGGCACAGGCAGCATACATCTCTGTGGTTTTTAACAAGTCAAATGAGACACAGAGTACACAGTTGTTGCTTCCCTGAATCAACTTCTCGAGGCAGGGTGTTCTGCATCTGGTGCACGGCCACACCAAGGAAAGCCGTAGCTAGGCCTCTGGGCGCGTGCCGCTTGAAAAGCCTGCCATGCTACAGGAAAAACTGTGCTTTAGTTTCAATAGAAACGAGGTCGTCTTTCTTCAGGAGGCAGGGTGACTTCAGGTAGGAGGTCCTGAATGGAAGGAGAAGCTTACTGTTTCTCTCTGTACAGCTCAAACTAGGGAATGAGAACGAATTCCACGGCCTATTGGAACTTGCTTAAAGATGCTCGTGAACCTGGGCGATTGCTGGCTATATCAAGATGTCCCAATAAGAGTGCACTGTGTTACCCTACACTCGACATACACACTGTGAGTCTGAAAGCTCCTGGCCTGGAAGTTGCTTAGAATGGCCAGGGGAGCCTGAGGGTACTCAGTGTTCTTGCAGGGAATAGGGTTTCCAGGCGAGGCACCTGGGTGTCCTGAAAAGCGTACTGGCTTTAAAATGCTGAAGATATGCGTCTACGGCCACATGGAAACTGCTACACGCCTCCGCTTCTGCAAAGCATTTCATGGCCTTACCTCGAGGCAAGTTCTCACGTTTCTTGCCCTGTGAACGACACAGCATGTTAAGATGCTGTATTTCTCCTTGAATAGAGTGACTTCAGGTACGAGGTCCTCGATAAATTCTAAGCAGAGTGTTTTCTCTGGGCAGCTCTGACGAGGGCAATGTCGAAGACTTCCAGGGCATGTTGGACTGCCTTGAAATGTAGTTTTGATGCTGTTCGAGTGCTCTGGAAATGTAGCTCTCCTGAAGTAACGTATAGTGTGTTGCCCGAGACTCTGCAGACACAGAGAGCCTCCGTGGGACGTATGGGACTCAATGCTGCTCAGCAGGCCCACAGGGGTGTGGAGGGAGTCAGTGATCTTGGAACCAAAATGATGCTCACCCGAAGGGCGTAGGAGTCCTGAAAGGGGTAATTCTTTTCAATAAAACAGACCTCCACTAAGAGCTCATGGAAAGAGCTGCATGCCTCCCTTTCTGCAGGGCTACTCAGGGCCTTACCTCGAGGCAGGGACTCACGTTGAGATTCCCTTTAGCTCTAGAGGATGGCAAGGAGAGCCCCACCCCGGCCAATGAAGCTCCGTGTGTACCCAGAGAAAACTCATTTTTTTCCCAGACACATGCCTACAGTGGCCAGAGGACTGTCAACAGCACAGAATTTCAGGGAGCTTCACGGAAGCAAGAATGGAGGTTTCCAAACGGAAAGCAAGGCTAGTACCCTCATGACCCCATTTCCATGGGCACAGGCAGCATTCATCTCTGTGGTTTTTAACAAGTCAAATGAGACACAGAGTACACAGTTGTTGCTTCCCTGAATCAACTTCTCGAGGCACGGTGTTCTGCAACTAGTGAACGGCCTCACCAAGGAAATCCCTGGCTAGGACTCTGGACCCGTGCCGCTTCAAAAGCCTGCCGTGCTACAGGAAAAACTGTGCTTTAGTTGCAATAGAAAGAAGGTCGTCTTTCTTCAAGAGGCAGGGTGACTTCAGGTAGGAGGTCCTGAATGGAAGGAGAAGCTTACTGTTTCTCTCTGTACAGCTCAAACTAGGGAATGAGAGCGACTTCCACGGCATGTTGGAACTTGTTGAACATTGCTCTTGAACCTGTGCGAGTGCTGTGAATCAAGATATCACAAGAAAGAGTGCAGTGTGTTGCCCATGACTCAGCAGACACAGAGGACCTCCGAGGACCAATGTGCCTCGTTGTTGCTCAGCAGGCCTACAGGGGTGTGGAGATACTCAGAGACCTTGGAACAAAAATGATGCTCAACCGAGGGGCCTAGGAGTCCTGAAAAAAGGTACTTCATTTAAAGTAAACCAGAAGAGCGACTAAGAGCTAATGGAAAGAGCTGCATGCCTCCCGTTCTGCAGGGCTACTCAGGGCCTTACCTCGAGCCAAGGGCTCACGTTTAGATTCCCTTTAGCTCTAGAGCATGGCAAGGTGCGCCCCACCCCGGCCAATGAAGTTCCGTGTGTAGCCAGAGAAAACTCATTTTCTTCCCAGACACATGCCTACAGTGGCCAGAGGCCTGTCAACAGCAGAGAATTTCAGGGAGCTTCACGGAAGCTAGAATGGAGGTTTCCAAACGAAAAGCAAGGCTAGTCCCATCATGCCCCCATTTCCATGGGCACAGGCAGCATACATCTCTGTGGTTTTTAACAAGTCAAATGAGACACAGAGTACACAGTTGTTGCTTCCCTGAATCAACTTCTCGAGGCAGGGTGTTCTGCCTCTGGTGAACGGCCACACCAAGGAAAGCCCTAGCTAGGCCTCTGGGCCCGTGCCTCTTCAAAAGCCTGCCGTGCTACAGGAAAATCTGTGCTTTAGTTTCAATAGAAACGAGGTCGTCTTTCTTCAGGAGGCAGGGTGACTTCAGGTAGGAGGTCCTGAATGGAAGGAGAAGCTTACTGTTTCTCTCTGTACAGCTCAAACTAGGGAATGAGAACGAATTCCACGGCCTTTTGGAACTTGCTTAAAGGTGCTCGTGAACCTGGGCGATTGCTGGCTATATCAAGATGTCCCAATAAGAGTGCACTGTGTTACCCTACACTCGACATACACACTGTGAGTCTGAAAGCTCCTGGCCTGGATATTGCTTAGCAGGGCCAGGGGAGCCTGAGGGTACTCAGTGTTCTTGCAGGGAATAGGGTTTCCAGGCGAGGCACCTGGGTGTCCTGAAAAGCGTACTGGCTTTAAAATGCTGAAGATATGCGTCTACGGCCACATGGAAACTGCTACACGCCTCCGCTTCTGCAAAGCATTTCATGGCCTTACCTCGAGGCAAGTTCTCACGTTTCTTGCCCTGTGAACGACACAGCATGTTAAGATGCTGTATTTCTCCTTGAATAGAGTGACTTCAAGTACGAGGTCCTCGATAAATTCTAAGCAGAGTGTTTTCTCTGGGCAGCTCTGACGAGGGCAATGTCGAAGACTTCCAGGGCATGTTGGACTGCCTAGAAATGTAGTTTTGATGCTGTTCGAGTGCTCTGGAAATGTAGCTCTCCTGAAGTAACGTATAGTGTGTTGCCCGAGACTCTGCAGACACAGAGAGCCTCCGTGGGACGTATGGGACTCAATGCTGCTCAGCAGGCCCACAGGGGTGTGGAGGGAGTCAGTGATCTTGGAACCAAAATGATGCTCACCCGAAGGGCGTAGGAGTCCTGAAAGGGGTAATTCTTTTCAATAAAACAGAACTCCACTAAGAGCTCATGGAAAGAGCTGCATGCCTCCCTTTCTGCAGGGCTACTCAGGGCCTTACCTCGAGGCAGGGACTCACGTTGAGATTCCCTTTAGCTCTAGAGGATGGCAAGGAGAGCCCCACCCTGGCCAATGAAGCTCCGTGTGTACCCAGAGAAAACTCATTTTTTTCCCAGACACATGCCTACAGTGGCCAGAGGACTGTCAACAGCAGAGAATTTCAGGGAGCTTCACGGAAGCAAGAATGGAGGTTTCCAAACGGAAAGCAAGGCTAGTACCCTCATGACCCCATTTCCATGGACACAGGCAGCATTCATCTCTGTGGTTTTTAACAAGTCAAATGAGACACAGAGTACACAGTTGTTGCTTCCCTGAATCAACTTCTCGAGGCACGGTGTTCTGCAACTAGTGAACGGCCTCACCAAGGAAATCCCTGGCTAGGACTCTGGACCCGTGCCGCTTCAAAAGCCTGCCGTGCTACAGGAAAAACTGTGCTTTAGTTGCAATAGAAAGAAGGTCGTCTTTCTTCAAGAGGCAGGGTGACTTCAGGTAGGAGGTCCTGAATGGAAGGAGAAGCTTACTGTTTCTCTCTGTACAGCTCAAACTAGGGAATGAGAGCGACTTCCACGGCATGTTGGAACTTGTTGAACATTGCTCTTGAACCTGTGCGAGTGCTGTGAATCAAGATATCACAAGAAAGAGTGCAGTGTGTTGCCCATGACTCAGCAGACACAGAGGACCTCCGAGGACCAATGTGCCTCGTTGTTGCTCAGCAGGCCTACAGGGGTGTGGAGATACTCAGAGACCTTGGAACAAAAATGATGCTCAACCGAGGGGCCTAGGAGTCCTGAAAAAAGGTACTTCATTTAAAGTAAACCAGAAGAGCGACTAAGAGCTAATGGAAAGAGCTGCATGCCTCCCGTTCTGCAGGGCTACTCAGGGCCTTACCTCGAGCCAAGGGCTCACGTTTAGATTCCCTTTAGCTCTAGAGCATGGCAAGGTGCGCCCCACCCCGGCCAATGAAGTTCCGTGTGTAGCCAGAGAAAACTCATTTTCTTCCCAGACACATGCCTACAGTGGCCAGAGGCCTGTCAACAGCAGAGAATTTCAGGGAGCTTCACGGAAGCTAGAATGGAGGTTTCCAAACGAAAAGCAAGGCTAGTCCCATCATGCCCCCATTTCCATGGGCACAGGCAGCATACATCTCTGTGGTTTTTAACAAGTCAAATGAGACACAGAGTACACAGTTGTTGCTTCCCTGAATCAACTTCTCGAGGCAGGGTGTTCTGCCTCTGGTGAACGGCCACACCAAGGAAAGCCCTAGCTAGGCCTCTGGGCCCGTGCCTCTTCAAAAGCCTGCCGTGCTACAGGAAAATCTGTGCTTTAGTTTCAATAGAAACGAGGTCGTCTTTCTTCAGGAGGCAGGGTGACTTCAGGTAGGAGGTCCTGAATGGAAGGAGAAGCTTACTGTTTCTCTCTGTACAGCTCAAACTAGGGAATGAGAACGAATTCCACGGCCTTTTGGAACTTGCTTAAAGGTGCTCGTGAACCTGGGCGATTGCTGGCTATATCAAGATGTCCCAATAAGAGTGCACTGTGTTACCCTACACTCGACATACACACTGTGAGTCTGAAAGCTCCTGGCCTGGAAGTTGCTTAGAATGGCCAGGGGAGCCTGAGGGTACTCAGTGTTCTTGCAGGGAATAGGGTTTCCAGGCGAGGCACCTGGGTGTCCTGAAAAGCGTACTGGCTTTAAAATGCTGAAGATATGCGTCTACGGCCACATGGAAACTGCTACACGCCTCCGCTTCTGCAAAGCATTTCATGGCCTTACCTCGAGGCAAGTTCTCACGTTTCTTGCCCTGTGAACGACACAGCATGTTAAGATGCTGTATTTCTCCTTGAATAGAGTGACTTCAGGTACGAGGTCCTCGATAAATTCTAAGCAGAGTGTTTTCTCTGGGCAGCTCTGACGAGGGCAATGTCGAAGACTTCCAGGGCATGTTGGACTGCCTAGAAATGTAGTTCTGATGCTGTTCGAGTGCTCTGGAAATGTAGCTCTCCTGAAGTAACGTATAGTGTGTTGCCCGAGACTCTGCAGACACAGAGAGCCTCCGTGGGACGTATGGGACTCAATGCTGCTCAGCAGGCCCACAGGGGTGTGGAGGGAGTCAGTGATCTTGGAACCAAAATGATGCTCACCCGAAGGGCGTAGGAGTCCTGAAAGGGGTAATTCTTTTCAATAAAACAGACCTCCACTAAGAGCTCATGGAAAGAGCTGCATGCCTCCCTTTCTGCAGGGCTACTCAGGGCCTTACCTCGAGGCAGGGACTCACGTTGAGATTCCCTTTAGCTCTAGAGGATGGCAAGGAGAGCCCCACCCCGGCCAATGAAGCTCCGTGTGTACCCAGAGAAAACTCATTTTTTTCCCAGACACATGCCTACAGTGGCCAGAGGACTGTCAACAGCAGAGAATTTCAGGGAGCTTCACGGAAGCAAGAATGGAGGTTTCCAAACGGAAAGCAAGGCTAGTACCCTCATGACCCCATTTCCATGGGCACAGGCAGCATTCATCTCTGTGGTTTTTAACAAGTCAAATGAGACACAGAGTACACAGTTGTTGCTTCCCTGAATCAACTTCTCGAGGCACGGTGTTCTGCAACTAGTGAACGGCCTCACCAAGGAAATCCCTGGCTAGGACTCTGGACCCGTGCCGCTTCAAAAGCCTGCCGTGCTACAGGAAAAACTGTGCTTTAGTTGCAATACAAAGAAGGTCGTCTTTCTTCAAGAGGCAGGGTGACTTCAGGTAGGAGGTCCTGAATGGAAGGAGAAGCTTACTGTTTCTCTCTGTACAGCTCAAACTAGGGAATGAGAGCGACTTCCACGGCATGTTGGAACTTGTTGAACATTGCTCTTGAACCTGTGCGAGTGCTGTGAATCAAGATATCACAAGAAAGAGTGCAGTGTGTTGCCCATGACTCAGCAGACACAGAGGACCTCCGAGGACCAATGTGCCTCGTTGTTGCTCAGCAGGCCTACAGGGGTGTGGAGATACTCAGAGCCCTTGGAACAAAAATGATGCTCAACCGAGGGGCCTAGGAGTCCTGAAAAAAGGTACTTCATTTAAAGTAAACCCGAAGAGCGACTAAGAGCTAATGGAAAGAGCTGCATGCCTCCCGTTCTGCAGGGCTACTCAGGGCCTTACCTCGAGCCAAGGGCTCACGTTTAGATTCCCTTTAGCTCTAGAGCATGGCAAGGTGCGCCCCACCCCGGCCAAGGAAGTTCCGTGTGTAGCCAGAGAAAACTCATTTTCTTCCCAGACACATGCCTACAGTGGCCAGAGGCCTGTCAACAGCAGAGAATTTCAGGGAGCTTCACGGAAGCTAGAATGGAGGTTTCCAAACGAAAAGCAAGGCTAGTCCCATCATGCCCCCATTTCCATGGGCACAGGCAGCATACATCTCTGTGGTTTTTAACAAGTCAAATCAGACACAGAGTACACAGTTGTTGCTTCCCTGAATCAACTTCTCGAGGCAGGGTGTTCTGCATCTAGTGAACGGCCACACCAAGGAAAGCCCTAGCTAGGCCTCTGGGCCCGTGCCTCTTCAAAAGCCTGCCGTGCTACAGGAAAAACTGTGCTTTAGTTTCAATAGAAACGAGGTCGTCTTTCTTCAGGAGGCAGGGTGACTTCAGGTAGGAGGTCCTGAATGAAAGGAGAAGCTTACTGTTTCTCTCTGTACAGCTCAAACTAGGGAATGAGAACGAATTCCACGGCCTATTGGAACTTGCTTAAAGGTGCTCGTGAACCTGGGCGATTGCTGGCTATATCAAGATGTCCCAATAAGAGTGCACTGTGTTACCCTACACTCGACATACACACTGTGAGTCTGAAAGCTCCTGGCCTGGATATTGCTTAGAAGGGCCAGGGGAGCCTGAGGGTACTCAGTGTTCTTGCAGGGAATAGGGTTTCCAGGCGAGGCACCTGGGTGTCCTGAAAAGCGTACTGGCTTTAAAATGCTGAAGATATGCGTCTACGGCCACATGGAAACTGCTACACGCCTCCGCTTCTGCAAAGCATTTCATGGCCTTACCTCGAGGCAAGTTCTCACGTTTCTTGCCCTGTGAACGACACAGCATGTTAAGATGCTGTATTTCTCCTTGAATAGAGTGACTTCAGGTACGAGGTCCTCGATAAATTCTAAGCAGAGTGTTTTCTCTGGGCAGCTCTGACGAGGGCAATGTCGAAGACTTCCAGGGCATGTTGGACTGCCTAGAAATGTAGTTTTGATGCTGTTCGAGTGCTCTGGAAATGTAGCTCTCCTGAAGTAACGTATAGTGTGTTGCCCGAGACTCTGCAGACACAGAGAGCCTCCGTGGGACGTATGGGACTCAATGCTGCTCAGCAGGCCCACAGGGGTGTGGAGGGAGTCAGTGATCTTGGAACCAAAATGATGCTCACCCGAAGGGCGTAGGAGTCCTGAAAGGGGTAATTCTTTTCAATAAAACAGACCTCCACTAAGAGCTCATGGAAAGAGCTGCATGCCTCCCTTTCTGCAGGGCTACTCAGGGCCTTACCTCGAGGCAGGGACTCACGTTGAGATTCCCTTTAGCTCTAGAGGATGGCAAGGAGAGCCCCACCCCGGCCAATGAAGCTCCGTGTGTACCCAGAGAAAACTCATTTTTTTCCCAGACACATGCCTACAGTGGCCAGAGGACTGTCAACAGCAGAGAATTTCAGGGAGCTTCACGGAAGCAAGAATGGAGGTTTCCAAACGGAAAGCAAGGCTAGTACCCTCATGACCCCATTTCCATGGGCACAGGCAGCATTCATCTCTGTGGTTTTTAACAAGTCAAATGAGACACAGAGTACACAGTTGTTGCTTCCCTGAATCAACTTCTCGAGGCAGGGTGTTCTGCATCTGTTGCACGGCCACACCAAGGAGAGCCGTAGCTAGGCCTCTTTGCGCGTGCCTCTTCAAAAGCCTGCCATGCTACAGGAAAAACTGTGCTTCAGTTTCAATAGAAACGAGGTCGTCTTTTTTCAGGAGGCAGGGTGACTTCAGGTAGGAGGTCCTGAATGGAAGGAGAAGCTTACTGTTTCTCTCTGTACAGCTCAAACTAGGGAATGAGAACGAATTCCACGGCCTATTGGAACTTGCTTAAAGGTGCTCGTGAACCTGGGCGATTGCTGGCTATATCAAGATGTCCCAATAAGAGTGCACTGTGTTACCCTACACTCGACATACACACTGTGAGTCTGAAAGCTCCTGGCCTGGAAGTTGCTTAGAATGGCCAGGGGAGCCTGAGGGTACTCAGTGTTCTTGCAGGGAATAGGGTTTCCAGGCGAGGCACCTGGGTGTCCTGAAAAGCGTACTGGCTTTAAAATGCTGAAGATATGCGTCTACGGCCACATGGAAACTGCTACACGCCTCCGCTTCTGCAAAGCATTTCATGGCCTTACCTCGAGGCAAGTTCTCACGTTTCTTGCCCTGTGAACGACACAGCATGTTAAGATGCTGTATTTCTCCTTGAATAGAGTGACTTCAGGTACGAGGTCCTCGATAAATTCTAAGCAGAGTGTTTTCTCTGGGCAGCTCTGACGAGGGCAATGTCGAAGATTTCCAGGGCATGTTGGACTGCCTTGAAATGTAGTTTTGATGCTGTTCGAGTGCTCTGGAAATGTAGCTCTCCTGAAGTAACGTATAGTGTGTTGCCCGAGACTCTGCAGACACAGAGAGCCTCCGTGGGACGTATGGGACTCAATGCTGCTCAGCAGGCCCACAGGGGTGTGGAGGGAGTCAGTGATCTTGGAACCAAAATGATGCTCACCCGAAGGGCGTAGGAGTCCTGAAAGGGGTAATTCTTTTAAATAAAACAGACCTCCACTAAGAGCTCATGGAAAGAGCTGCATGCCTCCCTTTCTGCAGGGCTACTCAGGGCCTTACCTCGAGGCAGGGACTCACGTTGAGATTCCCTTTAGCTCTAGAGGATGGCAAGGAGAGCCCCACCCCGGCCAATGAAGCTCCGTCTGTACCCAGAGAAAACTCATTTTTTTCCCAGACACATGCCTACAGTGGCCAGAGGACTGTCAACAGCAGAGAATTTCAGGGAGCTTCACGGAAGCAAGAATGGAGGTTTCCAAACGGAAAGCAAGGCTAGTACCCTCATGACCCCATTTCCATGGGCACAGGCAGCATTCATCTCTGTGGTTTTTAACAAGTCAAATGAGACACAGAGTACACAGTTGTTGCTTCCCTGAATCAACTTCTCGAGGCACAGTGTTCTGCAACTAGTGAAGGGCCTCACCAAGGAAATCCCTGGCTAGGACTCTGGACCCGTGCCGCTTCAAAAGCCTGCCGTGCTACAGGAAAAACTGTGCTTTAGTTGCAATAGAAAGAAGGTCGTCTTTCTTCAAGAGGCAGGGTGACTTCAGGTAGGAGGTCCTGAATGGAAGGAGAAGCTTACTGTTTCTCTCTGTACAGCTCAAACTAGGGAATGAGAGCGACTTCCACGGCATGTTGGAACTTGTTGAACATTGCTCTTGAACCTGTGCGAGTGCTGTGAATCAAGATATCACAAGAAAGAGTGCAGTGTGTTGCCCATGACTCAGCAGACACAGAGGACCTCCGAGGACCAATGTGCCTCGTTGTTGCTCAGCAGGCCTACAGGGGTGTGGAGATACTCAGAGCCCTTGGAACAAAAATGATGCTCAACCGAGGGGCCTAGGAGTCCTGAAAAAAGGTACTTCATTTAAAGTAAACCCGAAGAGCGACTAAGAGCTAATGGAAAGAGCTGCATGCCTCCCGTTCTGCAGGGCTACTCAGGGCCTTACCTCGAGCCAGGGGCTCACGTTTAGATTCCCTTTAGCTCTAGAGCATGGCAAGGTGCGCCCCACCCCGGCCAAGGAAGTTCCGTGTGTAGCCAGAGAAAACTCATTTTCTTCCCAGACACATGCCTACAGTGGCCAGAGGCCTGTCAACAGCAGAGAATTTCAGGGAGCTTCACCGAAGCTAGAATGGAGGTTTCCAAACGAAAAGCAAGGCTAGTCCCATCATGCCCCCATTTCCATGGGCACAGGCAGCATACATCTCTGTGGTTTTTAACAAGTCAAATCAGACACAGAGTACACAGTTGTTGCTTCCCTGAATCAACTTCTCGAGGCAGGGTGTTCTGCATCTAGTGAACGGCCACACCAAGGAAAGCCCTAGCTAGGCCTCTGGGCCCGTGCCTCTTCAAAAGCCTGCCGTGCTACAGGAAAAACTGTGCTTTAGTTTCAATAGAAACGAGGTCGTCTTTCTTCAGGAGGCAGGGTGACTTCAGGTAGGAGGTCCTGAATGAAAGGAGAAGCTTACTGTTTCTCTCTGTACAGCTCAAACTAGGGAATGAGAACGAATTCCACGGCCTATTGGAACTTGCTTAAAGGTGCTCGTGAACCTGGGCGATTGCTGGCTATATCAAGATGTCCCAATAAGAGTGCACTGTGTTACCCTACACTCGACATACACACTGTGAGTCTGAAAGCTCCTGGCCTGGATATTGCTTAGAAGGGCCAGGGGAGCCTGAGGGTACTCAGTGTTCTTGCAGGGAATAGGGTTTCCAGGCGAGGCACCTGGGTGTCCTGAAAAGCGTACTGGCTTTAAAATGCTGAAGATATGCGTCTACGGCCACATGGAAACTGCTACACGCCTCCGCTTCTGCAAAGCATTTCATGGCCTTACCTCGAGGCAAGTTCTCACGTTTCTTGCCCTGTGAACGACACAGCATGTTAAGATGCTGTATTTCTCCTTGAATAGAGTGACTTCAGGTACGAGGTCCTCGATAAATTCTAAGCAGAGTGTTTTCTCTGGGCAGCTCTGACGAGGGCAATGTCGAAGACTTCCAGGGCATGTTGGACTGCCTAGAAATGTAGTTTTGATGCTGTTCGAGTGCTCTGGAAATGTAGCTCTCCTGAAGTAACGTATAGTGTGTTGCCCGAGACTCTGCAGACACAGAGAGCCTCCGTGGGACGTATGGGACTCAATGCTGCTCAGCAGGCCCACAGGGGTGTGGAGGGAGTCAGTGATCTTGGAACCAAAATGATGCTCACCCGAAGGGCGTAGGAGTCCTGAAAGGGGTAATTCTTTTCAATAAAACAGACCTCCACTAAGAGCTCATGGAAAGAGCTGCATGCCTCCCTTTCTGCAGGGCTACTCAGGGCCTTACCTCGAGGCAGGGACTCACGTTGAGATTCCCTTTAGCTCTAGAGGATGGCAAGGAGAGCCCCACCCCGGCCAATGAAGCTCCGTGTGTACCCAGAGAAAACTCATTTTTTTCCCAGACACATGCCTACAGTGGCCAGAGGACTGTCAACAGCAGAGAATTTCAGGGAGCTTCACGGAAGCAAGAATGGAGGTTTCCAAACGGAAAGCAAGGCTAGTACCCTCATGACCCCATTTCCATGGGCACAGGCAGCATTCATCTCTGTGGTTTTTAACAAGTCAAATGAGACACAGAGTACACAGTTGTTGCTTCCCTGAATCAACTTCTCGAGGCACGGTGTTCTGCAACTAGTGAACGGCCTCACCAAGGAAATCCCTGGCTAGGACTCTGGACCCGTGCCGCTTCAAAAGCCTGCCGTGCTACAGGAAAAACTGTGCTTTAGTTGCAATAGAAAGAAGGTCGTCTTTCTTCAAGAGGCAGGGTGACTTCAGGTAGGAGGTCCTGAATGGAAGGAGAAGCTTACTGTTTCTCTCTGTACAGCTCAAACTAGGGAATGAGAGCGACTTCCACGGCATGTTGGAACTTGTTGAACATTGCTCTTGAACCTGTGCGAGTGCTGTGAATCAAGATATCACAAGAAAGAGTGCAGTGTGTTGCCCATGACTCAGCAGACACAGAGGACCTCCGAGGACCAATGTGCCTCGTTGTTGCTCAGCAGGCCTACAGGGGTGTGGAGATACTCAGAGACCTTGGAACAAAAATGATGCTCAACCGAGGGGCCTAGGAGTCCTGAAAAAAGGTACTTCATTTAAAGTAAACCAGAAGAGCGACTAAGAGCTAATGGAAAGAGCTGCATGCCTCCCGTTCTGCAGGGCTACTCAGGGCCTTACCTCGAGCCAAGGGCTCACGTTTAGATTCCCTTTAGCTCTAGAGCATGGCAAGGTGCGCCCCACCCCGGCCAAGGAAGTTCCGTGTGTAGCCAGAGAAAACTCATTTTCTTCCCAGACACATGCCTACAGTGGCCAGAGGCCTGTCAACAGCAGAGAATTTCAGGGAGCTTCACGGAAGCTAGAATGGAGGTTTCCAAACGAAAAGCAAGGCTCGTCCCATCATGCCCCCATTTCCATGGGCACAGGCAGCATACATCTCTGTGGTTTTTAACAAGTCAAATGAGACACAGAGTACACAGTTGTTGCTTCCCTGAATCAACTTCTCGAGGCAGGGTGTTCTGCATCTGGTGCACGGCCACACCAAGGAAAGCCCTAGCTAGGCCTCTGGGCCCGTGCCTCTTCAAAAGCCTGCCGTGCTACAGGAAAAACTGTGCTTTAGTTTCAATAGGAACGAGGTCGTCTTTCTTCAGGAGGCAGCGTGACTTCAGGTAGGAGGTCCTGAATGGAAGGAGAAGCTTACTGTTTCTCTCTGTACAGCTCAAACTAGGGAATGAGAACGAATTTCACGGCCTATTGGAATTTGCTTAAAGGTGCTCGTGAACCTAGGCGATTGCTGGCTATATCAAGATGTCCCAATAAGAGTGCCCTGTGTTACCCTACACTCGACATACACACTGTGAGTCTGAAAGCTCCTGGCCTGGATATTGCTTAGAAGGGCCAGGATAGCCTGAGGGTACTCAGTGTTCTTGCAGGGAATAGGGTTTCCAGGCGAGGCACCTGGGTGTCCTGAAAAGCGTACTGGCTTTAAAATGCTGAAGATATGCTTCTACGGCCACATGGAAACTGCTACACGCCTCCGCTTCTGCAAAGCATTTCATGGCCTTACCTCGAGGCAAGTTCTCACGTTTCTTGCCCTGTGAACGACACAGCATGTTAAGATGCTGTATTTCTCCTTGAATAGAGTGACTTCAGGTACGAGGTCCTCGATAAATTCTAAGCAGAGTGTTTTCTCTGGGCAGCTCTGACGAGGGCAATGTCGAAGACTTCCAGGGCATGTTGGACTGCCTAGAAATGTAGTTTTGATGCTGTTCGAGTGCTCTGGAAATGTAGCTCTCCTGAAGTAACGTATAGTGTGTTGCCCGAGACTCTGCAGACACAGAGAGCCTCCGTGGGACGTATGGGACTCAATGCTGCTCAGCAGGCCCACAGGGGTGTGGAGGGAGTCAGTGATCTTGGAACCAAAACGATGCTCACCCGAAGGGCGTAGGAGTCCTGAAAGGGGTAATTCTTTTCAATAAAACAGACCTCCACTAAGAGCTCATGGAAAGAGCTGCATGCCTCCCTTTCTGCAGGGCTACTCAGGGCCTTACCTCGAGGCAGGGACTCACGTTGAGATTCCCTTTAGCTCTAGAGGATGGCAAGGAGAGCCCCACCCCGGCCAATGAAGCTCCGTCTGTACCCAGAGAAAACTCATTTTTTTCTCAGACACATGCCTACAGTGGCCAGAGGACTGTCAACAGCAGAGAATTTCAGGGAGCTTCACGGAAGCAAGAATGGAGGTTTCCAAACGGAAAGCAAGGCTAGTACCCTCATGACCCCATTTCCATGGGCACAGGCAGCATTCATCTCTGTGGTTTTTAACAAGTCAAATGAGACACAGAGTACACAGTTGTTGCTTCCCTGAATCAACTTCTCGAGGCACGGTGTTCTGCAACTAGTGAACGGCCTCACCAAGGAAATCCCTGGCTAGGACTCTGGACCCGTGCCGCTTCAAAAGCCTGCCGTGCTACAGGAACAACTGTGCTTTAGTTGCAATAGAAAGAAGGTCGTCTTTCTTCAAGAGGCAGGGTGACTTCAGGTAGGAGGTCCTGAATGAAAGGAGAAGCTTACTGCTTCTCTCTGTACAGCTCAAACTAGGGAATGAGAGCGACTTCCACGGCATGTTGGAACTTGTTGAACATTGCTCTTGAACCTGTGCGAGTGCTGTGAATCAAGATATCACAAGAAAGAGTGCAGTGTGTTGCCCATGACTCAGCAGACACAGAGGACCTCCGAGGACCAATGTGCCTCGTTGTTGCTCAGCAGGCCTACAGGGGTGTGGAGATACTCAGAGACCTTGGAACAAAAATGATGCTCAACCGAGGGGCCTAGGAGTCCTGAAAAAAGGTACTTCATTTAAAGTAAACCAGAAGAGCGACTAAGAGCTAATGGAAAGAGCTGCATGCCTCCCGTTCTGCAGGGCTACTCAGGGCCTTACCTCGAGCCAAGGGCTCACGTTTAGATTCCCTTTAGCTCTAGAGCATGGCAAGGTGCGCCCCACCCCGGCCAATGAAGTTCCGTGTGTAGCCAGAGAAAACTCATTTTCTTCCCAGACACATGCCTACAGTGGCCAGAGGCCTGTCAACAGCAGAGAATTTCAGGGAGCTTCACGGAAGCTAGAATGGAGGTTTCCAAACGAAAAGCAAGGCTAGTCCCATCATGCCCCCATTTCCATGGGCACAGGCAGCATACATCTCTGTGGGTTTTAACAAGTCAAATGAGACACAGAGTACACAGTTGTTGCTTCCCTGAATCAACTTCTCGAGGCAGGGTGTTCTGCATCTGGTGCACGGCCACACCAAGGAAAGCCCTAGCTAGGCCTCTGGGCGCGTGCCTCTTCAAAAGCCTGCCGTGCTACAGGAAAAACTGTGCTTCAGTTTCAATAGAAACGAGGTCGTCTTTCTTCAGGAGGCAGGGTGACTTCAGGTAGGAGGTCCTGAATGGAAGGAGAAGCTTACTGTTTCTCTCTGTACAGCTCAAACTAGGGAATGAGAACGAATTCCACGGCCTATTGGAACTTGCTTAAAGGTGCTCGTGAACCTGGGCGATTGCTGGCTATATCAAGATGTCCCAATAAGAGTGCACTGTGTTACCCTACACTCGACATACACACTGTGAGTCTGAAAGCTCCTGGCCTGGAAGTTGCTTAGAATGGCCAGGGGAGCCTGAGGGTACTCAGTGTTCTTGCAGGGAATAGGGTTTCCAGGCGAGGCACCTGGGTGTCCTGAAAAGCGTACTGGCTTTAAAATGCTGAAGATATGAGTCTACGGCCACATGGAAACTGCTACACGCCTCCGCTTCTGCAAAGCATTTCATGGCCTTACCTCGAGGCAAGTTCTCACGTTTCTTGCCCTGTGAACGACACAGCATGTTAAGATGCTGTATTTCTCCTTGAATAGAGTGACTTCAGGTACGAGGTCCTCGATAAATTCTAAGCAGAGTGTTTTCTCTGGGCAGCTCTGACGAGGGCAATGTCGAAGACTTCCAGGGCATGTTGGACTGCCTTGAAATGTAGTTTTGATGCTGTTCGAGTGCTCTGGAAATGTAGCTCTCCTGAAGTAACGTATAGTGTGTTGCCCGAGACTCTGCAGACACAGAGAGCCTCCGTGGGACGTATGGGACTCAATGCTGCTCAGCAGGCCCACAGGGGTGTGGAGGGAGTCAGTGATCTTGGAACCAAAATGATGCTCACCCGAAGGGCGTACGAGTCCTGAAAGGGGTAATTCTTTTCAATAAAACAGACCTCCATTAAGAGCTCATGGAAAGAGCTGCATGCCTCCCTTTCTGCAGGGCTACTCAGGGCCTTACCTCGAGGCAGGGACTCACGTTGAGATTCCCTTTAGCTCTAGAGGATGGCAAGGAGAGCCCCACCCCGGCCAATGAAGCTCCGTCTGTACCCAGAGAAAACTCATTTTTTTCCCAGACACATGCCTACAGTGGCCAGAGGACTGTCAACAGCAGAGAATTTCAGGGAGCTTCACGGAAGCAAGAATGGAGGTTTCCAAACGGAAAGCAAGGCTAGTACCCTCATGACCCCATTTCCATCGACACAGGCAGCATTCATCTCTGTGGTTTTTAACAAGTCAAATGAGACACAGAGTACACAGTTGTTGCTTCCCTGAATCAACTTCTCGAGGCACGGTGTTCTGCAACTAGTGAACGGCCTCACCAAGGAAATCCCTGGCTAGGACTCTGGACCCGTGCCGCTTCAAAAGCCTGCCGTGCGACAGGAAAAACTGTGCTTTAGTTGCAATAGAAAGAAGGTCGTCTTTCTTCAAGAGGCAGGGTGACTTCAGGTAGGTGGTCCTGAATGGAAGGAGAAGCTTACTGTTTCTCTCTGTACAGCTCAAACTAGGGAATGAGAGCGACTTCCACGGCATGTTGGAACTTGTTGAACATTGCTCTTGAACCTGTGCGAGTGCTGTGAATCAAGATATCACAAGAAAGAGTGCAGTGTGTTACCCATGACTCAGCAGACACAGAGGACCTCCGAGGACCAATGTGCCTCGTTGTTGCTCAGCAGGCCTACAGGGGTGTGGAGATACTCAGAGACCTTGGAACAAAAATGATGCTCAACCGAGGGGCCTAGGAGTCCTGAAAAAAGGTACTTCATTTAAAGTAAACCCGAAGAGCGACTAAGAGCTAATGGAAAGAGCTGCATGCCTCCCGTTCTGCAGGGCTACTCAGGGCCTTACCTCGAGCCAAGGGCTCACGTTTAGATTCCCTTTAGCTCTAGAGCATGACAAGGTGCGCCCCACCCCGGCCAAGGAAGTTCCGTGTGTAGCCAGAGAAAACTCATTTTCTTCCCAGACACATGCCTACAGTGGCCAGAGGCCTGTCAACAGCAGAGAATTTCAGGGAGCTTCACCGAATCTAGAATGGAGGTTTCCAAACGAAAAGCAAGGCTAGTCCAATCATGCCCCCATTTCCATGGGCACAGGCAGCATACATCTCTGTGGTTTTTAACAAGTCAAATCAGACACAGAGTACACAGTTGTTGCTTCCCTGAATCAACTTCTCGAGGCAGGGTGTTCTGCATCTAGTGAACGGCCACACCAAGGAAAGCCCTAGCTAGGCCTCTGGGCCCGTGCCTCTTCAAAAGCCTGCCGTGCTACAGGAAAAACTGTGCTTTAGTTTCAATAGAAACGAGGTCGTCTTTCTTCAGGAGGCAGGGTGACTTCAGGTAGGAGGTCCTGAATGAAAGGAGAAGCTTACTGTTTCTCTCTGTACAGTTCAAACTAGGGAATGAGAACGAATTCCACGGCCTATTGGAACTTGCTTAAAGGTGCTCGTGAACCTGGGCGATTGCTGGCTATATCAAGATGTCCCAATAAGAGTGCACTGTGTTACCCTACACTCGACATACACACTGTGAGTCTGAAAGCTCCTGGCCTGGATATTGCTTAGAAGGGCCAGGGGAGCCTGAGGGTACTCAGTGTTCTTGCAGGGAATAGGGTTTCCAGGCGAGGCACCTGGGTGTCCTGAAAAGCGTACTGGCTTTAAAATGCTGAAGATATGCGTCTACGGCCACATGGAAACTGCTACACGCCTCCGCTTCTGCAAAGCATTTCATGGCCTTACCTCGAGGCAAGTTCTCACGTTTCTTGCCCTGTGAACGACACAGCATGTTAAGATGCTGTATTTCTCCTTGAATAGAGTGACTTCAGGTACGAGGTCCTCGATAAATTCTAAGCAGAGTGTTTTCTCTGGGCAGCTCTGACGAGGGCAATGTCGAAGACTTCCAGGGCATGGTGGACTGCCTAGAAATGTAGTTTTGATGCTGTTCGAGTGCTCTGGAAATGTAGCTCTCCTGAAGTAACGTATAGTGTGTTGCCCGAGACTCTGCAGACACAGAGAGCCTCCGTGGGACGTATGGGACTCAATGCTGCTCAGCAGGCCCACAGGGGTGTGGAGGGAGTCAGTGATCTTGGAACCAAAATGATGCTCACCCGAAGGGCGTAGGAGTCCTGAAAGGGGTAATTCTTTTCAATAAAACAGACCTCCACTAAGAGCTCATGGAAAGAGCTGCATGCCTCCCTTTCTGCAGGGCTACTCAGGGCCTTACCTCGAGGCAGGGACTCACGTTGAGATTCCCTTTAGCTCTAGAGGATGGCAAGGAGAGCCCCACCCCGGCCAATGAAGCTCCGTGTGTACACAGAGAAAACTCATTTTTTTCCCAGACACATGCCTACAGTGGCCAGAGGACTGTCAACAGCAGAGAATTTCAGGGAGCTTCACGGAAGCAAGAATGGAGGTTTCCAAACGGAAAGCAAGGCTAGTACCCTCATGACCCCATTTCCATGGGCACAGGCAGCATTCATCTCTGTGGTTTTTAACAAGTCAAATGAGACACAGAGTACACAGTTGTTGCTTCCCTGAATCAACTTCTCGAGGCACGGTGTTCTGCAACTAGTGAACGGCCTCACCAAGGCAATCCCTGGCTAGGACTCTGGGCCCGTGCCGCTTCAAAAGCCTGCCGTGCTACAGGAAAAACTGTGCTTTAGTTGCAATAGAAAGAAGGTCGTCTTTCTTCAAGAGGCAGGGTGACTTCAGGTAGGAGGTCCTGAATGGAAGGAGAAGCTTACTGTTTCTCTCTGTACAGCTCAAACTAGGGAATGAGAGCGACTTCCACGGCATGTTGGAACTTGTTGAACATTGCTCTTGAACCTGTGCGAGTGCTGTGAATCAAGATATCACAAGAAAGAATGCAGTGTGTTGCCCATGACTCAGCAGACACAGAGGACCTCCGAGGACCAATGTGCCTCGTTGTTGCTCAGCAGGCCTACAGGGGTGTGGAGATACTCAGAGCCCTTGGAACAAAAATGATGCTCAACCGAGGGGCCTAGGAGTCCTGAAAAAAGGTACTTCATTTAAAGTAAACCCGAAGAGCGACTAAGAGCTAATGGAAAGAGCTGCATGCCTCCCGTTCTGCAGGGCTACTCAGGGCCTTACCTCGAGCCAAGGGCTCACGTTTAGATTCCCTTTAGCTCTAGAGCATGGCAAGGTGCGCCCCACACCGGCCAAGGAAGTTCCGTGTGTAGCCAGAGAAAACTCATTTTCTTAGCAGACACATGACTACAGTGGCCAGAGGCCTGTCAACAGCAGAGAATTTCAGGGAGCTTCACCGAATCTAGAATGGAGGTTTCCAAACGAAAAGCAAGGCTAGTCCCATCATGCCCCCATTTCCATGGGCACAGGTAGCATACATCTCTGTGGTTTTTAACAAGTCAAATCAGACACAGAGTACACAGTTGTTGCTTCCCTGAATCAACTTCTCGAGGCAGGGTGTTCTGCATCTAGTGAACGGCCACACCAAGGAAAGCCCTAGCTAGGCCTCTGGGCCCGTGCCTCTTCAAAAGCCTGCCGTGCTACAGGAAAAACTGTGCTTTAGTTTCAATAGAAACGAGGTCGTCTTTCTTCAGGAGGCAGGGTGACTTCAGGTAGGAGGTCCTGAATGGAAGGAGAAGCTTACTGTTTCTCTCTGTACAGCTCAAACTAGGGAATGAGAACGAATTCCACGGCCTATTGGAACTTGCTTAAAGGTGCTCGTGAACCTGGGCGATTGCTGGCTATATCAAGATGTCCCAATAAGAGTGCACTGTGTTACCCTACACTCGACATACACACTGTGAGTCTGAAAGCTCCTGGCCTGGATATTGCTTAGAAGGGCCAGGGGAGCCTGAGGGTACTCAGTGTTCTTGCAGGGAATAGGGTTTCCAGGCGAGGCACCTGGGTGTCCTGAAAAGCGTACTGGCTTTAAAATGCTGAAGATATGCGTCTACGGCCACATGGAAACTGCTACACGCCTCCGCTTCTGCAAAGCATTTCATGGCCTTACCTCGAGGCAAGTTCTCACGTTTCTTGCCCTGTGAACGACACAGCATGTTAAGATGCTGTATTTCTCCTTGAATAGAGTGACTTCAGGTACGAGGTCCTCGATAAATTCTAAGCAGAGTGTTTTCTCTGGGCAGCTCTGACGAGGGCAATGTCGAAGACTTCCAGGGCATGTTGGACTGCCTAGAAATGTAGTTTTGATGCTGTTCGAGTGCTCTGGAAATGTAGCTCTCCTGAAGTAACGTATAGTGTGTTGCCCGAGACTCTGCAGACACAGAGAGCCTCCGTGGGACGTATGGGACTCAATGCTGCTCAGCAGGCCCACAGGGGTGTGGAGGGAGTCAGTGATCTTGGAACCAAAATGATGCTCACCCGAAGGGCGTAGGAGTCCTGAAAGGGGTAATTCTTTTAAATAAAACAGACCTCCACTAAGAGCTCATGGAAAGAGCTGCATGCCTCCCTTTCTGCAGGGCTACTCAGGGCCTTACCTCGAGGCAGGGACTCACGTTGAGATTCCCTTTAGCTCTAGAGGATGGCAAGGAGAGCCCCACCCCGGCCAATGAAGCTCCGTGTGTACCCAGAGAAAACTCATTTTTTTCCCAGACACATGCCTACAGTGGCCAGAGGACTGTCAACAGCAGAGAATTTCAGGGAGCTTCACGGAAGCAAGAATGGAGGTTTCCAAACGGAAAGCAAGGCTAGTACCCTCATGACCCCATTTCCATGGGCACAGGCAGCATTCATCTCTGTGGTTTTTAACAAGTCAAATGAGACACAGAGTACACAGTTGTTGCTTCCCTGAATCAACTTCTCGAGGCACGGTGTTCTGCAACTAGTGAACGGCCTCACCAAGGCAATCCCTGGCTAGGACTCTGGACCCGTGCCGCTTCAAAAGCCTGCCGTGCTACAGGAAAAACTGTGCTTTAGTTGCAATAGAAAGAAGGTCGTCTTTCTTCAAGAGGCAGGGTGACTTCAGGTAGGAGGTCCTGAATGGAAGGAGAAGCTTACTGTTTCTCTCTGTACAGCTCAAACTAGGGAATGAGAGCGACTTCCACGGCATGTTGGAACTTGTTGAACATTGCTCTTGAACCTGTGCGAGTGCTGTGAATCAAGATATCACAAGAAAGAGTGCAGTGTGTTGCCCATGACTCAGCAGACACAGAGGACCTCCGAGGACCAATGTGCCTCGTTGTTGCTCAGCAGGCCTACAGGGGTGTGGAGATATTCAGAGCCCTTGGAACAAAAATGATGCTCAACCGAGGGGCCTAGGAGTCCTGAAAAAAGGTACTTCATTTAAAGTAAACCCGAAGAGCGACTAAGAGCTAATGGAAAGAGCTGCATGCCTCCCGTTCTGCAGGGCTACTCAGGGCCTTACCTCGAGCCAAGGGCTCACGTTTAGATTCCCTTTAGCTCTAGAGCATGGCAAGGTGCGCCCCACCCCGGTCAAGGAAGTTCCGTGTGTAGCCAGAGAAAACTCATTTTCTTCCCAGACACATGCCTACAGTGGCCAGAGGCCTGTCAACAGCAGAGAATTTCAGGGAGCTTCACGGAAGCTAGAATGGAGGTTTCCAAACGAAAAGCAAGGCTAGTCCCATCATGCCCCCATTTCCATGGGCACAGGCAGCATACATCTCTGTGGGTTTTAACAAGTCAAATGAGACACAGAGTACACAGTTGTTGCTTCCCTGAATCAACTTCTCGAGGCAGGGTGTTCTGCATCTGGTGAACGGCCACACCAAGGAAAGCCCTAGCTAGGCCTCTGGGCCCGTGCCTCTTCAAAAGCCTGCCGTGCTACAGGAAAAACTGTGCTTTAGTTTCAATAGAAACGAGGTCGTCTTTCTTCAGGAGGCAGAGTGACTTCAGGTAGGAGGTCCTGAATGGAAGGAGAAGCTTACTGTTTCTCTCTGTACAGCTCAAACTAGGGAATGAGAACGAATTCCACGGCCTATTGGAACTTGCTTAAAGGTGCTCGTGAACCTGGGCGATTGCTGGCTATATCAAGATGTCCCAATAAGAGTGCACTGTGTTACCCTACACTCGACATACACACTGTGAGTCTGAAAGCTCCTGGCCTGGATATTGCTTAGAAGGGCCAGGGGAGCCTGAGGGTACTCAGTGTTCTTGCAGGGAATAGGGTTTCCAGGCGAGGCACCTGGGTGTCCTGAAAAGCGTACTGGCTTTAAAATGCTGAAGATATGCGTCTACGGCCACATGGAAACTGCTACACGCCTCCGCTTCTGCAAAGCATTTCATGGCCTTACCTCGAGGCAAGTTCTCACGTTTCTTGCCCTGTGAACGACACAGCATGTTAAGATGCTGTATTTCTCCTTGAATAGAGTGACTTCAGGTACGAGGTCCTCGATAAATTCTAAGCAGAGTGTTTTCTCTGGGCAGCTCTGACGAGGGCAATGTCGAAGACTTCCAGGGCATGGTGGACTGCCTAGAAATGTAGTTTTGATGCTGTTCGAGTGCTCTGGAAATGTAGCTCTCCTGAAGTAACGTATAGTGTGTTGCCCGAGACTCTGCAGACACAGAGAGCCTCCGTGGGACGTATGGGACTCAATGCTGCTCAGCAGGCCCACAGGGGTGTGGAGGGAGTCAGTGATCTTGGAACCAAAATGATGCTCACCCGAAGGGCGTAGGAGTCCTGAAAGGGGTAATTCTTTTCAATAAAACAGACCTCCACTAAGAGCTCATGGAAAGAGCTGCATGCCTCCCTTTCTGCAGGGCTACTCAGGGCCTTACCTCGAGGCAGGGACTCACGTTGAGATTCCCTTTAGCTCTAGAGGATGGCAAGGAGAGCCCCACCCCGGCCAATGAAGCTCCGTGTGTACCCAGAGAAAACTCATTTTTTTCCCAGACACATGCCTACAGTGGCCAGAGGACTGTCAACAGCAGAGAATTTCAGGGAGCTTCACGGAAGCAAGAATGGAGGTTTCCAAACGGAAAGCAAGGCTAGTACCCTCATGACCCCATTTCCATGGGCACAGGCAGCATTCATCTCTGTGGTTTTTAACAAGTCAAATGAGACACAGAGTACACAGTTGTTGCTTCCCTGAATCAACTTCTCGAGGCACGGTGTTCTGCAACTAGTGAACGGCCTCACCAAGGAAATCCCTGGCTAGGACTCTGGACCCGTGCCGCTTCAAAAGCCTGCCGTGCTACAGGAAAAACTGTGCTTTAGTTGCAATAGAAAGAAGGTCGTCTTTCTTCAAGAGGCAGGGTGACTTCAGGTAGGAGGTCCTGAATGGAAGGAGAAGCTTACTGTTTCTCTCTGTACAGCTCAAACTAGGGAATGAGAGCGACTTCCACGGCATGTTGGAACTTGTTGAACATTGCTCTTGAACCTGTGCGAGTGCTGTGAATCAAGATATCACAAGAAAGAGTGCAGTGTGTTGCCCATGACTCAGCAGACACAGAGGACCTCCGAGGACCAATGTGCCTCGTTGTTGCTCAGCAGGCCTACAGGGGTGTGGAGATACTCAGAGCCCTTGGAACAAAAATGATGCTCAACCGAGGGGCCTAGGAGTCCTGAAAAAAGGTACTTCATTTAAAGTAAACCCGAAGAGCGACTAAGAGCTAATGGAAAGAGCTGCATGCCTCCCGTTCTGCAGGGCTACTCAGGGCCTTACCTCGAGCCAAGGGCTCACGTTTAGATTCCCTTTAGCTCTAGAGCATGGCAAGGTGCGCCCCACCCCGGCCAAGGAAGTTCCGTGTGTAGCCAGAGAAAACTCATTTTCTTCCCAGACACATGCCTACAGTGGCCAGAGGCCTGTCAACAGCAGAGAATTTCAGGGAGCTTCACGGAAGCTAGAATGGAGGTTTCCAAACGAAAAGCAAGGCTCGTCCCATCATGCCCCCATTTCCATGGGCACAGGCAGCATACATCTCTGTGGTTTTTAACAAGTCAAATGAGACACAGAGTACACAGTTGTTGCTTCCCTGAATCAACTTCTCGAGGCAGGGTGTTCTGCATCTGGTGCACGGCCACACCAAGGAAAGCCCTAGCTAGGCCTCTGGGCCCGTGCCTCTTCAAAAGCCTGCCGTGCTACCGGAAAAACTGTGCTTTAGTTTCAATAGAAACAAGGTCGTCTTTCTTCAGGAGGCAGGGTGACTTCAGGTAGGAGGTCCTGAATGGAAGGAGAAGCTTACTGTTTCTCTCTGTACAGCTCAAACTAGGGAATGAGAACGAATTCCACGGCCTATTGGAACTTGCTTAAAGGTGCTCGTGAACCTGGGCGATTGCTGGCTATATCAAGATGTCCCAATAAGAGTGCACTGTGTTACCCTACACTCGACATACACACTGTGAGTCTGAAAGCTCCTGGCCTGGATATTGCTTAGAAGGGCCAGGGGAGCCTGAGGGTACTCAGTGTTCTTGCAGGGAATAGGGTTTCCAGGCGAGGCACCTGGGTGTCCTGAAAAGCGTACTGGCTTTAAAATGCTGAAGATATGCGTCTACGGCCACATGGAAACTGCTACACGCCTCCGCTTCTGCAAAGCATTTCATGGCCTTACCTCGAGGCAAGTTCTCACGTTTCTTGCCCTGTGAACGACACAGCATGTTAAGATGCTGTATTTCTCCTTGAATAGAGTGACTTCAGGTACGAGGTCCTCGATAAATTCTAAGCAGAGTGTTTTCTCTGGGCAGCTCTGACGAGGGCAATGTCGAAGACTTCCAGGGCATGTTGGACTGCCTAGAAATGTAGTTTTGATGCTGTTCGAGAGCTCTGGAAATGTAGCTCTCCTGAAGTAACGTATAGTGTGTTGCCCGAGACTCTGCAGACACAGAGAGCCTCCGTGGGACGTATGGGACTCAATGCTGCTCAGCAGGCCCACAGGGGTGTGGAGGGAGTCAGTGATCTTGGAACCAAAATGATGCTCACCCGAAGGGCGTAGGAGTCCTGAAAGGGGTAATTCTTTTCAATAAAACAGACCTCCACTAAGAGCTCATGGAAAGAGCTGCATGCCTCCCTTTCTGCAGGGCTACTCAGGGCCTTACCTCGAGGCAGGGACTCACGTTGAGATTCCCTTTAGCTCTAGAGGATGGCAAGGAGAGCCCCACCCCGGCCAATGAAGCTCCGTGTGTACCCAGAGAAAACTCATTTTTTTCCCAGACACATGCCTACAGTGGCCAGAGGACTGTCAACAGCAGAGAATTTCAGGGAGCTTCACGGAAGCAAGAATGGAGGTTTCCAAACGGAAAGCAAGGCTAGTACCCTCATGACCCCATTTCCATGGGCACAGGCAGCATTCATCTCTGTGGTTTTTAACAAGTCAAATGAGACACAGAGTACACAGTTGTTGCTTCCCTGAATCAACTTCTCGAGGCACGGTGTTCTGCAACTAGTGAACGGCCTCACCAAGGAAATCCCTGGCTAGGACTCTGGACCCGTGCCGCTTCAAAAGCCTGCCGTGCTACAGGAAAAACTGTGCTTTAGTTGCAATAGAAAGAAGGTCGTCTTTCTTCAAGAGGCAGGGTGACTTCAGGTAGGAGGTCCTGAATGAAAGGAGAAGCTTACTGCTTCTCTCTGTACAGCTCAAACTAGGGAATGAGAGCGACTTCCACGGCATGTTGGAACTTGTTGAACATTGCTCTTGAACCTGTGCGAGTGCTGTGAATCAAGATATCACAAGAAAGAGTGCAGTGTGTTGCCCATGACTCAGCAGACACAGAGGACCTCCGAGGACCAATGTGCCTCGTTGTTGCTCAGCAGGCCTACAGGGGTGTGGAGATACTCAGAGACCTTGGAACAAAAATGATGCTCAACCGAGGGGCCTAGGAGTCCTGAAAAAAGGTACTTCATTTAAAGTAAACCCGAAGAGCGACTAAGAGCTAATGGAAAGAGCTGCATGCCTCCCGTTCTGCAGGGCTACTCAGGGCCTTACCTCGAGCCAAGGGCTCACGTTTAGATTCCCTTTAGCTCTAGAGCATGACAAGGTGCGCCCCACCCCGGCCAAGGAAGTTCCGTGTGTAGCCAGAGAAAACTCATTTTCTTCCCAGACACATGCCTACAGTGGCCAGAGGCCTGTCAACAGCAGAGAATTTCAGGGAGCTTCACCGAATCTAGAATGGAGGTTTCCAAACGAAAAGCAAGGCTAGTCCAATCATGCCCCCATTTCCATGGGCACAGGCAGCATACATCTCTGTGGTTTTTAACAAGTCAAATCAGACACAGAGTACACAGTTGTTGCTTCCCTGAATCAACTTCTCGAGGCAGGGTGTTCTGCATCTAGTGAACGGCCACACCAAGGAAAGCCCTAGCTAGGCCTCTGGGCCCGTGCCTCTTCAAAAGCCTGCCGTGCTACAGGAAAAACTGTGCTTTAGTTTCAATAGAAACGAGGTCGTCTTTCTTCAGGAGGCAGGGTGACTTCAGGTAGGAGGTCCTGAATGAAAGGAGAAGCTTACTGTTTCTCTCTGTACAGTTCAAACTAGGGAATGAGAACGAATTCCACGGCCTATTGGAACTTGCTTAAAGGTGCTCGTGAACCTGGGCGATTGCTGGCTATATCAAGATGTCCCAATAAGAGTGCACTGTGTTACCCTACACTCGACATACACACTGTGAGTCTGAAAGCTCCTGGCCTGGATATTGCTTAGAAGGGCCAGGGGAGCCTGAGGGTACTCAGTGTTCTTGCAGGGAATAGGGTTTCCAGGCGAGGCACCTGGGTGTCCTGAAAAGCGTACTGGCTTTAAAATGCTGAAGATATGCGTCTACGGCCACATGGAAACTGCTACACGCCTCCGCTTCTGCAAAGCATTTCATGGCCTTACCTCGAGGCAAGTTCTCACGTTTCTTGCCCTGTGAACGACACAGCATGTTAAGATGCTGTATTTCTCCTTGAATAGAGTGACTTCAGGTACGAGGTCCTCGATAAATTCTAAGCAGAGTGTTTTCTCTGGGCAGCTCTGACGAGGGCAATGTCGAAGACTTCCAGGGCATGGTGGACTGCCTAGAAATGTAGTTTTGATGCTGTTCGAGTGCTCTGGAAATGTAGCTCTCCTGAAGTAACGTATAGTGTGTTGCCCGAGACTCTGCAGACACAGAGAGCCTCCGTGGGACGTATGGGACTCAATGCTGCTCAGCAGGCCCACAGGGGTGTGGAGGGAGTCAGTGATCTTGGAACCAAAATGATGCTCACCCGAAGGGCGTAGGAGTCCTGAAAGGGGTAATTCTTTTCAATAAAACAGACCTCCACTAAGAGCTCATGGAAAGAGCTGCATGCCTCCCTTTCTGCAGGGCTACTCAGGGCCTTACCTCGAGGCAGGGACTCACGTTGAGATTCCCTTTAGCTCTAGAGGATGGCAAGGAGAGCCCCACCCCGGCCAATGAAGCTCCGTGTGTACACAGAGAAAACTCATTTTTTTCCCAGACACATGCCTACAGTGGCCAGAGGACTGTCAACAGCAGAGAATTTCAGGGAGCTTCACGGAAGCAAGAATGGAGGTTTCCAAACGGAAAGCAAGGCTAGTACCCTCATGACCCCATTTCCATGGGCACAGGCAGCATTCATCTCTGTGGTTTTTAACAAGTCAAATGAGACACAGAGTACACAGTTGTTGCTTCCCTGAATCAACTTCTCGAGGCACGGTGTTCTGCAACTAGTGAACGGCCTCACCAAGGCAATCCCTGGCTAGGACTCTGGGCCCGTGCCGCTTCAAAAGCCTGCCGTGCTACAGGAAAAACTGTGCTTTAGTTGCAATAGAAAGAAGGTCGTCTTTCTTCAAGAGGCAGGGTGACTTCAGGTAGGAGGTCCTGAATGGAAGGAGAAGCTTACTGTTTCTCTCTGTACAGCTCAAACTAGGGAATGAGAGCGACTTCCACGGCATGTTGGAACTTGTTGAACATTGCTCTTGAACCTGTGCGAGTGCTGTGAATCAAGATATCACAAGAAAGAGTGCAGTGTGTTGCCCATGACTCAGCAGACACAGAGGACCTCCGAGGACCAATGTGCCTCGTTGTTGCTCAGCAGGCCTACAGGGGTGTGGAGATACTCAGAGCCCTTGGAACAAAAATGATGCTCAACCGAGGGGCCTAGGAGTCCTGAAAAAAGGTACTTCATTTAAAGTAAACCCGAAGAGCGACTAAGAGCTAATGGAAAGAGCTGCATGCCTCCCGTTCTGCAGGGCTACTCAGGGCCTTACCTCGAGCCAAGGGCTCACGTTTAGATTCCCTTTAGCTCTAGAGCATGGCAAGGTGCGCCCCACACCGGCCAAGGAAGTTCCGTGTGTAGCCAGAGAAAACTCATTTTCTTAGCAGACACATGACTACAGTGGCCAGAGGCCTGTCAACAGCAGAGAATTTCAGGGAGCTTCACCGAATCTAGAATGGAGGTTTCCAAACGAAAAGCAAGGCTAGTCCCATCATGCCCCCATTTCCATGGGCACAGGTAGCATACATCTCTGTGGTTTTTAACAAGTCAAATCAGACACAGAGTACACAGTTGTTGCTTCCCTGAATCAACTTCTCGAGGCAGGGTGTTCTGCATCTAGTGAACGGCCACACCAAGGAAAGCCCTAGCTAGGCCTCTGGGCCCGTGCCTCTTCAAAAGCCTGCCGTGCTACAGGAAAAACTGTGCTTTAGTTTCAATAGAAACGAGGTCGTCTTTCTTCAGGAGGCAGGGTGACTTCAGGTAGGAGGTCCTGAATGGAAGGAGAAGCTTACTGTTTCTCTCTGTACAGCTCAAACTAGGGAATGAGAACGAATTCCACGGCCTATTGGAACTTGCTTAAAGGTGCTCGTGAACCTGGGCGATTGCTGGCTATATCAAGATGTCCCAATAAGAGTGCACTGTGTTACCCTACACTCGACATACACACTGTGAGTCTGAAAGCTCCTGGCCTGGATATTGCTTAGAAGGGCCAGGGGAGCCTGAGGGTACTCAGTGTTCTTGCAGGGAATAGGGTTTCCAGGCGAGGCACCTGGGTGTCCTGAAAAGCGTACTGGCTTTAAAATGCTGAAGATATGCGTCTACGGCCACATGGAAACTGCTACACGCCTCCGCTTCTGCAAAGCATTTCATGGCCTTACCTCGAGGCAAGTTCTCACGTTTCTTGCCCTGTGAACGACACAGCATGTTAAGATGCTGTATTTCTCCTTGAATAGAGTGACTTCAGGTACGAGGTCCTCGATAAATTCTAAGCAGAGTGTTTTCTCTGGGCAGCTCTGACGAGGGCAATGTCGAAGACTTCCAGGGCATGTTGGACTGCCTAGAAATGTAGTTTTGATGCTGTTCGAGTGCTCTGGAAATGTAGCTCTCCTGAAGTAACGTATAGTGTGTTGCCCGAGACTCTGCAGACACAGAGAGCCTCCGTGGGACGTATGGGACTCAATGCTGCTCAGCAGGCCCACAGGGGTGTGGAGGGAGTCAGTGATCTTGGAACCAAAATGATGCTCACCCGAAGGGCGTAGGAGTCCTGAAAGGGGTAATTCTTTTAAATAAAACAGACCTCCACTAAGAGCTCATGGAAAGAGCTGCATGCCTCCCTTTCTGCAGGGCTACTCAGGGCCTTACCTCGAGGCAGGGACTCACGTTGAGATTCCCTTTAGCTCTAGAGGATGGCAAGGAGAGCCCCACCCCGGCCAATGAAGCTCCGTGTGTACCCAGAGAAAACTCATTTTTTTCCCAGACACATGCCTACAGTGGCCAGAGGACTGTCAACAGCAGAGAATTTCAGGGAGCTTCACGGAAGCAAGAATGGAGGTTTCCAAACGGAAAGCAAGGCTAGTACCCTCATGACCCCATTTCCATGGGCACAGGCAGCATTCATCTCTGTGGTTTTTAACAAGTCAAATGAGACACAGAGTACACAGTTGTTGCTTCCCTGAATCAACTTCTCGAGGCACGGTGTTCTGCAACTAGTGAACGGCCTCACCAAGGCAATCCCTGGCTAGGACTCTGGACCCGTGCCGCTTCAAAAGCCTGCCGTGCTACAGGAAAAACTGTGCTTTAGTTGCAATAGAAAGAAGGTCGTCTTTCTTCAAGAGGCAGGGTGACTTCAGGTAGGAGGTCCTGAATGGAAGGAGAAGCTTACTGTTTCTCTCTGTACAGCTCAAACTAGGGAATGAGAGCGACTTCCACGGCATGTTGGAACTTGTTGAACATTGCTCTTGAACCTGTGCGAGTGCTGTGAATCAAGATATCACAAGAAAGAGTGCAGTGTGTTGCCCATGACTCAGCAGACACAGAGGACCTCCGAGGACCAATGTGCCTCGTTGTTGCTCAGCAGGCCTACAGGGGTGTGGAGATATTCAGAGCCCTTGGAACAAAAATGATGCTCAACCGAGGGGCCTAGGAGTCCTGAAAAAAGGTACTTCATTTAAAGTAAACCCGAAGAGTGACTAAGAGCTAATGGAAAGAGCTGCATGCCTCCCGTTCTGCAGGGCTACTCAGGGCCTTACCTCGAGCCAAGGGCTCACGTTTAGATTCCCTTTAGCTCTAGAGCATGGCAAGGTGCGCCCCACCCCGGTCAAGGAAGTTCCGTGTGTAGCCAGAGAAAACTCATTTTCTTCCCAGACACATGCCTACAGTGGCCAGAGGCCTGTCAACAGCAGAGAATTTCAGGGAGCTTCACGGAAGCTAGAATGGAGGTTTCCAAACGAAAAGCAAGGCTAGTCCCATCATGCCCCCATTTCCATGGGCACAGGCAGCATACATCTCTGTGGGTTTTAACAAGTCAAATGAGACACAGAGTACACAGTTGTTGCTTCCCTGAATCAACTTCTCGAGGCAGGGTGTTCTGCATCTGGTGAACGGCCACACCAAGGAAAGCCCTAGCTAGGCCTCTGGGCCCGTGCCTCTTCAAAAGCCTGCCGTGCTACAGGAAAAACTGTGCTTTAGTTTCAATAGAAACGAGGTCGTCTTTCTTCAGGAGGCAGAGTGACTTCAGGTAGGAGGTCCTGAATGGAAGGAGAAGCTTACTGTTTCTCTCTGTACAGCTCAAACTAGGGAATGAGAACGAATTCCACGGCCTATTGGAACTTGCTTAAAGGTGCTCGTGAACCTGGGCGATTGCTGGCTATATCAAGATGTCCCAATAAGAGTGCACTGTGTTACCCTACACTCGACATACACACTGTGAGTCTGAAAGCTCCTGGCCTGGATATTGCTTAGAAGGGCCAGGGGAGCCTGAGGGTACTCAGTGTTCTTGCAGGGAATAGGGTTTCCAGGCGAGGCACCTGGGTGTCCTGAAAAGCGTACTGGCTTTAAAATGCTGAAGATATGCGTCTACGGCCACATGGAAACTGCTACACGCCTCCGCTTCTGCAAAGCATTTCATGGCCTTACCTCGAGGCAAGTTCTCACGTTTCTTGCCCTGTGAACGACACAGCATGTTAAGATGCTGTATTTCTCCTTGAATAGAGTGACTTCAGGTACGAGGTCCTCGATAAATTCTAAGCAGAGTGTTTTCTCTGGGCAGCTCTGACGAGGGCAATGTCGAAGACTTCCAGGGCATGGTGGACTGCCTAGAAATGTAGTTTTGATGCTGTTCGAGTGCTCTGGAAATGTAGCTCTCCTGAAGTAACGTATAGTGTGTTGCCCGAGACTCTGCAGACACAGAGAGCCTCCGTGGGACGTATGGGACTCAATGCTGCTCAGCAGGCCCACAGGGGTGTGGAGGGAGTCAGTGATCTTGGAACCAAAATGATGCTCACCCGAAGGGCGTAGGAGTCCTGAAAGGGGTAATTCTTTTCAATAAAACAGACCTCCACTAAGAGCTCATGGAAAGAGCTGCATGCCTCCCTTTCTGCAGGGCTACTCAGGGCCTTACCTCGAGGCAGGGACTCACGTTGAGATTCCCTTTAGCTCTAGAGGATGGCAAGGAGAGCCCCACCCCGGCCAATGAAGCTCCGTGTGTACCCAGAGAAAACTCATTTTTTTCCCAGACACATGCCTACAGTGGCCAGAGGACTGTCAACAGCAGAGAATTTCAGGGAGCTTCACGGAAGCAAGAATGGAGGTTTCCAAACGGAAAGCAAGGCTAGTACCCTCATGACCCCATTTCCATGGGCACAGGCAGCATTCATCTCTGTGGTTTTTAACAAGTCAAATGAGACACAGAGTACACAGTTGTTGCTTCCCTGAATCAACTTCTCGAGGCACGGTGTTCTGCAACTAGTGAACGGCCTCACCAAGGAAATCCCTGGCTAGGACTCTGGACCCGTGCCGCTTCAAAAGCCTGCCGTGCTACAGGAAAAACTGTGCTTTAGTTGCAATAGAAAGAAGGTCGTCTTTCTTCAAGAGGCAGGGTGACTTCAGGTAGGAGGTCCTGAATGGAAGGAGAAGCTTACTGTTTCTCTCTGTACAGCTCAAACTAGGGAATGAGAGCGACTTCCACGGCATGTTGGAACTTGTTGAACATTGCTCTTGAACCTGTGCGAGTGCTGTGAATCAAGATATCACAAGAAAGAGTGCAGTGTGTTGCCCATGACTCAGCAGACACAGAGGACCTCCGAGGACCAATGTGCCTCGTTGTTGCTCAGCAGGCCTACAGGGGTGTGGAGATACTCAGAGCCCTTGGAACAAAAATGATGCTCAACCGAGGGGCCTAGGAGTCCTGAAAAAAGGTACTTCATTTAAAGTAAACCCGAAGAGCGACTAAGAGCTAATGGAAAGAGCTGCATGCCTCCCGTTCTGCAGGGCTACTCAGGGCCTTACCTCGAGCCAAGGGCTCACGTTTAGATTCCCTTTAGCTCTAGAGCATGGCAAGGTGCGCCCCACCCCGGCCAAGGAAGTTCCGTGTGTAGCCAGAGAAAACTCATTTTCTTCCCAGACACATGCCTACAGTGGCCAGAGGCCTGTCAACAGCAGAGAATTTCAGGGAGCTTCACGGAAGCTAGAATGGAGGTTTCCAAACGAAAAGCAAGGCTCGTCCCATCATGCCCCCATTTCCATGGGCACAGGCAGCATACATCTCTGTGGTTTTTAACAAGTCAAATGAGACACAGAGTACACAGTTGTTGCTTCCCTGAATCAACTTCTCGAGGCAGGGTGTTCTGCATCTGGTGCACGGCCACACCAAGGAAAGCCCTAGCTAGGCCTCTGGGCCCGTGCCTCTTCAAAAGCCTGCCGTGCTACCGGAAAAACTGTGCTTTAGTTTCAATAGAAACAAGGTCGTCTTTCTTCAGGAGGCAGGGTGACTTCAGGTAGGAGGTCCTGAATGGAAGGAGAAGCTTACTGTTTCTCTCTGTACAGCTCAAACTAGGGAATGAGAACGAATTCCACGGCCTATTGGAACTTGCTTAAAGGTGCTCGTGAACCTGGGCGATTGCTGGCTATATCAAGATGTCCCAATAAGAGTGCACTGTGTTACCCTACACTCGACATACACACTGTGAGTCTGAAAGCTCCTGGCCTGGATATTGCTTAGAAGGGCCAGGGGAGCCTGAGGGTACTCAGTGTTCTTGCAGGGAATAGGGTTTCCAGGCGAGGCACCTGGGTGTCCTGAAAAGCGTACTGGCTTTAAAATGCTGAAGATATGCGTCTACGGCCACATGGAAACTGCTACACGCCTCCGCTTCTGCAAAGCATTTCATGGCCTTACCTCGAGGCAAGTTCTCACGTTTCTTGCCCTGTGAACGACACAGCATGTTAAGATGCTGTATTTCTCCTTGAATAGAGTGACTTCAGGTACGAGGTCCTCGATAAATTCTAAGCAGAGTGTTTTCTCTGGGCAGCTCTGACGAGGGCAATGTCGAAGACTTCCAGGGCATGTTGGACTGCCTAGAAATGTAGTTTTGATGCTGTTCGAGAGCTCTGGAAATGTAGCTCTCCTGAAGTAACGTATAGTGTGTTGCCCGAGACTCTGCAGACACAGAGAGCCTCCGTGGGACGTATGGGACTCAATGCTGCTCAGCAGGCCCACAGGGGTGTGGAGGGAGTCAGTGATCTTGGAACCAAAATGATGCTCACCCGAAGGGCGTAGGAGTCCTGAAAGGGGTAATTCTTTTCAATAAAACAGACCTCCACTAAGAGCTCATGGAAAGAGCTGCATGCCTCCCTTTCTGCAGGGCTACTCAGGGCCTTACCTCGAGGCAGGGACTCACGTTGAGATTCCCTTTAGCTCTAGAGGATGGCAAGGAGAGCCCCACCCCGGCCAATGAAGCTCCGTGTGTACCCAGAGAAAACTCATTTTTTTCCCAGACACATGCCTACAGTGGCCAGAGGACTGTCAACAGCAGAGAATTTCAGGGAGCTTCACGGAAGCAAGAATGGAGGTTTCCAAACGGAAAGCAAGGCTAGTACCCTCATGACCCCATTTCCATGGGCACAGGCAGCATTCATCTCTGTGGTTTTTAACAAGTCAAATGAGACACAGAGTACACAGTTGTTGCTTCCCTGAATCAACTTCTCGAGGCACGGTGTTCTGCAACTAGTGAACGGCCTCACCAAGGAAATCCCTGGCTAGGACTCTGGACCCGTGCCGCTTCAAAAGCCTGCCGTGCTACAGGAAAAACTGTGCTTTAGTTGCAATAGAAAGAAGGTCGTCTTTCTTCAAGAGGCAGGGTGACTTCAGGTAGGAGGTCCTGAATGGAAGGAGAAGCTTACTGTTTCTCTCTGTACAGCTCAAACTAGTGAATGAGAGCGACTTCCACGGCATGTTGGAACTTGTTGAACATTGCTCTTGAACCTGTGCGAGTGCTGTGAATCAAGATATCACAAGAAAGAGTGCAGTGTGTTGCCCATGACTCAGCAGACACAGAGGACCTCCGAGGACCAATGTGCCTCGTTGATGCTCAGCAGGCCTACAGGGGTGTGGAGATACTCAGAGCCCTTGGAACAAAAATGATGCTCAACCGAGGGGCCTAGGAGTCCTGAAAAAAGTTACTTCATTTAAAGTAAACCCGAAGAGCGACTAAGAGCTAATGGAAAGAGCTGCATGCCTCCCGTTCTGCAGGGCTACTCAGGGCCTTACCTCGAGCCAAGGGCTCACGTTTAGATTCCCTTTAGCTCTAGAGCATGGCAAGGTGCGCCCCACCCCGGCCAAGGAAGTTCCGTGTGTAGCCAGAGAAAACTCATTTTCTTCCCAGACACATGCCTACAGTGGCCAGAGGCCTGTCAACAGCAGAGAATTTCAGGGAGCTTCACGGAAGCTAGAATGGAGGTTTCCAAACGAAAAGCAAGGCTAGTCCCATCATGCCCCCATTTCCATGGGCACAGGCAGCATACATCTCTGTGGTTTTTAACAAGTCAAATGAGACACAGAGTACACAGTTGTTGCTTCCCTGAATCAACTTCTCGAGGCAGGGTGTTCTGCATCTGCTGAATGGCCACACCAAGGAAAGCCCTAGCTAGGCCTCTGGGCCCGTGCCTCTTCAAAAGCCTGCCGTGCTACCGGAAAAACTGTGCTTTAGTTTCAATAGAAACGAGGTCGTCTTTCTTCAGGAGGCAGGGTGACTTCAGGTAGGAGGTCCTGAATGGAAGGAGAAGCTTACTGTTTCTCTCTGTACAGCTCAAACTAGGGAATGAGAACGAATTCCACGGCCTATTGGAACTTGCTTAAAGGTGCTCGTGAACCTAGGCGATTGCTGGCTATATCAAGATGTCCCAATAATAGTGCACTGTGTTACCCTACACTCGACATACACACTGTGAGTCTGAAAGCTCCTGGCCTGGATATTGCTTAGAAGGGCCAGGGGAGCCTGAGGGTACTCAGTGTTCTTGCAGGGAATAGGGTTTCCAGGCGAGGCACCTGGGTGTCCTGAAAAGCGTACTGGCTTTAAAATGCTGAAGATATGCGTCTACGGCCACATGGAAACTGCTACACGCCTCCGCTTCTGCAAAGCATTTCATGGCCTTACCTCGAGGCAAGTTCTCACGTTTCTTGCCCTGTGAACGACACAGCATGTTAAGATGCTGTATTTCTCCTTGAATAGAGTGACTTCAGGTACGAGGTCCTCGATAAATTCTAAGCAGAGTGTTTTCTCTGGGCAGCTCTGACGAGGGCAATGTCGAAGACTTCCAGGGCATGTTGGACTGCCTAGAAACGTAGTTTTGATGCTGTTCGAGTGCTCTGGAAATGTAGCTCTCCTGAAGTAACGTATAGTGTGTTGCCCGAGACTCTGCAGACACAGAGAGCCTCCGTGGGACGTATGGGACTCAATGCTGCTCAGCAGGCCCACAGGGGTGTGGAGGGAGTCAGTGATCTAGGAACCAAAATGATGCTCACCCGAAGGGCGTAGGAGTCCTGAAAGGGGTAATTATTTTCAATAAAACAGACCTCCACTAAGAGCTCATGGAAAGAGCTGCATGCCTCCCTTTCTGCAGGGCTACTCAGGGCCTTACCTCGAGGCAGGGACTCACGTTGAGATTCCCTTTAGCTCTAGAGGATGGCAAGGAGAGCCCCACCCCGGCCAATGAAGCTCCGTGTGTACCCAGAGAAAACTCATTTTTTTCCCAGACACATGCCTACAGTGGCCAGAGGACTGTCAACAGCAGAGAATTTCAGGGAGCTTCACGGAAGCAAGAATGGAGGTTTCCAAACGGAAAGCAAGGCTAGTACCCTCATGACCCCATTTCCATGGGCACAGGCAGCATTCATCTCTGTGGTTTTTAACAAGTCAAATGAGACACAGAGTACACAGTTGTTGCTTCCCTGAATCAACTTCTCGAGGCACGGTGTTCTGCAACTAGTGAACGGCCTCACCAAGGAAATCCCTGGCTAGGACTCTGGACCCGTGCCGCTTCAAAAGCCTGCCGTGCTACAGGAAAAACTGTGCTTTAGTTGCAATAGAAAGAAGGTCGTCTTTCTTCAAGAGGCAGGGTGACTTCAGGTAGGAGGTCCTGAATGGAAGGAGAAGCTTACTGTTTCTCTCTGTACAGCTCAAACTAGGGAATGAGAGCGACTTCCACGGCATGTTGGAACTTGTTGAACATTGCTCTTGAACCTGTGCGAGTGCTGTGAATCAAGATATCACAAGAAAGAGTGCAGTGTGTTGCCCATGACTCAGCAGACACAGAGGACCTCCGAGGACCAATGTGCCTCGTTGTTGCTCAGCAGGCCTACAGGGGTGTGGAGATACTCAGAGCCCTTGGAACAAAAATGATGCTCAACCGAGGGGCCTAGGAGTCCTGAAAAAAGGTACTTCATTTAAAGTAAACCCGAAGAGCGACTAAGAGCTAATGGAAAGAGCTGCATGCCTCCCGTTCTGCAGGGCTACTCAGGGCCTTACCTCGAGCCAAGGGCTCACGTTTAGATTCCCTTTAGCTCTAGAGCATGGCAAGGTGCGCCCCACCCCGGCCAAGGAAGTTCCGTGTGTAGCCAGAGAAAACTCATTTTCTTCCCAGACACATGCCTACAGTGGCCAGAGGCCTGTCAACAGCAGAGAATTTCAGGGAGCTTCACCGAAGCTAGAATGGAGGTTTCCAAACGAAAAGCAAGGCTAGTCCCATCATGCCCCCATTTCCATGGGCACAGGCAGCATACATCTCTGTAGTTTTTAACAAGTCAAATCAGACACAGAGTACACAGTTGTTGCTTCCCTGAATCAACTTCTCGAGGCAGGGTGTTCTGCATCTGGTGAACGGCCACACCAAGGAAAGCCCTAGCTAGGCCTCTGGGCCCGTGCCTCTTCAAAAGCCTGCCGTGCTACAGGAAAAACTGTGCTTTAGTTTCAATAGAAACGAGGTCGTCTTTCTTCAGGAGGCAGGGTGACTTCAGGTAGGAGGTCCTGAATGGAAGGAGAAGCTTACTGTTTCTCTCTGTACAGCTCAAACTAGGGAATGAGAACGAATTCCACGGCCTATTGGAACTTGCTTAAAGGTGCTCGTGAACCTGGGCGATTGCTGGCTATATCAAGATGTCCCAATAAGAGTGCACTGTGTTACCCTACACTCGACATACACACTGTGAGTCTGAAAGCTCCTGGCCTGGATATTGCTTAGAAGGGCCAGGGGAGCCTGAGGGTACTCAGTGTTCTTGCAGGGAATAGGGTTTCCAGGCGAGGCACCTGGGTGTCCTGAAAAGCGTACTGGCTTTAAAATGCTGAAGATATGCGTCTACGGCCACATGGAAACTGCTACACGCCTCCGCTTCTGCAAAGCATTTCATGGCCTTACCTCGAGGCAAGTTCTCACGTTTCTTGCCCTGTGAGCGACACAGCATGTTAAGATGCTGTATTTCTCCTTGAATAGAGTGACTTCAGGTACGAGGTCCTCGATAAATTCTAAGCAGAGTGTTTTCTCTGGGCAGCTCTGACGAGGGCAATGTCGAAGACTTCCAGGGCATGTTGGACTGCCTAGAAATGTAGTTTTGATGCTGTTCGAGTGCTCTGGAAATGTAGCTCTCCTGAAGTAACGTATAGTGTGTTGCCCGAGACTCTGCAGACACAGAGAGCCTCCGTGGGACGTATGGGACTCAATGCTGCTCAGCAGGCCCACAGGGGTGTGGAGGGAGTCAGTGATCTTGGAACCAAAATGATGCTCACCCGAAGGGCGTAGGAGTCCTGAAAGGGGTAATTCTTTTCAATAAAACACACCTCCACTAAGAGCTCATGGAAAGAGCTGCATGCCTCCCTTTCTGCAGGGCTACTCAGGGCCTTACCTCGAGGCAGGGACTCACGTTGAGATTCCCTTTAGCTCTAGAGGATGGCAAGGAGAGCCCCACCCCGGCCAATGAAGCTCCGTGTGTACCCAGAGAAAACTCATTTTTTTCCCAGACACATGCCTACAGTGGCCAGAGGACTGTCAACAGCAGAGAATTTCAGGGAGCTTCACGGAAGCAAGAATGGAGGTTTCCAAACGGAAAGCAAGGCTAGTACCCTCATGACCCCATTTCCATGGGCACAGGCAGCATTCATCTCTGTGGTTTTTAACAAGTCAAATGAGACACAGAGTACACAGTGGTTGCTTCCCTGATTCAACTTCTCGAGGCACGGTGTTCTGCAACTAGTGAACGGCCTCACCAAGGAAATCCCTGGCTAGGACTCTGGACCCGTGCCGCTTCAAAAGCCTGCCGTGCTACAGGAAAAACTGTGCTTTAGTTGCAATAGAAAGAAGGTCGTCTTTCTTCAAGAGGCAGGGTGACTTCAGGTAGGAGGTCCTGAATGGAAGGAGAAGCTTACTGTTTCTCTCTGTACAGCTCAAACTAGGGAATGAGAGCGACTTCCACGGCATGTTGGAACTTGTTGAACATTGCTCTTGAACCTGTGCGAGTGCTGTGAATCAAGATATCACAAGAAAGAGTGCAGTGTGTTGCCCATGACTCAGCAGACACAGAGGACCTCCGAGGACCAATGTGCCTCGTTGTTGCTCAGCAGGCCTACAGGGGTGTGGAGATACTCAGAGCCCTTGGAACAAAAATGATGCTCAACCGAGGGGCCTAGGAGTCCTGAAAAAAGGTACTTCATTTAAAGTAAACCCGAAGAGCGACTAAGAGCTAATGGAAAGAGCTGCATGCCTCCCGTTCTGCAGGGCTACTCAGGGCCTTACCTCGAGCCAAGGGCTCACGTTTAGATTCCCTTTAGCTCTAGAGCATGGCAAGGTGCGCCCCACCCCGGCCAAGGAAGTTCCGTGGGTAGCCAGAGAAAACTCATTTTCTTAGCAGACACATGCCTACAGTGGCCAGAGGCCTGTCAACAGCAGAGAATTTCAGGGAGCTTCACCGAAGCTAGAATGGAGGTTTCCAAACGAAAAGCAAGGCTCGTCCCATCATGCCCCCATTTCCATGGGCACAGGCAGCATATATCTCTGTGGTTTTTAACAAGTCAAATCAGACACAGAGTACTCAGTTGTTGCTTCCCTGAATCAACTTCTCGAGGCAGGGTGTTCTGCATCTGGTGAACGGCCACACCAAGGAAAGCCCTAGCTAGGCCTCTGGGCCCGTGCCTCTTCAAAAGCCTGCCGTGCTACAGGAAAAACTGTGCTTTAGTTTCAATAGAAACGAGGTCGTCTTTCTTCAGGAGGCAGGGTGACTTCAGGTAGGAGGTCCTGAATGGAAGGAGAAGCTTACTGTTTCTCTCTGTACAGCTCAAACTAGGGAATGAGAACGAATTCCACGGCCTATTGGAACTTGCTTAAAGGTGCTCGTGAACCTGGGCGATTGCTGGCTATATCAAGATGTCCCAATAAGAGTGCACTGTGTTACCCTACACTCGACATACACACTGTGAGTCTGAAAGCTCCTGGCCTGGATATTGCTTAGGAGGGCCAGGGGAGCCTGAGGGTACTCAGTGTTCTTGCAGGGAATAGGGTTTCCAGGCGAGGCACCTGGGTGTCCTGAAAAGCGTACTGGCTTTAAAATGCTGAAGATATGCGTCTACGGCCACATGGAAACTGCTACACGCCTCCGCTTCTGCAAAGCATTTCATGGCCTTACCTCGAGGCAAGTTCTCACGTTTCTTGCCCTGTGAACGACACAGCATGTTAAGATGCTGTATTTCTCCTTGAATAGAGTGACTTCAGGTACGAGGTCCTCGATAAATTCTAAGCAGAGTGTTTTCTCTGGGCAGCTCTGACGAGGGCAATGTCGAAGACTTCCAGGGCATGTTGGACTGCCTAGAAATGTAGTTTTGATGCTGTTCGAGAGCTCTGGAAATGTAGCTCTCCTGAAGTAACGTATAGTGTGTTGCCCGAGACTCTGCAGACACAGAGAGCCTCCGTGGGACGTATGGGACTCAATGCTGCTCAGCAGGCCCACAGGGGTGTGGAGGGAGTCAGTGATCTTGGAACCAAAATGATGCTCACCCGAAGGGCGTAGGAGTCCTGAAAGGGGTAATTCTTTTCAATAAAACAGACCTCCACTAAGAGCTCATGGAAAGAGCTGCATGCCTCCCTTTCTGCAGGGCTACTCAGGGCCTTACCTCGAGGCAGGGACTCACGTTGAGATTCCCTTTAGCTCTAGAGGATGGCAAGGAGAGCCCCACCCCGGCCAATGAAGCTCCGTGTGTACCCAGAGAAAACTCATTTTTTTCCCAGACACATGCCTACAGTGGCCAGAGGACTGTCAACAGCAGAGAATTTCAGGGAGCTTCACGGAAGCAAGAATGGAGGTTTCCAAACGGAAAGCAAGGCTAGTACCCTCATGACCCCATTTCCATGGGCACAGGCAGCATTCATCTCTGTGGTTTTTAACAAGTCAAATGAGACACAGAGTACACAGTTGTTGCTTCCCTGAATCAACTTCTCGAGGCACGGTGTTCTGCAACTAGTGAACGGCCTCACCAAGGAAATCCCTGGCTAGGACTCTGGACCCGTGCCTCTTCAAAAGCCTGCCGTGCTACAGGAAAAACTGTGCTTTAGTTTCAATAGAAACGAGGTCGTCTTTCTTCAGGAGGCAGGGTGACTTCAGGTAGGAGGTCCTGAATGGAAGGAGAAGCTTACTGTTTCTCTCTGTACAGCTCAAACTAGGGAATGAGAACGAATTCCACGGCCTATTGGAACTTGCTTAAAGGTGCTCGTGAACCTGGGCGATTGCTGGCTATATCAAGATGTCCCAATAAGAGTGCACTGTGTTACCCTACACTCGACATACACACTGTGAGTCTGAAAGCTCCTGGCCTGGATATTGCTTAGAAGGGCCAGGGGAGCCTGAGGGTACTCAGTGTTCTTGCAGGGAATAGGGTTTCCAGGCGAGGCACCTGGGTGTCCTGAAAAGCGTACTGGCTTTAAAATGCTGAAGATATGCGTCTACGGCCACATGGAAACTGCTACACGCCTCCGCTTCTGCAAAGCATTTCATGGCCTTACCTCGAGGCAAGTTCTCACGTTTCTTGCCCTGTGAGCGACACAGCATGTTAAGATGCTGTATTTCTCCTTGAATAGAGTGACTTCAGGTACGAGGTCCTCGATAAATTCTAAGCAGAGTGTTTTCTCTGGGCAGCTCTGACGAGGGCAATGTCGAAGACTTCCAGGGCATGTTGGACTGCCTAGAAATGTAGTTTTGATGCTGTTCGAGTGCTCTGGAAATGTAGCTCTCCTGAAGTAACGTATAGTGTGTTGCCCGAGACTCTGCAGACACAGAGAGCCTCCGTGGGACGTATGGGACTCAATGCTGCTCAGCAGGCCCACAGGGGTGTGGAGGGAGTCAGTGATCTTGGAACCAAAATGATGCTCACCCGAAGGGCGTAGGAGTCCTGAAAGGGGTAATTCTTTTCAATAAAACAGACCTCCACTAAGAGCTCATGGAAAGAGCTGCATGCCTCCCTTTCTGCAGGGCTACTCAGGGCCTTACCTCGAGGCAGGGACTCACGTTGAGATTCCCTTTAGCTCTAGAGGATGGCAAGGAGAGCCCCACCCCGGCCAATGAAGCTCCGTGTGTACCCAGAGAAAACTCATTTTTTTCCCAGACACATGCCTACAGTGGCCAGAGGACTGTCAACAGCAGAGAATTTCAGGGAGCTTCACGGAAGCAAGAATGGAGGTTTCCAAACGGAAAGCAAGGCTAGTACCCTCATGACCCCATTTCCATGGGCACAGGCAGCATTCATCTCTGTGGTTTTTAACAAGTCAAATGAGACACAGAGTACACAGTGGTTGCTTCCCTGATTCAACTTCTCGAGGCACGGTGTTCTGCAACTAGTGAACGGCCTCACCAAGGAAATCCCTGGCTAGGACTCTGGACCCGTGCCGCTTCAAAAGCCTGCCGTGCTACAGGAAAAACTGTGCTTTAGTTGCAATAGAAAGAAGGTCGTCTTTCTTCAAGAGGCAGGGTGACTTCAGGTAGGAGGTCCTGAATGGAAGGAGAAGCTTACTGTTTCTCTCTGTACAGCTCAAACTAGGGAATGAGAGCGACTTCCACGGCATGTTGGAACTTGTTGAACATTGCTCTTGAACCTGTGCGAGTGCTGTGAATCAAGATATCACAAGAAAGAGTGCAGTGTGTTGCCCATGACTCAGCAGACACAGAGGACCTCCGAGGACCAATGTGCCTCGTTGTTGCTCAGCAGGCCTACAGGGGTGTGGAGATACTCAGAGCCCTTGGAACAAAAATGATGCTCAACCGAGGGGCCTAGGAGTCCTGAAAAAAGGTACTTCATTTAAAGTAAACCCGAAGAGCGACTAAGAGCTAATGGAAAGAGCTGCATGCCTCCCGTTCTGCAGGGCTACTCAGGGCCTTACCTCGAGCCAAGGGCTCACGTTTAGATTCCCTTTAGCTCTAGAGCATGGCAAGGTGCGCCCCACCCCGGCCAAGGAAGTTCTGTGGGTAGCCAGAGAAAACTCATTTTCTTCCCAGACACATGCCTACAGTGGCCAGAGGCCTGTCAACAGCAGAGAATTTCAGGGAGCTTCACCGAAGCTAGAATGGAGGTTTCCAAACGAAAAGCAAGGCTCGTCCCATCATGCCCCCATTTCCATGGGCACAGGCAGCATATATCTCTGTGGTTTTTAACAAGTCAAATCAGACACAGAGTACTCAGTTGTTGCTTCCCTGAATCAACTTCTCGAGGCAGGGTGTTCTGCATCTAGTGAACGGCCACACCAAGGAAAGCCCTAGCTAGGCCTCTGGGCCCGTGCCTCTTCAAAAGCCTGCCGTGCTACAGGAAAAACTGTGCTTTAGTTTCAATAGAAACGAGGTCGTCTTTCTTCAGGAGGCAGGGTGACTTCAGGTAGGAGGTCCTGAATGGAAGGAGAAGCTTACTGTTTCTCTCTGTACAGCTCAAACTAGGGAATGAGAACGAATTCCACGGCCTATTGGAACTTGCTTAAAGGTGCTCGTGAACCTGGGCGATTGCTGGCTATATCAAGATGTCCCAATAAGAGTGCACTGTGTTACCCTACACTCGACATACACACTGTGAGTCTGAAAGCTCCTGGCCTGGATATTGCTTAGAAGGGCCAGGGGAGCCTGAGGGTACTCAGTGTTCTTGCAGGGAATAGGGTTTCCAGGCGAGGCACCTGGGTGTCCTGAAAAGCGTACTGGCTTTAAAATGCTGAAGATATGCGTCTACGGCCACATGGAAACTGCTACACGCCTCCGCTTCTGCAAAGCATTTCATGGCCTTACCTCGAGGCAAGTTCTCACGTTTCTTGCCCTGTGAACAACACAGCATGTTAAGATGCTGTATTTCTCCTTGAATAGAGTGACTTCAGGTACGAGGTCCTCGATAAATTCTAAGCAGAGTGTTTTCTCTGGGCAGCTCTGACGAGGGCAATGTCGAAGACTTCCAGGGCATGTTGGACTGCCTAGAAATGTAGTTTTGATGCTGTTCGAGTGCTCTGGAAATGTAGCTCTCCTGAAGTAACGTATAGTGTGTTGCCCGAGACTCTGCAGACACAGAGAGCCTCCGTGGGACGTATGGGACTCAATGCTGCTCAGCAGGCCCACAGGGGTGTGGAGGGAGTCAGTGATCTTGGAACCAAAATGATGCTCACCCGAAGGGCGTAGGAGTCCTGAAAGGGGTAATTCTTTTCAATAAAACAGACCTCCACTAAGAGCTCATGGAAAGAGCTGCATGCCTCCCTTTCTGCAGGGCTACTCAGGGCCTTACCTCGAGGCAGGGACTCACGTTGAGATTCCCTTTAGCTCTAGAGGATGGCAAGGAGAGCCCCACCCCGGCCAATGAAGCTCCGTGTGTACCCAGAGAAAACTCATTTTTTTCCCAGACACATGCCTACAGTGGCCAGAGGACTGTCAACAGCAGAGAATTTCAGGGAGCTTCACGGAAGCAAGAATGGAGGTTTCCAAACGGAAAGCAAGGCTAGTACCCTCATGACCCCATTTCCATGGGCACAGGCAGCATTCATCTCTGTGGTTTTTAACAAGTCAAATGAGACACAGAGTACACAGTTGTTGCTTCCCTGAATCAACTTCTCGAGGCACGGTGTTCTGCAACTAGTGAACGGCCTCACCAAGGCAATCCCTGGCTAGGACTCTGGGCCCGTGCCGCTTCAAAAGCCTGCCGTGCTACAGGAAAAACTGTGCTTTAGTTGCAATAGAAAGAAGGTCGTCTTTCTTCAAGAGGCAGGGTGACTTCAGGTAGGTGGTCCTGAATGGAAGGAGAAGCTTACTGTTTCTCTCTGTACAGCTCAAACTAGGGAATGAGAGCGACTTCCACGGCATGTTGGAACTTGTTGAACATTGCTCTTGAACCTGTGCGAGTGCTGTGAATCAAGATATCACAAGAAAGAGTGCAGTGTGTTACCCATGACTCAGCAGACACAGAGGACCTCCGAGGACCAATGTGCCTCGTTGTTGCTCAGCAGGCCTACAGGGGTGTGGAGATACTCAGAGCCCTTGGAACAAAAATGATGCTCAACCGAGGAGCCTAGGAGTCCTGAAAAAAGGTACTTCATTTAAAGTAAACCCGAAGAGCGACTAAGAGCTAATGGAAAGAGCTGCATGCCTCCCGTTCTGCAGGGCTACTCAGGGCCTTACCTCGAGCCAAGGGCTCACGTTTAGATTCCCTTTAGCTCTAGAGCATGGCAAGGTGCGCCCCACCCCGGCCAAGGAAGTTCCGTGGGTAGCCAGAGAAAACTCATTTTCTTCCCAGACACATGCCTACAGTGGCCAGAGGCCTGTCAACAGCAGAGAATTTCAGGGAGCTTCACGGAAGCTAGAATGGAGGTTTCCAAACGAAAAGCAAGGCTAGTCCCATCATGCCCCCATTTCCATGGGCACAGGCAGCATACATCTCTGTGGTTTTTAACAAGTCAAATGAGACACAGAGTACACAGTTGTTGCTTCCCTGAATCAACTTCTCGAGGCAGGGTGTTCTGCATCTGGTGAACGGCCACACCAAGGAAAGCCCTAGCTAGGCCTCTGGGCCCGTGCCTCTTCAAAAGCCTGCCGTGCTACAGGAAAAACTGTGCTTTAGTTTCAATAGAAACGAGGTCGTCTTTCTTCAGGAGGCAGGGTGACTTCAGGTAGGAGGTCCTGAATGGAAGGAGAAGCTTACTGTTTCTCTCTGTACAGCTCAAACTAGGGAATGAGAACGAATTCCACGGCCTATTGGAACTTGCTTAAAGGTGCTCGTGAACCTGGGCGATTGCTGGCTATATCAAGATGTCCCAATAAGAGTGCACTGTGTTACCCTACACTCGACATACACACTGTGAGTCTGAAAGCTCCTGGCCTGGATATTGCTTAGAAGGGCCAGGGGAGCCTGAGGGTACTCAGTGTTCTTGCAGGGAATAGGGTTTCCAGGCGAGGCACCTGGGTGTCCTGAAAAGCGTACTGGCTTTAAAATGCTGAAGATATGCGTCTACGGCCACATGGAAACTGCTACACGCCTCCGCTTCTGCAAAGCATTTCATGGCCTTACCTCGAGGCAAGTTCTCACGTTTCTTGCCCTGTGAACGACACAGCATGTTAAGATGCTGTATTTCTCCTTGAATAGAGTGACTTCAGGTACGAGGTCCTCGATAAATTCTAAGCAGAGTGTTTTCTCTGGGCAGCTCTGACGAGGGCAATGTCGAAGACTTCCAGGGCATGTTGGACTGCCTAGAAATGTAGTTTTGATGCTGTTCGAGTGCTCTGGAAATGTAGCTCTCCTGAAGTAACGTATAGTGTGTTGCCCGAGACTCTGCAGACACAGAGAGCCTCCGTGGGACGTATGGGACTCAATGCTGCTCAGCAGGCCCACAGGGGTGTGGAGGGAGTCAGTGATCTTGGAACCAAAATGATGCTCACCCGAAGGGCGTAGGAGTCCTGAAAGGGGTAATTCTTTTCAATAAAACAGACCTCCACTAAGAGCTCATGGAAAGAGCTGCATGCCTCCCTTTCTGCAGGGCTACTCAGGGCCTTACCTCGAGGCAGGGACTCACGTTGAGATTCCCTTTAGCTCTAGAGGATGGCAAGGAGAGCCCCACCCCGGCCAATGAAGCTCCGTGTGTACCCAGAGAAAACTCATTTTTTTCCCAGACACATGCCTACAGTGGCCAGAGGACTGTCAACAGCAGAGAATTTCAGGGAGCTTCACGGAAGCAAGAATGGAGGTTTCCAAACGGAAAGCAAGGCTAGTACCCTCATGACCCCATTTCCATGGGCACAGGCAGCATTCATCTCTGTGGTTTTTAACAAGTCAAATGAGACACAGAGTACACAGTTGTTGCTTCCCTGAATCAACTTCTCGAGGCACGGTGTTCTGCAACTAGTGAACGGCCTCACCAAGGAAATCCCTGGCTAGGACTCTGGACCCGTGCCGCTTCAAAAGCCTGCCGTGCTACAGGAAAAACTGTGCTTTAGTTGCAATAGAAAGAAGGTCGTCTTTCTTCAAGAGGCAGGGTGACTTCAGGTAGGAGGTCCTGAATGGAAGGAGAAGCTTACTGTTTCTCTCTGTACAGCTCAAACTAGGGAATGAGAGCGACTTCCACGGCATGTTGGAACTTGTTGAACATTGCTCTTGAACCTGTGCGAGTGCTGTGAATCAAGATATCACAAGAAAGAGTGCAGTGTGTTGCCCATGACTCAGCAGACACAGAGGACCTCCGAGGACCAATGTGCCTCGTTGTTGCTCAGCAGGCCTACAGGGGTGTGGAGATACTCAGAGCCCTTGGAACAAAAATGATGCTCAACCGAGGGGCCTAGGAGTCCTGAAAAAAGGTACTTCATTTAAAGTAAACCCGAAGAGCGACTAAGAGCTAATGGAAAGAGCTGCATGCCTCCCGTTCTGCAGGGCTACTCAGGGCCTTACCTCGAGCCAAGGGCTCACGTTTAGATTCCCTTTAGCTCTAGAGCATGGCAAGGTGCGCCCCACCCCGGCCAAGGAAGTTCCGTGTGTAGCCAGAGAAAACTCATTTTCTTCCCAGACACATGCCTACAGTGGCCAGAGGCCTGTCAACAGCAGAGAATTTCAGGGAGCTTCACGGAAGCTAGAATGGAGGTTTCCAAACGAAAAGCAAGGCTAGTCCCATCATGCCCTCATTTCCATGGGCACAGGCAGCATACATCTCTGTGGTTTTTAACAAGTCAAATGAGACACAGAGTACACAGTTGTTGCTTCCCTGAATCAACTTCTCGAGGCAGGGTGTTCTGCATCTGGTGAACGGCCACACCAAGGAAAGCCCTAGCTAGGCCTCTGGGCCCGTGCCTCTTCAAAAGCCTGCCGTGCTACAGGAAAAACTGTGCTTTAGTTTCAATAGAAACGAGGTCGTCTTTCTTCAGGAGGCAGGGTGACTTCAGGTAGGAGGTCCTGAATGGAAGGAGAAGCTTACTGTTTCTCTCTGTACAGCTCAAACTAGGGAATGAGAACGAATTCCACGGCCTATTGGAACTTGCTTAAAGGTGCTCGTGAACCTGGGCGATTGCTGGCTATATCAAGATGTCCCAATAAGAGTGCACTGTGTTACCCTACACTCGACATACACACTGTGAGTCTGAAAGCTCCTGGCCTGGATATTGCTTAGAAGGGCCAGGGGAGCCTGAGGGTACTCAGTGTTCTTGCAGGGAATAGGGTTTCCAGGCGAGGCACCTGGGTGTCCTGAAAAGCGTACTGGCTTTAAAATGCTGAAGATATGCGTCTACGGCCACATGGAAACTGCTACACGCCTCCGCTTCTGCAAAGCATTTCATGGCCTTACCTCGAGGCAAGTTCTCACGTTTCTTGCCCTGTGAGCGACACAGCATGTTAAGATGCTGTATTTCTCCTTGAATAGAGTGACTTCAGGTACGAGGTCCTCGATAAATTCTAAGCAGAGTGTTTTCTCTGGGCAGCTCTGACGAGGGCAATGTCGAAGACTTCCAGGGCATGTTGGACTGCCTAGAAATGTAGTTTTGATGCTGTTCGAGTGCTCTGGAAATGTAGCTCTCCTGAAGTAACGTATAGTGTGTTGCCCGAGACTCTGCAGACACAGAGAGCCTCCGTGGGACGTATGGGACTCAATGCTGCTCAGCAGGCCCACAGGGGTGTGGAGGGAGTCAGTGATCTTGGAACCAAAATGATGCTCACCCGAAGGGCGTAGGAGTCCTGAAAGGGGTAATTCTTTTCAATAAAACACACCTCCACTAAGAGCTCATGGAAAGAGCTGCATGCCTCCCTTTCTGCAGGGCTACTCAGGGCCTTACCTCGAGGCAGGGACTCACGTTGAGATTCCCTTTAGCTCTAGAGGATGGCAAGGAGAGCCCCACCCCGGCCAATGAAGCTCCGTGTGTACCCAGAGAAAACTCATTTTTTTCCCAGACACATGCCTACAGTGGCCAGAGGACTGTCAACAGCAGAGAATTTCAGGGAGCTTCACGGAAGCAAGAATGGAGGTTTCCAAACGGAAAGCAAGGCTAGTACCCTCATGACCCCATTTCCATGGGCACAGGCAGCATTCATCTCTGTGGTTTTTAACAAGTCAAATGAGACACAGAGTACACAGTGGTTGCTTCCCTGATTCAACTTCTCGAGGCACGGTGTTCTGCAACTAGTGAACGGCCTCACCAAGGAAATCCCTGGCTAGGACTCTGGACCCGTGCCGCTTCAAAAGCCTGCCGTGCTACAGGAAAAACTGTGCTTTAGTTGCAATAGAAAGAAGGTCGTCTTTCTTCAAGAGGCAGGGTGACTTCAGGTAGGAGGTCCTGAATGGAAGGAGAAGCTTACTGTTTCTCTCTGTACAGCTCAAACTAGGGAATGAGAGCGACTTCCACGGCATGTTGGAACTTGTTGAACATTGCTCTTGAACCTGTGCGAGTGCTGTGAATCAAGATATCACAAGAAAGAGTGCAGTGTGTTGCCCATGACTCAGCAGACACAGAGGACCTCCGAGGACCAATGTGCCTCGTTGTTGCTCAGCAGGCCTACAGGGGTGTGGAGATACTCAGAGCCCTTGGAACAAAAATGATGCTCAACCGAGGGGCCTAGGAGTCCTGAAAAAAGGTACTTCATTTAAAGTAAACCCGAAGAGCGACTAAGAGCTAATGGAAAGAGCTGCATGCCTCCCGTTCTGCAGGGCTACTCAGGGCCTTACCTCGAGCCAAGGGCTCACGTTTAGATTCCCTTTAGCTCTAGAGCATGGCAAGGTGCGCCCCACCCCGGCCAATGAAGTTCCGTGTGTAGCCAGAGAAAACTCATTTTCTTCCCAGACACATGCCTACAGTGGCCAGAGGCCTGTCAACAGCAGAGAATTTCAGGGAGCTTCACGGAAGCTAGAATGGAGGTTTCCAAACGAAAAGCAAGGCTAGTCCCATCATGCCCCCATTTCCATGGGCACAGGCAGCATACATCTCTGTGGTTTTTAACAAGTCAAATGAGACACAGAGTACACAGTTGTTGCTTCCCTGAATCAACTTCTCGAGGCAGGGTGTTCTGCATCTGGTGAACGGCCACACCAAGGAAAGCCCTAGCTAGGCCTCTGGGCCTGTGCCTCTTCAAAAGCCTGCCGTGCTACAGGAAAAACTGTGCTTTAGTTTCAATAGAAACGAGGTCGTCTTTCTTCAGGAGGCAGGGTGACTTCAGGTAGGAGGTCCTGAATGGAAGGAGAAGCTTACTGTTTCTCTCTGTACAGCTCAAACTAGGGAATGAGAACGAATTCCACGGCCTATTGGAACTTGCTTAAAGGTGCTCGTGAACCTGGGCGATTGCTGGCTATATCAAGATGTCCCAATAAGAGTGCACTGTGTTACCCTACACTCGACATACACACTGTGAGTCTGAAAGCTCCTGGCCTGGATATTGCTTAGAAGGGCCAGGGGAGCCTGAGGGTACTCAGTGTTCTTGCAGGGAATAGGGTTTCCAGGCGAGGCACCTGGGTGTCCTGAAAAGCGTACTGGCTTTAAAATGCTGAAGATATGCGTCTACGGCCACATGGAAACTGCTACACGCCTCCGCTTCTGCAAAGCATTTCATGGCCTTACCTCGAGGCAAGTTCTCACGTTTCTTGCCCTGTGAGCGACACAGCATGTTAAGATGCTGTATTTCTCCTTGAATAGAGTGACTTCAGGTACGAGGTCCTCGATAAATTCTAAGCAGAGTGTTTTCTCTGGGCAGCTCTGACGAGGGCAATGTCGAAGACTTCCAGGGCATGGTGGACTGCCTAGAAATGTAGTTTTGATGCTGTTCGAGTGCTCTGGAAATGTAGCTCTCCTGAAGTAACGTATAGTGTGTTGCCCGAGACTCTGCAGACACAGAGAGCCTCCGTGGGACGTATGGGACTCAATGCTGCTCAGCAGGCCCACAGGGGTGTGGAGGGAGTCAGTGATCTTGGAACCAAAATGATGCTCACCCGAAGGGCGTAGGAGTCCTGAAAGGGGTAATTCTTTTCAATAAAACACACCTCCACTAAGAGCTCATGGAAAGAGCTGCATGCCTCCCTTTCTGCAGGGCTACTCAGGGCCTTACCTCGAGGCAGGGACTCACGTTGAGATTCCCTTTAGCTCTAGAGGATGGCAAGGAGAGCCCCACCCCGGCCAATGAAGCTCCTTGTGTACCCAGAGAAAACTCATTTTTTTCCCAGACACATGCCTACAGTGGCCAGAGGACTGTCAACAGCAGAGAATTTCAGGGAGCTTCACGGAAGCAAGAATGGAGGTTTCCAAACGGAAAGCAAGGCTAGTACCCTCATGACCCCATTTCCATGGGCACAGGCAGCATTCATCTCTGTGGTTTTTAACAAGTCAAATGAGACACAGAGTACACAGTTGTTGCTTCCCTGAATCAACTTCTCGAGGCACGGTGTTCTGCAACTAGTGAACGGCCTCACCAAGGAAATCCCTGGCTAGGACTCTGGACCCGTGCCGCTTCAAAAGCCTGCCGTGCTACAGGAAAAACTGTGCTTTAGTTGCAACAGAAAGAAGGTCGTCTTTCTTCAAGAGGCAGGGTGACTTCAGGTAGGAGGTCCTGAATGGAAGGAGAAGCTTACTGTTTCTCTCTGTACAGCTCAAACTAGGGAATGAGAGCGACTTCCACGGCATGTTGGAACATGTTGAACATTGCTCTTGAACCTGTGCGAGTGCTGTGAATCAAGATATCACAAGAAAGAGTGCAGTGTGTTGCCCATGACTCAGCAGACACAGAGGACCTCCGAGGACCAATGTGCCTCGTTGTTGCTCAGCAGGCCTACAGGGGTGTGGAGATACTCAGAGCCCTTGGAACAAAAATGATGCTCAACCGAGGGGCCTAGGAGTCCTGAAAAAAGGTACTTCATTTAAAGTAAACCCAAAGAGCGACTAAGAGCTAATGGAAAGAGCTGCATGCCTCCCGTTCTGCAGGGCTACTCAGGGCCTTACCTCGAGCCAAGGGCTCACGTTTAGATTCCCTTTAGCTCTAGAGCATGGCAAGGTGCGCCCCACCCCGGCCAAGGACGTTCCGTGGGTAGCCAGAGAAAACTCATTTTCTTCCCAGACACATGCCTACAGTGGCCAGAGGCCTGTCAACAGCAGAGAATTTCAGGGAGCTTCACCGAAGCTAGAATGGAGGTTTCCAAACGAAAAGCAAGGCTCGTCCCATCATGCCCCCATTTCCATGGGCACAGGCAGCATATATCTCTGAGGTTTTTAACAAGTCAAATCAGACACAGAGTACTCAGTTGTTGCTTCCCTGAATCAACTTCTCGAGGCAGGGTGTTCTGCATCTAGTGAACGGCCACACCAAGGAAAGCCCTAGCTAGGCCTCTGGGCCCGTGCCTCTTCAAAAGCCTGCCGTGCTACAGGAAAAACTGTGCTTTAGTTTCAATAGAAACGAGGTCGTCTTTCTTCAGGAGGCAGGGTGACTTCAGGTAGGAGGTCCTGAATGGAAGGAGAAGCTTACTGTTTCTCTCTGTACAGCTCAAACTAGGGAATTAGAACGAATTCCACGGCCTATTGGAACTTGCTTAAAGGTGCTCGTGAACCTGGGCGATTGCTGGCTATATCAAGATGTCCCAATAAGAGTGCACTGTGTTACCCTACACTCGACATACACACTCTGAGTCTGAAAGCTCTTGGCCTGGATTTTGCTTAGAAGGGCCAGGGGAGCCTGAGGGTACTCAGTGTTCTTGCAGGGAATAGGGTTTCCAGGCGAGGCACCTGGGTGTCCTGAAAAGCGTACTGGCTTTAAAATGCTGAAGATATGCGTCTACGGCCACATGGAAACTGCTACATGCCTCCGCTTCTGCAAAGCATTTCATGGCCTTACCTCGAGGCAAGTTCTCACGTTTCTTGCCCTGTGAACGACACAGCATGTTAAGATGCTGTATTTCTCCTTGAATAGAGTGACTTCAGGTACGAGGTCCTCGATAAATTCTAAGCAGAGTGTTTTCTCTGGGCAGCTCTGACGAGGGCAATGTCGAAGACTTCCAGGGCATGGTGGACAGCCTAGAAATGTAGTTTTGATGCTGTTCGAGTGCTCTGGAAATGTAGCTCTCCTGAAGTAACGTATAGTGTGTTGCCCGAGACTCTGCAGACACAGAGAGCCTCCGTGGGACGTATGGGACTCAATGCTGCTCAGCAGGCCCACAGGGGTGTGGAGGGAGTCAGTGATCTTGGAACCAAAATGATGCTCACCCGAAGGGCGTAGGAGTCCTGAAAGGGGTAATTCTTTTCAATAAAACAGACCTCCACTAAGAGCTCATGGAAAGAGCTGCATGCCTCCCTTTCTGCAGGGCTACTCAGGGCCTTACCTCGAGGCAGGGACTCACGTTGAGATTCCCTTTAGCTCTAGAGGATGGCAAGGAGAGCCCCACCCCGGCCAATGAAGCTCCGTGTGTACCCAGAGAAAACTCATTTTTTTCCCAGACACATGCCTACAGTGGCCAGAGGACTGTCAACAGCAGAGAATTTCAGGGAGCTTCACGGAAGCAAGAATGGAGGTTTCCAAACGGAAAGCAAGGCTAGTACCCTCATGACCCCATTTCCATGGGCACAGGCAGCATTCATCTCTGTGGTTTTTAACAAGTCAAATGAGACACAGAGTACACAGTTGTTGCTTCCCTGAATCAACTTCTCGAGGCACGGTGTTCTGCAACTAGTGAACGGCCTCACCAAGGAAATCCCTGGCTAGGACTCTGGACCCGTGCCGCTTCAAAAGCCTGCCATGCTACAGGAAAAACTGTGCTTTAGTTGCAATAGAAAGAAGGTCGTCTTTCTTCAAGAGGCAGGGTGACTTCAGGTAGGAGGTCCTGAATGGAAGGAGAAGCTTACTGTTTCTCTCTGTACAGCTCAAACTAGGGAATGAGAGCGACTTCCACGGCATGTTGGAACTTGTTGAACATTGCTCTTGAACCTGTGCGAGTGCTGTGAATCAAGATATCACAAGAAAGAGTGCAGTGTGTTGCCCATGAATCAGCAGACACAGAGGACCTCCGAGGACCAATGTGCCTCGTTGTTGCTCAGCAGGCCTACAGGCGTGTGGAGATACTCAGAGCCCTTGGAACAAAAATGATGCTCAACCGAGGGGCCTAGGAGTCCTGAAAAAAGGTACTTCATTTAAAGTAAACCCGAAGAGCGACTAAGAGCTAATGGAAAGAGCTGCATGCCTCCCGTTCTGCAGGGCTACTCAGGGCCTTACCTCGAGCCAAGGGCTCACGTTTAGATTCCCTTTAGCTCTAGAGCATGGCAAGGTGCGCCCCACCCCGGCCAAGGAATTTCCGTGTGTAGCCAGAGAAAACTCATTTTCTTCCCAGACACATGCCTACAGTGGCCAGAGGCCTGTCAACAGCAGAGAATTTCAGGGAGCTTCACCGAAGCTAGAATGGAGGTTTCCAAACGAAAAGCAAGGCTAGTCCCATCATGCCCCCATTTCCATGGGCACAGGCAGTATACATCTCTGTGGTTTTTAACAAGTCAAATCAGACACAGAGTACACAGTTGTTGCTTCCCTGAATCAACTTCTCGAGGCAGGGTGTTCTGCATCTGGTGAACGGCCACACCAAGGAAAGCCCTAGCTAGGCCTCTGGGCCCGTGCCTCTTCAAAAGCCTGCCGTGCTACAGGAAAAACTGTGCTTTAGTTTCAATAGAAACGAGGTCGTCTTTCTTCAGGAGGCAGGGTGACTTCAGGTAGGAGGTCCTGAATGGAAGGAGAAGCTTACTGTTTCTCTCTGTACAGCTCAAACTAGGGAATGAGAACGAATTCCACGGCCTATTGGAACTTGCTTAAAGGTGCTCGTGAACCTGGGCGATTGCTGGCTATATCAAGATGTCCCAATAAGAGTGCACTGTGTTACCCTACACTCGACATACACACTGTGAGTCTGAAAGCTCCTGGCCTGGATATTGCTTAGAAGGGCCAGGGGAGCCTGAGGGTACTCAGTGTTCTTGCAGGGAATAGGGTTTCCAGGCGAGGCACCTGGGTGTCCTGAAAAGCGTACTGGCTTTAAAATGCTGAAGATATGCGTCTACGGCCACATGGAAACTGCTACACGCCTCCGCTTCTGCAAAGCATTTCATGGCCTTACCTCGAGGCAAGTTCTCACGTTTCTTGCCCTGTGAGCGACACAGCATGTTAAGATGCGGTATTTCTCCTTGAATAGAGTGACTTCAGGTACGAGGTCCTCGATAAATTCTAAGCAGAGTGTTTTCTCTGGGCAGCTCTGACGAGGGCAATGTCGAAGACTTCCAGGGCATGTTGGACTGCCTAGAAATGTAGTTTTGATGCTGTTCGAGTGCTCTGGAAATGTAGCTCTCCTGAAGTAACGTATAGTGTGTTGCCCGAGACTCTGCAGACACAGAGAGCCTCCGTGGGACGTATGGGACTCAATGCTGCTCAGCAGGCCCACAGGGGTGTGGAGGGAGTCAGTGATCTTGGAACCAAAATGATGCTCACCCGAAGGGCGTAGGAGTCCTGAAAGGGGTAATTCTTTTCAATAAAACAGACCTCCACTAAGAGCTCATGGAAAGAGCTGCATGCCTCCCTTTCTGCAGGGCTACTCAGGGCCTTACCTCGAGGCAGGGACTCACGTTGAGATTCCCTTTAGCTCTAGAGGATGGCAAGGAGAGCCCCACCCCGGCCAATGAAGCTCCCTGTGTACCCAGAGAAAACTCATTTTTTTCCCAGACACATGCCTACAGTGGCCAGAGGACTGTCAACAGCAGAGAATTTCAGGGAGCTTCACGGAAGCAAGAATGGAGGTTTCCAAACGGAAAGCAAGGCTAGTACCCTCATGACCCCATTTCCATGGGCACAGGCAGCATTCATCTCTGTGGTTTTTAACAAGTCAAATGAGACACAGAGTACACAGTTGTTGCTTCCCTGAATCAACTTCTCGAGGCACGGTGTTCTGCAACTAGTGAACGGCCTCACCAAGGAAATCCCTGGCTAGGACTCTGGACCCGTGCCGCTTCAAAAGCCTGCCGTGCTACAGGAAAAACTGTGCTTTAGTTGCAAAAGAAAGAAGGTCGTCTTTCTTCAAGAGGCAGGGTGACTTCAGGTAGGAGGTCCTGAATGGAAGGAGAAGCTTACTGTTTCTCTCTGTACAGCTCAAACTAGGGAATGAGAGCGACTTCCACGGCATGTTGGAACATGTTGAACATTGCTCTTGAACCTGTGCGAGTGCTGTGAATCAAGATATCACAAGAAAGAGTGCAGTGTGTTGCCCATGACTCAGCAGACACAGAGGACCTCCGAGGACCAATGTGCCTCGTTGTTGCTCAGCAGGCCTACAGGGGTGTGGAGATACTCAGAGCCCTTGGAACAAAAATGATGCTCAACCGAGGGGCCTAGGAGTCCTGAAAAAAGGTACTTCATTTAAAGTAAACCCGAAGAGCGACTAAGAGCTAATGGAAAGAGCTGCATGCCTCCCGTTCTGCAGGGCTACTCAGGGCCTTACCTCGAGCCAAGGGCTCACGTTTAGATTCCCTTTAGCTCTAGAGCATGGCAAGGTGCGCCCCACCCCGGCCAATGAAGTTCCGTGTGTAGCCAGAGAAAACTCATTTTCTTCCCAGACACATGCCTACAGTGGCCAGAGGCCTGTCAACAGCAGAGAATTTCAGGGAGCTTCACGGAAGCTAGAATGGAGGTTTCCAAACGAAAAGCAAGGCTAGTCCCATCATGCCCCCATTTCCATGGGCACAGGCAGCATACATCTCTGTGGTTTTTAACAAGTCAAATGAGACACAGAGTACACAGTTGTTGCTTCCCTGAATCAACTTCTCGAGGCAGGGTGTTCTGCATCTGGTGAACGGCCACACCAAGGAAAGCCCTAGCTAGGCCTCTGGGCCCGTGCCTCTTCAAAAGCCTGCCGTGCTACAGGAAAAACTGTGCTTTAGTTTCAATAGAAACGAGGTCGTCTTTCTTCAGGAGGCAGGGTGACTTCAGGTAGGAGGTCCTGAATGGAAGGAGAAGCTTACTGTTTCTCTCTGTACAGCTCAAACTAGGGAATGAGAACGAATTCCACGGCCTATTGGAACTTGCTTAAAGGTGCTCGTGAACCTGGGCGATTGCTGGCTATATCAAGATGTCCCAATAAGAGTGCACTGTGTTACCCTACACTCGACATACACACTGTGAGTCTGAAAGCTCCTGGCCTGGATGTTGCTTAGAAGGGCCAGGGGAGCCTGAGGGTACTCAGTGTTCTTGCAGGGAATAGGGTTTCCAGGCGAGGCACCTGGGTGTCCTGAAAAGCGTACTGGCTTTAAAATGCTGAAGATATGCGTCTACGGCCACATGGAAACTGCTACACGCCTCCGCTTCTGCAAAGCATTTCATGGCCTTACCTCGAGGCAAGTTCTCACGTTTCTTGCCCTGTGAGCGACACAGCATGTTAAGATGCTGTATTTCTCCTTGAATAGAGTGACTTCAGGTACGAGGTCCTCGATAAATTCTAAGCAGAGTGTTTTCTCTGGGCAGCTCTGACGAGGGCAATGTCGAAGACTTCCAGGGCATGGTGGACTGCCTAGAAATGTAGTTTTGATGCTGTTCGAGTGCTCTGGAAATGTAGCTCTCCTGAAGTAACGTATAGTGTGTTGCCCGAGACTCTGCAGACACAGAGAGCCTCCGTGGGACGTATGGGACTCAATGCTGCTCAGCAGGCCCACAGGGGTGTGGAGGGAGTCAGTGATCTTGGAACCAAAATGATGCTCACCCGAAGGGCGTAGGAGTCCTGAAAGGGGTAATTCTTTTCAATAAAACAGACCTCCACTAAGAGCTCATGGAAAGAGCTGCATGCCTCCCTTTCTGCAGGGCTACTCAGGGCCTTACCTCGAGGCAGGGACTCACGTTGAGATTCCCTTTAGCTCTAGAGGATGGCAAGGAGAGCCCCACCCCGGCCAATGAAGCTCCGTGTGTACCCAGAGAAAACTCATTTTTTTCCCAGACACATGCCTACAGTGGCCAGAGGACTGTCAACAGCAGAGAATTTCAGGGAGCTTCACGGAAGCAAGAATGGAGGTTTCCAAACGGAAAGCAAGGCTAGTACCCTCATGACCCCATTTCCATGGGCACAGGCAGCATTCATCTCTGTGGTTTTTAACAAGTCAAATGAGACACAGAGTACACAGTTGTTGCTTCCCTGAATCAACTTCTCGAGGCACGGTGTTCTGCAACTAGTGAACGGCCTCACCAAGGAAATCCCTGGCTAGGACTCTGGACCCGTGCCGCTTCAAAAGCCTGCCGTGCTACAGGAAAAACTGTGCTTTAGTTGCAACAGAAAGAAGGTCGTCTTTCTTCAAGAGGCAGGGTGACTTCAGGTAGGAGGTCCTGAATGGAAGGAGAAGCTTACTGTTTCTCTCTGTACAGCTCAAACTAGGGAATGAGAGCGACTTCCACGGCATGTTGGAACATGTTGAACATTGCTCTTGAACCTGTGCGAGTGCTGTGAATCAAGATATCACAAGAAAGAGTGCAGTGTGTTGCCCATGACTCAGCAGACACAGAGGACCTCCGAGGACCAATGTGCCTCGTTGTTGCTCAGCAGGCCTACAGGGGTGTGGAGATACTCAGAGCCCTTGGAACAAAAATGATGCTCAACCGAGGGGCCTAGGAGTCCTGAAAAAAGGTACTTCATTTAAAGTAAACCCAAAGAGCGACTAAGAGCTAATGGAAAGAGCTGCATGCCTCCCGTTCTGCAGGGCTACTCAGGGCCTTACCTCGAGCCAAGGGCTCACGTTTAGATTCCCTTTAGCTCTAGAGCATGGCAAGGTGCGCCCCACCCCGGCCAATGAAGTTCCGTGTGTAGCCAGAGAAAACTCATTTTCTTCCCAGACACATGCCTACAGTGGCCAGAGGCCTGTCAACAGCAGAGAATTTCAGGGAGCTTCACGGAAGCTAGAATGGAGGTTTCCAAACGAAAAGCAAGGCTAGTCCCATCATGCCCCCATTTCCATGGGCACAGGCAGCATACATCTCTGTGGTTTTTAACAAGTCAAATGAGACACAGAGTACACAGTTGTTGCTTCCCTGAATCAACTTCTTGAGGCAGGGTGTTCTGCATCTAGTGAACGGCCTCACCAAGGAAATCCCTGATTAGGACTCTGGGCCCGTGCCTCTTCAAAAGCCTGCCGTGCTACAGGAAAAACTGTGCTTTAGTTGCAATAGAAAGAAGGTCGTCTTTCTTCAAGAGGCAGGGTGACTTCAGGTAGGAGGTCCTGAATGGAAGGAGAAGCTTACTGTTTCTGTCTGTACAGCTCAAACTAGGGAATGAGAACGACTTCCACGACATGTTGGAACTTGAACGTTGCTCTTGAACCTGTGCGAGTGCTGTGAATCAAGATATCACAAGAAAGAGTGCAGTGTGTTGCCCATGACTCAGCAGACACAGAGGACCTCCGAGGACCAATGTGCCTCGTTGTTGCTCAGCAGGCCTACAGGGGTGTGGAGATACTCAGAGACCTTGGAACAAAAATGATGCTCAACCGAGGGGCCTAGGAGTCCTGAAAAGGGTACTTCATTTAAAGTAAACCAGAAGAGTGACTAAGAGCTAATGGAAGGAGCTGCATGCCTCCCGTTCGGCAGGGCTACTCAGGGCCTTACCTCGAGCCAAGGGCTCACGTTTAGATTCCCTTTAGCTCTAGAGCATGGCAAGGTGCGCCCCACCGCGGCCAATGAAGTTCCGTGTGTAGCCAGAGAAAACTCATTTACTTCCCAGACACATGCCTACAGTGGCCAGAGGCCTGTCAACAGCAGAGAATTTCAGGGAGCTTCACGAAAGCAAGAGGGGAGCTTTCCAAACGGAAAGCAAGGTTAGTCCCATCATGCCCCCATTTCCATGGGCACAGGCAGCATACATCTCTGTGGTTTTTAACCAGTCAAATGAGACACAGAGTACACAGTTGTTGCTTCCCTGAATCAACTTCTCGAGGCAGGGTGTTCTGCATCTGGTGAACGGCCACACCAAGGAAAGCCCTAGCTAGGCCTCTGGGCCCATGCCTCTTCAAAAGCCTGCCGTGCTACAGGAAAAACTGTGCTTTAGTTTCAATAGAAACGAGGTCGTCTTTCTTCAGGAGGCAGGGTGACTTCAGGTAGGAGGTCCTGAATGGAAGGAGAAGCTTACTGTTTCTCTCTGTACAGCTCAAACTAGGGAAAGAGAACGAATTCCACGGCCTATTGGAACTTGCTTAAAGGTGCTCGTGAACCTGGGCGATTGCTGGCTATATCAAGATGTCCCAATAAGAGTGCACTGTGTTACCCTACACTCGACATACACACTGTGAGTCTGAAAGCTCCTGGCCTGGATGTTGCTTAGAAGGGCCAGGGGAGCCTGAGGGTACTCAGTGTTCTTGCAGGGAATAGAGTTTCCAGGCGAGGCACCTGGGTGTCCTGAAAAGCATACTGGCTTTAAAATGCTGAAGATATGCGTCTACGGCCACATGGAAACTGCTACACGCCTCCGCTTCTGCAAAGCATTTCATGGCCTTACCTCGAGGCAAGTTCTCACGTTTCTTGCCCTGTGAGCGACACAGCATGTTAAGATGCTGTATTTCTCCTTGAATAGAGTGACTTCAGGTACGAGGTCCTCGATAAATTCTAAGCAGAGTGTTTTCTCTGGGCAGCTCTGACGAGGGCAATGTCGAAGACTTCCAGGGCATGGTGGACTGCCTAGAAATGTAGTTTTGATGCTGTTCGAGTGCTCTGGAAATGTAGCTCTCCTGAAGTAACGTATAGTGTGTTGCCCGAGACTCTGCAGACACAGAGAGCCTCCGTGGGACGTATGGGACTCAATGCTGCTCAGCAGGCCCACAGGGGTGTGGAGGGAGTCAGTGATCTTGGAACCAAAATGATGCTCACCCGAAGGGCGTAGGAGTCCTGAAAGGGGTAATTCTTTTCAATAAAACAGACCTCCACTAAGAGCTCATGGAAAGAGCTGCATGCCTCCCTTTCTGCAGGGCTACTCAGGGCCTTACCTCGAGGCAGGGACTCACGTTGAGATTCCCTTTAGCTCTAGAGGATGGCAAGGAGAGCCCCACCCCGGCCAATGAAGCTCCGTGTGTACCCAGAGAAAACTCATTTTTTTCCCAGACACATGCCTACAGTGGCCAGAGGACTGTCAACAGCAGAGAATTTCAGGGAGCTTCACGGAAGCAAGAATGGAGGTTTCCAAACGGAAAGCAAGGCTAGTACCCTCATGACCCCATTTCCATGGGCACAGGCAGCATTCATCTCTGTGGTTTTTAACAAGTCAAATGAGACACAGAGTACACAGTTGTTGCTTCCCTGAATCAACTTCTCGAGGCACGGTGTTCTGCAACTAGTGAACGGCCTCACCAAGGAAATCCCTGGCTAGGACTCTGGACCCGTGCCGCTTCAAAAGCCTGCCGTGCTACAGGAAAAACTGTGCTTTAGTTGCAACAGAAAGAAGGTCGTCTTTCTTCAAGAGGCAGGGTGACTTCAGGTAGGAGGTCCTGAATGGAAGGAGAAGCTTACTGTTTCTCTCTGTACAGCTCAAACTAGGGAATGAGAGCGACTTCCACGGCATGTTGGAACATGTTGAACATTGCTCTTGAACCTGTGCGAGTGCTGTGAATCAAGATATCACAAGAAAGAGTGCAGTGTGTTGCCCATGACTCAGCAGACACAGAGGACCTCCGAGGACCAATGTGCCTCGTTGTTGCTCAGCAGGCCTACAGGGGTGTGGAGATACTCAGAGCCCTTGGAACAAAAATGATGCTCAACCGAGGGGCCTAGGAGTCCTGAAAAAAGGTACTTCATTTAAAGTAAACCCAAAGAGCGACTAAGAGCTAATGGAAAGAGCTGCATGCCTCCCGTTCTGCAGGGCTACTCAGGGCCTTACCTCGAGCCAAGGGCTCACGTTTAGATTCCCTTTAGCTCTAGAGCATGGCAAGTTGCGCCCCACCCCGGCCAAGGACGTTCCGTGGGTAGCCAGAGAAAACTCATTTTCTTCCCAGACACGTGCCTACAGTGGCCAGAGGCCTGTCAACAGCAGAGAATTTCAGGGAGCTTCACCGAAGCTAGAATGGAGGTTTCCAAACGAAAAGCAAGGCTCGTCCCATCATGCCCCCATTTCCATGGGCACAGGTAGCATATATCTCTGTGGTTTTTAACAAGTCAAATCAGACACAGAGTACTCAGTTGTTGCTTCCCTGAATCAACTTCTCGAGGCAGGGTGTTCTGCATCTAGTGAACGGCCACACCAAGGAAAGCCCTAGCTAGGCCTCTGGGCCCGTGCCTCTTCAAAAGCCTGCCGTGCTACAGGAAAAACTGTGCTTTAGTTTCAATAGAAACGAGGTCGTCTTTCTTCAGGAGGCAGGGTGACTTCAGGTAGGAGGTCCTGAATGGAAGGAGAAGCTTACTGTTTCTCTCTGTACAGCTCAAACTAGGGAATGAGAACGAATTCCACGGCCTATTGGAACTTGCTTAAAGGTGCTCGTGAACCTGGGCGATTGCTGGCTATATCAAGATGTCCCAATAAGAGTGCACTGTGTTACCCTACACTCGACATACACACTCTGAGTCTGAAAGCTCTTGGCCTGGATTTTGCTTAGAAGGGCCAGGGGAGCCTGAGGGTACTCAGTGTTCTTGCAGGGAATAGGGTTTCCAGGCGAGGCACCTGGGTGTCCTGAAAAGCGTACTGGCTTTAAAATGCTGAAGATATGCGTCTACGGCCACATGGAAACTGCTACACGCCTCCGCTTCTGCAAAGCATTTCATGGCCTTACCTCGAGGCAAGTTCTCACGTTTCTTGCCCTGTGAACGACACAGCATGTTAAGATGCTGTATTTCTCCTTGAATAGAGTGACTTCAGGTACGAGGTCCTCGATAAATTCTAAGCAGAGTGTTTTCTCTGGGCAGCTCTGACGAGGGCAATGTCGAAGACTTCCAGGGCATGGTGGACTGCCTAGAAATGTAGTTTTGATGCTGTTCGAGTGCTCTGGAAATGTAGCTCTCCTGAAGTAACGTATAGTGTGTTGCCCGAGACTCTGCAGACACAGAGAGCCTCCGTGGGACGTATGGGACTCAATGCTGCTCAGCAGGCCCACAGGGGTGTGGAGGGAGTCAGTGATCTTGGAACCAAAATGATGCTCACCCGAAGGGCGTAGGAGTCCTGAAAGGGGTAATTCTTTTCAATAAAACAGACCTCCACTAAGAGCTCATGGAAAGAGCTGCATGCCTCCCTTTCTGCAGGGCTACTCAGGGCCTTACCTCGAGGCAGGGACTCACGTTGAGATTCCCTTTAGCTCTAGAGGATGGCAAGGAGAGCCCCACCCCGGCCAATGAAGCTCCGTGTGTACCCAGAGAAAACTCATTTTTTTCCCAGACACATGACTACAGTGGCCAGAGGTCTGTCAACAGCAGAGAATTTCAGGGAGCTTCACGGAAGCAAGAATGGAGGTTTCCAAACGGAAAGCAAGGCTAGTACCCTCATGACCCCATTTCCATGGGCACAGGCAGCATTCATCTCTGTGGTTTTTAACAAGTCAAATGAGACACAGAGTACACAGTTGTTGCTTCCCTGAATCAACTTCTCGAGGCACGGTGTTCTGCAACTAGTGAACGGCCTCACCAAGGAAATCCCTGGCTAGGACTCTGGACCCGTGCCGCTTCAAAAGCCTGCCGTGCTACAGGAAAAACTGTGCTTTAGTTGCAATAGAAAGAAGGTCGTCTTTCTTCAAGAGGCAGGGTGACTTCAGGTAGGAGGTCCTGAATGGAAGGAGAAGCTTACTGTTTCTCTCTGTACAGCTCAAACTAGGGAATGAGAGCGACTTCCACGGCATGTTGGAACATGTTGAACATTGCTCTTGAACCTGTGCGAGTGCTGTGAATCAAGATATCACAAGAAAGAGTGCAGTGTGTTGCCCATGACTCAGCAGACACAGAGGACCTCCGAGGACCAATGTGCCTCGTTGTTGCTCAGCAGGCCTACAGGGGTGTGGAGATACTCAGAGCCCTTGGAACAAAAATGATGCTCAACCGAGGGGCCTAGGAGTCCTGAAAAAAGGTACTTCATTTAAAGTAAACCCGAAGAGCGACTAAGAGCTAATAGAAAGAGCTGCATGCCTCCCGTTCTGCAGGGCTACGCAGGGCCTTACCTCGAGCCAAGGGCTCACGTTTAGATTCCCTTTAGCTCTAGAGCATGGCAAGGTGCGCCCCACCCCGGCCAAGGACGTTCCGTGGGTAGCCAGAGAAAACTCATTTTCTTCCCAGACACATGCCTACAGTGGCCAAAGGCCTGTCAACAGCAGAGAATTTCAGGGAGCTTCACCGAAGCTAGAATGGAGGTTTCCAAACGAAAAGCAAGGCTCGTCCCATCATGCCCCCATTTCCATGGGCACAGGCAGCATATATCTCTGTGGTTTTTAACAAGTCAAATCAGACACAGAGTACTCAGTTGTTGCTTTCCTGAATCAACTTCTCGAGGCAGGGTGTTCTGCATCTAGTGAACGGCCACACCAAGGAAAGCCCTAGCTAGGCCTCTGGGCCCGTGCTTCTTCAAAAGCCTGCCGTGCTACAGGAAAAACTGTGCTTTAGTTTCAATAGAAACGAGGTCGTCTTTCTTCAGGAGGCAGGGTGACTTCAGGTAGGAGGTCCTGAATGGAAGGAGAAGCTTACTGTTTCTCTCTGTACAGCTCAAACTAGGGAATGAGAACGAATTCCACGGCCTATTGGAACTTGCTTAAAGGTGCTCGTGAACCTGGGCGATTGCTGGCTATATCAAGATGTCCCAATAAGAGTGCACTGTGTTACCCTACACTCGACATACACTGAGTCTGAAAGCTCTTGGCCTGGATTTTGCTTAGAAGGGCCAGGGGAGCCTGAGGGTACTCAGTGTTCTTGCAGGGAATAGGGTTTCCAGGCGAGGCACCTGGGTGTCCTGAAAAGCGTACTGGCTTTAAAATGCTGAAGATATGCGTCTACGGCCACATGGAAACTGCTACATGCCTCCTCTTCTGCAAAGCATTTCATGGCCTTACCTCGAGGCAAGTTCTCACATTTCTTGCCCTGTGAACGACACAGCATGTTAAGATGCTGTATTTCTCCTTGAATAGAGTGACTTCAGGTACGAGGTCCTCGATAAATTCTAAGCAGAGTGTTTTCTCTGGGCAGCTCTGACGAGGGCAATGTCGAAGACTTCCAGGGCATGTTGGACTGCCTAGAAATGTAGTTTTGATGCTGTTCGAGTGCTCTGGAAATGTAGCTCTCCTGAAGTAACGTATAGTGTGTTGCCCGAGACTCTGCAGACACAGAGAGCCTCCGTGGGACGTATGGGACTCAATGCTGCTCAGCAGGCCCACAGGGGTGTGGAGGGAGTCAGTGAACTTGGAACCAAAATGATGCTCACCCGAAGGGCGTAGGAGTCCTGAAAGGGGTAATTCTTTTCAATAAAACAGACCTCCACTAAGAGCTCATGGAAAGAGCTGCATGCCTCCCGTTCTGCAGGGCTACTCAGGGCCTTACCTCGAGGCAGGGACTCACGTTGAGATTCCCTTTAGCTCTAGAGGATGGCAAGGAGAGCCCCACCCCGGCCAATGAAGCTCCGTGTGTACCCAGAGAAAACTCATTTTTTTCCCAGACACATGCCTACAGTGGCCAGAGGACTGTCAACAGCAGAGAATTTCAGGGAGCTTCACGGAAGCAAGAATGGAGGTTTCCAAACGGAAAGCAAGGCTAGTACCCTCATGACCCCATTTCCATGGGCACAGGCAGCATTCATCTCTGTGGTTTTTAACAAGTCAAATGAGACACAGAGTACACAGTTGTTGCTTCCCTGAATCAACTTCTCGAGGCACGGTGTTCTGCAACTAGTGAACGGCCTCACCAAGGCAATCCCTGGCTAGGACTCTGGGCCCGTGCCGCTTCAAAAGCCTGCCGTGCTACAGGAAAAACTGTGCTTTAGTTGCAATAGAAAGAAGGTCGTCTTTCTTCAAGAGGCAGGGTGACTTCAGGTAGGTGGTCCTGAATGGAAGGTGAAGCTTACTGTTTCTCTCTGTACAGCTCAAACTAGGAAATGAGAGCGACTTCCACGGCATGTTGGAACTTGTTGAACATTGCTCTTGAACCTGTGCGAGTGCTGTGAATCAAGATATCACAAGAAAGAGTGCAGTGTGTTGCCCATGACTCAGCAGACACAGAGGACCTCCGAGGACCAATGTGCCTCGTTGTTGCTCAGCAGGCCTACAGGGGTGTGGAGATACTCAGAGCCCTTGGAACAAAAATGATGCTCAACCGAGGGGCCTAGGAGTCCTGAAAAAAGGTACTTCATTTAAAGTAAACCCGAAGAGCGACTAAGAGCTAATGGAAAGAGCTGCATGCCTCCCGTTCTGCAGGGCTACTCAGGGCCTTACCTCGAGCCAAGGGCTCACGTTTAGATTCCCTTTAGCTCTAGAGCATGGCAAGGTGCGCCCCACCCCAGCCAAGGAAGTTCCGTGGGTAGCCAGAGAAAACTCATTTTCTTCCCAGACACATGCCTACAGTGGCCAGAGGCCTGTCAACAGCAGAGAATTTCAGGGAGCTTCACCGAAGCTAGAATGGAGGTTTCCAAACGAAAAGCAAGGCTCGTCCCATCATGCCCCCATTTCCATGGGCACAGGCAGCATATATCTCTGTGGTTTTTAACAAGTCAAATCAGACACAGAGTACTCAGTTGTTGCTTCCCTGAATCAACTTCTCGAGGCAGGGTGTTCTGCAAATAGTGAACGGCCACACCAAGGAAAGCCCTAGCTAGGCCTCTGGGCCCGTGCCTCTTCAAAAGCCTGCCGTGCTACAGGAAAAACTGTGCTTTAGTTTCAATAGAAACGAGGTCGTCTTTCTTCAGGAGGCAGGGTGACTTCAGGTAGGAGGTCCTGAATGGAAGGAGAAGCTTACTGTTTCTCTCTGTACAGCTCAAACTAGGGAATGAGAACGAATTCCACGGCCTATTGGAACTTGCTTAAAGGTGCTCGTGAACCTGGGCGATTGCTGGCTATATCAAGATGTCCCAATAAGAGTGCACTGTGTTACCCTACACTCGACATACACACTGTGAGTCTGAAAGCTCCTGGCCTGGATATTGCTTAGGAGGGCCAGGGGAGCCTGAGGGTACTCAGTGTTCTTACAGGGAATAGGGTTTCCAGGCGAGGCACCTGGGTGTCCTGAAAAGCGTACTGGCTTTAAAATGCTGAAGATATGCGTCTACGGCCACATGGAAACTGCTACTCGCCTCCGCTTCTGCAAAGCATTTCATGGCCTTACCTCGAGGCAAGTTCTCACGTTTCTTGCCCTGTGAACGACACAGCATGTTAAGATGCTGTATTTCTCCTTGAATAGAGTGACTTCAGGTACGAGGTCCTCGATAAATTCTAAGCAGAGTGTTTTCTCTGGGCAGCTCTGACGAGGGCAATGTCGAAGACTTCCAGGGCATGTTGGACTGCCTAGAAATGTAGTTTTGATGCTGTTCGAGTGCTCTGGAAATGTAGCTCTCCTGAAGTAACGTATAGTGTGTTGCCCGAGACTCTGCAGACAGAGAGAGCCTCCGTGGGACGTATGGGACTCAATGCTGCTCAGCAGGCCCACAGGGGTGTGGAGGGAGTCAGTGATCTTGGAACCAAAATGATGCTCACCCGAAGGGCGTAGGAGTCCTGAAAGGGGTAATTCTTTTCAATAAAACAGACCTCCACTAAGAGCTCATGGAAAGAGCTGCATGCCTCCCTTTCTGCAGGGCTACTCAGGGCCTTACCTCGAGGCAGGGACTCACGTTGAGATTCCCTTTAGCTCTAGAGGATGGCAAGGAGAGCCCCACCCCGGCCAATGAAGCTCCGTGTGTACCCAGAGAAAACTCATTTTTTTCCCAGACACATGCCTACAGTGGCCAGAGGACTGTCAACAGCAGAGAATTTCAGGGAGCTTCACGGAAGCAAGAATGGAGGTTTCCAAACGGAAAGCAAGGCTAGTACCCTCATGACCCCATTTCCATGGGCACAGGCAGCATTCATCTCTGTGGTTTTTAACAAGTCAAATGAGACACAGAGTACACAGTTGTTGCTTCCCTGAATCAACTTCTCGAGGCACGGTGTTCTGCAACTAGTGAACGGCCTCACCAAGGAAATCCCTGGCTAGGACTCTGGACCCGTGCCGCTTCAAAAGCCTGCCGTGCTACAGGAAAAACTGTGCTTTAGTTGCAATAGAAAGAAGGTCGTCTTTCTTCAAGAGGCAGGGTGACTTCAGGTAGGAGGTCCTGAATGGAAGGAGAAGCTTACTGTTTCTCTCTGTACAGCTCAAACTAGGGAATGAGAGCGACTTCCACGTCATGTTGGAACTTGTTGAACATTGCTCTTGAACCTGTGCGAGTGCTATGAATCAAGATATCACAAGAAAGAGTGCAGTGTGTTGCCCATGACTCAGCAGACACAGAGGACCTCCGAGGACCAATGTGCCTCGTTGTTGCTCAGCAGGCCTACAGGGGTGTGGAGATACTCAGAGCCCTTGGAACAAAAATGATGCTCAACCGAGGGGCCTAGGAGTCCTGAAAAAAGGTACTTCATTTAAAGTAAACCCGAAGAGCGACTAAGAGCTAATGGAAAGAGCTGCATGCCTCCCGTTCTGCAGGGCTACTCAGGGCCTTACCTCGAGCCAAGGGCTCACGTTTAGATTCCCTTTAGCTCTAGAGCATGGCAAGGTGCGCCCCACCCCGGCCAAGGAAGTTCCGTGTGTAGCCAGAGAAAACTCATTTTCTTCCCAGACACATGCCTACAGTGGCCAGAGGCCTGTCAACAGCAGAGAATTTCAGGGAGCTTCACGGAAGCTAGAATGGAGGTTTCCAAACGAAAAGCAAGGCTAGTCCCATCATGCCCCCATTTCCATGGGCACAGGCAGCATACATCTCTGTGGTTTTTAACAAGTCAAATGAGACACAGAGTACACAGTTGTTGCTTCCCTGAATCAACTTCTCGAGGCAGGGTGTTCTGCATCTGGTGAACGGCCACACCAAGGAAAGCCCTAGCTAGGCCTCTGGGCCCGTGCCTCTTCAAAAGCCTGCCGTGCTACAGGAAAAACTGTGCTTTAGTTTCAATAGAAACGAGGTCGTCTTTCTTCAGGAGGCAGGGTGACTTCAGGTAGGAGGTCCTGAATGGAAGGAGAAGCTTACTGTTTCTCTCTGTACAGCTCAAACTAGGGAATGAGAACGAATTCCACGGCCTATTGGAACTTGCTTAAAGGTGCTCGTGAACCTGGGCGATTGCTGGCTATATCAAGATGTCCCAATAAGAGTGCACTGTGTTACCCTACACTCGACATACACACTGTGAGTCTGAAAGCTCCTGGCCTGGATATTGCTTAGAAGGGCCAGGGGAGCCTGAGGGTACTCAGTGTTCTTGCAGGGAATAGGGTTTCCAGGCGAGGCACCTGGGTGTCCTGAAAAGCGTACTGGCTTTAAAATGCTGAAGATATGCGTCTACGGCCACATGGAAACTGCTACACGCCTCCGCTTCTGCAAAGCATTTCATGGCCTTACCTCGAGGCAAGTTCTCACGTTTCTTGCCCTGTGAACGACACAGCATGTTAAGATGCTGTATTTCTCCTTGAATAGAGTGACTTCAGGTACGAGGTCCTCGATAAATTCTAAGCAGAGTGTTTTCTCTGGGCAGCTCTGACGAGGGCAATGTCGAAGACTTCCAGGGCATGTTGGACTGCCTAGAAATGTAGTTTTGATGCTGTTCGAGTGCTCTGGAAATGTAGCTCTCCTGAAGTAACGTATAGTGTGTTGCCCGAGACTCTGCAGACACAGAGAGCCTCCGTGGGACGTATGGGACTCAATGCTGCTCAGCAGGCCCACAGGGGTGTGGAGGGAGTCAGTGATCTTGGAACCAAAATGATGCTCACCCGAAGGGCGTAGGAGTCCTGAAAGGGGTAATTCTTTTCAATAAAACAGACCTCCACTAAGAGCTCATGGAAAGAGCTGCATGCCTCCCTTTCTGCAGGGCTACTCAGGGCCTTACCTCGAGGCAGGGACTCACGTTGAGATTCCCTTTAGCTCTAGAGGATGGCAAGGAGAGCCCCACCCCGGCCAATGAAGCTCCGTGTGTACCCAGAGAAAACTCATTTTTTTCCCAGACACATGCCTACAGTGGCCAGAGGACTGTCAACAGCAGAGAATTTCAGGGAGCTTCACGGAAGCAAGAATGGAGGTTTCCAAACGGAAAGCAAGGCTAGTACCCTCATGACCCCATTTCCATGGGCACAGGCAGCATTCATCTCTGTGGTTTTTAACAAGTCAAATGAGACACAGAGTACACAGTTGTTGCTTCCCTGAATCAACTTCTCGAGGCACGGTGTTCTGCAACTAGTGAACGGCCTCACCAAGGAAATCCCTGGCTAGGACTCTGGACCCGTGCCGCTTCAAAAGCCTGCCGTGCTACAGGAAAAACTGTGCTTTAGTTGCAATAGAAAGAAGGTCGTCTTTCTTCAAGAGGCAGGGTGACTTCAGGTAGGAGGTCCTGAATGGAAGGAGAAGCTTACTGTTTCTCTCTGTACAGCTCAAACTAGGGAATGAGAGCGACTTCCACGGCATGTTGGAACTTGTTGAACATTGCTCTTGAACCTGTGCGAGTGCTGTGAATCAAGATATCACAAGAAAGAGTGCAGTGTGTTGCCCATGACTCAGCAGACACAGAGGACCTCCGAGGACCAATGTGCCTCGTTGTTGCTCAGCAGGCCTACAGGGGTGTGGAGATACTCAGAGCCCTTGGAACAAAAATGATGCTCAACCGAGGGGCCTAGGAGTCCTGAAAAAAGGTACTTCATTTAAAGTAAACCCAAAGAGCGACTAAGAGCTAATGGAAAGAGCTGCATGCCTCCCGTTCTGCAGGGCTACTCAGGGCCTTACCTCGAGCCAAGGGCTCACGTTTAGATTCCCTTTAGCTCTAGAGCATGGCAAGGTGCGCCCCACCCCGGCCAAGGACGTTCCGTGGGTAGCCAGAGAAAACTCATTTTCTTCCCAGACACATGCCTACAGTGGCCAGAGGCCTGTCAACAGCAGAGAATTTCAGGGAGCTTCACCGAAGCTAGAATGGAGGTTTCCAAACGAAAAGCAAGGCTCGTCCCATCATGCCCCCATTTCCATGGGCACAGGCAGCATATATCTCTGAGGTTTTTAACAAGTCAAATCAGACACAGAGTACTCAGTTGTTGCTTCCCTGAATCAACTTCTCGAGGCAGGGTGTTCTGCATCTAGTGAACGGCCACACCAAGGAAAGCCCTAGCTAGGCCTCTGGGCCCGTGCCTCTTCAAAAGCCTGCCGTGCTACAGGAAAAACTGTGCTTTAGTTTCAATAGAAACGAGGTCGTCTTTCTTCAGGAGGCAGGGTGACTTCAGGTAGGAGGTCCTGAATGGAAGGAGAAGCTTACTGTTTCTCTCTGTACAGCTCAAACTAGGGAATGAGAACGAATTCCACGGCCTATTGGAACTTGCTTAAAGGTGCTCGTGAACCTGGGCGATTGCTGGCTATATCAAGATGTCCCAATAAGAGTGCACTGTGTTACCCTACACTCGACATACACACTCTGAGTCTGAAAGCTCTTGGCCTGGATTTTGCTTAGAAGGGCCAGGGGAGCCTGAGGGTACTCAGTGTTCTTGCAGGGAATAGGGTTTCCAGGCGAGGCACCTGGGTGTCCTGAAAAGCGTACTGGCTTTAAAATGCTGAAGATATGCGTCTACGGCCACATGGAAACTGCTACATGCCTCCGCTTCTGCAAAGCATTTCATGGCCTTACCTCGAGGCAAGTTCTCACGTTTCTTGCCCTGTGAACGACACAGCATGTTAAGATGCTGTATTTCTCCTTGAATAGAGTGACTTCAGGTACGAGGTCCTCGATAAATTCTAAGCAGAGTGTTTTCTCTGGGCAGCTCTGACGAGGGCAATGTCGAAGACTTCCAGGGCATGGTGGACAGCCTAGAAATGTAGTTTTGATGCTGTTCGAGTGCTCTGGAAATGTAGCTCTCCTGAAGTAACGTATAGTGTGTTGCCCGAGGTCTGCAGACACAGAGAGCCTCCGTGGGACGTATGGGACTCAATGCTGCTCAGCAGGCCCACAGGGGTGTGGAGGGAGTCAGTGATCTTGGAACCAAAATGATGCTCACCCGAAGGGCGTAGGAGTCCTGAAAGGGGTAATTCTTTTCAATAAAACAGACCTCCACTAAGAGCTCATGGAAAGAGCTGCATGCCTCCCTTTCTGCAGGGCTACTCAGGGCCTTACCTCGAGGCAGGGACTCACGTTGAGATTCCCTTTAGCTCTAGAGGATGGCAAGGAGAGCCCCACCCCGGCCAATGAAGCTCCGTGTGTACCCAGAGAAAACTCATTTTTTTCCCAGACACATGCCTACAGTGGCCAGAGGACTGTCAACAGCAGAGAATTTCAGGGAGCTTCACGGAAGCAAGAATGGAGGTTTCCAAACGGAAAGCAAGGCTAGTACCCTCATGACCCCATTTCCATGGGCACAGGCAGCATTCATCTCTCTGGTTTTTAACAAGTCAAATGAGACACAGAGTACACAGTTGTTGCTTCCCTGAATCAACTTCTCGAGGCACGGTGTTCTGCAACTAGTGAACGGCCTCACCAAGGAAATCCCTGGCTAGGACTCTGGACCCGTGCCGCTTCAAAAGCCTGCCATGCTACAGGAAAAACTGTGCTTTAGTTGCAATAGAAAGAAGGTCGTCTTTCTTCAAGAGGCAGGGTGACTTCAGGTAGGAGGTCCTGAATGGAAGGAGAAGCTTACTGTTTCTCTCTGTACAGCTCAAACTAGGGAATGAGAGCGACTTCCACGGCATGTTGGAACTTGTTGAACATTGCTCTTGAACCTGTGCGAGTGCTGTGAATCAAGATATCACAAGAAAGAGTGCAGTGTGTTGCCCATGAATCAGCAGACACAGAGGACCTCCGAGGACCAATGTGCCTCGTTGTTGCTCAGCAGGCCTACAGGGGTGTGGAGATACTCAGAGCCCTTGGAACAAAAATGATGCTCAACCGAGGGGCCTAGGAGTCCTGAAAAAAGGTACTTCATTTAAAGTAAACCCGAAGAGCGACTAAGAGCTAATGGAAAGAGCTGCATGCCTCCCGTTCTGCAGGGCTACTCAGGGCCTTACCTCGAGCCAAGGGCTCACGTTTAGATTCCCTTTAGCTCTAGAGCATGGCAAGGTGCGCCCCACCCCGGCCAAGGAATTTCCGTGTGTAGCCAGAGAAAACTCATTTTCTTCCCAGACACATGCCTACAGTGGCCAGAGGCCTGTCAACAGCAGAGAATTTCAGGGAGCTTCACCGAAGCTAGAATGGAGGTTTCCAAACGAAAAGCAAGGCTAGTCCCATCATGCCCCCATTTCCATGGGCACAGGCAGTATACATCTCTGTGGTTTTTAACAAGTCAAATCAGACACAGAGTACACAGTTGTTGCTTCCCTGAATCAACTTCTCGAGGCAGGGTGTTCTGCATCTGGTGAACGGCCACACCAAGGAAAGCCCTAGCTAGGCCTCTGGGCCCGTGCCTCTTCAAAAGCCTGCCGTGCTACAGGAAAAACTGTGCTTTAGTTTCAATAGAAACGAGGTCGTCTTTCTTCAGGAGGCAGGGTGACTTCAGGTAGGAGGTCCTGAATGGAAGGAGAAGCTTACTGTTTCTCTCTGTACAGCTCAAACTAGGGAATGAGAACGAATTCCACGGCCTATTGGAACTTGCTTAAAGGTGCTCGTGAACCTGGGCGATTGCTGGCTATATCAAGATGTCCCAATAAGAGTGCACTGTGTTACCCTACACTCGACATACACACTGTGAGTCTGAAAGCTCCTGGCCTGGATATTGCTTAGAAGGGCCAGGGGAGCCTGAGGGTACTCAGTGTTCTTGCAGGGAATAGGGTTTCCAGGCGAGGCACCTGGGTGTCCTGAAAAGCGTACTGGCTTTAAAATGCTGAAGATATGCGTCTACGGCCACATGGAAACTGCTACACGCCTCCGCTTCTGCAAAGCATTTCATGGCCTTACCTCGAGGCAAGTTCTCACGTTTCTTGCCCTGTGAGCGACACAGCATGTTAAGATGCGGTATTTCTCCTTGAATAGAGTGACTTCAGGTACGAGGTCCTCGATAAATTCTAAGCAGAGTGTTTTCTCTGGGCAGCTCTGACGAGGGCAATGTCGAAGACTTCCAGGGCATGTTGGACTGCCTAGAAATGTAGTTTTGATGCTGTTCGAGTGCTCTGGAAATGTAGCTCTCCTGAAGTAACGTATAGTGTGTTGCCCGAGACTCTGCAGACACAGAGAGCCTCCGTGGGACGTATGGGACTCAATGCTGCTCAGCAGGCCCACAGGGGTGTGGAGGGAGTCAGTGATCTTGGAACCAAAATGATGCTCACCCGAAGGGCGTAGGAGTCCTGAAAGGGGTAATTCTTTTCAATAAAACAGACCTCCACTAAGAGCTCATGGAAAGAGCTGCATGCCTCCCTTTCTGCAGGGCTACTCAGGGCCTTACCTCGAGGCAGGGACTCACGTTGAGATTCCCTTTAGCTCTAGAGGATGGCAAGGAGAGCCCCACCCCGGCCAATGAAGCTCCGTGTGTACCCAGAGAAAACTCATTTTTTTCCCAGACACATGCCTACAGTGGCCAGAGGACTGTCAACAGCAGAGAATTTCAGGGAGCTTCACGGAAGCAAGAATGGAGGTTTCCAAACGGAAAGCAAGGCTAGTACCCTCATGACCCCATTTCCATGGGCACAGGCAGCATTCATCTCTGTGGTTTTTAACAAGTCAAATGAGACACAGAGTACACAGTTGTTGCTTCCCTGAATCAACTTCTCGAGGCACGGTGTTCTGCAACTAGTGAACGGCCTCACCAAGGAAATCCCTGGCTAGGACTCTGGACCCGTGCCGCTTCAAAAGCCTGCCGTGCTACAGGAAAAACTGTGCTTTAGTTGCAACAGAAAGAAGGTCGTCTTTCTTCAAGAGGCAGGGTGACTTCAGGTAGGAGGTCCTGAATGGAAGGAGAAGCTTACTGTTTCTCTCTGTACAGCTCAAACTAGGGAATGAGAGCGACTTCCACGGCATGTTGGAACATGTTGAACATTGCTCTTGAACCTGTGCGAGTGCTGTGAATCAAGATATCACAAGAAAGAGTGCAGTGTGTTGCCCATGACTCAGCAGACACAGAGGACCTCCGAGGACCAATGTGCCTCGTTGTTGCTCAGCAGGCCTACAGGGGTGTGGAGATACTCAGAGCCCTTGGAACAAAAATGATGCTCAACCGAGGGGCCTAGGAGTCCTGAAAAAAGGTACTTCATTTAAAGTAAACCCAAAGAGCGACTAAGAGCTAATGGAAAGAGCTGCATGCCTCCCGTTCTGCAGGGCTACTCAGGGCCTTACCTCGAGCCAAGGGCTCACGTTTAGATTCCCTTTAGCTCTAGAGCATGGCAAGGTGCGCCCCACCCCGGCCAATGAAGTTCCGTGTGTAGCCAGAGAAAACTCATTTTCTTCCCAGACACATGCCTACAGTGGCCAGAGGCCTGTCAACAGCAGAGAATTTCAGGGAGCTTCACGGAAGCTAGAATGGAGGTTTCCAAACGAAAAGCAAGGCTAGTCCCATCATGCCCCCATTTCCATGGGCACAGGCAGCATACATCTCTGTGGTTTTTAACAAGTCAAATGAGACACAGAGTACACAGTTGTTGCTTCCCTGAATCAACTTCTTGAGGCAGGGTGTTCTGCATCTAGTGAACGGCCTCACCAAGGAAATCCCTGATTAGGACTCTGGGCCCGTGCCTCTTCAAAAGCCTGCCGTGCTACAGGAAAAACTGTGCTTTAGTTGCAATAGAAAGAAGGTCGTCTTTCTTCAAGAGGCAGGGTGACTTCAGGTAGGAGGTCCTGAATGGAAGGAGAAGCTTACTGTTTCTGTCTGTACAGCTCAAACTAGGGAATGAGAACGACTTCCACGACATGTTGGAACTTGAACGTTGCTCTTGAACCTGTGCGAGTGCTGTGAATCAAGATATCACAAGAAAGAGTGCAGTGTGTTGCCCATGACTCAGCAGACACAGAGGACCTCCGAGGACCAATGTGCCTCGTTGTTGCTCAGCAGGCCTACAGGGGTGTGGAGATACTCAGAGACCTTGGAACAAAAATGATGCTCAACCGAGGGGCCTAGGAGTCCTGAAAAGGGTACTTCATTTAAAGTAAACCAGAAGAGTGACTAAGAGCTAATGAAAGGAGCTGCATGCCTCCCGTTCGGCAGGGCTACTCAGGGCCTTACCTCGAGCCAAGGGCTCACGTTTAGATTCCCTTTAGCTCTAGAGCATGGCAAGGTGCGCCCCACCGCGGCCAATGAAGTTCCGTGTGTAGCCAGAGAAAACTCATTTACTTCCCAGACACATGCCTACAGTGGCCAGAGGCCTGTCAACAGCAGAGAATTTCAGGGAGCTTCACGAAAGCAAGAGGGGGGCTTTCCAAACGGAAAGCAAGGTTAGTCCCATCATGCCCCCATTTCCATGGGCACAGGCAGCATACATCTCTGTGGTTTTTAACCAGTCAAATGAGACACAGAGTACACAGTTGTTGCTTCCCTGAATCAACTTCTCGAGGCAGGGTGTTCTGCATCTGGTGAACGGCCACACCAAGGAAAGCCCTAGCTAGGCCTCTGGGCCCATGCCTCTTCAAAAGCCTGCCGTGCTACAGGAAAAACTGTGCTTTAGTTTCAATAGAAACGAGGTCGTCTTTCTTCAGGAGGCAGGGTGACTTCAGGTAGGAGGTCCTGAATGGAAGGAGAAGCTTACTGTTTCTCTCTGTACAGCTCAAACTAGGGAAAGAGAACGAATTCCACGGCCTATTGGAACTTGCTTAAAGGTGCTCGTGAACCTGGGCGATTGCTGGCTATATCAAGATGTCCCAATAAGAGTGCACTGTGTTACCCTACACTCGACATACACACTGTGAGTCTGAAAGCTCCTGGCCTGGATGTTGCTTAGAAGGGCCAGGGGAGCCTGAGGGTACTCAGTGTTCTTGCAGGGAATAGAGTTTCCAGGCGAGGCACCTGGGTGTCCTGAAAAGCATACTGGCTTTAAAATGCTGAAGATATGCGTCTACGGCCACATGGAAACTGCTACACGCCTCCGCTTCTGCAAAGCATTTCATGGCCTTACCTCGAGGCAAGTTCTCACGTTTCTTGCCCTGTGAGCGACACAGCATGTTAAGATGCTGTATTTCTCCTTGAATAGAGTGACTTCAGGTACGAGGTCCTCGATAAATTCTAAGCAGAGTGTTTTCTCTGGGCAGCTCTGACGAGGGCAATGTCGAAGACTTCCAGGGCATGGTGGACTGCCTAGAAATGTAGTTTTGATGCTGTTCGAGTGCTCTGGAAATGTAGCTCTCCTGAAGTAACGTATAGTGTGTTGCCCGAGACTCTGCAGACACAGAGAGCCTCCGTGGGACGTATGGGACTCAATGCTGCTCAGCAGGCCCACAGGGGTGTGGAGGGAGTCAGTGATCTTGGAACCAAAATGATGCTCACCCGAAGGGCGTAGGAGTCCTGAAAGGGGTAATTCTTTTCAATAAAACAGACCTCCACTAAGAGCTCATGGAAAGAGCTGCATGCCTCCCTTTCTGCAGGGCTACTCAGGGCCTTACCTCGAGGCAGGGACTCACGTTGAGATTCCCTTTAGCTCTAGAGGATGGCAAGGAGAGCCCCACCCCGGCCAATGAAGCTCCGTGTGTACCCAGAGAAAACTCATTTTTTTCCCAGACACATGCCTACAGTGGCCAGAGGACTGTCAACAGCAGAGAATTTCAGGGAGCTTCACGGAAGCAAGAATGGAGGTTTCCAAACGGAAAGCAAGGCTAGTACCCTCATGACCCCATTTCCATGGGCACAGGCAGCATTCATCTCTGTGGTTTTTAACAAGTCAAATGAGACACAGAGTACACAGTTGTTGCTTCCCTGAATCAACTTCTCGAGGCACGGTGTTCTGCAACTAGTGAACGGCCTCACCAAGGAAATCCCTGGCTAGGACTCTGGACCCGTGCCGCTTCAAAAGCCTGCCGTGCTACAGGAAAAACTGTGCTTTAGTTGCAACAGAAAGAAGGTCGTCTTTCTTCAAGAGGCAGGGTGACTTCAGGTAGGAGGTCCTGAATGGAAGGAGAAGCTTACTGTTTCTCTCTGTACAGCTCAAACTAGGGAATGAGAGCGACTTCCACGGCATGTTGGAACATGTTGAACATTGCTCTTGAACCTGTGCGAGTGCTGTGAATCAAGATATCACAAGAAAGAGTGCAGTGTGTTGCCCATGACTCAGCAGACACAGAGGACCTCCGAGGACCAATGTGCCTCGTTGTTGCTCAGCAGGCCTACAGGGGTGTGGAGATACTCAGAGCCCTTGGAACAAAAATGATGCTCAACCGAGGGGCCTAGGAGTCCTGAAAAAAGGTACTTCATTTAAAGTAAACCCAAAGAGCGACTAAGAGCTAATGGAAAGAGCTGCATGCCTCCCGTTCTGCAGGGCTACTCAGGGCCTTACCTCGAGCCAAGGGCTCACGTTTAGATTCCCTTTAGCTCTAGAGCATGGCAAGTTGCGCCCCACCCCGGCCAAGGACGTTCCGTGGGTAGCCAGAGAAAACTCATTTTCTTCCCAGACACATGCCTACAGTGGCCAGAGGCCTGTCAACAGCAGAGAATTTCAGGGAGCTTCACCGAAGCTAGAATGGAGGTTTCCAAACGAAAAGCAAGGCTCGTCCCATCATGCCCCCATTTCCATGGGCACAGGCAGCATATATCTCTGTGGTTTTTAACAAGTCAAATCAGACACAGAGTACTCAGTTGTTGCTTCCCTGAATCAACTTCTCGAGGCAGGGTGTTCTGCATCTAGTGAACGGCCACACCAAGGAAAGCCCTAGCTAGGCCTCTGGGCCCGTGCCTCTTCAAAAGCCTGCCGTGCTACAGGAAAAACTGTGCTTTAGTTTCAATAGAAACGAGGTCGTCTTTCTTCAGGAGGCAGGGTGACTTCAGGTAGGAGGTCCTGAATGGAAGGAGAAGCTTACTGTTTCTCTCTGTACAGCTCAAACTAGGGAATGAGAACGAATTCCACGGCCTATTGGAACTTGCTTAAAGGTGCTCGTGAACCTGGGCGATTGCTGGCTATATCAAGATGTCCCAATAAGAGTGCACTGTGTTACCCTACACTCGACATACACACTCTGAGTCTGAAAGCTCTTGGCCTGGATTTTGCTTAGAAGGGCCAGGGGTGCCTGAGGGTACTCAGTGTTCTTGCAGGGAATAGGGTTTCCAGGCGAGGCACCTGGGTGTCCTGAAAAGCGTACTGGCTTTAAAATGCTGAAGATATGCGTCTACGGCCACATGGAAACTGCTACACGCCTCCGCTTCTGCAAAGCATTTCATGGCCTTACCTCGAGGCAAGTTCTCACGTTTCTTGCCCTGTGAACGACACAGCATGTTAAGATGCTGTATTTCTCCTTGAATAGAGTGACTTCAGGTACGAGGTCCTCGATAAATTCTAAGCAGAGTGTTTTCTCTGGGCAGCTCTGACGAGGGCAATGTCGAAGACTTCCAGGGCATGGTGGACTGCCTAGAAATGTAGTTTTGATGCTGTTCGAGTGCTCTGGAAATGTAGCTCTCCTGAAGTAACGTATAGTGTGTTGCCCGAGACTCTGCAGACACAGAGAGCCTCCGTGGGACGTATGGGACTCAATGCTGCTCAGCAGGCCCACAGGGGTGTGGAGGGAGTCAGTGATCTTGGAACCAAAATGATGCTCACCCGAAGGGCGTAGGAGTCCTGAAAGGGGTAATTCTTTTCAATAAAACAGACCTCCACTAAGAGCTCATGGAAAGAGCTGCATGCCTCCCTTTCTGCAGGGCTACTCAGGGCCTTACCTCGAGGCAGGGACTCACGTTGAGATTCCCTTTAGCTCTAGAGGATGGCAAGGAGAGCCCCACCCCGGCCAATGAAGCTCCGTGTGTACCCAGAGAAAACTCATTTTTTTCCCAGACACATGACTACAGTGGCCAGAGGTCTGTCAACAGCAGAGAATTTCAGGGAGCTTCACGGAAGCAAGAATGGAGGTTTCCAAACGGAAAGCAAGGCTAGTACCCTCATGACCCCATTTCCATGGGCACAGGCAGCATTCATCTCTGTGGTTTTTAACAAGTCAAATGAGACACAGAGTACACAGTTGTTGCTTCCCTGAATCAACTTCTCGAGGCACGGTGTTCTGCAACTAGTGAACGGCCTCACCAAGGAAATCCCTGGCTAGGACTCTGGACCCGTGCCGCTTCAAAAGCCTGCCGTGCTACAGGAAAAACTGTGCTTTAGTTGCAATAGAAAGAAGGTCGTCTTTCTTCAAGAGGCAGGGTGACTTCAGGTAGGAGGTCCTGAATGGAAGGAGAAGCTTACTGTTTCTCTCTGTACAGCTCAAACTAGGGAATGAGAGCGACTTCCACGGCATGTTGGAACATGTTGAACATTGCTCTTGAACCTGTGCGAGTGCTGTGAATCAAGATATCACAAGAAAGAGTGCAGTGTGTTGCCCATGACTCAGCAGACACAGAGGACCTCCGAGGACCAATGTGCCTCGTTGTTGCTCAGCAGGCCTACAGGGGTGTGGAGATACTCAGAGCCCTTGGAACAAAAATGATGCTCAACCGAGGGGCCTAGGAGTCCTGAAAAAAGGTACTTCATTTAAAGTAAACCCGAAGAGCGACTAAGAGCTAATAGAAAGAGCTGCATGCCTCCCGTTCTGCAGGGCTACGCAGGGCCTTACCTCGAGCCAAGGGCTCACGTTTAGATTCCCTTTAGCTCTAGAGCATGGCAAGGTGCGCCCCACCCCGGCCAAGGACGTTCCGTGGGTAGCCAGAGAAAACTCATTTTCTTCCCAGACACATGCCTACAGTGGCCAGAGGCCTGTCAACAGCAGAGAATTTCAGGGAGCTTCACCGAAGCTAGAATGGAGGTTTCCAAACGAAAAGCAAGGCTCGTCCCATCATGCCCCCATTTCCATGGGCACAGGCAGCATATATCTCTGTGGTTTTTAACAAGTCAAATCAGACACAGAGTACTCAGTTGTTGCTTTCCTGAATCAACTTCTCGACGCAGGGTGTTCTGCATCTAGTGAACGGCCACACCAAGGAAAGCCCTAGCTAGGCCTCTGGGCCCGTGCTTCTTCAAAAGCCTGCCGTGCTACAGGAAAAACTGTGCTTTAGTTTCAATAGAAACGAGGTCGTCTTTCTTCAGGAGGCAGGGTGACTTCAGGTAGGAGGTCCTGAATGGAAGGAGAAGCTTACTGTTTCTCTCTGTACAGCTCAAACTAGGGAATGAGAACGAATTCCACGGCCTATTGGAACTTGCTTAAAGGTGCTCGTGAACCTGGGCGATTGCTGGCTATATCAAGATGTCCCAATAAGAGTGCACTGTGTTACCCTACACTCGACATACACTGAGTCTGAAAGCTCTTGGCCTGGATTTTGCTTAGAAGGGCCAGGGGAGCCTGAGGGTACTCAGTGTTCTTGCAGGGAATAGGGTTTCCAGGCGAGGCACCTGGGTGTCCTGAAAAGCGTACTGGCTTTAAAATGCTGAAGATATGCGTCTACGGCCACATGGAAACTGCTACATGCCTCCGCTTCTGCAAAGCATTTCATGGCCTTACCTCGAGGCAAGTTCTCACATTTCTTGCCCTGTGAACGACACAGCATGTTAAGATGCTGTATTTCTCCTTGAATAGAGTGACTTCAGGTACGAGGTCCTCGATAAATTCTAAGCAGAGTGTTTTCTCTGGGCAGCTCTGACGAGGGCAATGTCGAAGACTTCCAGGGCATGTTGGACTGCCTAGAAATGTAGTTTTGATGCTGTTCGAGTGCTCTGGAAATGTAGCTCTCCTGAAGTAACGTATAGTGTGTTGCCCGAGACTCTGCAGACACAGAGAGCCTCCGTGGGACGTATGGGACTCAATGCTGCTCAGCAGGCCCACAGGGGTGTGGAGGGAGTCAGTGAACTTGGAACCAAAATGATGCTCACCCGAAGGGCGTAGGAGTCCTGAAAGGGGTAATTCTTTTCAATAAAACAGACCTCCACTAAGAGCTCATGGAAAGAGCTGCATGCCTCCCTTTCTGCAGGGCTACTCAGGGCCTTACCTCGAGGCAGGGACTCACGTTGAGATTCCCTTTAGCTCTAGAGGATGGCAAGGAGAGCCCCACCCCGGCCAATGAAGCTCCCTGTGTACCCAGAGAAAACTCATTTTTTTCCCAGACACATGCCTACAGTGGCCAGAGGACTGTCAACAGCAGAGAATTTCAGGGAGCTTCACGGAAGCAAGAATGGAGGTTTCCAAACGGAAAGCAAGGCTAGTACCCTCATGACCCCATTTCCATGGGCACAGGCAGCATTCATCTCTGTGGTTTTTAACAAGTCAAATGAGACACAGAGTACACAGTTGTTGCTTCCCTGAATCAACTTCTCGAGGCACGGTGTTCTGCAACTAGTGAACGGCCTCACCAAGGCAATCCCTGGCTAGGACTCTGGGCCCGTGCCGCTTCAAAAGCCTGCCGTGCTACAGGAAAAACTGTGCTTTAGTTGCAATAGAAAGAAGGTCGTCTTTCTTCAAGAGGCAGGGTGACTTCAGGTAGGTGGTCCTGAATGGAAGGTGAAGCTTACTGTTTCTCTCTGTACAGCTCAAACTAGGAAATGAGAGCGACTTCCACGGCATGTTGGAACTTGTTGAACATTGCTCTTGAACCTGTGCGAGTGCTGTGAATCAAGATATCACAAGAAAGAGTGCAGTGTGTTGCCCATGACTCAGCAGACACAGAGGACCTCCGAGGACCAATGTGCCTCGTTGTTGCTCAGCAGGCCTACAGGGGTGTGGAGATACTCAGAGCCCTTGGAACAAAAATGATGCTCAACCGAGGGGCCTAGGAGTCCTGAAAAAAGGTACTTCATTTAAAGTAAACCCGAAGAGCGACTAAGAGCTAATGGAAAGAGCTGCATGCCTCCCGTTCTGCAGGGCTACTCAGGGCCTTACCTCGAGCCAAGGGCTCACGTTTAGATTCCCTTTAGCTCTAGAGCATGGCAAGGTGCGCCCCACCCCAGCCAAGGAAGTTCCGTGGGTAGCCAGAGAAAACTCATTTTCTTCCCAGACACATGCCTACAGTGGCCAGAGGCCTGTCAACAGCAGAGAATTTCAGGGAGCTTCACCGAAGCTAGAATGGAGGTTTCCAAACGAAAAGCAAGGCTCGTCCCATCATGCCCCCATTTCCATGGGCACAGGCAGCATATATCTCTGTGGTTTTTAACAAGTCAAATCAGACACAGAGTACTCAGTTGTTGCTTCCCTGAATCAACTTCTCGAGGCAGGGTGTTCTGCAAATAGTGAACGGCCACACCAAGGAAAGCCCTAGCTAGGCCTCTGGGCCCGTGCCTCTTCAAAAGCCTGCCGTGCTACAGGAAAAACTGTGCTTTAGTTTCAATAGAAACGAGGTCGTCTTTCTTCAGGAGGCAGGGTGACTTCAGGTAGGAGGTCCTGAATGGAAGGAGAAGCTTACTGTTTCTCTCTGTACAGCTCAAACTAGGGAATGAGAACGAATTCCACGGCCTATTGGAACTTGCTTAAAGGTGCTCGTGAACCTGGGCGATTGCTGGCTATATCAAGATGTCCCAATAAGAGTGCACTGTGTTACCCTACACTCGACATACACACTGTGAGTCTGAAAGCTCCTGGCCTGGATATTGCTTAGGAGGGCCAGGGGAGCCTGAGGGTACTCAGTGTTCTTACAGGGAATAGGGTTTCCAGGCGAGGCACCTGGGTGTCCTGAAAAGCGTACTGGCTTTAAAATGCTGAAGATATGCGTCTACGGCCACATGGAAACTGCTACTCGCCTCCGCTTCTGCAAAGCATTTCATGGCCTTACCTCGAGGCAAGTTCTCACGTTTCTTGCCCTGTGAACGACACAGCATGTTAAGATGCTGTATTTCTCCTTGAATAGAGTGACTTCAGGTACGAGGTCCTCGATAAATTCTAAGCAGAGTGTTTTCTCTGGGCAGCTCTGACGAGGGCAATGTCGAAGACTTCCAGGGCATGTTGGACTGCCTAGAAATGTAGTTTTGATGCTGTTCGAGTGCTCTGGAAATGTAGCTCTCCTGAAGTAACGTATAGTGTGTTGCCCGAGACTCTGCAGACAGAGAGAGCCTCCGTGGGACGTATGGGACTCAATGCTGCTCAGCAGGCCCACAGGGGTGTGGAGGGAGTCAGTGATCTTGGAACCAAAATGATGCTCACCCGAAGGGCGTAGGAGTCCTGAAAGGGGTAATTCTTTTAAATAAAACAGACCTCCACTAAGAGCTCATGGAAAGAGCTGCATGCCTCCCTTTCTGCAGGGCTACTCAGGGCCTTACCTCGAGGCAGGGACTCACGTTGAGATTCCCTTTAGCTCTAGAGGATGGCAAGGAGAGCCCCACCCCGGCCAATGAAGCTCCGTGTGTACCCAGAGAAAACTCATTTTTTTCCCAGACACATGCCTACAGTGGCCAGAGGACTGTCAACAGCAGAGAATTTCAGGGAGCTTCACGGAAGCAAGAATGGAGGTTTCCAAACGGAAAGCAAGGCTAGTACCCTCATGACCCCATTTCCATGGGCACAGGCAGCATTCATCTCTGTGGTTTTTAACAAGTCAAATGAGACACAGAGTACACAGTTGTTGCTTCCCTGAATCAACTTCTCGAGGCACGGTGTTCTGCAACTAGTGAACGGCCTCACCAAGGAAATCCCTGGCTAGGACTCTGGACCCGTGCCGCTTCAAAAGCCTGCCGTGCTACAGGAAAAACTGTGCTTTAGTTGCAATAGAAAGAAGGTCGTCTTTCTTCAAGAGGCAGGGTGACTTCAGGTAGGAGGTCCTGAATGGAAGGAGAAGCTTACTGTTTCTCTCTGTACAGCTCAAACTAGGGAATGAGAGCGACTTCCACGTCATGTTGGAACTTGTTGAACATTGCTCTTGAACCTGTGCGAGTGCTGTGAATCAAGATATCACAAGAAAGAGTGCAGTGTGTTGCCCATGACTCAGCAGACACAGAGGACCTCCGAGGACCAATGTGCCTCGTTGTTGCTCAGCAGGCCTACAGGGGTGTGGAGATACTCAGAGCCCTTGGAACAAAAATGATGCTCAACCGAGGGGCCTAGGAGTCCTGAAAAAAGGTACTTCATTTAAAGTAAACCCGAAGAGCGACTAAGAGCTAATGGAAAGAGCTGCATGCCTCCCGTTCTGCAGGGCTACTCAGGGCCTTACCTCGAGCCAAGGGCTCACGTTTAGATTCCCTTTAGCTCTAGAGCATGGCAAGGTGCGCCCCACCCCGGCCAAGGAAGTTCCGTGTGTAGCCAGAGAAAACTCATTTTCTTCCCAGACACATGCCTACAGTGGCCAGAGGCCTGTCAACAGCAGAGAATTTCAGGGAGCTTCACGGAAGCTAGAATGGAGGTTTCCAAACGAAAAGCAAGGCTAGTCCCATCATGCCCCCATTTCCATGGGCACAGGCAGCATACATCTCTGTGGTTTTTAACAAGTCAAATGAGACACAGAGTACACAGTTGTTGCTTCCCTGAATCAACTTCTCGAGGCAGGGTGTTCTGCATCTGGTGAACGGCCACACCAAGGAAAGCCCTAGCTAGGCCTCTGGGCCCGTGCCTCTTCAAAAGCCTGCCGTGCTACAGGAAAAACTGTGCTTTAGTTTCAATAGAAACGAGGTCGTCTTTCTTCAGGAGGCAGGGTGACTTCAGGTAGGAGGTCCTGAATGGAAGGAGAAGCTTACTGTTTCTCTCTGTACAGCTCAAACTAGGGAATGAGAACGAATTCCACGGCCTATTGGAACTTGCTTAAAGGTGCTCGTGAACCTGGGCGATTGCTGGCTATATCAAGATGTCCCAATAAGAGTGCACTGTGTTACCCTACACTCGACATACACACTGTGAGTCTGAAAGCTCCTGGCCTGGATATTGCTTAGAAGGGCCAGGGGAGCCTGAGGGTACTCAGTGTTCTTGCAGGGAATAGGGTTTCCAGGCGAGGCACCTGGGTGTCCTGAAAAGCGTACTGGCTTTAAAATGCTGAAGATATGCGTCTACGGCCACATGGAAACTGCTACACGCCTCCGCTTCTGCAAAGCATTTCATGGCCTTACCTCGAGGCAAGTTCTCACGTTTCTTGCCCTGTGAACGACACAGCATGTTAAGATGCTGTATTTCTCCTTGAATAGAGTGACTTCAGGTACGAGGTCCTCGATAAATTCTAAGCAGAGTGTTTTCTCTGGGCAGCTCTGACGAGGGCAATGTCGAAGACTTCCAGGGCATGGTGGACTGCCTAGAAATGTAGTTTTGATGCTGTTCGAGTGCTCTGGAAATGTAGCTCTCCTGAAGTAACGTATAGTGTGTTGCCCGAGACTCTGCAGACACAGAGAGCCTCCGTGGGACGTATGGGACTCAATGCTGCTCAGCAGGCCCACAGGGGTGTGGAGGGAGTCAGTGATCTTGGAACCAAAATGATGCTCACCCGAAGGGCGTAGGAGTCCTGAAAGGGGTAATTCTTTTCAATAAAACAGACCTCCACTAAGAGCTCATGGAAAGAGCTGCATGCCTCCCTTTCTGCAGGGCTACTCAGGGCCTTACCTCGAGGCAGGGACTCACGTTGAGATTCCCTTTAGTTCTAGAGGATGGCAAGGAGAGCCCCACCCCGGCCAATGAAGCTCCGTGTGTACCCAGAGAAAACTCATTTTTTTCCCAGACACATGCCTACAGTGGCCAGAGGACTGTCAACAGCAGAGAATTTCAGGGAGCTTCACGGAAGCAAGAATGGAGGTTTCCAAACGGAAAGCAAGGCTAGTACCCTCATGACCCCATTTCCATGGGCACAGGCAGCATTCATCTCTGTGGTTTTTAACAAGTCAAATGAGACACAGAGTACACAGTTGTTGCTTCCCTGAATCAACTTCTCGAGGCACGGTGTTCTGCAACTAGTGAACGGCCTCACCAAGGAAATCCCTGGCTAGGACTCTGGACCCGTGCCGCTTCAAAAGCCTGCCGTGCTACAGGAAAAACTGTGCTTTAGTTGCAACAGAAAGAAGGTCGTCTTTCTTCAAGAGGCAGGGTGACTTCAGGTAGGAGGTCCTGAATGGAAGGAGAAGCTTACTGTTTCTCTCTGTACAGCTCAAACTAGGGAATGAGAGCGACTTCCACGGCATGTTGGAACATGTTGAACATTGCTCTTGAACCTGTGCGAGTGCTGTGAATCAAGATATCACAAGAAAGAGTGCAGTGTGTTGCCCATGTCTCAGCAGACACAGAGGACCTCCGAGGACCAATGTGCCTCGTTGTTGCTCAGCAGGCCTACAGGGGTGTGGAGATACTCAGAGCCCTTGGAACAAAAATGATGCTCAACCGAGGGGCCTAGGAGTCCTGAAAAAAGGTACTTCATTTAAAGTAAACCCGAAGAGCGACTAAGAGCTAATGGAAAGAGCTGCATGCCTCCCGTTCTGCAGGGCTACTCAGGGCCTAACCTCGAGCCAAGGGCTCACGTTTAGATTCCCTTTAGCTCTAGAGCATGGCAAGGTGCGCCCCACCCCGGCCAAGGAAGTTCCGTGTGTAGCCAGAGAAAACTCATTTTCTTCCCAGACACATGCCTACAGTGGCCAGAGGCCTGTCAACAGCAGAGAATTTCAGGGAGCTTCACCGAAGCTAGAATGGAGGTTTCCAAACGAAAAGCAAGGCTAGTCCCATCATGCCCCCATTTCCATGGGCACAGGCAGCATACATCTCTGTGGTTTTTAACAAGTCAAATGAGACACAGAGTACACAGTTGTTGCTTCCCTGAATCAACTTCTCGAGGCAGGGTGTTCTGCATCTAGTGAACGGCCACACCAAGGAAAGCCCTAGCTAGGCCTCTGGGCCCGTGCCTCTTCAAAAGCCTGCCGTGCTACAGGAAAAACTGTGCTTTAGTTTCAATAGAAACGAGGTCGTCTTTCTTCAGGAGGCAGGGTGACTTCAGGTAGGAGGTCCTGAATGAAAGGAGAAGCTTACTGTTTCTCTCTGTACAGCTCAAACTAGGGAATGAGAACGAATTCCACGGCCTATTGGAAGTTGCTTAAAGGTGCTCGTGAACCTGGGTGATTACTGGCTATATCAAGATGTCCCAATAAGAGTGCACTGTGTTACCCTACACTCGACATACACACTGTGAGTCTGAAAGCTCCTGGCCTGGAAGTTGCTTAGAAGGGCCAGGGGAGCCTGAGGGTACTCAGTGTTCTTGCAGGGAATAGGGTTTCCAGGCGAGGCACCTGGGTGTCCTTAAAAGCATACTGGCTTTAAAATGCTGAAGATATGCGTCTACGGCCACATGGAAACTGCTACACGCCTCCGCTTCTGCAAGGCATTTCATGGCCTTACCTCGAGGCAAGTTCTCACGTTTCTTGCCCTGTGAACGACACAGCATGTTAAGATGCTGTATTTCTCCTTGAATAGAGTGACTTCAGGTACGAGGTCCTCGATAAATTCTAAGCAGAGTGTTTTCTCTGGGCAGCTCTGACGAGGGCAATGTCGAAGACTTCCAGGGCATGGTGGACTGCCTAGAAATGTAGTTTTGATGCTGTTCGAGTGCTCTGGAAATGTAGCTCTCCTGAAGTAACGTATAGTGTGTTGCCCGAGACTCTGCAGACACAGAGAGCCTCCGTGGGACGTATGGGACTCAATGCTGCTCAGCAGGCCCACAGGGGTGTGGAGGGAGTCAGTGATCTTGGAACCAAAATGATGCTCACCCGAAGGGCGTAGGAGTCCTGAAAGGGGTAATTCTTTTCAATAAAACAGACCTCCACTAAGAGCTCATGGAAAGAGCTGCATGCCTCCCTTTCTGCAGGGCTACTCAGGGCCTTACCTCGAGGCAGGGACTCACGTTGAGATTCCCTTTAGCTCTAGAGGATGGCAAGGAGAGCCCCACCCCGGCCAATGAAGCTCCGTGTGTACCCAGAGAAAACTCATTTTTTTCCCAGACACATGCCTACAGTGGCCAGAGGACTGTCAACAGCAGAGAATTTCAGGGAGCTTCACGGAAGCAAGAATGGAGGTTTCCAAACGGAAAGCAAGGCTAGTACCCTCATGACCCCATTTCCATGGGCACAGGCAGCATTCATCTCTGTGGTTTTTATCAAGTCAAATGAGACACAGAGTACACAGTTGTTGCTTCCCTGAATCAACTTCTCGAAGCACGGTGTTCTGCCACTAGTGAACGGCCTCACCAAGGAAATCCCTGGCTAGGACTCTGGACCCGTGCCGCTTCAAAAGCCTGCCGTGCTACAGGAAAAACTGTGCTTTAGTTGCAATAGAAAGAAGGTCGTCTTTCTTCAAGAGGCAGGGTGACTTCAGGTAGGAGGTCCTGAATGGAAGGAGAAGCTTACTGTTTCTCTCTGTACAGCTCAAACTAGGGAATGAGAGCGAATTCCACGGCATGTTCGAACATGTTGAACATTGCTCTTGAACCTGTGCGAGTGCTGTGAATCAAGATATCACAAGAAAGAGTGCAGTGTGTTGCCCATGACTCAGCAGACACAGAGGACCTCCGAGGACCAATGTGCCTCGTTGTTGCTCAGCAGGCCTACAGGGGTTTGGAGATACTCAGAGACCTTGGAACAAAAATGATGCTCAACCGAGGGGCCTAGGAGTCCTGAAAAAAGGTACTTCATTTAAAGTAAACCCGAAGAGCGACTAAGAGCTAATGGAAAGAGCTGCATGCCTCCCGTTCTGCAGGGCTACTCAGGGCCTTACCTCGAGCCAAGGGCTCACGTTTAGATTCCCTTTAGCTCTAGAGCATGGCAAGGTGCGCCCCACCCCGGCCAAGGAAGTTCCGTGGGTAGCCAGAGAAAACTCATTTTCTTCCCAGACACATGCCTACAGTGGCCAGAGGCCTGTCAACAGCAGAGAATTTCAGGGAGCTTCACCGAAGCTAGAATGGAGGTTTCCAAACGAAAAGCAAGGCTCGTCCCATCATGCCCCCATTTCCATGGGCACAGGCAGCATATATCTCTGTGGTTTTTAACAAGTCAAATCAGACACAGAGTACTCAGTTGTTGCTTCCCTGAATCAACTTCTCGAGGCAGGGTGTTCTGCAAATAGTGAACGGCCACACCAAGGAAAGCCCTAGCTAGGCCTCTGGGCCCGTGCCTCTTCAAAAGCCTGCCGTGCTACAGGAAAAACTGTGCTTTAGTTTCAATAGAAACGAGGTCGTCTTTCTTCAGGAGGCAGGGTGACTTCAGGTAGGAGGTCCTGAATGGAAGGAGAAGCTTACTGTTTCTCTCTGTACAGCTCAAACTAGGGAATGAGAACGAATTCCACGGCCTATTGGAACTTGCTTAAAGGTGCTCGTGAACCTGGGCGATTGCTGGCTATATCAAGATGTCCCAATAAGAGTGCACTGTGTTACCCTACACTCGACATACACACTGTGAGTCTGAAAGCTCCTGGCCTGGATATTGCTTAGAAGGGCCAGGGGAGCCTGAGGGTACTCAGTGTTCTTGCAGGGAATAGGGTTTCCAGGCGAGGCACCTGGGTGTCCTGAAAAGCGTACTGGCTTTAAAATGCTGAAGATATGCGTCTACGGCCACATGGAAACTGCTACACGCCTCCGCTTCTGCAAAGCATTTCATGGCCTTACCTCGAGGCAAGTTCTCACGTTTCTTGCCCTGTGAGCGACACAGCATGTTAAGATGCTGTATTTCTCCTTGAATAGAGTGACTTCAGGTACGAGGTCCTCGATAAATTCTAAGCAGAGTGTTTTCTCTGGGCAGCTCTGACGAGGGCAATGTCGAAGACTTCCAGGGCATGTTGGACTGCCTAGAAATGTAGTTTTGATGCTGTTCGAGTGCTCTGGAAATGTAGCTCTCCTGAAGTAACGTATAGTGTGTTGCCCGAGACTCTGCAGACACAGAGAGCCTCCGTGGGACGTATGGGACTCAATGCTGCTCAGCAGGCCCACAGGGGTGTGGAGGGAGTCAGTGATCTTGGAACCAAAATGATGCTCACCCGAAGGGCGTAGGAGTCCTGAAAGGGGTAATTCTTTTCAATAAAACAGACCTCCACTAAGAGCTCATGGAAAGAGCTGCATGCCTCCCTTTCTGCAGGGCTACTCAGGGCCTTACCTCGAGGCAGGGACTCACGTTGAGATTCCCTTTAGCTCTAGAGGATGGCAAGGAGAGCCCCACCCCGGCCAATGAAGCTCCGTGTGTACCCAGAGAAAACTCATTTTTTTCCCAGACACATGCCTACAGTGGCCAGAGGACTGTCAACAGCAGAGAATTTCAGGGAGCTTCACGGAAGCAAGAATGGAGGTTTCCAAACGGAAAGCAAGGCTAGTACCCTCATGACCCCATTTCCATGGGCACAGGCAGCATTCATCTCTGTGGTTTTTAACAAGTCAAATGAGACACAGAGTACACAGTTGTTGCTTCCCTGAATCAACTTCTCGAGGCACGGTGTTCTGCAACTAGTGAACGGCCTCACCAAGGAAATCCCTGGCTAGGACTCTGGACCCGTGCCGCTTCAAAAGCCTGCCGTGCTACAGGAAAAACTGTGCTTTAGTTGCAATAGAAAGAAGGTCGTCTTTCTTCAAGAGGCAGGGTGACTTCAGGTAGGAGGTCCTGAATGGAAGGAGAAGCTTACTGTTTCTCTCTGTACAGCTCAAACTAGGGAATGAGAGCGACTTCCACGTCATGTTGGAACTTGTTGAACATTGCTCTTGAACCTGTGCGAGTGCTGTGAATCAAGATATCACAAGAAAGAGTGCAGTGTGTTGCCCATGACTCAGCAGACACAGAGGACCTCCGAGGACCAATGTGCCTCGTTGTTGCTCAGCAGGCCTACAGGGGTGTGGAGATACTCAGAGCCCTTGGAACAAAAATGATGCTCAACCGAGGGGCCTAGGAGTCCTGAAAAAAGGTACTTCATTTAAAGTAAACCCGAAGAGCGACTAAGAGCTAATGGAAAGAGCTGCATGCCTCCCGTTCTGCAGGGCTACTCAGAGCCTTACCTCGAGCCAAGGGCTCACGTTTAGATTCCCTTTAGCTCTAGAGCATGGCAAGGTGCGCCCCACCCCGGCCAAGGAAGTTCCGTGTGTAGCCAGAGAAAACTCATTTTCTTCCCAGACACATGCCTACAGTGGCCAGAGGCCTGTCAACAGCAGAGAATTTCAGGGAGCTTCACCGAAGCTAGAATGGAGGTTTCCAAACGAAAAGCAAGGCTAGTCCCATCATGCCCCCATTTCCATGGGCACAGGCAGCATACATCTCTGTGGTTTTTAACAAGTCAAATGAGACACAGAGTACACAGTTGTTGCTTCCCTGAATCAACTTCTCGAGGCAGGGTGTTCTGCATCTGGTGAACGGCCACACCAAGGAAAGCCCTAGCTAGGCCTCTGGGCCCGTGCCTCTTCAAAAGCCTGCCGTGCTACAGGAAAAACTGTGCTTTAGTTTCAATAGAAACGAGGTCGTCTTTCTTCAGGAGGCAGGGTGACTTCAGGTAGGAGGTCCTGAATGGAAGGAGAAGCTTACTGTTTCTCTCTGTACAGCTCAAACTAGGGAATGAGAACGAATTCCACGGCCTATTGGAACTTGCTTAAAGGTGCTCGTGAACCTGGGCGATTGCTGGCTATATCAAGATGTCCCAATAAGAGTGCACTGTGTTACCCTACACTCGACATACACACTGTGAGTCTGAAAGCTCCTGGCCTGGATATTGCTTAGAAGGGCCAGGGGAGCCTGAGGGTACTCAGTGTTCTTGCAGGGAATAGGGTTTCCAGGCGAGGCACCTGGGTGTCCTGAAAAGCGTACTGGCTTTAAAATGCTGAAGATATGCGTCTACGGCCACATGGAAACTGCTACACGCCTCCGCTTCTGCAAAGCATTTCATGGCCTTACCTCGAGGCAAGTTCTCACGTTTCTTGCCCTGTGAACGACACAGCATGTTAAGATGCTGTATTTCTCCTTGAATAGAGTGACTTCAGGTACGAGGTCCTCGATAAATTCTAAGCAGAGTGTTTTCTCTGGGCAGCTCTGACGAGGGCAATGTCGAAGACTTCCAGGGCATGTTGGACTGCCTAGAAATGTAGTTTTGATGCTGTTCGAGTGCTCTGGAAATGTAGCTCTCCTGAAGTAACGTATAGTGTGTTGCCCGAGACTCTGCAGACACAGAGAGCCTCCGTGGGACGTATGGGACTCAATGCTGCTCAGCAGGCCCACAGGGGTGTGGAGGGAGTCAGTGATCTTGGAACCAAAATGATGCTCACCCGAAGGGCGTAGGAGTCCTGAAAGGGGTAATTCTTTTCAATAAAACAGACCTCCACTAAGAGCTCATGGAAAGAGCTGCATGCCTCCCTTTCTGCAGGGCTACTCAGGGCCTTACCTCGAGGCAGGGACTCACGTTGAGATTCCCTTTAGCTCTAGAGGATGGCAAGGAGAGCCCCACCCCGGCCAATGAAGCTCCCTGTGTACCCAGAGAAAACTCATTTTTTTCCCAGACACATGCCTACAGTGGCCAGAGGACTGTCAACAGCAGAGAATTTCAGGGAGCTTCACGGAAGCAAGAATGGAGGTTTCCAAACGGAAAGCAAGGCTAGTACCCTCATGACCCCATTTCCATGGGCACAGGCAGCATTCATCTCTGTGGTTTTTAACAAGTCAAATGAGACACAGAGTACACAGTTGTTGCTTCCCTGAATCAACTTCTCGAGGCACGGTGTTCTGCAACTAGTGAACGGGCTCACCAAGGCAATCCCTGGCTAGGACTCTGGACCCGTGCCGCTTCAAAAGCCTGCCGTGCTACAGGAAAAACTGTGCTTTAGTTGCAATAGAAAGAAGGTCGTCTTTCTTCAAGAGGCAGGGTGACTTCAGGTAGGAGGTCCTGAATGGAAGGAGAAGCTTACTGTTTCTCTCTGTACAGCTCAAACTAGGGAATGAGAGCGACTTCCACGGCATGTTGGAACTTGTTGAACATTGCTCTTGAACCTGTGCGAGTGCTGTGAATCAAGATATCACAAGAAAGAGTGCAGTGTGTTGCCCATGACTCAGCAGACACAGAGGACCTCCGAGGACCAATGTGCCTCGTTGTTGCTCAGCAGGCCTACAGGGGTGTGGAGATACTCAGAGCCCTTGGAACAAAAATGATGCTCAACCGAGGGGCCTAGGAGTCCTGAAAAAAGGTACTTCATTAAAAGTAAACCAGAAGAGCGACTAAGAGCTAATGGAAAGAGCTGCATGCCTCCCGTTCTGCAGGGCTACTCAGGGCCTTACCTCGAGCCAAGGGCTCACGTTTAGATTCCCTTTAGCTCTAGAATATGGCAAGGTGCGCCCCACCCCGGCCAATGAAGTTCCGTGTGTAGCCAGAGAAAACTCATTTTCTTCCCAGACACATGCCTACAGTGGCCAGAGGCCTGTCAACAGCAGAGAATTTCAGGGAGCTTCACCGAAGCTAGAATGGAGGTTTCCAAACGAAAAAAAGGCTAGTCCCATCATGCCCCCATTTCCATGGGCACAGGCAGCATACATCTCTGTGGTTTTTAACAAGTCAAATGAGACACAGAGTACACAGTTGTTGCTTCCCTGAATCAACTTCTCGAGGCAGGGTGTTCTGCATCTGGTGAACGGCCACACCAAGGAAAGCCCTAGCTAGGCCTCTGGGCCCATGCCTCTTTAAAAGCCTGCCGTGCTACAGGAAAAACTGTGCTTTAGTTTCAATAGAAACGAGGTCGTCTTTCTTCAGGAGGCAGGGTGACTTCAGGTAGGAGGTCCTGAATGGAAGGAGAAGCTTACTGTTTCTCTCTGTACAGCTCAAACTAGGGAATGAGAACGAATTCCACGGCCTATTGGAACTTGCTTAAAGGTGCTCGTGAACCTGGGCGATTGCTGGCTATATCAAGATGTCCCAATAAGAGTGCACTGTGTTACCCTACACTCGACATACACACTGTGAGTCTGAAAGCTCCTGGCCTGGATGTTGCTTAGAAGGGCCAGGGGAGCCTGAGGGTACTCAGTGTTCTTGCAGGGAATAGGGTTTCCAGGCGAGGAACCTGGGTGTCCTGAAAAGCATACTGGCTTTAAAATGCTGAAGATATGCGTCTACGGCCACATGGAAACTGCTACACGCCTCCGCTTCTGCAAAGCATTTCATGGCCTTACCTCGAGGCAAGTTCTCACGTTTCTTGCCCTGTGAGCGACACAGCATGTTAAGATGCTGTATTTCTCCTTGAATAGAGTGACTTCAGGTACGAGGTCCTCGATAAATTCTAAGCAGAGTGTTTTCTCTGGGCAGCTCTGACGAGGGCAATGTCGAAGACTTCCAGGGCATGGTGGACTGCCTAGAAATGTAGTTTTGATGCTGTTCGAGTGCTCTGGAAATGTAGCTCTCCTGAAGTAACGTATAGTGTGTTGCCCGAGACTCTGCAGACACAGAGAGCCTCCGTGGGACGTATGGGACTCAATGCTGCTCAGCAGGCCCACAGGGGTGTGGAGGGAGTCAGTGATCTTGGAACCAAAATGATGCTCACCCGAAGGGCGTAGGAGTCCTGAAAGGGGTAATTCTTTTCAATAAAACAGACCTCCACTAAGAGCTCATGGAAAGAGCTGCATGCCTCCCTTTCTGCAGGGCTACTCAGGGCCTTACCTCGAGGCAGGGACTCACGTTGAGATTCCCTTTAGCTCTAGAGGATGGCAAGGAGAGCCCCACCCCGGCCAATGAAGCTCCGTGTGTACCCAGAGAAAACTCATTTTTTTCCCAGACACATGCCTACAGTGGCCAGAGGACTGTCAACAGCAGAGAATTTCAGGGAGCTTCACGGAAGCAAGAATGGAGGTTTCCAAACGGAAAGCAAGGCTAGTACCCTCATGACCCCATTTCCATGGGCACAGGCAGCATTCATCTCTGTGGTTTTTATCAAGTCAAATGAGACACAGAGTACACAGTTGTTGCTTCCCTGAATCAACTTCTCGAAGCACGGTGTTCTGCCACTAGTGAACGGCCTCACCAAGGAAATCCCTGGCTAGGACTCTGGACCCGTGCCGCTTCAAAAGCCTGCCGTGCTACAGGAAAAACTGTGCTTTAGTTGCAATAGAAAGAAGGTCGTCTTTCTTCAAGAGGCAGGGTGACTTCAGGTAGGAGGTCCTGAATGGAAGGAGAAGCTTACTGTTTCTCTCTGTACAGCTCAAACTAGGGAATGAGAGCGAATTCCACGGCATGTTCGAACATGTTGAACATTGCTCTTGAACCTGTGCGAGTGCTGTGAATCAAGATATCACAAGAAAGAGTGCAGTGTGTTGCCCATGACTCAGCAGACACAGAGGACCTCCGAGGACCAATGTGCCTCGTTGTTGCTCAGCAGGCCTACAGGGGTTTGGAGATACTCAGAGACCTTGGAACAAAAATGATGCTCAACCGAGGGGCCTAGGAGTCCTGAAAAAAGGTACTTCATTTAAAGTAAACCCGAAGAGCGACGAAGAGCTAATGGAAAGAGCTGCATGCCTCCCGTTCTGCAGGGCTACTCAGGGCCTTACCTCGAGCCAAGGGCTCACGTTTAGATTCCCTTTAGCTCTAGAGCATGGCAAGGTGCGCCCCACCCCGGCCAAGGAAGTTCCGTGGGTAGCCAGAGAAAACTCATTTTCTTCCCAGACACATGCCTACAGTGGCCAGAGGCCTGTCAACAGCAGAGAATTTCAGGGAGCTTCACCGAAGCTAGAATGGAGGTTTCCAAACGAAAAGCAAGGCTCGTCCCATCATGCCCCCATTTCCATGGGCACAGGCAGCATATATCTCTGTGGTTTTTAACAAGTCAAATCAGACACAGAGTACTCAGTTGTTGCTTCCCTGAATCAACTTCTCGAGGCAGGGTGTTCTGCAAATAGTGAACGGCCACACCAAGGAAAGCCCTAGCTAGGCCTCTGGGCCCGTGCCTCTTCAAAAGCCTGCCGTGCTACAGGAAAAACTGTGCTTTAGTTTCAATAGAAACGAGGTCGTCTTTCTTCAGGAGCCAGGGTGACTTCAGGTAGGAGGTCCTGAATGGAAGGAGAAGCTTACTGTTTCTCTCTGTACAGCTCAAACTAGGGAATGAGAACGAATTCCACGGCCTATTGGAACTTGCTTAAAGGTGCTCGTGAACCTGGGCGATTGCTGGCTATATCAAGATGTCCCAATAAGAGTGCACTGTGTTACCCTACACTCGACATACACACTGTGAGTCTGAAAGCTCCTGGCCTGGATATTGCTTAGAAGGGCCAGGGGAGCCTGAGGGTACTCAGTGTTCTTGCAGGGAATAGGGTTTCCAGGCGAGGCACCTGGGTGTCCTGAAAAGCGTACTGGCTTTAAAATGCTGAAGATATGCGTCTACGGCCACATGGAAACTGCTACACGCCTCCGCTTCTGCAAAGCATTTCATGGCCTTACCTCGAGGCAAGTTCTCACGTTTCTTGCCCTGTGAGCGACACAGCATGTTAAGATGCTGTATTTCTCCTTGAATAGAGTGACTTCAGGTACGAGGTCCTCGATAAATTCTAAGCAGAGTGTTTTCTCTGGGCAGCTCTGACGAGGGCAATGTCGAAGACTTCCAGGGCATGTTGGACTGCCTAGAAATGTAGTTTTGATGCTGTTCGAGTGCTCTGGAAATGTAGCTCTCCTGAAGTAACGTATAGTGTGTTGCCCGAGACTCTGCAGACACAGAGAGCCTCCGTGGGACGTATGGGACTCAATGCTGCTCAGCAGGCCCACAGGGGTGTGGAGGGAGTCAGTGATCTTGGAACCAAAATGATGCTCACCCGAAGGGCGTAGGAGTCCTGAAAGGGGTAATTCTTTTCAATAAAACAGACCTCCACTAAGAGCTCATGGAAAGAGCTGCATGCCTCCCTTTCTGCAGGGCTACTCAGGGCCTTACCTCGAGGCAGGGACTCACGTTGAGATTCCCTTTAGCTCTAGAGGATGGCAAGGAGAGCCCCACCCCGGCCAATGAAGCTCCGTGTGTACCCAGAGAAAACTCATTTTTTTCCCAGACACATGCCTACAGTGGCCAGAGGACTGTCAACAGCAGAGAATTTCAGGGAGCTTCACGGAAGCAAGAATGGAGGTTTCCAAACGGAAAGCAAGGCTAGTACCCTCATGACCCCATTTCCATGGGCACAGGCAGCATTCATCTCTGTGGTTTTTATCAAGTCAAATGAGACACAGAGTACACAGTTATTGCTTCCCTGAATCAACTTCTCGAGGCACGGTGTTCTGCAACTAGTGAACGGCCTCACCAAGGCAATCCCTGGCTAGGACTCTGGGCCCGTGCCGCTTCAAAAGCCTGCCGTGCTACAGGAAAAACTGTGTTTTAGTTGCAATAGATAGAAGGTCGTCTTTCTTCAAGAGGCAGGGTGACTTCAGGTAGGTGGTCCTGAATGGAAGGAGAAGCTTACTGTTTCTCTCTGTACAGCTCAAACTAGGGAATGAGAGCGACTTCCACGGCATGTTGGAACTTGTTGAACATTGCTCTTGAACCTGTGCGAGTGCTGTGAATCAAGATATCACAAGAAAGAGTGCAGTGTGTTGCCCATGACTCAGCAGACACAGAGGACCTCCGAGGACCAATGTGCCTCGTTGTTGCTCAGCAGGCCTACAGGGGTGTGGAGATACTCAGAGCCCTTGGAACAAAAATGATGCTCAACCGAGGAGCCTAGGAGTCCTGAAAAAAGGTACTTCATTTAAAGTAAACCCGAAGAGCGACTAAGAGCTAATGGAAAGAGCTGCATGCCTCCCGTTCTGCAGGGCTACTCAGGGCCTTACCTCGAGCCAAGGGCTCACGTTTAGATTCCCTTTAGCTCTAGAGCATGGCAAGGTGCGCCCCACCCCGGCCAAGGAAGTTCCGTGTGTAGCCAGAGAAAACTCATTTTCTTCCCAGACACATGCCTACAGTGGCCAGAGGCCTGTCAACAGCAGAGAATTTCAGGGAGCTTCACGGAAGCTAGAATGGAGGTTTCCAAACGAAAAGCAAGGCTAGTCCCATCATGCCCCCATTTCCATGGGCACAGGCAGCATACATCTCTGTGGTTTTTAACAAGTCAAATGAGACACAGAGTACACAGTTGTTGCTTCCCTGAATCAACTTCTCGAGGCAGGGTGTTCTGCATCTGGTGAACGGCCACACCAAGGAAAGCCCTAGCTAGGCCTCTGGGCCCGTGCCTCTTCAAAAGCCTGCCGTGCTACAGGAAAAACTGTGCTTTAGTTTCAATAGAAACGAGGTCGTCTTTCTTCAGGAGCCAGGGTGACTTCAGGTAGGAGGTCCTGAATGGAAGGAGAAGCTTACTGTTTCTCTCTGTACAGCTCAAACTAGGGAATGAGAACGAATTCCACGGCCTATTGGAACTTGCTTAAAGGTGCTCGTGAACCTGGGCGATTGCTGGCTATATCAAGATGTCCCAATAAGAGTGCACTGTGTTACCCTACACTCGACATACACACTGTGAGTCTGAAAGCTCCTGGCCTGGATATTGCTTAGAAGGGCCAGGGGAGCCTGAGGGTACTCAGTGTTCTTGCAGGGAATAGGGTTTCCAGGCGAGGCACCTGGGTGTCCTGAAAAGCGTACTGGCTTTAAAATGCTGAAGATATGCGTCTACGGCCACATGGAAACTGCTACACGCCTCCGCTTCTGCAAAGCATTTCATGGCCTTACCTCGAGGCAAGTTCTCACGTTTCTTGCCCTGTGAGCGACACAGCATGTTAAGATGCTGTATTTCTCCTTGAATAGAGTGACTTCAGGTACGAGGTCCTCGATAAATTCTAAGCAGAGTGTTTTCTCTGGGCAGCTCTGACGAGGGCAATGTCGAAGACTTCCAGGGCATGTTGGACTGCCTAGAAATGTAGTTTTGATGCTGTTCGAGTGCTCTGGAAATGTAGCTCTCCTGAAGTAACGTATAGTGTGTTGCCCGAGACTCTGCAGACACAGAGAGCCTCCGTGGGACGTATGGGACTCAATGCTGCTCAGCAGGCCCACAGGGGTGTGGAGGGAGTCAGTGATCTTGGAACCAAAATGATGCTCACCCGAAGGGCGTAGGAGTCCTGAAAGGGGTAATTCTTTTCAATAAAACAGACCTCCACTAAGAGCTCATGGAAAGAGCTGCATGCCTCCCTTTCTGCAGGGCTACTCAGGGCCTTACCTCGAGGCAGGGACTCACGTTGAGATTCCCTTTAGCTCTAGAGGATGGCAAGGAGAGCCCCACCCCGGCCAATGAAGCTCCGTGTGTACCCAGAGAAAACTCATTTTTTTCCCAGACACATGCCTACAGTGGCCAGAGGACTGTCAACAGCAGAGAATTTCAGGGAGCTTCACGGAAGCAAGAATGGAGGTTTCCAAACGGAAAGCAAGGCTAGTACCCTCATGACCCCATTTCCATGGGCACAGGCAGCATTCATCTCTGTGGTTTTTAACAAGTCAAATGAGACACAGAGTACACAGTTGTTGCTTCCCTGAATCAACTTCTCGAGGCACGGTGTTCTGCAACTAGTGAACGGCCTCACCAAGGAAATCCCTGGCTAGGACTCTGGACCCGTGCCACTTCAAAAGCCTGCCGTGCTACAGGAAAAACTGTGCTTTAGTTGCAATAGAAAGAAGGTCGTCTTTCTTCAAGAGGCAGGGTGACTTCAGGTAGGAGGTCCTGAATGGAAGGAGAAGCTTACTGTTTCTCTCTGTACAGCTCAAACTAGGGAATGAGAGCGACTTCCACGTCATGTTGGAACTTGTTGAACATTGCTCTTGAACCTGTGCGAGTGCTGTGAATCAAGATATCACAAGAAAGAGTGCAGTGTGTTGCCCATGACTCAGCAGACACAGAGGACCTCCGAGGACCAATGTGCCTCGTTGTTGCTCAGCAGGCCTACAGGGGTGTGGAGATACTCAGAGCCCTTGGAACAAAAATGATGCTCAACCGAGGGGCCTAGGAGTCCTGAAAAAAGGTACTTCATTTAAAGTAAACCCGAAGAGCGACTAAGAGCTAATGGAAAGAGCTGCATGCCTCCCGTTCTGCAGGGCTACTCAGGGCCTTACCTCGAGCCAAGGGCTCACGTTTAGATTCCCTTTAGCTCTAGAGCATGGCAAGGTGCGCCCCACCCCGGCCAAGGAAGTTCCGTGTGTAGCCAGAGAAAACTCATTTTCTTCCCAGACACATGCCTACAGTGGCCAGAGGCCTGTCAACAGCAGAGAATTTCAGGGAGCTTCACGGAAGCTAGAATGGAGGTTTCCAAACGAAAAGCAAGGCTAGTCCCATCATGCCCCCATTTCCATGGGCACAGGCAGCATACATCTCTGTGGTTTTTAACAAGTCAAATGAGACACAGAGTACACAGTTGTTGCTTCCCTGAATCAACTTCTCAAGGCAGGGTGTTCTGCATCTGGTGAACGGCCACACCAAGGAAAGCCCTAGCTAGGCCTCTGGGCCCGTGCCTCTTCAAAAGCCTGACGTGCTACAGGAAAAACTGTGCTTTAGTGTCAATAGAAACGAGGTCGTCTTTCTTCAGGAGGCAGGGTGACTTCAGGTAGGAGGTCCTGAATGGAAGGAGAAGCTTACTGTTTCTCTCTGTACAGCTCAAACTAGGGAATGAGAACGAATTCCACGGCCTATTGGAACTTGCTTAAAGGTGCTCGTGAACCTGGGCGATTGCTGGCTATATCAAGATGTCCCAATAAGAGTGCACTGTGTTACCCTACACTCGACATACACACTGTGAGTCTGAAAGCTCCTGGCCTGGATATTGCTTAGAAGGGCCAGGGGAGCCTGAGGGTACTCAGTGTTCTTGCAGGGAATAGGGTTTCCAGGCGAGGCACCTGGGTGTCCTGAAAAGCGTACTGGCTTTAAAATGCTGAAGAAATGCGTCTACGGCCACATGGAAACTGCTACACGCCTCCGCTTCTGCAAAGCATTTCATGGCCTTACCTCGAGGCAAGTTCTCACGTTTCTTGCCCTGTGAACGACACAGCATGTTAAGATGCTGTATTTCTCCTTGAATAGAGTGACTTCAGGTACGAGGTCCTCGATAAATTCTAAGCAGAGTGTTTTCTCTGGGCAGCTCTGACGAGGGCAATGTCGAAGACTTCCAGGGCATGTTGGACTGCCTAGAAATGTAGTTTTGATGCTGTTCGAGTGCTCTGGAAATGTAGCTCTCCTGAAGTAACGTATAGTGTGTTGCCCGAGACTCTGCAGACACAGAGAGCCTCCGTGGGACGTATGGGACTCAATGCTGCTCAGCAGGCCCACAGGGGTGTGGAGGGAGTCAGTGATCTTGGAACCAAAATGATGCTCACCCGAAGGGCGTAGGAGTCCTGAAAGGGGTAATTCTTTTCAATAAAACAGACCTCCACTAAGAGCTCATGGAAAGAGCTGCATGCCTCCCTTTCTGCAGGGCTACTCAGGGCCTTACCTCGAGGCAGGGACTCACGTTGAGATTCCCTTTAGCTCTAGAGGATGGCAAGGAGAGCCCCACCCCGGCCAATGAAGCTCCGTGTGTACCCAGAGAAAACTCATTTTTTTCCCAGACACATGCCTACAGTGGCCAGAGGACTGTCAACAGCAGAGAATTTCAGGGAGCTTCACGGAAGCAAGAATGGAGGTTTCCAAACGGAAAGCAAGGCTAGTACCCTCATGACCCCATTTCCATGGGCACAGGCAGCATTCATCTCTGTGGTTTTTAACAAGTCAAATGAGACACAGAGTACACAGTTGTTGCTTCCCTGAATCAACTTCTCGAGGCACGGTGTTCTGCAACTAGTGAACGGCCTCACCAAGGCAATCCCTGGCTAGGACTCTGGACCCGTGCCGCTTCAAAAGCCTGCCGTGCTACAGGAAAAACTGTGCTTTAGTTGCAATAGAAAGAAGGTCGTCTTTCTTCAAGAGGCAGGGTGACTTCAGGTAGGAGGTCCTGAATGGAAGGAGAAGCTTACTGTTTATCTCTGTACAGCTCAAACTAGGGAATGAGAGCGACTTCCACGGCATGTTGGAACTTGTTGAACATTGCTCTTGAACCTGTGCGAGTGCTGTGAATCAAGATATCACAAGAAAGAGTGCAGTGTGTTGCCCATGACTCAGCAGACACAGAGGACCTCCGAGGACCAATGTGCCTCGTTGTTGCTCAGCAGGCCTACAGGGGTGTGGAGATACTCAGAGCCCTTGGAACAAAAATGATGCTCAACCGAGGGGCCTAGGAGTCCTGAAAAAAGGTACTTCATTTAAAGTAAACCCGAAGAGCGACTAAGAGCTAATGGAAAGAGCTGCATGCCTCCCGTTCTGCAGGGCTACTCAGGGCCTTACCTCGAGCCAAGGACTCACGTTTAGATTCCCTTTAGCTCTAGAGCATGGCAAGGTGCGCCCCACCCCGGCCAAGGAAGTTCCGTGTGTAGCCAGAGAAAACTCATTTTCTTCCCAGACACATGCCTACAGTGGCCAGAGGCCTGTCAACAGCAGAGAATTTCAGGGAGCTTCACGGAAGCTAGAATGGAGGTTTCCAAACGAAAAGCAAGGCTAGTCCCATCATGCCCCCATTTCCATGGGCACAGGCAGCATACATCTCTGTGGTTTTTAACAAGTCAAATGAGACACAGAGTACACAGTTGTTGCTTCCCTGAATCAACTTCTCGAGGCAGGGTGTTCTGCATCTGGTGAACGGCCACACCAAGGAAAGCCCTAGCTAGGCCTCTGGGCCCGTGCCTCTTCAAAAGCCTGCCGTGCTACAGGAAAAACTGTGCTTTAGTTTCAATAGAAACGAGGTCGTCTTTCTTCAGGAGGCAGGGTGACTTCAGGTAGGAGGTCCTGAATGGAAGGAGAAGCTTACTGTTTCTCTCTGTACAGCTCAAACTAGGGAATGAGAACGAATTCCACGGCCTATTGGAACTTGCTTAAAGGTGCTCGTGAACCTGGGCGATTGCTGGCTATATCAAGATGTCCCAATAAGAGTGCACTGTGTTACCCTACACTCGACATACACACTGTGAGTCTGAAAGCTCCTGGCCTGGATATTGCTTAGAAGGGCCAGGGGAGCCTGAGGGTACTCAGTGTTCTTGCAGGGAATAGGGTTTCCAGGCGAGGCATCTGGGTGTCCTGAAAAGCGTACTGGCTTTAAAATGCTGAAGATATGCGTCTACGGCCACATGGAAACTGCTACACGCCTCCGCTTCTGCAAAGCATTTCATGGCCTTACCTCGAGGCAAGTTCTCACGTTTCTTGCCCTGTGAACGACACAGCATGTTAAGATGCTGTATTTCTCCTTGAATAGAGTGACTTCAGGTACGAGGTCCTCGATAAATTCTAAGCAGAGTGTTTTCTCTGGGCAGCTCTGACGAGGGCAATGTCGAAGACTTCCAGGGCATGTTGGACTGCCTAGAAATGTAGTTTTGATGCTGTTCGAGTGCTCTGGAAATGTAGCTCTCCTGAAGTAACGTATAGTGTGTTGCCCGAGACTCTGCAGACACAGAGAGCCTCCGTGGGACGTATGGGACTCAATGCTGCTCAGCAGGCCCACAGGGGTGTGGAGGGAGTCAGTGATCTTGGAACCAAAATGATGCTCACCCGAAGGGCGTAGGAGTCCTGAAAGGGGTAATTCTTTTCAATAAAACAGACCTCCACTAAGAGCTCATGGAAAGAGCTGCATGCCTCCCTTTCTGCAGGGCTACTCAGGGCCTTACCTCGAGGCAGGGACTCACGTTGAGATTCCCTTTAGCTCTAGAGGATGGCAAGGAGAGCCCCACCCCGGCCAATGAAGCTCCGTGTGTACCCAGAGAAAACTCATTTTTTTCCCAGACACATGCCTACAGTGGCCAGAGGACTGTCAACAGCAGAGAATTTCAGGGAGCTTCACGGAAGCAAGAATGGAGGTTTCCAAACGGAAAGCAAGGCTAGTACCCTCATGACCCCATTTCCATGGGCACAGGCAGCATTCATCTCTGTGGTTTTTAACAAGTCAAATGAGACACAGAGTACACAGTTGTTGCTTCCCTGAATCAACTTCTCGAGGCACTGTGTTCTGCAACTAGTGAACGGCCTCACCAAGGCAATCCCTGGCTAGGACTCTGGACCCGTGCCGCTTCAAAAGCCTGCCGTGCTACAGGAAAAACTGTGCTTTAGTTGCAATAGAAAGAAGGTCGTCTTTCTTCAAGAGGCAGGGTGACTTCAGGTAGGAGGTCCTGAATGGAAGGAGAAGCTTACTGTTTCTCTCTGTACAGCTCAAACTAGGGAATGAGAGCGACTTCCACGGCATGTTGGAACTTGTTGAACATTGCTCTTGAACCTGTGCGAGTGCTGTGAATCAAGATATCACAAGAAAGAGTGCAGTGTGTTGCCCATGACTCAGCAGACACAGAGGACCTCCGAGGACCAATGTGCCTCGTTGTTGCTCAGCAGGCCTACAGGGGTGTGGAGATACTCAGAGCCCTTGGAACAAAAATGATGCTCAACCGAGGGGCCTAGGAGTCCTGAAAAAAGGTACTTCATTAAAAGTAAACCAGAAGAGCGACTAAGAGCTAATGGAAAGAGCTGCATGCCTCCCGTTCTGCAGGGCTACTCAGGGCCTTACCTCGAGCCAAGGGCTCACGTTTAGATTCCCTTTAGCTCTAGAATATGGCAAGGTGCGCCCCACCCCGGCCAATGAAGTTCCGTGTGTAGCCAGAGAAAACTCATTTTCTTCCCAGACACATGCCTACAGTGGCCAGAGGCCTGTCAACAGCAGAGAATTTCAGGGAGCTTCACCGAAGCTAGAATGGAGGTTTCCAAACGAAAAAAAGGCTAGTCCCATCATGCCCCCATTTCCATGGGCACAGGCAGCATACATCTCTGTGGTTTTTAACAAGTCAAATGAGACACAGAGTACACAGTTGTTGCTTCCCTGAATCAACTTCTCTAGGCAGTGTGTTCTGCATCTAGTGAACGGCCACACCAAGGAAAGCCCTAGCTAGGCCTCTGGGCCCGTGCCTCTTCAAAAGCCTGCCGTGCTACAGGAAAAACTGTGCTTTAGTTTCAATAGAAACGAGGTCGTCTTTCTTCAGGAGGCAGGGTGACTTCAGGTAGGAGGTCCTGAATGGAAGGAGAAGCTTACTGTTTCTCTCTGTACAGCTCAAACTAGGGAATGAGAACGAATTCCACGGCCTATTGGAACTTGCTTAAAGGTGCTCGTGAACCTGGGCGATAGCTGGCTATATCAAGATGTCCCAATAAGAGTGCACTGTGTTACCCTACACTCGACATACACACTGTGAGTCTGAAAGCTCCTGGCCTGGATGTTGCTTAGAAGGGCCAGGGGAGCCTGAGGGTACTCAGTGTTCTTGCAGGGAATAGGGTTTCCAGGCGAGGCACCTGGGTGTCCTGAAAAGCGTACTGGCTTTAAACTGCTGAAGATATGCGTCTACGGCCACATGGAAACTGCTACACGCCTCCGCTTCTGCAAAGCATTTCATGGCCTTACCTCGAGGCAAGTTCTCACGTTTCTTGCCCTGTGAACGACACAGCATGTTAAGATGCTGTATTTCTCCTTGAATAGAGTGACTTCAGGTACGAGGTCCTCGATAAATTCTAAGCAGAGTGTTTTCTCTGGGCAGCTCTGACGAGGGCAATGTCGAAGACTTCCAGGGCATGTTGGACTGCCTAGAAATGTAGTTTTGATGCTGTTCGAGTGCTCTGGAAATGTAGCTCTCCTGAAGTAACGTATAGTGTGTTGCCCGAGACTCTGCAGACACAGAGAGCCTCCGTGGGACGTATGGGACTCAATGCTGCTCAGCAGGCCCACAGGGGTGTGGAGGGAGTCAGTGATCTTGGAACCAAAATGATGATCACCCGAAGGGCGTAGGAGTCCTGAAAGGGGTAATTCTTTTCAATAAAACAGACCTCCACTAAGAGCTCATGGAAAGAGCTGCATGCCTCCCTTTCTGCAGGGCTACTCAGGGCCTTACCTCGAGGCAGGGACTCACGTTGAGATTCCCTTTAGCTCTAGAGGATGGCAAGGAGAGCCCCACCCCGGCCAATGAAGCTCCGTGTGTACCCAGAGAAAACTCATTTTTTTCCCAGACACATGCCTACAGTGGCCAGAGGACTGTCAACAGCAGAGAATTTCAGGGAGCTTCACGGAAGCAAGAATGGAGGTTTCCAAACGGAAAGCAAGGCTATTACCCTCATGACCCCATTTCCATGGGCACAGGCAGCATTCATCTCTGTGGTTTTTAACAAGTCAAATGAGACACAGAGTACACAGTTGTTGCTTCCCTGAATCAACTTCTCGAGGCACGGTGTTCTGCAACTAGTGAACGGCCTCACCAAGGAAATCCCTGGCTAGGACTCTGGACCCGTGCCGCTTCAAAAGCCTGCCGTGCTACAGGAAAAACTGTGCTTTAGTTGCAATAGAAAGAAGGTCGTCTTTCTTCAAGAGGCAGGGTGACTTCAGGTAGGAGGTCCTGAATGGAAGGAGAAGCTTACTGTTTCTCTCTGTACAGCTCAAACTAGGGAATGAGAGCGACTTCCACGGCATGTTGGAACTTGTTGAACATTGCTCTTGAACCTGTGCGAGTGCTGTGAATCAAGATATCACAAGAAAGAGTGCAGTGTGTTGCCCATGACTCAGCAGACACAGAGGACCTCCGAGGACCAATGTGCCTCGTTGTTGCTCAGCAGGCCTACAGGGGTGTGGAGATACTCAGAGACCTTGGAATAAAAATGATGCTCAACCGAGGGGCCTAGGAGTCCTGAAAAAAGGTACTTCATTTAAAGTAAACCAGAAGAGCGACTAAGAGCTAATGGAAAGAGCTGCATGCCTCCCGTTCTGCAGGGCTACTCAGGGCCTTACCTCGAGCCAAGGGCTCACGTTTAGATTCCCTTTAGCTCTAGAGCATGGCAAGGTGCGCCCCACCCCGGCCAATGAAGTTCCATGTGTAGCCAGAGAAAACTCATTTTCTTCCCAGACACATGCCTACAGTGGCCAGAGGCCTGTCAACAGCAGAGAATTTCAGGGAGCTTCACCGAAGCTAGAATGGAGGTTTCCAAACGAAAAGCAAGGCTAGTCCCATCATGCCCCCATTTCCATGGGCACAGGCAGCATACATCTCTGTGGTTTTTAACAAGTCAAATCAGACACAGAGTACACAGTTGTTGCTTCCCTGAATCAACTTCTCGAGGCAGGGTGTTCTGCATCTAGTGAACGGCCACACCAAGGAAAGCCCTAGCTAGGCCTCTGGGCCCGTGCCTCTTCAAAAGCCTGCCGTGCTACAGGAAAAACTGTGCTTTAGTTTCAATAGAAACGAGGTCGTCTTTCTTCAGGAGGCAGGGTGACTTCAGGTAGGAGGTCCTGAATGGAAGGAGAAGCTTACTGTTTCTCTCTGTACAGCTCAAACTAGGGAATGAGAACGAATTCCACGGCCTATTGGAACTTGCTTAAAGGTGCTCGTGAACCTGGGCGATTGCTGGCTATATCAAGATGTCCCAATAAGAGTGCACTGTGTTACCCTACACTCGACATACACTGAGTCTGAAAGCTCTTGGCCTGGATTTTGCTTAGAAGGGCCAGGGGAGCCTGAGGGTACTCAGTGTTCTTGCAGGGAATAGGGTTTCCAGGCGAGGCACCTGGGTGTCCTGAAAAGCGTACTGGCTTTAAAATGCTGAAGATATGCGTCTACGGCCACATGGAAACTGCTACACGCCTCCGCTTCTGCAAAGCATTTCATGGCCTTACCTCGAGGCAAGTTCTCACGTTTCTTGCCCTGTGAACGACACAGCATGTTAAGATGCTGTATTTCTCCTTGAATAGAGTGACTTCAGGTACGAGGTCCTCGATAAATTCTAAGCAGAGTGTTTTCTCTGGGCAGCTCTGACGAGGGCAATGTCGAAGACTTCCAGGGCATGTTGGACTGCCTAGAAATGTAGTTTTGATGCTGTTCGAGTGCTCTGGAAATGTAGCTCTCCTGAAGTAACGTATAGTGTGTTGCCCGAGACTCTGCAGACACAGAGAGCCTCCGTGGGACATATGGGACTCAATGCTGCTCAGCAGGCCCACAGGGGTGTGGAGGGACTCAGTGATCTTGGAACCAAAATGATGCTCACCCGAAGGGCGTAGGAGTCCTGAAAGGGGTAATTCTTTTCAATAAAACAAACCTCCACTAAGAGCTCATGGAAAGAGCTGCATGCCTCCCTTTCTGCAGGGCTACTCAGGGCCTTACCTCGAGGCAGGGACTCACGTTGAGATTCCCTTTAGCTCTAGAGGATGGCAAGGAGAGCCCCACCCCGGCCAATGAAGCTCCGTCTGTACCCAGAGAAAACTCATTTTTTTCCCAGACACATGCCTACAGTGGCCAGAGGACTGTCAACAGCAGAGAATTTCAGGGAGCTTCACGGAAGCAAGAATGGAGGTTTCCAAACGGAAAGCAAGGCTAGTACCCTCATGACCCCATTTCCATGGGCACAGGCAGCATTCATCACTGTGGTTTTTAACAAGTCAAATGAGACACAGAGTACACAGTTGTTGCTTCCCTGAATCAACTTCTCGAGGCACGGTGTTCTGCAACTAGTGAACGGCCTCACCAAGGAAATCCCTGGCTAGGACTCTGGACCCGTGCCGCTTCAAAAGCCTGCCGTGCTACAGGAAAAACTGTGCTTTAGTTGCAATAGAAAGAAGGTCGTCTTTCTTCAAGAGGCAGGGTGACTTCAGGTAGGAGGTCCTGAATGGAAGGAGAAGCTTACTGTTTCTCTCTGTACAGCTCAAACTAGGGAATGAGAGCGACTTCCACGGCATGTTGGAACTTGTTGAACATTGCTCTTGAACCTGTGCGAGTGCTGTGAATCAAGATATCACAAGAAAGAGTGCAGTGTGTTGCCCATGACTCAGCAGACACAGAGGACCTCCGAGGACCAATGTGCCTCGTTGTTGCTCAGCAGGCCTACAGGGGTGTGGAGATACTCAGAGACCTTGGAATAAAAATGATGCTCAACCGAGGGGCCTAGGAGTCCTGAAAAAAGGTACTTCATTTAAAGTAAACCAGAAGAGCGACTAAGAGCTAATGGAAAGAGCTGCATGCCTCCCGTTCTGCAGGGCTACTCAGGGCCTTACCTCGAGCCAAGGGCTCACGTTTAGATTCCCTTTAGCTCTAGAGCATGGCAAGGTGCGCCCCACCCCGGCCAATGAAGTTCCATGTGTAGCCAGAGAAAACTCATTTTCTTCCCAGACACATGCCTACAGTGGCCAGAGGCCTGTCAACAGCAGAGAATTTCAGGGAGCTTCACCGAAGCTAGAATGGAGGTTTCCAAACGAAAAGCAAGGCTAGTCCCATCATGCCCCCATTTCCATGGGCACAGGCAGCATACATCTCTGTGGTTTTTAACAAGTCAAATCAGACACAGAGTACACAGTTGTTGCTTCCCTGAATCAACTTCTCGAGGCAGGGTGTTCTGCATCTAGTGAACGGCCACACCAAGGAAAGCCCTAGCTAGGCCTCTGGGCCCGTGCCTCTTCAAAAGCCTGCCGTGCTACAGGAAAAACTGTGCTTTAGTTTCAATAGAAACGAGGTCGTCTTTCTTCAGGAGGCAGGGTGACTTCAGGTAGGAGGTCCTGAATGGAAGGAGAAGCTTACTCTTTCTCTCTGTACAGCTCAAACTAGGGAATGAGAACGAATTCCACGGCCTATTGGAACTTGCTTAAAGGTGCTCGTGAACCTGGGCGATTGCTGGCTATATCAAGATGTCCCAAAAAGAGTGCACTGTGTTACCCTACACTCGACATACACTGAGTCTGAAAGCTCTTGGCCTGGATTTTGCTTAGAAGGGCCAGGGGAGCCTGAGGGTACTCAGTGTTCTTGCAGGGAATAGGGTTTCCAGGCGAGGCACCTGGGTGTCCTGAAAAGCGTACTGGCTTTAAAATGCTGAAGATATGCGTCTACGGCCACATGGAAACTGCTACACGCCTCCGCTTCTGCAAAGCATTTCATGGCCTTACCTCGAGGCAAGTTCTCACGTTTCTTGCCCTGTGAACGACACAGCATGTTAAGATGCTGTATTTCTCCTTGAATAGAGTGACTTCAGGTACGAGGTCCTCGATAAATTCTAAGCAGAGTGTTTTCTCTGGGCAGCTCTGACGAGGGCAATGTCGAAGACTTCCAGGGCATGTTGGACTGCCTAGAAATGTAGTTTTGATGCTGTTCGAGTGCTCTGGAAATGTAGCTCTCCTGAAGTAACGTATAGTGTGTTGCCCGAGACTCTGCAGACACAGAGAGCCTCCGTGGGACATATGGGACTCAATGCTGCTCAGCAGGCCCACAGGGGTGTGGAGGGACTCAGTGATCTTGGAACCAAAATGATGCTCACCCGAAGGGCGTAGGAGTCCTGAAAGGGGTAATTCTTTTCAATAAAACAGACCTCCACTAAGAGCTCATGGAAAGAGCTGCATGCCTCCCTTTCTGCAGGGCTACTCAGGGCCTTACCTCGAGGCAGGGACTCACGTTGAGATTCCCTTTAGCTCTAGAGGATGGCAAGGAGAGCCCCACCCCGGCCAATGAAGCTCCGTCTGTACCCAGAGAAAACTCATTTTTTTCCCAGACACATGCCTACAGTGGCCAGAGGACTGTCAACAGCAGAGAATTTCAGGGAGCTTCACGGAAGCAAGAATGGAGGTTTCCAAACGGAAAGCAAGGCTAGTACCCTCATGACCCCATTTCCATGGGCACAGGCAGCATTCATCACTGTGGTTTTTAACAAGTCAAATGAGACACAGAGTACACAGTTGTTGCTTCCCTGAATCAACTTCTCGAGGCACGGTGTTCTGCAACTAGTGAACGGCCTCACCAAGGAAATCCCTGGCTAGGACTCTGGACCCGTGCCGCTTCAAAAGCCTGCCGTGCTACAGGAAAAACTGTGCTTTAGTTGCAATAGAAAGAAGGTCGTCTTTCTTCAAGAGGCAGGGTGACTTCAGGTAGGAGGTCCTGAATGGAAGGAGAAGCTTACTGTTACTCTCTGTACAGCTCAAACTAGGGAATGAGAGCGACTTCCACGGCATGTTGGAACTTGTTGAACATTGCTCTTGAACCTGTGCGAGTGCTGTGAATCAAGATATCACAAGAAAGAGTGCAGTGTGTTGCCCATGACTCAGCAGACACAGAGGACCTCCGAGGACCAATGTGCCTCGTTGTTGCTCAGCAGGCCTACAGGGGTGTGGAGATACTCAGAGACCTTGGAACAAAAATGATGCTCAACCGAGGGGCCTAGGAGTCCTGAAAAAAGGTACTTCATTTAAAGTAAACCAGAAGAGCGACTAAGAGCTAATGGAAAGAGCTGCATGCCTCCCGTTCTGCAGGGCTACTCAGGGCCTTACCTCGAGCCAAGGGCTCACGTTTAGATTCCCTTTAGCTCTAGAGCATGGCAAGGTGCGCCCCACCCCGGCCAATGAAGTTCCATGTGTAGCCAGAGAAAACTCATTTTCTTCCCAGACACATGCCTACAGTGGCCAGAGGCCTGTCAACAGCAGAGAATTTCAGGGAGCTTCACCGAAGCTAGAATGGAGGTTTCCAAACGAAAAGCAAGGCTAGTCCCATCATGCCCCCATTTCCATGGGCACAGGCAGCATACATCTCTGTGGTTTTTAACAAGTCAAATCAGACACAGAGTACACAGTTGTTGCTTCCCTGAATCAACTTCTCGAGGCAGGGTGTTCTGCATCTAGTGAACGGCCACACCAAGGAAAGCCCTAGCTAGGCCTCTGGGCCCGTGCCTCTTCAAAAGCCTGCCGTGCTACAGGAAAAACTGTGCTTTAGTTTCAATAGAAACGAGGTCGTCTTTCTTCAGGAGGCAGGGTGACTTCAGGTAGGAGGTCCTGAATGGAAGGAGAAGCTTACTCTTTCTCTCTGTACAGCTCAAACTAGGGAATGAGAACGAATTCCACGGCCTATTGGAACTTGCTTAAAGGTGCTCGTGAACCTGGGCGATTGCTGGCTATATCAAGATGTCCCAATAAGAGTGCACTGTGTTACCCTACACTCGACATACACTGAGTCTGAAAGCTCTTGGCCTGGATTTTGCTTAGAAGGGCCAGGGGAGCCTGAGGGTACTCAGTGTTCTTGCAGGGAATAGGGTTTCCAGGCGAGGCACCTGGGTGTCCTGAAAAGCGTACTGGCTTTAAAATGCTGAAGATATGCGTCTACGGCCACATGGAAACTGCTACACGCCTCCGCTTCTGCAAAGCATTTCATGGCCTTACCTCGAGGCAAGTTCTCACGTTTCTTGCCCTGTGAACGACACAGCATGTTAAGATGCTGTATTTCTCCTTGAATAGAGTGACTTCAGGTACGAGGTCCTCGATAAATTCTAAGCAGAGTGTTTTCTCTGGGCAGCTCTGACGAGGGCAATGTCGAAGACTTCCAGGGCATGTTGGACTGCCTAGAAATGTAGTTTTGATGCTGTTCGAGTGCTCTGGAAATGTAGCTCTCCTGAAGTAACGTATAGTGTGTTGCCCGAGACTCTGCAGACACAGAGAGCCTCCGTGGGACATATGGGACTCAATGCTGCTCAGCAGGCCCACAGGGGTGTGGAGGGACTCAGTGATCTTGGAACCAAAATGATGCTCACCCGAAGGGCGTAGGAGTCCTGAAAGGGGTAATTCTTTTCAATAAAACAGACCTCCACTAAGAGCTCATGGAAAGAGCTGCATGCCTCCCTTTCTGCAGGGCTACTCAGGGCCTTACCTCGAGGCAGGGACTCACGTTGAGATTCCCTTTAGCTCTAGAGGATGGCAAGGAGAGCCCCACCCCGGCCAATGAAGCTCCGTCTGTACCCAGAGAAAACTCATTTTTTTCCCAGACACATGCCTACAGTGGCCAGAGGACTGTCAACAGCAGAGAATTTCAGGGAGCTTCACGGAAGCAAGAATGGAGGTTTCCAAACGGAAAGCAAGGCTAGTACCCTCATGACCCCATTTCCATGGGCACAGGCAGCATTCATCACTGTGGTTTTTAACAAGTCAAATGAGACACAGAGTACACAGTTGTTGCTTCCCTGAATCAACTTCTCGAGGCACGGTGTTCTGCAACTAGTGAACGGCCTCACCAAGGAAATCCCTGGCTAGGACTCTGGACCCGTGCCGCTTCAAAAGCCTGCCGTGCTACAGGAAAAACTGTGCTTTAGTTGCAATAGAAAGAAGGTCGTCTTTCTTCAAGAGGCAGGGTGACTTCAGGTAGGAGGTCCTGAATGGAAGGAGAAGCTTACTGTTACTCTCTGTACAGCTCAAACTAGGGAATGAGAGCGACTTCCACGGCATGTTGGAACTTGTTGAACATTGCTCTTGAACCTGTGCGAGTGCTGTGAATCAAGATATCACAAGAAAGAGTGCAGTGTGTTGCCCATGACTCAGCAGACACAGAGGACCTCCGAGGACCAATGTGCCTCGTTGTTGCTCAGCAGGCCTACAGGGGTGTGGAGATACTCAGAGACCTTGGAACAAAAATGATGCTCAACCGAGGGGCCTAGGAGTCCTGAAAAAAGGTACTTCATTTAAAGTAAACCAGAAGAGCGACTAAGAGCTAATGGAAAGAGCTGCATGCCTCCCGTTCTGCAGGGCTACTCAGGGCCTTACCTCGAGCCAAGGGCTCACGTTTAGATTCCCTTTAGCTCTAGAGCATGGCAAGGTGCGCCCCACCCCGGCCAATGAAGTTCCATGTGTAGCCAGAGAAAACTCATTTTCTTCCCAGACACATGCCTACAGTGGCCAGAGGCCTGTCAACAGCAGAGAATTTCAGGGAGCTTCACCGAAGCTAGAATGGAGGTTTCCAAACGAAAAGCAAGGCTAGTCCCATCATGCCCCCATTTCCATGGGCACAGGCAGCATACATCTTTGTGGTTTTTAACAAGTCAAATCAGACACAGAGTACACAGTTGTTGCTTCCCTGAATCAACTTCTCGAGGCAGGGTGTTCTGCATCTAGTGAACGGCCACACCAAGGAAAGCCCTAGCTAGGCCTCTGGGCCCGTGCCTCTTCAAAAGCCTGCCGTGCTACAGGAAAAACTGTGCTTTAGTTTCAATAGAAACGAGGTCGTCTTTCTTCAGGAGGCAGGTGACTTCAGGTAGGAGGTCCTGAATGGAAGGAGAAGCTTACTGTTTCTCTCTGTACAGCTCAAACTAGGGAATGAGAACGAATTCCACGGCCTATTGGAACTTGCTTAAAGGTGCTCGTGAACCTGGGCGATTGCTGGCTATATCAAGATGTCCCAATAAGAGTGCACTGTGTTACCCTACACTCGACATACACTGAGTCTGAAAGCTCTTGGCCTGGATTTTGCTTAGAAGGGCCAGGGGAGCCTGAGGGTACTCAGTGTTCTTGCAGGGAATAGGGTTTCCAGGCGAGGCACCTGGGTGTCCTGAAAAGCGTACTGGCTTTAAAATGCTGAAGATATGCGTCTACGGCCACATGGAAACTGCTACACGCCTCCGCTTCTGCAAAGCATTTCATGGCCTTACCTCGAGGCAAGTTCTCACGTTTCTTGCCCTGTGAACGACACAGCATGTTAAGATGCTGTATTTCTCCTTGAATAGAGTGACTTCAGGTACGAGGTCCTCGATAAATTCTAAGCAGAGTGTTTTCTCTGGGCAGCTCTGACGAGGGCAATGTCGAAGACTTCCAGGGCATGTTGGACTGCCTAGAAATGTAGTTTTGATGCTGTTCGAGTGCTCTGGAAATGTAGCTCTCCTGAAGTAACGTATAGTGTGTTGCCCGAGACTCTGCAGACACAGAGAGCCTCCGTGGGACATATGGGACTCAATGCTGCTCAGCAGGCCCACAGGGGTGTGGAGGGAGTCAGTGATCTTGGAACCAAAATGATGCTCACCCGAAGGGCGTAGGAGTCCTGAAAGGGGTAATTCTTTTAAATAAAACAGACCTCCACTAAGAGCTCATGGAAAGAGCTGCATGCCTCCCTTTCTGCAGGGCTACTCAGGGCCTTACCTCGAGGCAGGGACTCACGTTGAGATTCCCTTTAGCTCTAGAGGATGGCAAGGAGAGCCCCACCCCGGCCAATGAAGCTCCGTGTGTACCAAGAGAAAACTCATTTTTTTCCCAGACACATGCCTACAGTGGCCAGAGGACTGTCAACAGCAGAGAATTTCAGGGAGCTTCACGGAAGCAAGAATGGAGGTTTCCAAACGGAAAGCAAGGCTGGTACCCTCATGACCCCATTTCCATGGGCACAGGCAGCATTCATCTCTGTGGTTTTTAACAAGTCAAATGAGACACAGAGTACACAGTTGTTGCTTCCCTGAATCAACTTCTCGAGGCACTGTGTTCTGCAACTAGTGAACGGCCTCACCAAGGCAATCCCTGGCTAGGACTCTGGACCCGTGCCGCTTCAAAAGCCTGCCGTGCTACAGGAAAAACTGTGCTTTAGTTGCAATAGAAAGAAGGTCGTCTTTCTTCAAGAGGCAGGGTGACTTCAGGTAGGAGGTCCTGAATGGAAGGAGAAGCTTACTGTTTCTCTCTGTACAGCTCAAACTAGGGAATGAGAGCGACTTCCACGGCATGTTGGAACTTGTTGAACATTGCTCTTGAACCTGTGCGAGTGCTGTGAATCAAGATATCACAAGAAAGAGTGCAGTGTGTTGCCCATGACTCAGCAGACACAGAGGACCTCCGAGGACCAATGTGCCTCGTTGTTGCTCAGCAGGCCTACAGGGGGGTGGAGATACTCAGAGCCCTTGGAACACAAATGATGCTCAACCGAGGGGCCTAGGAGTCCTGAAAAAAGGTACTTCATTAAAAGTAAACCAGAAGAGCGACTAAGAGCTAATGGAAAGAGCTGCATGCCTCCCGTTCTGCAGGGCTACTCAGGGCCTTACCTCGAGCCAAGGGCTCACGTTTAGATTCCCTTTAGCTCTAGAATATGGCAAGGTGCGCCCCACCCCGGCCAATGAAGTTCCGTGTGTAGCCAGAGAAAACTCATTTTCTTCCCAGACACATGCCTACAGTGGCCAGAGGCCTGTCAACAGCAGAGAATTTCAGGGAGCTTCACCGAAGCTAGAATGGAGGTTTCCAAACGAAAAAAAGGCTAGTCCCATCATGCCCCCATTTCCATGGGCACAGGCAGCATACATCTCTGTGGTTTTTAACAAGTCAAATGAGACACAGAGTACACAGTTGTTGCTTCCCTGAATCAACTTCTCGAGGCAGTGTGTTCTGCATCTAGTGAACGGCCACACCAAGGAAAGCCCTAGCTAGGCCTCTGGGCCCGTGCCTCTTCAAAAGCCTGCCGTGCTACAGGAAAAACTGTGCTTTAGTTTCAATAGAAACGAGGTCGTCTTTCTTCAGGAGGCAGGGTGACTTCAGGTAGGAGGTCCTGAATGGAAGGAGAAGCTTACTGTTTCTCTCTGTACAGCTCAAACTAGGGAATGAGAACGAATTCCACGGCCTATTGGAACTTGCTTAAAGGTGCTCGTGAACCTGGGCGATAGCTGGCTATATCAAGATGTCCCAATAAGAGTGCACTGTGTTACCCTACACTCGACATACACACTGTGAGTCTGAAAGCTCCTGGCCTGGATGTTGCTTAGAAGGGCCAGGGGAGCCTGAGGGTACTCAGTGTTCTTGCAGGGAATAGGGTTTCCAGGCGAGGCACCTGGGTGTCCTGAAAAGCGTACTGGCTTTAAACTGCTGAAGATATGCGTCTACGGCCACATGGAAACTGCTACACGCCTCCGCTTCTGCAAAGCATTTCATGGCCTTACCTCGAGGCAAGTTCTCACGTTTCTTGCCCTGTGAACGACACAGCATGTTAAGATGCTGTATTTCTCCTTGAATAGAGTGACTTCAGGTACGAGGTCCTCGATAAATTCTAAGCAGAGTGTTTTCTCTGGGCAGCTCTGACGAGGGCAATGTCGAAGACTTCCAGGGCATGTTGGACTGCCTAGAAATGTAGTTTTGATGCTGTTCGAGTGCTCTGGAAATGTAGCTCTCCTGAAGTAACGTATAGTGTGTTGCCCGAGACTCTGCAGACACAGAGAGCCTCCGTGGGACGTATGGGACTCAATGCTGCTCAGCAGGCCCACAGGGGTGTGGAGGGAGTCAGTGATCTTGGAACCAAAATGATGATCACCCGAAGGGCGTAGGAGTCCTGAAAGGGGTAATTCTTTTCAATAAAACAGACCTCCACTAAGAGCTCATGGAAAGAGCTGCATGCCTCCCTTTCTGCAGGGCTACTCAGGGCCTTACCTCGAGGCAGGGACTCACGTTGAGATTCCCTTTAGCTCTAGAGGATGGCAAGGAGAGCCCCACCCCGGCCAATGAAGCTCCGTGTGTACCCAGAGAAAACTCATTTTTTTCCCAGACACATGCCTACAGTGGCCAGAGGACTGTCAACAGCAGAGAATTTCAGGGAGCTTCACGGAAGCAAGAATGGAGGTTTCCAAACGGAAAGCAAGGCTAGTACCCTCATGACCCCATTTCCATGGGCACAAGCAGCATTCATCTCTGTGGTTTTTAACAAGTCAAATGAGACACAGAGTACACAGTTGTTGCTTCCCTGAATCAACTTCTCGAGGCACGGTGTTCTGCAACTAGTGAACGGCCTCACCAAGGCAATCCCTGGCTAGGACTCTGGACCCGTGCCGCTTCAAAAGCCTGCCGTGCTACAGGAAAAACTGTGCTTTAGTTGCAATAGAAAGAAGGTCGTCTTTCTTCAAGAGGCAGGGTGACTTCAGGTAGGAGGTCCTGAATGGAAGGAGAAGCTTACTGTTTCTCTCTGTACAGCTCAAACTAGGGAATGAGAGCGACTTCCACGGCATGTTGGAACTTGTTGAACATTGCTCTTGAACCTGTGCGAGTGCTGTGAATCAAGATATCACAAGAAAGAGTGCAGTGTGTTGCCCATGACTCAGCAGACACAGAGGACCTCCGAGGACCAATGTGCCTCGTTGTTGCTCAGCAGGCCTACAGGGGGGTGGAGATACTCAGAGCCCTTGGAACACAAATGATGCTCAACCGAGGGGCCTAGGAGTCCTGAAAAAAGGTACTTCATTAAAAGTAAACCAGAAGAGCGACTAAGAGCTAATGGAAAGAGCTGCATGCCTCCCGTTCTGCAGGGCTACTCAGGGCCTTACCTCGAGCCAAGGGCTCACGTTTAGATTCCCTTTAGCTCTAGAATATGGCAAGGTGCGCCCCACCCCGGCCAATGAAGTTCCGTGTGTAGCCAGAGAAAACTCATTTTCTTCCCAGACACATGCCTACAGTGGCCAGAGGCCTGTCAACAGCAGAGAATTTCAGGGAGCTTCACCGAAGCTAGAATGGAGGTTTCCAAACGAAAAAAAGGCTAGTCCCATCATGCCCCCATTTCCATGGGCACAGGCAGCATACATCTTTGTGGTTTTTAACAAGTCAAATCAGACACAGAGTACACAGTTGTTGCTTCCCTGAATCAACTTCTCGAGGCAGTGTGTTCTGCATCTAGTGAACGGCCACACCAAGGAAAGCCCTAGCTAGGCCTCTGGGCCCGTGCCTCTTCAAAAGCCTGCCGTGCTACAGGAAAAACTGTGCTTTAGTTTCAATAGAAACGAGGTCGTCTTTCTTCAGGAGGCAGGGTGACTTCAGGTAGGAGGTCCTGAATGGAAGGAGAAGCTTACTGTTTCTCTCTGTACAGCTCAAACTAGGGAATGAGAACGAATTCCACGGCCTATTGGAACTTGCTTAAAGGTGCTCGTGAACCTGGGCGATAGCTGGCTATATCAAGATGTCCCAATAAGAGTGCACTGTGTTACCCTACACTCGACATACACACTGTGAGTCTGAAAGCTCCTGGCCTGGATGTTGCTTAGAAGGGCCAGGGGAGCCTGAGGGTACTCAGTGTTCTTGCAGGGAATAGGGTTTCCAGGCGAGGCACCTGGGTGTCCTGAAAAGCGTACTGGCTTTAAACTGCTGAAGATATGCGTCTACGGCCACATGGAAACTGCTACACGCCTCCGCTTCTGCAAAGCATTTCATGGCCTTACCTCGAGGCAAGTTCTCACGTTTCTTGCCCTGTGAACGACACAGCATGTTAAGATGCTGTATTTCTCCTTGAATAGAGTGACTTCAGGTACGAGGTCCTCGATAAATTCTAAGCAGAGTGTTTTCTCTGGGCAGCTCTGACGAGGGCAATGTCGAAGACTTCCAGGGCATGTTGGACTGCCTAGAAATGTAGTTTTGATGCTGTTCGAGTGCTCTGGAAATGTAGCTCTCCTGAAGTAACGTATAGTGTGTTGCCCGAGACTCTGCAGACACAGAGAGCCTCCGTGGGACGTATGGGACTCAATGCTGCTCAGCAGGCCCACAGGGGTGTGGAGGGAGTCAGTGATCTTGGAACCAAAATGATGATCACCCGAAGGGCGTAGGAGTCCTGAAAGGGGTAATTCTTTTAAATAAAACAGACCTCCACTAAGAGCTCATGGAAAGAGCTGCATGCCTCCCTTTCTGCAGGGCTACTCAGGGCCTTACCTCGAGGCAGGGACTCACGTTGAGATTCCCTTTAGCTCTAGAGGATGGCAAGGAGAGCCCCACCCCGGCCAATGAAGCTCCGTGTGTACCCAGAGAAAACTCATTTTTTTCCCAGACACATGCCTACAGTGGCCAGAGGACTGTCAACAGCAGAGAATTTCAGGGAGCTTCACGGAAGCAAGAATGGAGGTTTCCAAACGGAAAGCAAGGCTAGTACCCTCATGACCCCATTTCCATGGGCACAAGCAGCATTCATCTCTGTGGTTTTTAACAAGTCAAATGAGACACAGAGTACACAGTTGTTGCTTCCCTGAATCAACTTCTCGAGGCACGGTGTTCTGCAACTAGTGAACGGCCTCACCAAGGCAATCCCTGGCTAGGACTCTGGACCCGTGCCGCTTCAAAAGCCTGCCGTGCTACAGGAAAAACTGTGCTTTAGTTGCAATAGAAAGAAGGTCGTCTTTCTTCAAGAGGCAGGGTGACTTCAGGTAGGAGGTCCTGAATGGAAGGAGAAGCTTACTGTTTCTCTCTGTACAGCTCAAACTAGGGAATGAGAGCGACTTCCACGGCATGTTGGAACTTGTTGAACATTGCTCTTGAACCTGTGCGAGTGCTGTGAATCAAGATATCACAAGAAAGAGTGCAGTGTGTTGCCCATGACTCAGCAGACACAGAGGACCTCCGAGGACCAATGTGCCTCGTTGTTGCTCAGCAGGCCTACAGGGGTGTGGAGATACTCAGAGACCTTGGAACAAAAATGATGCTCAACCGAGGGGCCTAGGAGTCCTGAAAAAAGGTACTTCATTTAAAGTAAACCAGAAGAGCGACTAAGAGCTAATGGAAAGAGCTGCATGCCTCCCGTTCTGCAGGGCTACTCAGGGCCTTACCTCGAGCCAAGGGCTCACGTTTAGATTCCCTTTAGCTCTAGAGCATGGCAAGGTGCGCCCCACCCCGGCCAATGAAGTTCCATGTGTAGCCAGAGAAAACTCATTTTCTTCCCAGACACATGCCTACAGTGGCCAGAGGCCTGTCAACAGCAGAGAATTTCAGGGAGCTTCACCGAAGCTAGAATGGAGGTTTCCAAACGAAAAGCAAGGCTAGTCCCATCATGCCCCCATTTCCATGGGCACAGGCAGCATACATCTCTGTGGTTTTTAACAAGTCAAATCAGACACAGAGTACACAGTTGTTGCTTCCCTGAATCAACTTCTCGAGGCAGGGTGTTCTGCATCTAGTGAACGGCCACACCAAGGAAAGCCCTAGCTAGGCCTCTGGGCCCGTGCCTCTTCAAAAGCCTGCCGTGCTACAGGAAAAACTGTGCTTTAGTTTCAATAGAAACGAGGTCGTCTTTCTTCAGGAGCCAGGGTGACTTCAGGTAGGAGGTCCTGAATGGAAGGAGAAGCTTACTGTTTCTCTCTGTACAGCTCAAACTAGGGAATGAGAACGAATTCCACGGCCTATTGGAACTTGCTTAAAGGTGCTCGTGAACCTGGGCGATTGCTGGCTATATCAAGATGTCCCAATAAGAGTGCACTGTGTTACCCTACACTCGACATACACTGAGTCTGAAAGCTCTTGGCCTGGATTTTGCTTAGAAGGGCCAGGGGAGCCTGAGGGTACTCAGTGTTCTTGCAGGGAATAGGGTTTCCAGGCGAGGCACCTGGGTGTCCTGAAAAGCGTACTGGCTTTAAAATGCTGAAGATATGCGTCTACGGCCACATGGAAACTGCTACACGCCTCCGCTTCTGCAAAGCATTTCATGGCCTTACCTCGAGGCAAGTTCTCACGTTTCTTGCCCTGTGAACGACACAGCATGTTAAGATGCTGTATTTCTCCTTGAATAGAGTGACTTCAGGTACGAGGTCCTCGATAAATTCTAAGCAGAGTGTTTTCTCTGGGCAGCTCTGACGAGGGCAATGTCGAAGACTTCCAGGGCATGTTGGACTGCCTAGAAATGTAGTTTTGATGCTGTTCGAGTGCTCTGGAAATGTAGCTCTCCTGAAGTAACGTATAGTGTGTTGCCCGAGACTCTGCAGACACAGAGAGCCTCCGTGGGACATATGGGACTCAATGCTGCTCAGCAGGCCCACAGGGGTGTGGAGGGACTCAGTGATCTTGGAACCAAAATGATGCTCACCCGAAGGGCGTAGGAGTCCTGAAAGGGGTAATTCTTTTAAATAAAACAGACCTCCACTAAGAGCTCATGGAAAGAGCTGCATGCCTCCCTTTCTGCAGGGCTACTCAGGGCCTTACCTCGAGGCAGGGACTCACGTTGAGATTCCCTTTAGCTCTAGAGGATGGCAAGGAGAGCCCCACCCCGGCCAATGAAGCTCCGTGTGTACCCAGAGAAAACTCATTTTTTTCCCAGACACATGCCTACAGTGGCCAGAGGACTGTCAACAGCAGAGAATTTCAGGGAGCTTCACGGAAGCAAGAATGGAGGTTTCCAAACGGAAAGCAAGGCTAGTACCCTCATGACCCCATTTCCATGGGCACAGGCAGCATTCATCACTGTGGTTTTTAACAAGTCAAATGAGACACAGAGTACACAGTTGTTGCTTCCCTGAATCAACTTCTCGAGGCACGGTGTTCTGCAACTAGTGAACGGCCTCACCAAGGCAATCCCTGGCTAGGACTCTGGACCCGTGCCGCTTCAAAAGCCTGCCGTGCTACAGGAAAAACTGTGCTTTAGTTGCAATAGAAAGAAGGTCGTCTTTCTTCAAGAGGCAGGGTGACTTCAGGTAGGAGGTCCTGAATGGAAGGAGAAGCTTACTGTTTCTCTCTGTACAGCTCAAACTAGGGAATGAGAGCGACTTCCACGGCATGTTGGAACTTGTTGAACATTGCTCTTGAACCTGTGCGAGTGCTGTGAATCAAGATATCACAAGAAAGAGTGCAGTGTGTTGCCCATGACTCAGCAGACACAGAGGACCTCCGAGGACCAATGTGCCTCGTTGTTGCTCAGCAGGCCTACAGGGGTGTGGAGATACTCAGAGACCTTGGAACAAAAATGATGCTCAACCGAGGGGCCTAGGAGTCCTGAAAAAAGGTACTTCATTTAAAGTAAACCAGAAGAGCGACTAAGAGCTAATGGAAAGAGCTGCATGCCTCCCGTTCTGCAGGGCTACTCAGGGCCTTACCTCGAGCCAAGGGCTCACGTTTAGATTCCCTTTAGCTCTAGAGCATGGCAAGGTGCGCCCCACCCCGGCCAATGAAGTTCCATGTGTAGCCAGAGAAAACTCATTTTCTTCCCAGACACATGCCTACAGTGGCCAGAGGCCTGTCAACAGCAGAGAATTTCAGGGAGCTTCACCGAAGCTAGAATGGAGGTTTCCAAACGAAAAGCAAGGCTAGTCCCATCATGCCCCCATTTCCATGGGCACAGGCAGCATACATCTCTGTGGTTTTTAACAAGTCAAATCAGACACAGAGTACACAGTTGTTGCTTCCCTGAATCAACTTCTCGAGGCAGGGTGTTCTGCATCTAGTGAACGACCACACCAAGGAAAGCCCTAGCTAGGCCTCTGGGCCCGTGCCTCTTCAAAAGCCTGCCGTGCTACAGGAAAAACTGTGCTTTAGTTTCAATAGAAACGAGGTCGTCTTTCTTCAGGAGGCAGGGTGACTTCAGGTAGGAGGTCCTGAATGGAAGGAGAAGCTTACTGTTTCTCTCTGTACAGCTCAAACTAGGGAATGAGAACGAATTCCACGGCCTATTGGAACTTGCTTAAAGGTGCTCGTGAACCTGGGCGATTGCTGGCTATATCAAGATGTCCCAATAAGAGTGCACTGTGTTACCCTACACTCGACATACACTGAGTCTGAAAGCTCTTGGCCTGGATTTTGCTTAGAAGGGCCAGGGGAGCCTGAGGGTACTCAGTGTTCTTGCAGGGAATAGGGTTTCCAGGCGAGGCACCTGGGTGTCCTGAAAAGCGTACTGGCTTTAAAATGCTGAAGATATGCGTCTACGGCCACATGGAAACTGCTACACGCCTCCGCTTCTGCAAAGCATTTCATGGCCTTACCTCGAGGCAAGTTCTCACGTTTCTTGCCCTGTGAACGACACAGCATGTTAAGATGCTGTATTTCTCCTTGAATAGAGTGACTTCAGGTACGAGGTCCTCGATAAATTCTAAGCAGAGTGTTTTCTCTGGGCAGCTCTGACGAGGGCAATGTCGAAGACTTCCAGGGCATGTTGGACTGCCTAGAAATGTAGTTTTGATGCTGTTCGAGTGCTCTGGAAATGTAGCTCTCCTGAAGTAACGTATAGTGTGTTGCCCGAGACTCTGCAGACACAGAGAGCCTCCGTGGGACATATGGGACTCAATGCTGCTCAGCAGGCCCACAGGGGTGTGGAGGGACTCAGTGATCTTGGAACCAAAATGATGCTCACCCGAAGGGCGTAGGAGTCCTGAAAGGGGTAATTCTTTTCAATAAAACAGACCTCCACTAAGAGCTCATGGAAAGAGCTGCATGCCTCCCTTTCTGCAGGGCTACTCAGGGCCTTACCTCGAGGCAGGGACTCACGTTGAGATTCCCTTTAGCTCTAGAGGATGGCAAGGAGAGCCCCACCCCGGCCAATGAAGCTCCGTGTGTACCCAGAGAAAACTCATTTTTTTCCCAGACACATGCCTACAGTGGCCAGAGGACTGTCAACAGCAGAGAATTTCAGGGAGCTTCACGGAAGCAAGAATGGAGGTTTCCAAACGGAAAGCAAGGCTAGTACCCTCATGACCCCATTTCCATGGGCACAGGCAGCATTCATCTCTGTGGTTTTTAACAAGTCAAATGAGACACAGAGTACACAGTTGTTGCTTCCCTGAATCAACTTCTCGAGGCACGGTGTTCTGCAACTAGTGAACGGCCTCACCAAGGAAATCCCTGGCTAGGACTCTGGACCCGTGCCGCTTCAAAAGCCTGCCGTGCTACAGGAAAAACTGTGCTTTAGTTGCAATAGAAAGAAGGTCGTCTTTCTTCAAGAGGCAGGGTGACTTCAGGTAGGAGGTCCTGAATGGAAGGAGAAGCTTACTGTTTCTCTCTGTACAGCTCAAACTAGGGAATGAGAGCGACTTCCACGGCATGTTGGAACTTGTTGAACATTGCTCTTGAACCTGTGCGAGTGCTGTGAATCAAGATATCACAAGAAAGAGTGCAGTGTGTTGCCCATGACTCAGCAGACACAGAGGACCTCCGAGGACCAATGTGCCTCGTTGTTGCTCAGCAGGCCTACAGGGGTGTGGAGATACTCAGAGACCTTGGAACAAAAATGATGCTCAACCGAGGGGCCTAGGAGTCCTGAAAAAAGGTACTTCATTTAAAGTAAACCAGAAGAGCGACTAAGAGCTAATGGAAAGAGCTGCATGCCTCCCGTTCTGCAGGGCTACTCAGGGCCTTACCTCGAGCCAAGGGCTCACGTTTAGATTCCCTTTAGCTCTAGAGCATGGCAAGGTGCGCCCCACCCCGGCCAATGAAGTTCCATGTGTAGCCAGAGAAAACTCATTTTCTTCCCAGACACATGCCTACAGTGGCCAGAGGCCTGTCAACAGCAGAGCATTTCAGGGAGCTTCACCGAAGCTAGAATGGAGGTTTCCAAACGAAAAGCAAGGCTAGTCCCATCATGCCCCCATTTCCATGGGCACAGGCAGCATACATCTCTGTGGTTTTTAACAAGTCAAATCAGACACAGAGTACACAGTTGTTGCTTCCCTGAATCAACTTCTCGAGGCAGGGTGTTCTGCATCTAGTGAACGACCACACCAAGGAAAGCCCTAGCTAGGCCTCTGGGCCCGTGCCTCTTCAAAAGCCTGCCGTGCTACAGGAAAAACTGTGCTTTAGTTTCAATAGAAACGAGGTCGTCTTTCTTCAGGAGGCAGGGTGACTTCAGGTAGGAGGTCCTGAATGGAAGGAGAAGCTTACTGTTTCTCTCTGTACAGCTCAAACTAGGGAATGAGAACGAATTCCACGGCCTATTGGAACTTGCTTAAAGGTGCTCGTGAACCTGGGCGATTGCTGGCTATATCAAGATGTCCCAATAAGAGTGCACTGTGTTACCCTACACTCGACATACACTGAGTCTGAAAGCTCTTGGCCTGGATTTTGCTTAGAAGGGCCAGGGGAGCCTGAGGGTACTCAGTGTTCTTGCAGGGAATAGGGTTTCCAGGCGAGGCACCTGGGTGTCCTGAAAAGCGTACTGGCTTTAAAATGCTGAAGATATGCGTCTACGGCCACATGGAAACTGCTACACGCCTCCGCTTCTGCAAAGCATTTCATGGCCTTACCTCGAGGCAAGTTCTCACGTTTCTTGCCCTGTGAACGACACAGCATGTTAAGATGCTGTATTTCTCCTTGAATAGAGTGACTTCAGGTACGAGGTCCTCGATAAATTCTAAGCAGAGTGTTTTCTCTGGGCAGCTCTGACGAGGGCAATGTCGAAGACTTCCAGGGCATGTTGGACTGCCTAGAAATGTAGTTTTGATGCTGTTCGAGTGCTCTGGAAATGTAGCTCTCCTGAAGTAACGTATAGTGTGTTGCCCGAGACTCTGCAGACACAGAGAGCCTCCGTGGGACATATGGGACTCAATGCTGCTCAGCAGGCCCACAGGGGTGTGGAGGGACTCAGTGATCTTGGAACCAAAATGATGCTCACCCGAAGGGCGTAGGAGTCCTGAAAGGGGTAATTCTTTTAAATAAAACAGACCTCCACTAAGAGCTCATGGAAAGAGCTGCATGCCTCCCTTTCTGCAGGGCTACTCAGGGCCTTACCTCGAGGCAGGGACTCACGTTGAGATTCCCTTTAGCTCTAGAGGATGGCAAGGAGAGCCCCACCCCGGCCAATGAAGCTCCGTGTGTACCCAGAGAAAACTCATTTTTTTCCCAGACACATGCCTACAGTGGCCAGAGGACTGTCAACAGCAGAGAATTTCAGGGAGCTTCACGGAAGCAAGAATGGAGGTTTCCAAACGGAAAGCAAGGCTAGTACCCTCATGACCCCATTTCCATGGGCACAGGCAGCATTCATCTCTGTGGTTTTTAACAAGTCAAATGAGACACAGAGTACACAGTTGTGGCTTCCCTGAATCAACTTCTCGAGGCACGGTGTTCTGCAACTAGTGAACGGCCTCACCAAGGAAATCCCTGGCTAGGACTCTGGACCCGTGCCGCTTCAAAAGCCTGCCGTGCTACAGGAAAAACTGTGCTTTAGTTGCAATAGAAAGAAGGTCGTCTTTCTTCAAGAGGCAGGGTGACTTCAGGTAGGAGGTCCTGAATGGAAGGAGAAGCTTACTGTTTCTCTCTGTACAGCTCAAACTAGGGAATGAGAGCGACTTCCACGGCATGTTGGAACTTGTTGAACATTGCTCTTGAACCTGTGCGAGTGCTGTGAATCAAGATATCACAAGAAAGAGTGCAGTGTGTTGCCCATGACTCAGCAGACACAGAGGACCTCCGAGGACCAATGTGCCTCGTTGTTGCTCAGCAGGCCTACAGGGGTGTGGAGATACTCAGAGACCTTGGAACAAAAATGATGCTCAACCGAGGGGCCTAGGAGTCCTGAAAAAAGGTACTTCATTTAAAGTAAACCAGAAGAGCGACTAAGAGCTAATGGAAAGAGCTGCATGCCTCCCGTTCTGCAGGGCTACTCAGGGCCTTACCTCGAGCCAAGGGCTCACGTTTAGATTCCCTTTAGCTCTAGAGCATGGCAAGGTGCGCCCCACCCCGGCCAATGAAGTTCCATGTGTAGCCAGAGAAAACTCATTTTCTTCCCAGACACATGCCTACAGTGGCCAGAGGCCTGTCAACAGCAGAGAATTTCAGGGAGCTTCACCGAAGCTAGAATGGAGGTTTCCAAACGAAAAGCAAGGCTAGTCCCATCATGCCCCCATTTCCATGGGCACAGGCAGCATACATCTCTGTGGTTTTTAACAAGTCAAATCAGACACAGAGTACACAGTTGTTGCTTCCCTGAATCAACTTCTCGAGGCAGGGTGTTCTGCATCTAGTGAACGACCACACCAAGGAAAGCCCTAGCTAGGCCTCTGGGCCCGTGCCTCTTCAAAAGCCTGCCGTGCTACAGGAAAAACTGTGCTTTAGTTTCAATAGAAACGAGGTCGTCTTTCTTCAGGAGGCAGGGTGACTTCAGGTAGGAGGTCCTGAATGGAAGGAGAAGCTTACTGTTTCTCTCTGTACAGCTCAAACTAGGGAATGAGAACGAATTCCACGGCCTATTGGAACTTGCTTAAAGGTGCTCGTGAACCTGGGCGATTGCTGGCTATATCAAGATGTCCCAATAAGAGTGCACTGTGTTACCCTACACTCGACATACACTGAGTCTGAAAGCTCTTGGCCTGGATTTTGCTTAGAAGGGCCAGGGGAGCCTGAGGGTACTCAGTGTTCTTGCAGGGAATAGGGTTTCCAGGCGAGGCACCTGGGTGTCCTGAAAAGCGTACTGGCTTTAAAATGCTGAAGATATGCGTCTACGGCCACATGGAAACTGCTACACGCCTCCGCTTCTGCAAAGCATTTCATGGCCTTACCTCGAGGCAAGTTCTCACGTTTCTTGCCCTGTGAACGACACAGCATGTTAAGATGCTGTATTTCTCCTTGAATAGAGTGACTTCAGGTACGAGGTCCTCGATAAATTCTAAGCAGAGTGTTTTCTCTGGGCAGTTCTGACGAGGGCAATGTCGAAGACTTCCAGGGCATGTTGGACTGCCTAGAAATGTAGTTTTGATGCTGTTCGAGTGCTCTGGAAATGTAGCTCTCCTGAAGTAACGTATAGTGTGTTGCCCGAGACTCTGCAGACACAGAGAGCCTCCGTGGGACATATGGGACTCAATGCTGCTCAGCAGGCCCACAGGGGTGTGGAGGGACTCAGTGATCTTGGAACCAAAATGATGCTCACCCGAAGGGCGTAGGAGTCCTGAAAGGGGTAATTCTTTTCAATAAAACAGACCTCCACTAAGAGCTCATGGAAAGAGCTGCATGCCTCCCTTTCTGCAGGGCTACTCAGGGCCTTACCTCGAGGCAGGGACTCACGTTGAGATTCCCTTTAGCTCTAGAGGATGGCAAGGAGAGCCCCACCCCGGCCAATGAAGCTCCGTGTGTACCCAGAGAAAACTCATTTTTTTCCCAGACACATGCCTACAGTGGCCAGAGGACTGTCAACAGCAGAGAATTTCAGGGAGCTTCACGGAAGCAAGAATGGAGGTTTCCAAACGGAAAGCAAGGCTAGTACCCTCATGACCCCATTTCCATGGGCACAGGCAGCATTCATCTCTGTGGTTTTTAACAAGTCAAATGAGACACAGAGTACACAGTTGTTGCTTCCCTGAATCAACTTCTCGAGGCACGGTGTTCTGCAACTAGTGAACGGCCTCACCAAGGCAATCCCTGGCTAGGACTCTGGACCCGTGCCGCTTCAAAAGCCTGCCGTGCTACAGGAAAAACTGTGCTTTAGTTGCAATAGAAAGAAGGTCGTCTTTCTTCAAGAGGCAGGGTGACTTCAGGTAGGAGGTCCTGAATGGAAGGAGAAGCTTACTGTTTCTCTCTGTACAGCTCAAACTAGGGAATGAGAGCGACTTCCACGGCATGTTGGAACTTGTTGAACATTGCTCTTGAACCTGTGCGAGTGCTGTGAATCAAGATATCACAAGAAAGAGTGCAGTGTGTTGCCCATGACTCAGCAGACACAGAGGACCTCCGAGGACCAATGTGCCTCGTTGTTGCTCAGCAGGCCTACAGGGGTGTGGAGATACTCAGAGACCTTGGAACAAAAATGATGCTCAACCGAGGGGCCTAGGAGTCCTGAAAAAAGGTACTTCATTTAAAGTAAACCAGAAGAGCGACTAAGAGCTAATGGAAAGAGCTGCATGCCTCCCGTTCTGCAGGGCTACTCAGGGCCTTACCTCGAGCCAAGGGCTCACGTTTAGATTCCCTTTAGCTCTAGAGCATGGCAAGGTGCGCCCCACCCCGGCCAATGAAGTTCCATGTGTAGCCAGAGAAAACTCATTTTCTTCCCAGACACATGCCTACAGTGGCCAGAGGCCTGTCAACAGCAGAGAATTTCAGGGAGCTTCACCGAAGCTAGAATGGAGGTTTCCAAACGAAAAGCAAGGCTAGTCCCATCATGCCCCCATTTCCATGGGCACAGGCAGCATACATCTCTGTGGTTTTTAACAAGTCAAATCAGACACAGAGTACACAGTTGTTGCTTCCCTGAATCAACTTCTCGAGGCAGGGTGTTCTGCATCTAGTGAACGGCCACACCAAGGAAAGCCCTAGCTAGGCCTCTGGGCCCGTGCCTCTTCAAAAGCCTGCCGTGCTACAGGAAAAACTGTGCTTTAGTTTCAATAGAAACGAGGTCGTCTTTCTTCAGGAGGCAGGGTGACTTCAGGTAGGAGGTCCTGAATGGAAGGAGAAGCTTACTGTTTCTCTCTGTACAGCTCAAACTAGGGAATGAGAACGAATTCCACGGCCTATTGGAACTTGCTTAAAGGTGCTCGTGAACCTGGGCGATTGCTGGCTATATCAAGATGTCCCAATAAGAGTGCACTGTGTTACCCTACACTCGACATACACTGAGTCTGAAAGCTCTTGGCCTGGATTTTGCTTAGAAGGGCCAGGGGAGCCTGAGGGTACTCAGTGTTCTTGCAGGGAATAGGGTTTCCAGGCGAGGCACCTGGGTGTCCTGAAAAGCGTACTGGCTTTAAAATGCTGAAGATATGCGTCTACGGCCACATGGAAACTGCTACACGCCTCCGCTTCTGCAAAGCATTTCATGGCCTTACCTCGAGGCAAGTTCTCACGTTTCTTGCCCTGTGAACGACACAGCATGTTAAGATGCTGTATTTCTCCTTCAATAGAGTGACTTCAGGTACGAGGTCCTCGATAAATTCTAAGCAGAGTGTTTTCTCTGGGCAGCTCTGACGAGGGCAATGTCGAAGACTTCCAGGGCATGTTGGACTGCCTAGAAATGTAGTTTTGATGCTGTTCGAGTGCTCTGGAAATGTAGCTCTCCTGAAGTAACGTATAGTGTGTTGCCCGAGACTCTGCAGACACAGAGAGCCTCCGTGGGACATATGGGACTCAATGCTGCTCAGCAGGCCCACAGGGGTGTGGAGGGAGTCAGTGATCTTGGAACCAAAATGATGCTCACCCGAAGGGCGTAGGAGTCCTGAAAGGGGTAATTCTTTTCAATAAAACAGACCTCCACTAAGAGCTCATGGAAAGAGCTGCATGCCTCCCTTTCTGCAGGGCTACTCAGGGCCTTACCTCGAGGCAGGGACTCACGTTGAGATTCCCTTTAGCTCTAGAGGATGGCAAGGAGAGCCCCACCCCGGCCAATGAAGCTCCGTGTGTACCCAGAGAAAACTCATTTTTTTCCCAGACACATGCCTACAGTGGCCAGAGGACTGTCAACAGCAGAGAATTTCAGGGAGCTTCACGGAAGCAAGAATGGAGGTTTCCAAACGGAAAGCAAGGCTAGTACCCTCATGACCCCATTTCCATGGGCACAGGCAGCATTCATCTCTGTGGTTTTTAACAAGTCAAATGAGACACAGAGTACACAGTTGTTGCTTCCCTGAATCAACTTCTCGAGGCACGGTGTTCTGCAACTAGTGAACGGCCTCACCAAGGCAATCCCTGGCTAGGACTCTGGACCCGTGCCGCTTCAAAAGCCTGCCGTGCTACAGGAAAAACTGTGCTTTAGTTGCAATAGAAAGAAGGTCGTCTTTCTTCAAGAGGCAGGGTGACTTCAGGTAGGAGGTCCTGAATGGAAGGAGAAGCTTACTGTTTCTCTCTGTACAGCTCAAACTAGGGAATGAGAGCGACTTCCACGGCATGTTGGAACTTGTTGAACATTGCTCTTGAACCTGTGCGAGTGCTGTGAATCAAGATATCACAAGAAAGAGTGCAGTGTGTTGCCCATGACTCAGCAGACACAGAGGACCTCCGAGGACCAATGTGCCTCGTTGTTGCTCAGCAGGCCTACAGGGGTGTGGAGATACTCAGAGCCCTTGGAACAAAAATGATGCTCAACCGAGGGGCCTAGGAGTCCTGAAAAAAGGTACTTCATTAAAAGTAAACCAGAAGAGCGACTAAGAGCTAATGGAAAGAGCTGCATGCCTCCCGTTCTGCAGGGCTACTCAGGGCCTTACCTCGAGCCAAGGGCTCACGTTTAGATTCCCTTTAGCTCTAGAGCATGGCAAGGTGCGCCCCACCCCGGCCAAGGAAGTTCCGTGTGTAGCCAGAGAAAACTCATTTTCTTCCCAGACACATGCCTACAGTGGCCAGAGGCCTGTCAACAGCAGAGAATTTCAGGGAGCTTCACCGAAGCTAGAATGGAGGTTTCCAAACGAAAAGCAAGGCTAGTCCCATCATGCCCCCATTTCCATGGGCACAGGCAGCATACATCTCTGTGGTTTTTAACAAGTCAAATCAGACACAGAGTACACAGTTGTTGCTTCCCTGAATCAACTTCTCGAGGCAGGGTGTTCTGCATCTAGTGAACGGCCACACCAAGGAAAGCCCTAGCTAGGCCTCTGGGCCCGTGCCTCTTCAGAAGCCTGCCGTGCTACAGGAAAAACTGTGCTTTAGTTTCAATAGAAACGAGGTCGTCTTTCTTCAGGAGGCAGGGTGACTTCAGGTAGGAGGTCCTGAATGGAAGGAGAAGCTTACTGTTTCTCTCTGTACAGCTCAAACTAGGGAATGAGAACGAATTACACGGCCTATTGGAACTTGCTTAAAGGTGCTCGTGAACCTGGGCGATAGCTGGCTATATCAAGATGTCCCAATAAGAGTGCACTGTGTTACCCTACACTCGACATACACACTGTGAGTCTGAAAGCTCCTGGCCTGGATGTTGCTTAGAAGGGCCAGGGGAGCCTGAGGGTACTCAGTGTTCTTGCAGGGAATAGGGTTTCCAGGCGAGGCACCTGGGTGTCCTGAAAAGCGTACTGGCTTTAAACTGCTGAAGATATGCGTCTACGGCCACATGGAAACTGCTACACGCCTCCGCTTCTGCAAAGCATTTCATGGTCTTACCTCGAGGCAAGTTCTCACGTTTCTTGCCCTGTGAACGACACAGCATGTTAAGATGCTGTATTTCTCCTTGAATAGAGTGACTTCAGGTACGAGGTCCTCGATAAATTCTAAGCAGAGTGTTTTCTCTGGGCAGCTCTGACGAGGGCAATGTCCAAGACTTCCAGGGCATGTTGGACTGCCTAGAAATGTAGTTTTGATGCTGTTCGAGTGCTCTGGAAATGTAGCTCTCCTGAAGTAACGTATAGTGTGTTGCCCGAGACTCTGCAGACACAGAGAGCCTCCGTGGGACGTATGGGACTCAATGCTGCTCAGCAGGCCCACAGGGGTGTGGAGGGAGTCAGTGATCTTGGAACCAAAATGATGCTCACCCGAAGGGCGTAGGAGTCCTGAAAGGGGTAATTCTTTTCAATAAAACAGACCTCCACTAAGAGCTCATGGAAAGAGCTGCATGCCTCCCTTTCTGCAGGGCTACTCAGGGCCTTACCTCGAGGCAGGGACTCACGTTGAGATTCCCTTTAGCTCTAGAGGATGGCAAGGAGAGCCCCACCCCGGCCAATGAAGCTCCGTGTGTACCCAGAGAAAACTCATTTTTTTCCCAGACACATGCCTACAGTGGCCAGAGGACTGTCAACAGCAGAGAATTTCAGGGTGCTTCACGGAAGCAAGAATGGAGGTTTCCAAACGGAAAGCAAGGCTAGTACCCTCATGACCCCATTTCCATGGGCACAGGCAGCATACATCTCTGTGGTTTTTAACCAGTCAAATGAGACACAGAGTACACAGTTGTTGCTTCCCTGAATCAACTTCTCGAGGCACGGTGTTCTGCAACTAGTGAAAGGCCTCACCAAGGCAATCCCTGGCTAGGACTCTGGACCCGTGCCGCTTCAAAAGCCTGCCGTGCTACAGGAAAAACTGTGCTTTAGTTGCAATAGAAAGAAGGTCGTCTTTCTTCAAGAGGCAGGGTGACTTCAGGTAGGAGGTCCTGAATGGAAGGAGAAGCTTACTGTTTCTCTCTGTACAGCTCAAACTAGGGAATGAGAGCGAATTCCACGGCATGTTGGAACTTGTTGAACATTGCTCTTGAACCTGTGCGAGTGCTGTGAATCAAGATATCACAAGAAAGAGTGCAGTGTGTTGCCCATGACTCAGCAGACACAGAGGACCTCCAAGGACCAATGTGCCTCGTTGTTGCTCAGCAGGCCTACAGGGGTGTGGAGATACTCAGAGACCTTGGAACAAAAATGATGCTCAACCGAGGGGCCTAGGAGTCCTGAAAAAAGGTACTTCATTTAAAGTAAACCAGAAGAGCGACTAAGAGCTAATGGAAAGAGCTGCATGCCTCCCGTTCTGCAGGGCTACTCAGGGCCTTACCTCGAGCCAAGGGCTCACGTTTAGATTCCCTTTAGCTCTAGAGCATGGCAAGGTGCGCCCCACCGCGGCCAATGAAGTTCCGTGTGTAGCCAGAGAAAACTCATTTTCTTCCCAGACACATGCCTACAGTGGCCAGAGGCCTGTCAACAGCAGAGAATTTCAGGGAGCTTCACCGAAGCTAGAATGGAGGTTTCCAAACGAAAAGCAAGGCTAGTCCCATCATGCCCCCATTTCCATGGGCATAGGCAGCATACATCTCTGTGGTTTTTAACAAGTCAAATCAGACACAGAGTACACAGTTGTTGCTTCCCTGAATCAACTTCTCGAGGCAGGGTGTTCTGCATCTAGTGAACGGCCACACCAAGGAAAGCCCTAGCTAGGCCTCTGGGCCCGTGCCTCTTCAAAAGCCTGCCGTGCTACAGGAAAAACTGTGCTTTAGTTTCAATAGAAACGAGGTCGTCTTTCTTCAGGAGGCAGGGTGACTTCAGGTAGGAGGTCCTGAATGGAAGGAGAAGCTTACTGTTTCTCTCTGTACAGCTCAAACTAGGGAATGAGAACGAATTCCACGGCCTATTGGAAGTTGCTTAAAGGTGCTCGTGAACCTGGGCGATTGCTGGCTATATCAAGATGTCCCAATAAGAGTGCACTGTGTTACCCTACACTCGACATACACACTGTGAGTCTGAAAGCTCCTGGCCTGGATGTTGCTTAGAAGGGCCAGGGGAGCCTGAGGGTACTCAGTGTTCTTGCAGGGAATAGGGTTTCCAGGCGAGGCACCTGGGTGTCCTGAAAAGCGTACTGGCTTTAAAATGCTGAAGATATGCGTCTACGGCCACATGGAAACTGCTACACGCCTCCGCTTCTGCAAAGCATTTCATGGCCTTACCTCGAGGCAAGTTCTCACGTTTCTTGCCCTGTGAACGACACAGCATGTTAAGATGCTGTATTTCTCCTTGAATAGAGTGACTTCAGGTAAGAGGTCCTCGACAAATTCTAAGCAGAGTGTTTTCTCTGGGCAGCTCTGACGAGGGCAATGTCGAAGACTTCCAGGGCATGGTGGACTGCCTAGAAATGTAGTTTTGATGCTGTTCGAGTGCTCTGGAAATGTAGCTCTCCTGAAGTAACGTATACTGTGTTGCCCGAGACTCTGCAGACACAGAGAGCCTCCGTGGGACGTATGGAACTCAATGCTGCTCAGCAGGCCCACAGGGGTGTGGAGGGAGTCAGTGATCTTGGAACCAAAATGATGCTCACCCGAAGGGCGTAGGAGTCCTGAAAGGGGTAATTCTTTTCAATAAAACAGACTTCCACTAAGAGCTCATGGAAAGAGCTGCATGCCTCCCTTTCTGCAGGGCTACTCAGGGCCTTACCTCGAGGCAGGGACTCACGTTGAGATTCCCTTTAGCTCTAGAGGATGGCAAGGAGAGCCCCACCCCGGCCAATGAAGCTCCGTGTGTACCGAGAGAAAAGTCATTTTCTTCCCAGACACATGCCTACAGTGGCCAGAGGACTGTCAACAGCAGAGAATTTCAGGGAGCTTCACGGAAGCAAGAATGGAGGTTTTCAAACGGAAAGCAAGGCTAGTCCCATCATGCCCCCATTTCCATGGGCACAGGCAGCATACATCTCTGTGGTTTTTAACCAGTCAAATGAGACACAGAGTACACAGTGGTTGCTTCCCTGAATCAACATCTCGAGGCAGGGTGTTCTGCATCTAGTGAGCGGCCTCACCAAGGAAATCCCTGATTAGGACTCTGGGCCCGTGCCTCTTCAAAAGCCTGCCGTGCTACAGGAAAGACTGTGCTTTAGTTGCAATAGAAAGAAGGTCGTCTTTCTTCAAGAGGCAGGGTGACTTCAGGTAGGAGGTCCTGAATGGAAGGAGAAGCTTACTGTTTCTGTCTGTACAGCTCAAACTAGGGAATGAGAACGACTTCCACGACATGTTGGAACTTGTTGAACGTTGCTCCTGAACCTGTGCGAGTGCTGTGAATCAAGATATCACAAGAAAGAGTGCAGTGTGTTGCCCATGACTCAGCAGACACAGAGGACCTCCGAGGACCAATGTGCCTCGTTGTTGCTCAGCAGGCCTACAGGGGTGTGGAGATACTCAGAGACCTTGGAACAAAAATGATGCTCAACCGAGGGGCCTAGGAGTCCTGAAAAGGGTACTTCATTTAAAGTAACCCAGAAGAGTGACTAAGAGCTAATGGAAAGAGCTGCATGCCTCCCGTTCGGCAGGGCTACTCAGGGCCTTACCTCGAGCCAAGGGCTCACGTTTAGATTCCCTTTAGCTCTAGAGCATGGCAAGGTGCGCCCCACCGCGGCCAATGAAGTTCCGTGTGTAGCCAGAGAAAACTCATTTACTTCCCAGACACATGCCTACAGTGGCCAGAGGCCTGTCAACAGCAGAGAATTTCAGGGAGCTTCACGAAAGGAAGAGGGGAGCTTTCCCAACGGAAAGCAAGGTTAGTCCCATCATGCCCCCATTTCCATGGGCACAGGCAGCATACATCTCTGTGGTTTTAACCAGTCAAATGAGACACAGAGTACACAGTTGTTGCTTCCCTGAATCAACTTCTCGAGGCAGGGTGTTCTGCATCTAGTGAACGGCCTCACCAAGGAAAGCCCTAGCTAGGCCTCTGGCCCCGTGCCTTTTCAAAAGCCTGCCGTGCTACAGGAAAAACTGTGCTTTAGTTGCAATAGAAAGAAGGTCGTCTTTCTTCAAGAGGCAGGGTGACTTCAGGTAGGAGGTCCTGAATGGAAGGAGAAGCTTACTGTTTCTCTCTGTACAGCTCAAACTAGGGAATGAGAGCGACTTCCACGGCATGTTGGAACTTGTTGAACATTGCTCTTGAACCTGTGCGAGTGCTGTGAATCAAGATATCACAAGAAAGAGTGCAGTGTGTTGCCCATGACTCAGCAGACACAGAGGACCTCCGAGGACCAATGTGCCTCGTTGTTGCTCAGCAGGCCTACAGGGGTGTGGAGATACTCAGAGACCTTGGAACAAAAATGATGCTCAACCGAGGGGCCTAGGAGTCCTGAAAAAAGGTACTTCATTTAAAGTAAACCAGAAGAGCGACTAAGAGCTAATGGAAAGAGCTGCATGCCTCCCGTTCTGCAGGGCTACTCAGGGCCTTACCTCGAGCCAAGGGCTCACGTTTAGATTCCCTTTAGCTCTAGAGCATGGCAAGGTGCGCCCCACCCCGGCCAATGAAGTTCCATGTGTAGCCAGAGAAAACTCATTTTCTTCTCAGACACATGCCTACAGTGGCCAGAGGCCTGTCAACAGCAGAGAATTTCAGGGAGCTTCACCGAAGCTAGAATGGAGGTTTCCAAACGAAAAGCAAGGCTAGTCCCATCATGCCCCCATTTCCATGGGCACAGGCAGCATACATCTCTGTGGTTTTTAACAAGTCAAATCAGACACAGAGTACACAGTTGTTGCTTCCCTGAATCAACTTCTCGAGGCAGGGTGTTCTGCATCTAGTGAACGACCACACCAAGGAAAGCCCTAGCTAGGCCTCTGGGCCCGTGCCTCTTCAAAAGCCTGCCGTGCTACAGGAAAAACTGTGCTTTAGTTTCAATAGAAACGAGGTCGTCTTTCTTCAGGAGGCAGGGTGACTTCAGGTAGGAGGTCCTGAATGGAAGGAGAAGCTTACTGTTTCTCTCTGTACAGCTCAAACTAGGGAATGAGAACGAATTCCACGGCCTATTGGAACTTGCTTAAAGGTGCTCGTGAACCTGGGCGATTGCTGGCTATATCAAGATGTCCCAATAAGAGTGCACTGTGTTACCCTACACTCGACATACACTGAGTCTGAAAGCTCTTGGCCTGGATTTTGCTTAGAAGGGCCAGGGGAGCCTGAGGGTACTCAGTGTTCTTGCAGGCAACAGGGTTTCCAGGCGAGGCACCTAGGTGTCCTGAAAAGCGTACTGGCTTTAAAATGATGAACATAAGCGACTACGGCCTCATGGAAACTGCTACACGCCTCTGCTTCTGCATAGTATTTCATGGCCTTACCTCGAGGCAAGTTCTCAGGTTTCTTGCCCTGTGAGCGACACAGCATGTTAAGATGCTGTATTTCTCCTTGAATAGAGTGACTTCTGGTACGAGGTCCTCGATAACTTCTAAGCAGAGTGTTTTCTCAGGGCTGCTCAGACGAGGGCAATGTCGAAGACTTCCAGGGCATGTTGGACTGCCTAGAAATGTGGTTCTGATGCTGTTCGAGTGCTCTGGAAATGTAGCTCTCCTGAAGTAACGTACAGTGTGTTGCCCGACACTCTGCAGACACAGAGAGCCTCCGTGGGACGTATGGGACGCAATGCTGCTCAGCAGGCCCACAGGGGTATAGAGGGAGTCAGGGATCTTGGAACCAAAATGATGCTCACCCGAAGGGCGTAGGAGTTCTGAAAGGGGTAATTCTTTAAATAAAACAGACCTCCATTAAGAGCTCATGGAAAGAGCTGCATGCCTCCCTTTCTGCAGGGCTACTCAGGGCCTTACCTGAGGCAAGGACTCACGTTGAGATTCCCTTTAGCTCTAGAGCATGGCAAGGAGAGACGCACCCCGCCAATGAAGCTCCGTGTGTACCGAGAGAAAAGTCATTTTCTTCCCAGACACATGCCTACAGTGGCCAGAGGACAGTCAAAAGCAGATAATTTCAGGGAGCTTCACGGAAGCAAGAATGGAGGTTTTCAAACGGAAAGCAAGGCTAGTCCCATCATGCCCCCATTTCCATGGGCACAGGCAGCATACATCTCTGTGGTTTTTAACCAGTCAAATGAGACACAGAGTACACAGTGGTTGCTTCCCTGAATCAACTTCTCGAGGCAGGGTGTTCTGCATCTAGTGAACGGCCTCACCAAGGAAATCCCTGATTAGGACTCTGGGCCCGTGCCTCTTCAAAAGCCTGCCGTGCTACAGGAAAAACTGTGCTTTAGTTGCAATAGAAAGAAGGTCGTCTTTCTTCAAGAGGCAGGGTGACTTCAGGTAGGAGGTCCTGAATGGAAGGAGAAGCTTACTGTTTCTGTCTGTACAGCTCAAACTAGGGAATGAGAACGACTTCCACGACATGTTGGAACTTGTTGAACGTTGCTCTTGAACCTGTGCGAGTGCTGTGAATCAAGATATCACAAGAAAGAGTGCAGTGTGTTGCCCATGACTCAGCAGACACAGAGGACCTCCGAGGACCAATGTGCCTCGTTGTTGCTCAGCAGGCCTACAGGGGTGTGGAGATACTCAGAGACCTTGGAACAAAAATGATGCTCAACCGAGGGGCCTAGGAGTCCTGAAAAGGGTACTTCATTTAAAGTAAACCAGAAGAGTGACTAAGAGCTAATGGAAAGAGCTGCATGCCTCCCGTTCGGCAGGGCTACTCAGGGCCTTACCTCGAGCCAAGGGCTCACGTTTAGATTCCCTTTAGCTCTAGAGCATGGCAAGGTGCGCCCCACCGCGGCCAATGAAGTTCCGTGTGTAGCCAGAGAAAACTCATTTACTTCCCAGACACATGCCTACAGTGGCCAGAGGCCTGTCAACAGCAGAGAATTTCAGGGAGCTTCACGAAAGCAAGAGGGGAGCTTTCCAAACGGAAAGCAAGGTTAGTCCCATCATGCCCCATTTCCATGGGCACAGGCAGCATACATCTCTGTGGTTTTTAACCAGTCAAATGAGACACAGAGTACACAGTTGTTGCTTCCCTGAATCAACTTCTCGAGGCAGGGTGTTCTGCATCTAGTGAACGGCCTCACCAAGGAAAGCCCTAGCTAGGCCTCTGGGCCCGTGCCTTTTCAAAAGCCTGCCGTGCTACAGGAAAAACTGTGCTTTAGTTGCAATAGAAACGAGGTCGTCTTTCTTCAAGAGGCAGGGTGACTTCAGGTAGGAAGTCCTGAATGGAAGGAGAAGCTTACTGTTTCTCTCTGTACAGCTCAAACTAGGGAATGAGAGCGACTTCCACGGCCTGTTGGAACTGGCTTAACGGTGCTCGTGAACCTGTGCGATTGCTGGCTAAATCAAGATATTCCAATAAGAGTGCACTGTGTTGCCCTACACTCGGCATACACACTGTGAGTCGGAAAGCTCCTGGCCTGGGTATTGCTTAGAAGGACAAGGGGAGCCTGAGGGTACTCAGTGTTCTTGCAGGCAACAGGGTTTCCAGGCGAGGCACCTAGGTGTCCTGAAAAGCGTACTGGCTTTAAAATGATGAAGATAAGCGACTACGGCCTCATGGAAACTGCTACACGCCTCTGCTTCTGCATAGTATTTCATGGCCTTACCTCGAGGCAAGTTCTCAGGTTTCTTGCCCTGTGAGCGACACAGCATGTTAAGATGCTGTATTTCTCCTTGAATAGAGTGACTTCTGGTACGAGGTCCTCGATAACTTCTAAGCAGAGTGTTTTCTCAGGGCTGCTCAGACGAGGGCAATGTCGAAGACTTCCAGGGCATGTTGGACTGCCTAGAAATGTGGTTCTGATGCTGTTCGAGTGCTCTGGAAATGTAGCTCTCCTGAAGTAACGTACAGTGTGTTGCCCGACACTCTGCAGACACAGAGAGCCTCCGTGGGACGTATGGGATGCAATGCTGCTCAGCAGGCCCACAGGGGTATAGAGGGAGTCAGGGATCTTGGAACCAAAATGATGCTCACCCGAAGGGCGTAGGAGTTCTGAAAGGGGTAATTCTTTAAATAAAACAGACTTCCACTAAGAGCTCATGGAAAGAGCTGCATGCCTCCCTTTCTGCAGGGCTACTCAGGGCCTTACCTCGAGGCAGGGACTCACGTTGAGATTCCCTTTAGCTCTAGAGGATGGCAAGGAGAGCCCCACCCCGGCCAATGAAGCTCCGTGTGTACCGAGAGAAAAGTCATTTTCTTCCCAGACACATGCCTACAGTGGCCAGAGGACTGTCAACAGCAGAGAATTTCAGGGAGCTTCACGGAAGCAAGAATGGAGGTTTTCAAACGGAAAGCAAGGCTAGTCCCATCATGCCCCCATTTCCATGGGCACAGGCAGCATACATCTCTGTGGTTTTTAACCAGTCAAATGAGACACAGAGTACACAGTGGTTGCTTCCCTGAATCAACATCTCGAGGCAGGGTGTTCTGCATCTAGTGAGCGGCCTCACCAAGGAAATCCCTGATTAGGACTCTGGGCCCGTGCCTCTTCAAAAGCCTGCCGTGCTACAGGAAAGACTGTGCTTTAGTTGCAATAGAAAGAAGGTCGTCTTTCTTCAAGAGGCAGGGTGACTTCAGGTAGGAGGTCCTGAATGGAAGGAGAAGCTTACTGTTTCTGTCTGTACAGCTCAAACTAGGGAATGAGAACGACTTCCACGACATGTTGGAACTTGTTGAACGTTGCTCCTGAACCTGTGCGAGTGCTGTGAATCAAGATATCACAAGAAAGAGTGCAGTGTGTTGCCCATGACTCAGCAGACACAGAGGACCTCCGAGGACCAATGTGCCTCGTTGTTGCTCAGCAGGCCTACAGGGGTGTGGAGATACTCAGAGACCTTGGAACAAAAATGATGCTCAACCGAGGGGCCTAGGAGTCCTGAAAAGGGTACTTCATTTAAAGTAACCCAGAAGAGTGACTAAGAGCTAATGGAAAGAGCTGCATGCCTCCCGTTCGGCAGGGCTACTCAGGGCCTTACCTCGAGCCAAGGGCTCACGTTTAGATTCCCTTTAGCTCTAGAGCATGGCAAGGTGCGCCCCACCGCGGCCAATGAAGTTCCGTGTGTAGCCAGAGAAAACTCATTTACTTCCCAGACACATGCCTACAGTGGCCAGAGGCCTGTCAACAGCAGAGAATTTCAGGGAGCTTCACGAAAGCAAGAGGGGAGCTTTCCCAACGGAAAGCAAGGTTAGTCCCATCATGCCCCCATTTCCATGGGCACAGGCAGCATACATCTCTGTGGTTTTAACCAGTCAAATGAGACACAGAGTACACAGTTGTTGCTTCCCTGAATCAACTTCTCGAGGCAGGGTGTTCTGCATCTAGTGAACGGCCTCACCAAGGAAAGCCCTAGCTAGGCCTCTGGCCCCGTGCCTTTTCAAAAGCCTGCCGTGCTACAGGAAAAACTGTGCTTTAGTTGCAATAGAAAGAAGGTCGTCTTTCTTCAAGAGGCAGGGTGACTTCAGGTAGGAGGTCCTGAATGGAAGGAGAAGCTTACTGTTTCTCTCTGTACAGCTCAAACTAGGGAATGAGAGCGACTTCCACGGCATGTTGGAACTTGTTGAACATTGCTCTTGAACCTGTGCGAGTGCTGTGAATCAAGATATCACAAGAAAGAGTGCAGTGTGTTGCCCATGACTCAGCAGACACAGAGGACCTCCGAGGACCAATGTGCCTCGTTGTTGCTCAGCAGGCCTACAGGGGTGTGGAGATACTCAGAGACCTTGGAACAAAAATGATGCTCAACCGAGGGGCCTAGGAGTCCTGAAAAAAGGTACTTCATTTAAAGTAAACCAGAAGAGCGACTAAGAGCTAATGGAAAGAGCTGCATGCCGCCCGTTCTGCAGGGCTACTCAGGGCCTTACCTCGAGCCAAGGGCTCACGTTTAGATTCCCTTTAGCTCTAGAGCATGGCAAGGTGCGCCCCACCCCGGCCAATGAAGTTCCATGTGTAGCCAGAGAAAACTCATTTTCTTCTCAGACACATGCCTACAGTGGCCAGAGGCCTGTCAACAGCAGAGAATTTCAGGGAGCTTCACCGAAGCTAGAATGGAGGTTTCCAAACGAAAAGCAAGGCTAGTCCCATCATGCCCCCATTTCCATGGGCACAGGCAGCATACATCTCTGTGGTTTTTAACAAGTCAAATCAGACACAGAGTACACAGTTGTTGCTTCCCTGAATCAACTTCTCGAGGCAGGGTGTTCTGCATCTAGTGAACGACCACACCAAGGAAAGCCCTAGCTAGGCCTCTGGGCCCGTGCCTCTTCAAAAGCCTGCCGTGCTACAGGAAAAACTGTGCTTTAGTTTCAATAGAAACGAGGTCGTCTTTCTTCAGGAGGCAGGGTGACTTCAGGTAGGAGGTCCTGAATGGAAGGAGAAGCTTACTGTTTCTCTCTGTACAGCTCAAACTAGGGAATGAGAACGAATTCCACGGCCTATTGGAACTTGCTTAAAGGTGCTCGTGAACCTGGGCGATTGCTGGCTATATCAAGATGTCCCAATAAGAGTGCACTGTGTTACCCTACACTCGACATACACTGAGTCTGAAAGCTCTTGGCCTGGATTTTGCTTAGAAGGGCCAGGGGAGCCTGAGGGTACTCAGTGTTCTTGCAGGCAACAGGGTTTCCAGGCGAGGCACCTAGGTGTCCTGAAAAGCGTACTGGCTTTAAAATGATGAAGATAAGCGACTACGGCCTCATGGAAACTGCTACACGCCTCTGCTTCTGCATAGTATTTCATGGCCTTACCTCGAGGCAAGTTCTCAGGTTTCTTGCCCTGTGAGCGACACAGCATGTTAAGATGCTGTATTTCTCCTTGAATAGAGTGACTTCTGGTACGAGGTCCTCGATAACTTCTAAGCAGAGTGTTTTCTCAGGGCTGCTCAGACGAGGGCAATGTCGAAGACTTCCAGGGCATGTTGGACTGCCTAGAAATGTGGTTCTGATGCTGTTCGAGTGCTCTGGAAATGTAGCTCTCCTGAAGTAACGTACAGTGTGTTGCCCGACACTCTGCAGACACAGAGAGCCTCCGTGGGACGTATGGGACGCAATGCTGCTCAGCAGGCCCACAGGGGTATAGAGGGAGTCAGGGATCTTGGAACCAAAATGATGCTCACCCGAAGGGCGTAGGAGTTCTGAAAGGGGTAATTCTTTAAATAAAACAGACCTCCATTAAGAGCTCATGGAAAGAGCTGCATGCCTCCCTTTCTGCAGGGCTACTCAGGGCCTTACCTGAGGCAAGGACTCACGTTGAGATTCCCTTTAGCTCTAGAGCATGGCAAGGAGAGACGCACCCCGCCAATGAAGCTCCGTGTGTACCGAGAGAAAAGTCATTTTCTTCCCAGACACATGCCTACAGTGGCCAGAGGACAGTCAAAAGCAGATAATTTCAGGGAGCTTCACGGAAGCAAGAATGGAGGTTTTCAAACGGAAAGCAAGGCTAGTCCCATCATGCCCCCATTTCCATGGGCACAGGCAGCATACATCTCTGTGGTTTTTAACCAGTCAAATGAGACACAGAGTACACAGTGGTTGCTTCCCTGAATCAACTTCTCGAGGCAGGGTGTTCTGCATCTAGTGAACGGCCTCACCAAGGAAATCCCTGATTAGGACTCTGGGCCCGTGCCTCTTCAAAAGCCTGCCGTGCTACAGGAAAAACTGTGCTTTAGTTGCAATAGAAAGAAGGTCGTCTTTCTTCAAGAGGCAGGGTGACTTCAGGTAGGAGGTCCTGAATGGAAGGAGAAGCTTACTGTTTCTGTCTGTACAGCTCAAACTAGGGAATGAGAACGACTTCCACGACATGTTGGAACTTGTTGAACGTTGCTCTTGAACCTGTGCGAGTGCTGTGAATCAAGATATCACAAGAAAGAGTGCAGTGTGTTGCCCATGACTCAGCAGACACAGAGGACCTCCGAGGACCAATGTGCCTCGTTGTTGCTCAGCAGGCCTACAGGGGTGTGGAGATACTCAGAGACCTTGGAACAAAAATGATGCTCAACCGAGGGGCCTAGGAGTCCTGAAAAGGGTACTTCATTTAAAGTAAACCAGAAGAGTGACTAAGAGCTAATGGAAAGAGCTGCATGCCTCCCGTTCGGCAGGGCTACTCAGGGCCTTACCTCGAGCCAAGGGCTCACGTTTAGATTCCCTTTAGCTCTAGAGCATGGCAAGGTGCGCCCCACCGCGGCCAATGAAGTTCCGTGTGTAGCCAGAGAAAACTCATTTACTTCCCAGACACATGCCTACAGTGGCCAGAGGCCTGTCAACAGCAGAGAATTTCAGGGAGCTTCACGAAAGCAAGAGGGGAGCTTTCCAAACGGAAAGCAAGGTTAGTCCCATCATGCCCCCATTTCCATGGGCACAGGCAGCATACATCTCTGTGGTTTTTAACCAGTCAAATGAGACACAGAGTACACAGTTGTTGCTTCCCTGAATCAACTTCTCGAGGCAGGGTGTTCTGCATCTAGTGAACGGCCTCACCAAGGAAAGCCCTAGCTAGGCCTCTGGGCCCGTGCCTTTTCAAAAGCCTGCCGTGCTACAGGAAAAACTGTGCTTTAGTTGCAATAGAAACGAGGTCGTCTTTCTTCAAGAGGCAGGGTGACTTCAGGTAGGAAGTCCTGAATGGAAGGAGAAGCTTACTGTTTCTCTCTGTACAGCTCAAACTAGGGAATGAGAGCGACTTCCACGGCCTGTTGGAACTGGCTTAACGGTGCTCGTGAACCTGTGCGATTGCTGGCTAAATCAAGATATTCCAATAAGAGTGCACTGTGTTGCCCTACACTCGGCATACACACTGTGAGTCGGAAAGCTCCTGGCCTGGGTATTGCTTAGAAGGACAAGGGGAGCCTGAGGGTACTCAGTGTTCTTGCAGGCAACAGGGTTTCCAGGCGAGGCACCTAGGTGTCCTGAAAAGCGTACTGGCTTTAAAATGATGAAGATAAGCGACTACGGCCTCATGGAAACTGCTACACGCCTCTGCTTCTGCACAGTATTTCATGGCCTTACCTCGAGGCAAGTTCTCAGGTTTCTTGCCCTGTGAGCGACACAGCATGTTAAGATGCTGTATTTCTCCTTGAATAGAGTGACTTCTGGTACGAGGTCCTCGATAACTTCTAAGCAGAGTGTTTTCTCAGGGCTGCTCAGACGAGGGCAATGTCGAAGACTTCCAGGGCATGTTGGACTGCCTAGAAATGTGGTTCTGATGCTGTTCGAGTGCTCTGGAAATGTAGCTCTCCTGAAGTAACGTACAGTGTGTTGCCCGACACTCTGCAGACACAGAGAGCCTCCGTGGGACGTATGGGACGCAATGCTGCTCAGCAGGCCCACAGGGGTATAGAGGGAGTCAGGGATCTTGGAACCAAAATGATGCTCACCCGAAGGGCGTAGGAGTTCTGAAAGGGGTAATTCTTTAAATAAAACAGACCTCCATTAAGAGCTCATGGAAAGAGCTGCATGCCTCCCTTTCTGCAAGGCGACTCAGGGCCTTACCTGAGGCAAGGACTCACGTTGAGATTCCCTTTAGCTCTAGAGCATGGCAAGGAGAGCCGCACCCCGCCAATGAAGCTCCGTGTGTACCGAGAGAAAAGTCATTTTCTTCCCAGACACATGCCTACAGTGGCCAGAGGACTGTCAACAGCAGAGAATTTCAGGGAGCTTCACGGAAGCAAGAATGGAGGTTTTCAAACGGAAAGCAAGGCTAGTCCCATCAAGCCCCCATTTCCATGGGCACAGGCAGCATACATCTCTGTGGTTTTTAACCAGTCAAATGAGACACAGAGTACACAGTGGTTGCTTCCCTGAATCAACTTCTCGAGGCAGGGTGTTCTGCATCTAGTGAACGGCCTCACCAAGGAAATCCCTGATTAGGACTCTGGGCCCGTGCCTCTTCAAAAGCCTGCCGTGCTACAGGAAAAACTGTGCTTTAGTTGCAATAGAAAGAAGGTCGTCTTTCTTCAAGAGGCAGGGTGACTTCAGGTAGGAGGTCCTGAATGGAAGGAGAAGCTTACTGTTTCTGTCTGTACAGCTCAAACTAGGGAATGAGAACGACTTCCACGACATGTTGGAACTTGTTGAACGTTGCTCTTGAACCTGTGCGAGTGCTGTGAATCAAGGTATCACAAGAAAGAGTGCAGTGTGTTGCCCATGACTCAGCAGACACAGAGGACCTCCGAGGACCAATGTGCCTCGTTGTTGCTCAGCAGGCCTACAGGGGTGTGGAGATACTCAGAGACCTTGGAACAAAAATGATGCTCAACCGAGGGGCCTAGGAGTCCTGAAAAGGGTACTTCATTTAAAGTAAACCAGAAGAGTGACTAAGAGCTAATGGAAAGAGCTGCATGCCTCCCGTTCGGCAGGGCTACTCAGGGCCTTACCTCGAGCCAAGGGCTCACGTTTAGATTCCCTTTAGCTCTAGAGCATGGCAAGGTGCGCCCCACCGCGGCCAATGAAGTTCCGTGTGTAGCCAGAGAAAACTCATTTACTTCCCAGACACATGCCTACAGTGGCCAGAGGCCTGTCAACAGCAGAGAATTTCAGGGAGCTTCACGAAAGCAAGAGGGGAGCTTTCCAAACGGAAAGCAAGGTTAGTCCCATCATGCCCCCATTTCCATGGACACAGGCAGCATACATCTCTGTGGTTTTTAACCAGTCAAATGAGACACAGAGTACACAGTTGTTGCTTCCCTGAATCAACTTCTCGAGGCAGGGTGTTCTGCATCTAGTGAACGGCCTCACCAAGGAAAGCCCTAGCTAGGCCTCTGGGCCCGTGCCTTTTCAAAAGCCTGCCGTGCTACAGGAAAAACTGTGCTTTAGTTGCAATAGAAACGAGGTCGTCTTTCTTCAAGAGGCAGGGTGACTTCAGGTAGGAAGTCCTGAATGGAAGGAGAAGCTTACTGTTTCTCTCTGTACAGCTCAAACTAGGGAATGAGAGCGACTTCCACGGCCTGTTGGAACTGGCTTAACGGTGCTCGTGAACCTGTGCGATTGCTGGCTAAATCAAGATATTCCAATAAGAGTGCACTGTGTTGCCCTACACTCGGCATACACACTGTGAGTCGGAAAGCTCCTGGCCTGGATATTGCTTAGAAGGACAAGGGGAGCCTGAGGGTACTCAGTGTTCTTGCAGGCAACAGGGTTTCCAGGCGAGGCACCTAGGTGTCCTGAAAAGCGTACTGGCTTTAAAATGATGAAGATAAGCGACTACGGCCTCATGGAAACTGCTACACGCCTCTGCTTCTGCATAGTATTTCATGGCCTTACCTCGAGGCAAGTTCTCAGGTTTCTTGCCCTGTGAGCGACACAGCATGTTAAGATGCTGTATTTCTCCTTGAATAGAGTGACTTCTGGTACGAGGTCCTCGATAACTTCTAAGCAGAGTGTTTTCTCAGGGCTGCTCAGACGAGGGCAATGTCGAAGACTTCCAGGGCATGTTGGACTGCCTAGAAATGTGGTTCTGATGCTGTTCGAGTGCTCTGGAAATGTAGCTCTCCTGAAGTAACGTACAGTGTGTTGCCCGACACTCTGCAGACACAGAGAGCCTCCGTGGGACGTATGGGACGCAATGCTGCTCAGCAGGCCCACAGGGGTATAGAGGGAGTCAGGGATCTTGGAACCAAAATGATGCTCACCCGAAGGGCGTAGGAGTTCTGAAAGGGGTAATTCTTTAAATAAAACAGACCTCCATTAAGAGCTCATGGAAAGAGCTGCATGCCTCCCTTTCTGCAGGGCTACTCAGGGCCTTACCTGAGGCAAGGACTCACGTTGAGATTCCCTTTAGCTCTAGAGCATGGCAAGGAGAGACGCACCCCGCCAATGAAGCTCCGTGTGTACCGAGAGAAAAGTCATTTTCTTCCCAGACACATGCCTACAGTGGCCAGAGGACAGTCAAAAGCAGATAATTTCAGGGAGCTTCACGGAAGCAAGAATGGAGGTTTTCAAACGGAAAGCAAGGCTAGTCCCATCATGCCCCCATTTCCATGGGCACAGGCAGCATACATCTCTGTGGTTTTTAACCAGTCAAATGAGACACAGAGTACACAGTGGTTGCTTCCCTGAATCAACTTCTCGAGGCAGGGTGTTCTGCATCTAGTGAACGGCCTCACCAAGGAAATCCCTGATTAGGACTCTGGGCCCGTGCCTCTTCAAAAGCCTGCCGTGCTACAGGAAAAACTGTGCTTTAGTTGCAATAGAAAGAAGGTCGTCTTTCTTCAAGAGGCAGGGTGACTTCAGGTAGTAGGTCCTGAATGGAAGGAGAAGCTTACTGTTTCTGTCTGTACAGCTCAAACTAGGGAATGAGAACGACTTCCACGACATGTTGGAACTTGTTGAACGTTGCTCTTGAACCTGTGCGAGTGCTGTGAATCAAGATATCACAAGAAAGAGTGCAGTGTGTTGCCCATGACTCAGCAGACACAGAGGACCTCCGAGGACCAATGTGCCTCGTTGTTGCTCAGCAGGCCTACAGGGGTGTGGAGATACTCAGAGACCTTGGAACAAAAATGATGCTCAACCGAGGGGCCTAGGAGTCCTGAAAAGGGTACTTCATTTAAAGTAAACCAGAAGAGTGACTAAGAGCTAATGGAAAGAGCTGCATGCCTCCCGTTCTGCAGGGCTACTCAGGGCCTTACCTCGAGCCAAGGGCTCACGTTTAGATTCCCTTTAGCTCTAGATCATGGCAAGGTGCGCCCCACCGCGGCCAATGAAGTTCCGTGTGTAGCCAGAGAAAACTCATTTACTTCCCAGACACATGCCTACAGTGGCCAGAGGCCTGTCAACAGCAGAGAATTTCAGGGAGCTTCACGAAAGCAAGAGGGGAGCTTTCCAAACGGAAAGCAAGGTTAGTCCCATCATGCCCCCATTTCCATGGGCACAGGCAGCATACATCTCTGTGGTTTTTAACCAGTCAAATGAGACACAGAGTACACAGTTGTTGCTTCCCTGAATCAACTTCTCGAGGCAGGGTGTTCTGCATCTAGTGAACGGCCTCACCAAGGAAAGCCCTAGCTAGGCCTCTGGGCCCGTGCCTTTTCAAAAGCCTGCCGTGCTACAGGAAAAACTGTGCTTTAGTTGCAATAGAAACGAGGTCGTCTTTCTTCAAGAGGCAGGGTGACTTCAGGTAGGAAGTCCTGAATGGAAGGAGAAGCTTACTGTTTCTCTCTGTACAGCTCAAACTAGGGAATGAGAGCGACTTCCACGGCCTGTTGGAACTGGCTTAACGGTGCTCGTGAACCTGTGCGATTGCTGGCTAAATCAAGATATTCCAATAAGAGTGCACTGTGTTGCCCTACACTCGGCATACACACTGTGAGTCGGAAAGCTCCTGGCCTGGGTATTGCTTAGAAGGACAAGGGGAGCCTGAGGGTACTCAGTGTTCTTGCAGGCAACAGGGTTTCCAGGCGAGGCACCTAGGTGTCCTGAAAAGCGTACTGGCTTTAAAATGATGAAGATAAGCGACTACGGCCTCATGGAAACTGCTACACGCCTCTGCTTCTGCATAGTATTTCATGGCCTTACCTCGAGGCAAGTTCTCAGGTTTCTTGCCCTGTGAGCGACACAGCATGTTAAGATGCTGTATTTCTCCTTGAATAGAGTGACTTCTGGTACGAGGTCCTCGATAACTTCTAAGCAGAGTGTTTTCTCAGGGCTGCTCAGACGAGGGCAATGTCGAAGACTTCCAGGGCATGTTGGACTGCCTAGAAATGTGGTTCTGATGCTGTTCGAGTGCTCTGGAAATGTAGCTCTCCTGAAGTAACGTACAGTGTGTTGCCCGACACTCTGCAGACACAGAGAGCCTCCGTGGGACGTATGGGATGCAATGCTGCTCAGCAGGCCCACAGGGGTATAGAGGGAGTCAGGGATCTTGGAACCAAAATGATGCTCACCCGAAGGGCGTAGGAGTTCTGAAAGGGGTAATTCTTTAAATAAAACAGACCTCCATTAAGAGCTCATGGAAAGAGCTGCATGCCTCCCTTTCTGCAAGGCGACTCAGGGCCTTACCTGAGGCAAGGACTCACGTTGAGATTCCCTTTAGCTCTAGAGCATGGCAAGGAGAGCCGCACCCCGCCAATGAAGCTCCGTGTGTACCGAGAGAAAAGTCATTTTCTTCCCAGACACATGCCTACAGTGGCCAGAGGACTGTCAACAGCAGAGAATTTCAGGGAGCTTCACGGAAGCAAGAATGGAGGTTTTCAAACGGAAAGCAAGGCTAGTCCCATCAAGCCCCCACTTCCATGGGCACAGGCAGCATACATCTCTGTGGTTTTTAACCAGTCAAATGAGACACAGAGTACACAGTGGTTGCTTCCCTGAATCAACTTCTCGAGGCAGGGTGTTCTGCATCTAGTGAACGGCCTCACCAAGGAAATCCCTGATTAGGACTCTGGGCCCGTGCCTCTTCAAAAGCCTGCCGTGCTACAGGAAAAACTGTGCTTTAGTTGCAAAAGAAAGAAGGTCGTCTTTCTTCAAGAGGCAGGGTGACTTCAGGTAGGAGGTCCTGAATGGAAGGAGAAGCTTACTGTTTCTGTCTGTACAGCTCAAACTAGGGAATGAGAACGACTTCCACGACATGTTGGAACTTGTTGAACGTTGCTCTTGAACCTGTGCGAGTGCTGTGAATCAAGGTATCACAAGAAAGAGTGCAGTGTGTTGCCCATGACTCAGCAGACACAGAGGACCTCCGAGGACCAATGTGCCTCGTTGTTGCTCAGCAGGCCTACAGGGGTGTGGAGATACTCAGAGACCTTGGAACAAAAATGATGCTCAACCGAGGGGCCTAGGAGTCCTGAAAAGGGTACTTCATTTAAAGTAAACCAGAAGAGTGACTAAGAGCTAATGGAAAGAGCTGCATGCCTCCCGTTCGGCAGGGCTACTCAGGGCCTTACCTCGAGCCAAGGGCTCACGTTTAGATTCCCTTTAGCTCTAGAGCATGGCAAGGTGCGCCCCACCGCGGCCAATGAAGTTCCGTGTGTAGCCAGAGAAAACTCATTTACTTCCCAGACACATGCCTACAGTGGCCAGAGGCCTGTCAACAGCAGAGAATTTCAGGGAGCTTCACGAAAGCAAGAGGGGAGCTTTCCAAACGGAAAGCAAGGTTAGTCCCATCATGCCCCCATTTCCATGGACACAGGCAGCATACATCTCTGTGGTTTTTAACCAGTCAAATGAGACACAGAGTACACAGTTGTTGCTTCCCTGAATCAACTTCTCGAGGCAGGGTGTTCTGCATCTAGTGAACGGCCTCACCAAGGAAAGCCCTAGCTAGGCCTCTGGGCCCGTGCCTTTTCAAAAGCCTGCCGTGCTACAGGAAAAACTGTGCTTTAGTTGCAATAGAAACGAGGTCGTCTTTCTTCAAGAGGCAGGGTGACTTCAGGTAGGAAGTCCTGAATGGAAGGAGAAGCTTACTGTTTCTCTCTGTACAGCTCAAACTAGGGAATGAGAGCGACTTCCACGGCCTGTTGGAACTGGCTTAACGGTGCTCGTGAACCTGTGCGATTGCTGGCTAAATCAAGATATTCCAATAAGAGTGCACTGTGTTGCCCTACACTCGGCATACACACTGTGAGTCGGAAAGCTCCTGGCCTGGATATTGCTTAGAAGGACAAGGGGAGCCTGAGGGTACTCAGTGTTCTTGCAGGCAACAGGGTTTCCAGGCGAGGCACCTAGGTGTCCTGAAAAGCGTACTGGCTTTAAAATGATGAAGATAAGCGACTACGGCCTCATGGAAACTGCTACACGCCTCTGCTTCTGCATAGTATTTCATGGCCTTACCTCGAGGCAAGTTCTCAGGTTTCTTGCCCTGTGAGCGACACAGCATGTTAAGATGCTGTATTTCTCCTTGAATAGAGTGACTTCTGGTACGAGGTCCTCGATAACTTCTAAGCAGAGTGTTTTCTCAGGGCTGCTCAGACGAGGGCAATGTCGAAGACTTCCAGGGCATGTTGGACTGCCTAGAAATGTGGTTCTGATGCTGTTCGAGTGCTCTGGAAATGTAGCTCTCCTGAAGTAACGTACAGTGTGTTGCCCGACACTCTGCAGACACAGAGAGCCTCCGTGGGACGTATGGGACGCAATGCTGCTCAGCAGGCCCACAGGGGTATAGAGGGAGTCAGGGATCTTGGAACCAAAATGATGCTCACCCGAAGGGCGTAGGAGTTCTGAAAGGGGTAATTCTTTAAATAAAACAGACCTCCATTAAGAGCTCATGGAAAGAGCTGCATGCCTCCCTTTCTGCAGGGCTACTCAGGGCCTTACCTGAGGCAAGGACTCACGTTGAGATTCCCTTTAGCTCTAGAGCATGGCAAGGAGAGACGCACCCCGCCAATGAAGCTCCGTGTGTACCGAGAGAAAAGTCATTTTCTTCCCAGACACATGCCTACAGTGGCCAGAGGACAGTCAAAAGCAGATAATTTCAGGGAGCTTCACGGAAGCAAGAATGGAGGTTTTCAAACGGAAAGCAAGGCTAGTCCCATCATGCCCCCATTTCCATGGGCACAGGCAGCATACATCTCTGTGGTTTTTAACCAGTCAAATGAGACACAGAGTACACAGTGGTTGCTTCCCTGAATCAACTTCTCGAGGCAGGGTGTTCTGCATCTAGTGAACGGCCTCACCAAGGAAATCCCTGATTAGGACTCTGGGCCCGTGCCTCTTCAAAAGCCTGCCGTGCTACAGGAAAAACTGTGCTTTAGTTGCAATAGAAAGAAGGTCGTCTTTCTTCAAGAGGCAGGGTGACTTCAGGTAGTAGGTCCTGAATGGAAGGAGAAGCTTACTGTTTCTGTCTGTACAGCTCAAACTAGGGAATGAGAACGACTTCCACGACATGTTGGAACTTGTTGAACGTTGCTCTTGAACCTGTGCGAGTGCTGTGAATCAAGATATCACAAGAAAGAGTGCAGTGTGTTGCCCATGACTCAGCAGACACAGAGGACCTCCGAGGACCAATGTGCCTCGTTGTTGCTCAGCAGGCCTACAGGGGTGTGGAGATACTCAGAGACCTTGGAACAAAAATGATGCTCAACCGAGGGGCCTAGGAGTCCTGAAAAGGGTACTTCATTTAAAGTAAACCAGAAGAGTGACTAAGAGCTAATGGAAAGAGCTGCATGCCTCCCGTTCTGCAGGGCTACTCAGGGCCTTACCTCGAGCCAAGGGCTCACGTTTAGATTCCCTTTAGCTCTAGATCATGGCAAGGTGCGCCCCACCGCGGCCAATGAAGTTCCGTGTGTAGCCAGAGAAAACTCATTTACTTCCCAGACACATGCCTACAGTGGCCAGAGGCCTGTCAACAGCAGAGAATTTCAGGGAGCTTCACGAAAGCAAGAGGGGAGCTTTCCAAACGGAAAGCAAGGTTAGTCCCATCATGCCCCCATTTCCATGGGCACAGGCAGCATACATCTCTGTGGTTTTTAACCAGTCAAATGAGACACAGAGTACACAGTTGTTGCTTCCCTGAATCAACTTCTCGAGGCAGGGTGTTCTGCATCTAGTGAACGGCCTCACCAAGGAAAGCCCTAGCTAGGCCTCTGGGCCCGTGCCTTTTCAAAAGCCTGCCGTGCTACAGGAAAAACTGTGCTTTAGTTGCAATAGAAACGAGGTCGTCTTTCTTCAAGAGGCAGGGTGACTTCAGGTAGGAAGTCCTGAATGGAAGGAGAAGCTTACTGTTTCTCTCTGTACAGCTCAAACTAGGGAATGAGAGCGACTTCCACGGCCTGTTGGAACTGGCTTAACGGTGCTCGTGAACCTGTGCGATTGCTGGCTAAATCAAGATATTCCAATAAGAGTGCACTGTGTTGCCCTACACTCGGCATACACACTGTGAGTCGGAAAGCTCCTGGCCTGGGTATTGCTTAGAAGGACAAGGGGAGCCTGAGGGTACTCAGTGTTCTTGCAGGCAACAGGGTTTCCAGGCGAGGCACCTAGGTGTCCTGAAAAGCGTACTGGCTTTAAAATGATGAAGATAAGCGACTACGGCCTCATGGAAACTGCTACACGCCTCTGCTTCTGCATAGTATTTCATGGCCTTACCTCGAGGCAAGTTCTCAGGTTTCTTGCCCTGTGAGCGACACAGCATGTTAAGATGCTGTATTTCTCCTTGAATAGAGTGACTTCTGGTACGAGGTCCTCGATAACTTCTAAGCAGAGTGTTTTCTCAGGGCTGCTCAGACGAGGGCAATGTCGAAGACTTCCAGGGCATGTTGGACTGCCTAGAAATGTGGTTCTGATGCTGTTCGAGTGCTCTGGAAATGTAGCTCTCCTGAAGTAACGTACAGTGTGTTGCCCGACACTCTGCAGACACAGAGAGCCTCCGTGGGACGTATGGGATGCAATGCTGCTCAGCAGGCCCACAGGGGTATAGAGGGAGTCAGGGATCTTGGAACCAAAATGATGCTCACCCGAAGGGCGTAGGAGTTCTGAAAGGGGTAATTCTTTAAATAAAACAGACCTCCATTAAGAGCTCATGGAAAGAGCTGCATGCCTCCCTTTCTGCAAGGCGACTCAGGGCCTTACCTGAGGCAAGGACTCACGTTGAGATTCCCTTTAGCTCTAGAGCATGGCAAGGAGAGCCGCACCCCGCCAATGAAGCTCCGTGTGTACCGAGAGAAAAGTCATTTTCTTCCCAGACACATGCCTACAGTGGCCAGAGGACTGTCAACAGCAGAGAATTTCAGGGAGCTTCACGGAAGCAAGAATGGAGGTTTTCAAACGGAAAGCAAGGCTAGTCCCATCAAGCCCCCATTTCCATGGGCACAGGCAGCATACATCTCTGTGGTTTTTAACCAGTCAAATGAGACACAGAGTACACAGTGGTTGCTTCCCTGAATCAACTTCTCGAGGCAGGGTGTTCTGCATCTAGTGAACGGCCTCACCAAGGAAATCCCTGATTAGGACTCTGGGCCCGTGCCTCTTCAAAAGCCTGCCGTGCTACAGGAAAAACTGTGCTTTAGTTGCAATAGAAAGAAGGTCGTCTTTCTTCAAGAGGCAGGGTGACTTCAGGTAGGAGGTCCTGAATGGAAGGAGAAGCTTACTGTTTCTGTCTGTACAGCTCAAACTAGGGAATGAGAACGACTTCCACGACATGTTGGAACTTGTTGAACGTTGCTCTTGAACCTGTGCGAGTGCTGTGAATCAAGGTATCACAAGAAAGAGTGCAGTGTGTTGCCCATGACTCAGCAGACACAGAGGACCTCCGAGGACCAATGTGCCTCGTTGTTGCTCAGCAGGCCTACAGGGGTGTGGAGATACTCAGAGACCTTGGAACAAAAATGATGCTCAACCGAGGGGCCTAGGAGTCCTGAAAAGGGTACTTCATTTAAAGTAAACCAGAAGAGTGACTAAGAGCTAATGGAAAGAGCTGCATGCCTCCCGTTCGGCAGGGCTACTCAGGGCCTTACCTCGAGCCAAGGGCTCACGTTTAGATTCCCTTTAGCTCTAGAGCATGGCAAGGTGCGCCCCACCGCGGCCAATGAAGTTCCGTGTGTAGCCAGAGAAAACTCATTTACTTCCCAGACACATGCCTACAGTGGCCAGAGGCCTGTCAACAGCAGAGAATTTCAGGGAGCTTCACGAAAGCAAGAGGGGAGCTTTCCAAACGGAAAGCAAGGTTAGTCCCATCATGCCCCCATTTCCATGGACACAGGCAGCATACATCTCTGTGGTTTTTAACCAGTCAAATGAGACACAGAGTACACAGTTGTTGCTTCCCTGAATCAACTTCTCGAGGCAGGGTGTTCTGCATCTAGTGAACGGCCTCACCAAGGAAAGCCCTAGCTAGGCCTCTGGGCCCGTGCCTTTTCAAAAGCCTGCCGTGCTACAGGAAAAACTGTGCTTTAGTTGCAATAGAAACGAGGTCGTCTTTCTTCAAGAGGCAGGGTGACTTCAGGTAGGAAGTCCTGAATGGAAGGAGAAGCTTACTGTTTCTCTCTGTACAGCTCAAACTAGGGAATGAGAGCGACTTCCACGGCCTGTTGGAACTGGCTTAACGGTGCTCGTGAACCTGTGCGATTGCTGGCTAAATCAAGATATTCCAATAAGAGTGCACTGTGTTGCCCTACACTCGGCATACACACTGTGAGTCGGAAAGCTCCTGGCCTGGATATTGCTTAGAAGGACAAGGGGAGCCTGAGGGTACTCAGTGTTCTTGCAGGCAACAGGGTTTCCAGGCGAGGCACCTCGGTGTCCTGAAAAGCGTACTGGCTTTAAAATGATGAAGATAAGCGACTACGGCCTCATGGAAACTGCTACACGCCTCTGCTTCTGCATAGTATTTCATGGCCTTACCTCGAGGCAAGTTCTCAGGTTTCTTGCCCTGTGAGCGACACAGCATGTTAAGATGCTGTATTTCTCCTTGAATAGAGTGACTTCTGGTACGAGGTCCTCGATAACTTCTAAGCAGAGTGTTTTCTCAGGGCTGCTCAGACGAGGGCAATGTCGAAGACTTCCAGGGCATGTTGGACTGCCTAGAAATGTGGTTCTGATGCTGTTCGAGTGCTCTGGAAATGTAGCTCTCCTGAAGTAACGTACAGTGTGTTGCCCGACACTCTGCAGACACAGAGAGCCTCCGTGGGACGTATGGGACGCAATGCTGCTCAGCAGGCCCACAGGGGTATAGAGGGAGTCAGGGATCTTGGAACCAAAATGATGCTCACCCGAAGGGCGTAGGAGTTCTGAAAGGGGTAATTCTTTAAATAAAACAGACCTCCATTAAGAGCTCATGGAAAGAGCTGCATGCCTCCCTTTCTGCAGGGCTACTCAGGGCCTTACCTGAGGCAAGGACTCACGTTGAGATTCCCTTTAGCTCTAGAGCATGGCAAGGAGAGACGCACCCCGCCAATGAAGCTCCGTGTGTACCGAGAGAAAAGTCATTTTCTTCCCAGACACATGCCTACAGTGGCCAGAGGACTGTCAACAGCAGAGAATTTCAGGGAGCTTCACGGAAGCAAGAATGGAGGTTTTCAAACGGAAAGCAAGGCTAGTCCCATCAAGCCCCCATTTCCATGGGCACAGGCAGCATACATCTCTGTGGTTTTTAACCAGTCAAATGAGACACAGAGTACACAGTGGTTGCTTCCCTGAATCAACTTCTCGAGGCAGGGTGTTCTGCATCTAGTGAACGGCCTCACCAAGGAAATCCCTGATTAGGACTCTGGGCCCGTGCCTCTTCAAAAGCCTGCCGTGCTACAGGAAAAACTGTGCTTTAGTTGCAATAGAAAGAAGGTCGTCTTTCTTCAAGAGGCAGGGTGACTTCAGGTAGGAGGTCCTGAATGGAAGGAGAAGCTTACTGTTTCTGTCTGTACAGCTCAAACTAGGGAATGAGAACGACTTCCACGACATGTTGGAACTTGTTGAACGTTGCTCTTGAACCTGTGCGAGTGCTGTGAATCAAGGTATCACAAGAAAGAGTGCAGTGTGTTGCCCATGACTCAGCAGACACAGAGGACCTCCGAGGACCAATGTGCCTCGTTGTTGCTCAGCAGGCCTACAGGGGTGTGGAGATACTCAGAGACCTTGGAACAAAAATGATGCTCAACCGAGGGGCCTAGGAGTCCTGAAAAGGGTACTTCATTTAAAGTAAACCAGAAGAGTGACTAAGAGCTAATGGAAAGAGCTGCATGCCTCCCGTTCGGCAGGGCTACTCAGGGCCTTACCTCGAGCCAAGGGCTCACGTTTAGATTCCCTTTAGCTCTAGAGCATGGCAAGGTGCGCCCCACCGCGGCCAATGAAGTTCCGTGTGTAGCCAGAGAAAACTCATTTACTTCCCAGACACATGCCTACAGTGGCCAGAGGCCTGTCAACAGCAGAGAATTTCAGGGAGCTTCACGAAAGCAAGAGGGGAGCTTTCCAAACGGAAAGCAAGGTTAGTCCCATCATGCCCCCATTTCCATGGACACAGGCAGCATACATCTCTGTGGTTTTTAACCAGTCAAATGAGACACAGAGTACACAGTTGTTGCTTCCCTGAATCAACTTCTCGAGGCAGGGTGTTCTGCATCTAGTGAACGGCCTCACCAAGGAAAGCCCTAGCTAGGCCTCTGGGCCCGTGCCTTTTCAAAAGCCTGCCGTGCTACAGGAAAAACTGTGCTTTAGTTGCAATAGAAACGAGGTCGTCTTTCTTCAAGAGGCAGGGTGACTTCAGGTAGGAAGTCCTGAATGGAAGGAGAAGCTTACTGTTTCTCTCTGTACAGCTCAAACTAGGGAATGAGAGCGACTTCCACGGCCTGTTGGAACTGGCTTAACGGTGCTCGTGAACCTGTGCGATTGCTGGCTAAATCAAGATATTCCAATAAGAGTGCACTGTGTTGCCCTACACTCGGCATACACACTGTGAGTCGGAAAGCTCCTGGCCTGGATATTGCTTAGAAGGACAAGGGGAGCCTGAGGGTACTCAGTGTTCTTGCAGGCAACAGGGTTTCCAGGCGAGGCACCTCGGTGTCCTGAAAAGCGTACTGGCTTTAAAATGATGAAGATAAGCGACTACGGCCTCATGGAAACTGCTACACGCCTCTGCTTCTGCATAGTATTTCATGGCCTTACCTCGAGGCAAGTTCTCAGGTTTCTTGCCCTGTGAGCGACACAGCATGTTAAGATGCTGTATTTCTCCTTGAATAGAGTGACTTCTGGTACGAGGTCCTCGATAACTTCTAAGCAGAGTGTTTTCTCAGGGCTGCTCAGACGAGGGCAATGTCGAAGACTTCCAGGGCATGTTGGACTGCCTAGAAATGTGGTTCTGATGCTGTTCGAGTGCTCTGGAAATGTAGCTCTCCTGAAGTAACGTACAGTGTGTTGCCCGACACTCTGCAGACACAGAGAGCCTCCGTGGGACGTATGGGACGCAATGCTGCTCAGCAGGCCCACAGGGGTATAGAGGGAGTCAGGGATCTTGGAACCAAAATGATGCTCACCCGAAGGGCGTAGGAGTTCTGAAAGGGGTAATTCTTTAAATAAAACAGACCTCCATTAAGAGCTCATGGAAAGAGCTGCATGCCTCCCTTTCTGCAGGGCTACTCAGGGCCTTACCTGAGGCAAGGACTCACGTTGAGATTCCCTTTAGCTCTAGAGCATGGCAAGGAGAGACGCACCCCGCCAATGAAGCTCCGTGTGTACCGAGAGAAAAGTCATTTTCTTCCCAGACACATGCCTACAGTGGCCAGAGGACAGTCAAAAGCAGATAATTTCAGGGAGCTTCACGGAAGCAAGAATGGAGGTTTTCAAACGGAAAGCAAGGCTAGTCCCATCATGCCCCCATTTCCATGGGCACAGGCAGCATACATCTCTGTGGTTTTTAACCAGTCAAATGAGACACAGAGTACACAGTGGTTGCTTCCCTGAATCAACTTCTCGAGGCAGGGTGTTCTGCATCTAGTGAACGGCCTCACCAAGGAAATCCCTGATTAGGACTCTGGGCCCGTGCCTCTTCAAAAGCCTGCCGTGCTACAGGAAAAACTGTGCTTTAGTTGCAATAGAAAGAAGGTCGTCTTTCTTCAAGAGGCAGGGTGACTTCAGGTAGTAGGTCCTGAATGGAAGGAGAAGCTTACTGTTTCTGTCTGTACAGCTCAAACTAGGGAATGAGAACGACTTCCACGACATGTTGGAACTTGTTGAACGTTGCTCTTGAACCTGTGCGAGTGCTGTGAATCAAGATATCACAAGAAAGAGTGCAGTGTGTTGCCCATGACTCAGCAGACACAGAGGACCTCCGAGGACCAATGTGCCTCGTTGTTGCTCAGCAGGCCTACAGGGGTGTGGAGATACTCAGAGACCTTGGAACAAAAATGATGCTCAACCGAGGGGCCTAGGAGTCCTGAAAAGGGTACTTCATTTAAAGTAAACCAGAAGAGTGACTAAGAGCTAATGGAAAGAGCTGCATGCCTCCCGTTCTGCAGGGCTACTCAGGGCCTTACCTCGAGCCAAGGGCTCACGTTTAGATTCCCTTTAGCTCTAGAGCATGGCAAGGTGCGCCCCACCGCGGCCAATGAAGTTCCGTGTGTAGCCAGAGAAAACTCATTTACTTCCCAGACACATGCCTACAGTGGCCAGAGGCCTGTCAACAGCAGAGAATTTCAGGGAGCTTCACGAAAGCAAGAGGGGAGCTTTCCAAACGGAAAGCAAGGTTAGTCCCATCATGCCCCCATTTCCATGGGCACAGGCAGCATACATCTCTGTGGTTTTTAACCAGTCAAATGAGACACAGAGTACACAGTTGTTGCTTCCCTGAATCAACTTCTCGAGGCAGGGTGTTCTGCATCTAGTGAACGGCCTCACCAAGGAAAGCCCTAGCTAGGCCTCTGGGCCCGTGCCTTTTCAAAAGCCTGCCGTGCTACAGGAAAAACTGTGCTTTAGTTGCAATAGAAACGAGGTCGTCTTTCTTCAAGAGGCAGGGTGACTTCAGGTAGGAAGTCCTGAATGGAAGGAGAAGCTTACTGTTTCTCTCTGTACAGCTCAAACTAGGGAATGAGAGCGACTTCCACGGCCTGTTGGAAGTGGCTTAACGGTGCTCGTGAACCTGTGCGATTGCTGGCTAAATCAAGATATTCCAATAAGAGTGCACTGTGTTGCCCTACACTCGGCATACACACTGTGAGTCGGAAAGCTCCTGGCCTGGGTATTGCTTAGAAGGACAAGGGGAGCCTGAGGGTACTCAGTGTTCTTGCAGGCAACAGGGTTTCCAGGCGAGGCACCTAGGTGTCCTGAAAAGCGTACTGGCTTTAAAATGATGAAGATAAGCGACTACGGCCTCATGGAAACTGCTACACGCCTCTGCTTCTGCATAGTATTTCATGGCCTTACCTCGAGGCAAGTTCTCAGGTTTCTTGCCCTGTGAGCGACACAGCATGTTAAGATGCTGTATTTCTCCTTGAATAGAGTGACTTCTGGTACGAGGTCCTCGATAACTTCTAAGCAGAGTGTTTTCTCAGGGCTGCTCAGACGAGGGCAATGTCGAAGACTTCCAGGGCATGTTGGACTGCCTAGAAATGTGGTTCTGATGCTGTTCGAGTGCTCTGGAAATGTAGCTCTCCTGAAGTAACGTACAGTGTGTTGCCCGACACTCTGCAGACACAGAGAGCCTCCGTGGGACGTATGGGACGCAATGCTGCTCAGCAGGCCCACAGGGGTATAGAGGGAGTCAGGGATCTTGGAACCAAAATGATGCTCACCCGAAGGGCGTAGGAGTTCTGAAAGGGGTAATTCTTTAAATAAAACAGACCTCCATTAAGAGCTCATGGAAAGAGCTGCATGCCTCCCTTTCTGCAAGGCGACTCAGGGCCTTACCTGAGGCAAGGACTCACGTTGAGATTCCCTTTAGCTCTAGAGCATGGCAAGGAGAGCCGCACCCCGCCAATGAAGCTCCGTGTGTACCGAGAGAAAAGTCATTTTCTTCCCAGACACATGCCTACAGTGGCCAGAGGACTGTCAACAGCAGAGAATTTCAGGGAGCTTCACGGAAGCAAGAATGGAGGTTTTCAAACGGAAAGCAAGGCTAGTCCCATCAAGCCCCCATTTCCATGGGCACAGGCAGCATACATCTCTGTGGTTTTTAACCAGTCAAATGAGACACAGAGTACACAGTGGTTGCTTCCCTGAATCAACTTCTCGAGGCAGGGTGTTCTGCATCTAGTGAACGGCCTCACCAAGGAAATCCCTGATTAGGACTCTGGGCCCGTGCCTCTTCAAAAGCCTGCCGTGCTACAGGAAAAACTGTGCTTTAGTTGCAATAGAAAGAAGGTCGTCTTTCTTCAAGAGGCAGGGTGACTTCAGGTAGGAGGTCCTGAATGGAAGGAGAAGCTTACTGTTTCTGTCTGTACAGCTCAAACTAGGGAATGAGAACGACTTCCACGACATGTTGGAACTTGTTGAACGTTGCTCTTGAACCTGTGCGAGTGCTGTGAATCAAGATATCACAAGAAAGAGTGCAGTGTGTTGCCCATGACTCAGCAGACACAGAGGACCTCCGAGGACCAATGTGCCTCGTTGTTGCTCAGCAGGCCTACAGGGGTGTGGAGATACTCAGAGACCTTGGAACAAAAATGATGCTCAACCGAGGGGCCTAGGAGTCCTGAAAAGGGTACTTCATTTAAAGTAAACCAGAAGAGTGACTAAGAGCTAATGGAAAGAGCTGCATGCCTCCCGTTCTGCAGGGCTACTCAGGGCCTTACCTCGAGCCAAGGGCTCACGTTTAGATTCCCTTTAGCTCTAGATCATGGCAAGGTGCGCCCCACCGCGGCCAATGAAGTTCCGTGTGTAGCCAGAGAAAACTCATTTACTTCCCAGACACATGCCTACAGTGGCCAGAGGCCTGTCAACAGCAGAGAATTTCAGGGAGCTTCACGAAAGCAAGAGGGGAGCTTTCCAAACGGAAAGCAAGGTTAGTCCCATCATGCCCCCATTTCCATGGGCACAGGCAGCATACATCTCTGTGGTTTTTAACCAGTCAAATGAGACACAGAGTACACAGTTGTTGCTTCCCTGAATCAACTTCTCGAGGCAGGGTGTTCTGCATCTAGTGAACGGCCTCACCAAGGAAAGCCCTAGCTAGGCCTCTGGGCCCGTGCCTTTTCAAAAGCCTGCCGTGCTACAGGAAAAACTGTGCTTTAGTTGCAATAGAAACGAGGTCGTCTTTCTTCAAGAGGCAGGGTGACTTCAGGTAGGAAGTCCTGAATGGAAGGAGAAGCTTACTGTTTCTCTCTGTACAGCTCAAACTAGGGAATGAGAGCGACTTCCACGGCCTGTTGGAACTGGCTTAACGGTGCTCGTGAACCTGTGCGATTGCTGGCTAAATCAAGATATTCCAATAAGAGTGCACTGTGTTGCCCTACACTCGGCATACACACTGTGAGTCGGAAAGCTCCTGGCCTGGGTATTGCTTAGAAGGACAAGGGGAGCCTGAGGGTACTCAGTGTTCTTGCAGGCAACAGGGTTTCCAGGCGAGGCACCTAGGTGTCCTGAAAAGCGTACTGGCTTTAAAATGATGAAGATAAGCGACTACGGCCTCATGGAAACTGCTACACGCCTCTGCTTCTGCATAGTATTTCATGGCCTTACCTCGAGGCAAGTTCTCAGGTTTCTTGCCCTGTGAGCGACACAGCATGTTAAGATGCTGTATTTCTCCTTGAATAGAGTGACTTCTGGTACGAGGTCCTCGATAACTTCTAAGCAGAGTGTTTTCTCAGGGCTGCTCAGACGAGGGCAATGTCGAAGACTTCCAGGGCATGTTGGACTGCCTAGAAATGTGGTTCTGATGCTGTTCGAGTGCTCTGGAAATGTAGCTCTCCTGAAGTAACGTACAGTGTGTTGCCCGACACTCTGCAGACACAGAGAGCCTCCGTGGGACGTATGGGATGCAATGCTGCTCAGCAGGCCCACAGGGGTATAGAGGGAGTCAGGGATCTTGGAACCAAAATGATGCTCACCCGAAGGGCGTAGGAGTTCTGAAAGGGGTAATTCTTTAAATAAAACAGACCTCCATTAAGAGCTCATGGAAAGAGCTGCATGCCTCCCTTTCTGCAAGGCGACTCAGGGCCTTACCTGAGGCAAGGACTCACGTTGAGATTCCCTTTAGCTCTAGAGCATGGCAAGGAGAGCCGCACCCCGCCAATGAAGCTCCGTGTGTACCGAGAGAAAAGTCATTTTCTTCCCAGACACATGCCTACAGTGGCCAGAGGACTGTCAACAGCAGAGAATTTCAGGGAGCTTCACGGAAGCAAGAATGGAGGTTTTCAAACGGAAAGCAAGGCTAGTCCCATCAAGCCCCCATTTCCATGGGCACAGGCAGCATACATCTCTGTGGTTTTTAACCAGTCAAATGAGACACAGAGTACACAGTGGTTGCTTCCCTGAATCAACTTCTCGAGGCAGGGTGTTCTGCATCTAGTGAACGGCCTCACCAAGGAAATCCCTGATTAGGACTCTGGGCCCGTGCCTCTTCAAAAGCCTGCCGTGCTACAGGAAAAACTTTGCTTTAGTTGCAATAGAAAGAAGGTCGTCTTTCTTCAAGAGGCAGGGTGACTTCAGGTAGTAGGTCCTGAATGGAAGGAGAAGCTTACTGTTTCTGTCTGTACAGCTCAAACTAGGGAATGAGAACGACTTCCACGACATGTTGGAACTTGTTGAACGTTGCTCTTGAACCTGTGCGAGTGCTGTGAATCAAGATATCACAAGAAAGAGTGCAGTGTGTTGCCCATGACTCAGCAGACACAGAGGACCTCCGAGGACCAATGTGCCTCGTTGTTGCTCAGCAGGCCTACAGGGGTGTGGAGATACTCAGAGACCTTGGAACAAAAATGATGCTCAACCGAGGGGCCTAGGAGTCCTGAAAAGGGTACTTCATTTAAAGTAAACCAGAAGAGTGACTAAGAGCTAATGGAAAGAGCTGCATGCCTCCCGTTCTGCAGGGCTACTCAGGGCCTTACCTCGAGCCAAGGGCTCACGTTTAGATTCCCTTTAGCTCTAGATCATGGCAAGGTGCGCCCCACCGCGGCCAATGAAGTTCCGTGTGTAGCCAGAGAAAACTCATTTACTTCCCAGACACATGCCTACAGTGGCCAGAGGCCTGTCAACAGCAGAGAATTTCAGGGAGCTTCACGAAAGCAAGAGGGGAGCTTTCCAAACGGAAAGCAAGGTTAGTCCCATCATGCCCCCATTTCCATGGGCACAGGCAGCATACATCTCTGTGGTTTTTAACCAGTCAAATGAGACACAGAGTACACAGTTGTTGCTTCCCTGAATCAACTTCTCGAGGCAGGGTGTTCTGCATCTAGTGAACGGCCTCACCAAGGAAAGCCCTAGCTAGGCCTCTGGGCCCGTGCCTTTTCAAAAGCCTGCCGTGCTACAGGAAAAACTGTGCTTTAGTTGCAATAGAAACGAGGTCGTCTTTCTTCAAGAGGCAGGGTGACTTCAGGTAGGAAGTCCTGAATGGAAGGAGAAGCTTACTGTTTCTCTCTGTACAGCTCAAACTAGGGAATGAGAGCGACTTCCACGGCCTGTTGGAACTGGCTTAACGGTGCTCGTGAACCTGTGCGATTGCTGGCTAAATCAAGATATTCCAATAAGAGTGCACTGTGTTGCCCTACACTCGGCATACACACTGTGAGTCGGAAAGCTCCTGGCCTGGGTATTGCTTAGAAGGACAAGGGGAGCCTGAGGGTACTCAGTGTTCTTGCAGGCAACAGGGTTTCCAGGCGAGGCACCTAGGTGTCCTGAAAAGCGTACTGGCTTTAAAATGATGAAGATAAGCGACTACGGCCTCATGGAAACTGCTACACGCCTCTGCTTCTGCATAGTATTTCATGGCCTTACCTCGAGGCAAGTTCTCAGGTTTCTTGCCCTGTGAGCGACACAGCATGTTAAGATGCTGTATTTCTCCTTGAATAGAGTGACTTCTGGTACGAGGTCCTCGATAACTTCTAAGCAGAGTGTTTTCTCAGGGCTGCTCAGACGAGGGCAATGTCGAAGACTTCCAGGGCATGTTGGACTGCCTAGAAATGTGGTTCTGATGCTGTTCGAGTGCTCTGGAAATGTAGCTCTCCTGAAGTAACGTACAGTGTGTTGCCCGACACTCTGCAGACACAGAGAGCCTCCGTGGGACGTATGGGATGCAATGCTGCTCAGCAGGCCCACAGGGGTATAGAGGGAGTCAGGGATCTTGGAACCAAAATGATGCTCACCCGAAGGGCGTAGGAGTTCTGAAAGGGGTAATTCTTTAAATAAAACAGACCTCCATTAAGAGCTCATGGAAAGAGCTGCATGCCTCCCTTTCTGCAAGGCGACTCAGGGCCTTACCTGAGGCAAGGACTCACGTTGAGATTCCCTTTAGCTCTAGAGCATGGCAAGGAGAGCCGCACCCCGCCAATGAAGCTCCGTGTGTACCGAGAGAAAAGTCATTTTCTTCCCAGACACATGCCTACAGTGGCCAGAGGACTGTCAACAGCAGAGAATTTCAGGGAGCTTCACGGAAGCAAGAATGGAGGTTTTCAAACGGAAAGCAAGGCTAGTCCCATCAAGCCCCCATTTCCATGGGCACAGGCAGCATACATCTCTGTGGTTTTTAACCAGTCAAATGAGACACAGAGTACACAGTGGTTGCTTCCCTGAATCAACTTCTCGAGGCAGGGTGTTCTGCATCTAGTGAACGGCCTCACCAAGGAAATCCCTGATTAGGACTCTGGGCCCGTGCCTCTTCAAAAGCCTGCCGTGCTACAGGAAAAACTGTGCTTTAGTTGCAATAGAAAGAAGGTCGTCTTTCTTCAAGAGGCAGGGTGACTTCAGGTAGGAGGTCCTGAATGGAAGGAGAAGCTTACTGTTTCTGTCTGTACAGCTCAAACTAGGGAATGAGAACGACTTCCACGACATGTTGGAACTTGTTGAACGTTGCTCTTGAACCTGTGCGAGTGCTGTGAATCAAGGTATCACAAGAAAGAGTGCAGTGTGTTGCCCATGACTCAGCAGACACAGAGGACCTCCGAGGACCAATGTGCCTCGTTGTTGCTCAGCAGGCCTACAGGGGTGTGGAGATACTCAGAGACCTTGGAACAAAAATGATGCTCAACCGAGGGGCCTAGGAGTCCTGAAAAGGGTACTTCATTTAAAGTAAACCAGAAGAGTGACTAAGAGCTAATGGAAAGAGCTGCATGCCTCCCGTTCGGCAGGGCTACTCAGGGCCTTACCTCGAGCCAAGGGCTCACGTTTAGATTCCCTTTAGCTCTAGAGCATGGCAAGGTGCGCCCCACCGCGGCCAATGAAGTTCCGTGTGTAGCCAGAGAAAACTCATTTACTTCCCAGACACATGCCTACAGTGGCCAGAGGCCTGTCAACAGCAGAGAATTTCAGGGAGCTTCACGAAAGCAAGAGGGGAGCTTTCCAAACGGAAAGCAAGGTTAGTCCCATCATGCCCCCATTTCCATGGACACAGGCAGCATACATCTCTGTGGTTTTTAACCAGTCAAATGAGACACAGAGTACACAGTTGTTGCTTCCCTGAATCAACTTCTCGAGGCAGGGTGTTCTGCATCTAGTGAACGGCCTCACCAAGGAAAGCCCTAGCTAGGCCTCTGGGCCCGTGCCTTTTCAAAAGCCTGCCGTGCTACAGGAAAAACTGTGCTTTAGTTGCAATAGAAACGAGGTCGTCTTTCTTCAAGAGGCAGGGTGACTTCAGGTAGGAAGTCCTGAATGGAAGGAGAAGCTTACTGTTTCTCTCTGTACAGCTCAAACTAGGGAATGAGAGCGACTTCCACGGCCTGTTGGAACTGGCTTAACGGTGCTCGTGAACCTGTGCGATTGCTGGCTAAATCAAGATATTCCAATAAGAGTGCACTGTGTTGCCCTACACTCGGCATACACACTGTGAGTCGGAAAGCTCCTGGCCTGGATATTGCTTAGAAGGACAAGGGGAGCCTGAGGGTACTCAGTGTTCTTGCAGGCAACAGGGTTTCCAGGCGAGGCACCTCGGTGTCCTGAAAAGCGTACTGGCTTTAAAATGATGAAGATAAGCGACTACGGCCTCATGGAAACTGCTACACGCCTCTGCTTCTGCATAGTATTTCATGGCCTTACCTCGAGGCAAGTTCTCAGGTTTCTTGCCCTGTGAGCGACACAGCATGTTAAGATGCTGTATTTCTCCTTGAATAGAGTGACTTCTGGTACGAGGTCCTCGATAACTTCTAAGCAGAGTGTTTTCTCAGGGCTGCTCAGACGAGGGCAATGTCGAAGACTTCCAGGGCATGTTGGACTGCCTAGAAATGTGGTTCTGATGCTGTTCGAGTGCTCTGGAAATGTAGCTCTCCTGAAGTAACGTACAGTGTGTTGCCCGACACTCTGCAGACACAGAGAGCCTCCGTGGGACGTATGGGACGCAATGCTGCTCAGCAGGCCCACAGGGGTATAGAGGGAGTCAGGGATCTTGGAACCAAAATGATGCTCACCCGAAGGGCGTAGGAGTTCTGAAAGGGGTAATTCTTTAAATAAAACAGACCTCCATTAAGAGCTCATGGAAAGAGCTGCATGCCTCCCTTTCTGCAGGGCTACTCAGGGCCTTACCTGAGGCAAGGACTCACGTTGAGATTCCCTTTAGCTCTAGAGCATGGCAAGGAGAGACGCACCCCGCCAATGAAGCTCCGTGTGTACCGAGAGAAAAGTCATTTTCTTCCCAGACACATGCCTACAGTGGCCAGAGGACTGTCAACAGCAGAGAATTTCAGGGAGCTTCACGGAAGCAAGAATGGAGGTTTTCAAACGGAAAGCAAGGCTAGTCCCATCAAGCCCCCATTTCCATGGGCACAGGCAGCATACATCTCTGTGGTTTTTAACCAGTCAAATGAGACACAGAGTACACAGTGGTTGCTTCCCTGAATCAACTTCTCGAGGCAGGGTGTTCTGCATCTAGTGAACGGCCTCACCAAGGAAATCCCTGATTAGGACTCTGGGCCCGTGCCTCTTCAAAAGCCTGCCGTGCTACAGGAAAAACTGTGCTTTAGTTGCAATAGAAAGAAGGTCGTCTTTCTTCAAGAGGCAGGGTGACTTCAGGTAGGAGGTCCTGAATGGAAGGAGAAGCTTACTGTTTCTGTCTGTACAGCTCAAACTAGGGAATGAGAACGACTTCCACGACATGTTGGAACTTGTTGAACGTTGCTCTTGAACCTGTGCGAGTGCTGTGAATCAAGGTATCACAAGAAAGAGTGCAGTGTGTTGCCCATGACTCAGCAGACACAGAGGACCTCCGAGGACCAATGTGCCTCGTTGTTGCTCAGCAGGCCTACAGGGGTGTGGAGATACTCAGAGCCCTTGGAACAAAAATGATGCTCAACCGAGGGGCCTAGGAGTCCTGAAAAGGGTACTTCATTTAAAGTAAACCAGAAGAGTGACTAAGAGCTAATGGAAAGAGCTGCATGCCTCCCGTTCGGCAGGGCTACTCAGGGCCTTACCTCGAGCCAAGGGCTCACGTTTAGATTCCCTTTAGCTCTAGAGCATGGCAAGGTGCGCCCCACCGCGGCCAATGAAGTTCCGTGTGTAGCCAGAGAAAACTCATTTACTTCCCAGACACATGCCTACAGTGGCCAGAGGCCTGTCAACAGCAGAGAATTTCAGGGAGCTTCACGAAAGCAAGAGGGGAGCTTTCCAAACGGAAAGCAAGGTTAGTCCCATCATGCCCCCATTTCCATGGACACAGGCAGCATACATCTCTGTGGTTTTTAACCAGTCAAATGAGACACAGAGTACACAGTTGTTGCTTCCCTGAATCAACTTCTCGAGGCAGGGTGTTCTGCATCTAGTGAACGGCCTCACCAAGGAAAGCCCTAGCTAGGCCTCTGGGCCCGTGCCTTTTCAAAAGCCTGCCGTGCTACAGGAAAAACTGTGCTTTAGTTGCAATAGAAACGAGGTCGTCTTTCTTCAAGAGGCAGGGTGACTTCAGGTAGGAAGTCCTGAATGGAAGGAGAAGCTTACTGTTTCTCTCTGTACAGCTCAAACTAGGGAATGAGAGCGACTTCCACGGCCTGTTGGAACTGGCTTAACGGTGCTCGTGAACCTGTGCGATTGCTGGCTAAATCAAGATATTCCAATAAGAGTGCACTGTGTTGCCCTACACTCGGCATACACACTGTGAGTCGGAAAGCTCCTGGCCTGGATATTGCTTAGAAGGACAAGGGGAGCCTGAGGGTACTCAGTGTTCTTGCAGGCAACAGGGTTTCCAGGCGAGGCACCTCGGTGTCCTGAAAAGCGTACTGGCTTTAAAATGATGAAGATAAGCGACTACGGCCTCATGGAAACTGCTACACGCCTCTGCTTCTGCATAGTATTTCATGGCCTTACCTCGAGGCAAGTTCTCAGGTTTCTTGCCCTGTGAGCGACACAGCATGTTAAGATGCTGTATTTCTCCTTGAATAGAGTGACTTCTGGTACGAGGTCCTCGATAACTTCTAAGCAGAGTGTTTTCTCAGGGCTGCTCAGACGAGGGCAATGTCGAAGACTTCCAGGGCATGTTGGACTGCCTAGAAATGTGGTTCTGATGCTGTTCGAGTGCTCTGGAAATGTAGCTCTCCTGAAGTAACGTACAGTGTGTTGCCCGACACTCTGCAGACACAGAGAGCCTCCGTGGGACGTATGGGACGCAATGCTGCTCAGCAGGCCCACAGGGGTATAGAGGGAGTCAGGGATCTTGGAACCAAAATGATGCTCACCCGAAGGGCGTAGGAGTTCTGAAAGGGGTAATTCTTTAAATAAAACAGACCTCCATTAAGAGCTCATGGAAAGAGCTGCATGCCTCCCTTTCTGCAGGGCTACTCAGGGCCTTACCTGAGGCAAGGACTCACGTTGAGATTCCCTTTAGCTCTAGAGCATGGCAAGGAGAGACGCACCCCGCCAATGAAGCTCCGTGTGTACCGAGAGAAAAGTCATTTTCTTCCCAGACACATGCCTACAGTGGCCAGAGGACAGTCAAAAGCAGATAATTTCAGGGAGCTTCACGGAAGCAAGAATGGAGGTTTTCAAACGGAAAGCAAGGCTAGTCCCATCATGCCCCCATTTCCATGGGCACAGGCAGCATACATCTCTGTGGTTTTTAACCAGTCAAATGAGACACAGAGTACACAGTGGTTGCTTCCCTGAATCAACTTCTCGAGGCAGGGTGTTCTGCATCTAGTGAACGGCCTCACCAAGGAAATCCCTGATTAGGACTCTGGGCCCGTGCCTCTTCAAAAGCCTGCCGTGCTACAGGAAAAACTGTGCTTTAGTTGCAATAGAAAGAAGGTCGTCTTTCTTCAAGAGGCAGGGTGACTTCAGGTAGTAGGTCCTGAATGGAAGGAGAAGCTTACTGTTTCTGTCTGTACAGCTCAAACTAGGGAATGAGAACGACTTCCACGACATGTTGGAACTTGTTGAACGTTGCTCTTGAACCTGTGCGAGTGCTGTGAATCAAGATATCACAAGAAAGAGTGCAGTGTGTTGCCCATGACTCAGCAGACACAGAGGACCTCCGAGGACCAATGTGCCTCGTTGTTGCTCAGCAGGCCTACAGGGGTGTGGAGATACTCAGAGACCTTGGAACAAAAATGATGCTCAACCGAGGGGCCTAGGAGTCCTGAAAAGGGTACTTCATTTAAAGTAAACCAGAAGAGTGACTAAGAGCTAATGGAAAGAGCTGCATGCCTCCCGTTCTGCAGGGCTACTCAGGGCCTTACCTCGAGCCAAGGGCTCACGTTTAGATTCCCTTTAGCTCTAGATCATGGCAAGGTGCGCCCCACCGCGGCCAATGAAGTTCCGTGTGTAGCCAGAGAAAACTCATTTACTTCCCAGACACATGCCTACAGTGGCCAGAGGCCTGTCAACAGCAGAGAATTTCAGGGAGCTTCACGAAAGCAAGAGGGGAGCTTTCCAAACGGAAAGCAAGGTTAGTCCCATCATGCCCCCATTTCCATGGGCACAGGCAGCATACATCTCTGTGGTTTTTAACCAGTCAAATGAGACACAGAGTACACAGTTGTTGCTTCCCTGAATCAACTTCTCGAGGCAGGGTGTTCTGCATCTAGTGAACGGCCTCACCAAGGAAAGCCCTAGCTAGGCCTCTGGGCCCGTGCCTTTTCAAAAGCCTGCCGTGCTACAGGAAAAACTGTGCTTTAGTTGCAATAGAAACGAGGTCGTCTTTCTTCAAGAGGCAGGGTGACTTCAGGTAGGAAGTCCTGAATGGAAGGAGAAGCTTACTGTTTCTCTCTGTACAGCTCAAACTAGGGAATGAGAGCGACTTCCACGGCCTGTTGGAACTGGCTTAACGGTGCTCGTGAACCTGTGCGATTGCTGGCTAAATCAAGATATTCCAATAAGAGTGCACTGTGTTGCCCTACACTCGGCATACACACTGTGAGTCGGAAAGCTCCTGGCCTGGGTATTGCTTAGAAGGACAAGGGGAGCCTGAGGGTACTCAGTGTTCTTGCAGGCAACAGGGTTTCCAGGCGAGGCACCTAGGTGTCCTGAAAAGCGTACTGGCTTTAAAATGATGAAGATAAGCGACTACGGCCTCATGGAAACTGCTACACGCCTCTGCTTCTGCATAGTATTTCATGGCCTTACCTCGAGGCAAGTTCTCAGGTTTCTTGCCCTGTGAGCGACACAGCATGTTAAGATGCTGTATTTCTCCTTGAATAGAGTGACTTCTGGTACGAGGTCCTCGATAACTTCTAAGCAGAGTGTTTTCTCAGGGCTGCTCAGACGAGGGCAATGTCGAAGACTTCCAGGGCATGTTGGACTGCCTAGAAATGTGGTTCTGATGCTGTTCGAGTGCTCTGGAAATGTAGCTCTCCTGAAGTAACGTACAGTGTGTTGCCCGACACTCTGCAGACACAGAGAGCCTCCGTGGGACGTATGGGACGCAATGCTGCTCAGCAGGCCCACAGGGGTATAGAGGGAGTCAGGGATCTTGGAACCAAAATGATGCTCACCCGAAGGGCGTAGGAGTTCTGAAAGGGGTAATTCTTTAAATAAAACAGACCTCCATTAAGAGCTCATGGAAAGAGCTGCATGCCTCCCTTTCTGCAAGGCGACTCAGGGCCTTACCTGAGGCAAGGACTCACGTTGAGATTCCCTTTAGCTCTAGAGCATGGCAAGGAGAGCCGCACCCCGCCAATGAAGCTCCGTGTGTACCGAGAGAAAAGTCATTTTCTTCCCAGACACATGCCTACAGTGGCCAGAGGACTGTCAACAGCAGAGAATTTCAGGGAGCTTCACGGAAGCAAGAATGGAGGTTTTCAAACGGAAAGCAAGGCTAGTCCCATCAAGCCCCCATTTCCATGGGCACAGGCAGCATACATCTCTGTGGTTTTTAACCAGTCAAATGAGACACAGAGTACACAGTGGTTGCTTCCCTGAATCAACTTCTCGAGGCAGGGTGTTCTGCATCTAGTGAACGGCCTCACCAAGGAAATCCCTGATTAGGACTCTGGGCCCGTGCCTCTTCAAAAGCCTGCCGTGCTACAGGAAAAACTGTGCTTTAGTTGCAATAGAAAGAAGGTCGTCTTTCTTCAAGAGGCAGGGTGACTTCAGGTAGGAGGTCCTGAATGGAAGGAGAAGCTTACTGTTTCTGTCTGTACAGCTCAAACTAGGGAATGAGAACGACTTCCACGACATGTTGGAACTTGTTGAACGTTGCTCTTGAACCTGTGCGAGTGCTGTGAATCAAGGTATCACAAGAAAGAGTGCAGTGTGTTGCCCATGACTCAGCAGACACAGAGGACCTCCGAGGACCAATGTGCCTCGTTGTTGCTCAGCAGGCCTACAGGGGTGTGGAGATACTCAGAGACCTTGGAACAAAAATGATGCTCAACCGAGGGGCCTAGGAGTCCTGAAAAGGGTACTTCATTTAAAGTAAACCAGAAGAGTGACTAAGAGCTAATGGAAAGAGCTGCATGCCTCCCGTTCGGCAGGGCTACTCAGGGCCTTACCTCGAGCCAAGGGCTCACGTTTAGATTCCCTTTAGCTCTAGAGCATGGCAAGGTGCGCCCCACCGCGGCCAATGAAGTTCCGTGTGTAGCCAGAGAAAACTCATTTACTTCCCAGACACATGCCTACAGTGGCCAGAGGCCTGTCAACAGCAGAGAATTTCAGGGAGCTTCACGAAAGCAAGAGGGGAGCTTTCCAAACGGAAAGCAAGGTTAGTCCCATCATGCCCCCATTTCCATGGACACAGGCAGCATACATCTCTGTGGTTTTTAACCAGTCAAATGAGACACAGAGTACACAGTTGTTGCTTCCCTGAATCAACTTCTCGAGGCAGGGTGTTCTGCATCTAGTGAACGGCCTCACCAAGGAAAGCCCTAGCTAGGCCTCTGGGCCCGTGCCTTTTCAAAAGCCTGCCGTGCTACAGGAAAAACTGTGCTTTAGTTGCAATAGAAACGAGGTCGTCTTTCTTCAAGAGGCAGGGTGACTTCAGGTAGGAAGTCCTGAATGGAAGGAGAAGCTTACTGTTTCTCTCTGTACAGCTCAAACTAGGGAATGAGAGCGACTTCCACGGCCTGTTGGAACTGGCTTAACGGTGCTCGTGAACCTGTGCGATTGCTGGCTAAATCAAGATATTCCAATAAGAGTGCACTGTGTTGCCCTACACTCGGCATACACACTGTGAGTCGGAAAGCTCCTGGCCTGGATATTGCTTAGAAGGACAAGGGGAGCCTGAGGGTACTCAGTGTTCTTGCAGGCAACAGGGTTTCCAGGCGAGGCACCTAGGTGTCCTGAAAAGCGTACTGGCTTTAAAATGATGAAGATAAGCGACTACGGCCTCATGGAAACTGCTACACGCCTCTGCTTCTGCATAGTATTTCATGGCCTTACCTCGAGGCAAGTTCTCAGGTTTCTTGCCCTGTGAGCGACACAGCATGTTAAGATGCTGTATTTCTCCTTGAATAGAGTGACTTCTGGTACGAGGTCCTCGATAACTTCTAAGCAGAGTGTTTTCTCAGGGCTGCTCAGACGAGGGCAATGTCGAAGACTTCCAGGGCATGTTGGACTGCCTAGAAATGTGGTTCTGATGCTGTTCGAGTGCTCTGGAAATGTAGCTCTCCTGAAGTAACGTACAGTGTGTTGCCCGACACTCTGCAGACACAGAGAGCCTCCGTGGGACGTATGGGACGCAATGCTGCTCAGCAGGCCCACAGGGGTATAGAGGGAGTCAGGGATCTTGGAACCAAAATGATACTCACCCGAAGGGCGTAGGAGTTCTGAAAGGGGTAATTCTTTAAATAAAACAGACCTCCATTAAGAGCTCATGGAAAGAGCTGCATGCCTCCCTTTCTGCAGGGCTACTCAGGGCCTTACCTGAGGCAAGGACTCACGTTGAGATTCCCTTTAGCTCTAGAGCATGGCAAGGAGAGACGCACCCCGCCAATGAAGCTCCGTGTGTACCGAGAGAAAAGTCATTTTCTTCCCAGACACATGCCTACAGTGGCCAGAGGACAGTCAAAAGCAGATAATTTCAGGGAGCTTCACGGAAGCAAGAATGGAGGTTTTCAAACGGAAAGCAAGGCTAGTCCCATCATGCCCCCATTTCCATGGGCACAGGCAGCATACATCTCTGTGGTTTTTAACCAGTCAAATGAGACACAGAGTACACAGTGGTTGCTTCCCTGAATCAACTTCTCGAGGCAGGGTGTCCTGCATCTAGTGAACGGCCTCACCAAGGAAATCCCTGATTAGGACTCTGGGCCCGTGCCTCTTCAAAAGCCTGCCGTGCTACAGGAAAAACTGTGCTTTAGTTGCAATAGAAAGAAGGTCGTCTTTCTTCAAGAGGCAGGGTGACTTCAGGTAGTAGGTCCTGAATGGAAGGAGAAGCTTACTGTTTCTGTCTGTACAGCTCAAACTAGGGAATGAGAACGACTTCCACGACATGTTGGAACTTGTTGAACGTTGCTCTTGAACCTGTGCGAGTGCTGTGAATCAAGATATCACAAGAAAGAGTGCAGTGTGTTGCCCATGACTCAGCAGACACAGAGGACCTCCGAGGACCAATGTGCCTCGTTGTTGCTCAGCAGGCCTACAGGGGTGTGGAGATACTCAGAGACCTTGGAACAAAAATGATGCTCAACCGAGGGGCCTAGGAGTCCTGAAAAGGGTACTTCATTTAAAGTAAACCAGAAGAGTGACTAAGAGCTAATGGAAAGAGCTGCATGCCTCCCGTTCTGCAGGGCTACTCAGGGCCTTACCTCGAGCCAAGGGCTCACGTTTAGATTCCCTTTAGCTCTAGATCATGGCAAGGTGCGCCCCACCGCGGCCAATGAAGTTCCGTGTGTAGCCAGAGAAAACTCATTTACTTCCCAGACACATGCCTACAGTGGCCAGAGGCCTGTCAACAGCAGAGAATTTCAGGGAGCTTCACGAAAGCAAGAGGGGAGCTTTCCAAACGGAAAGCAAGGTTAGTCCCATCATGCCCCCATTTCCATGGGCACAGGCAGCATACATCTCTGTGGTTTTTAACCAGTCAAATGAGACACAGAGTACACAGTTGTTGCTTCCCTGAATCAACTTCTCGAGGCAGGGTGTTCTGCATCTAGTGAACGGCCTCACCAAGGAAAGCCCTAGCTAGGCCTCTGGGCCCGTGCCTTTTCAAAAGCCTGCCGTGCTACAGGAAAAACTGTGCTTTAGTTGCAATAGAAACGAGGTCGTCTTTCTTCAAGAGGCAGGGTGACTTCAGGTAGGAAGTCCTGAATGGAAGGAGAAGCTTACTGTTTCTCTCTGTACAGCTCAAACTAGGGAATGAGAGCGACTTCCACGGCCTGTTGGAACTGGCTTAACGGTGCTCGTGAACCTGTGCGATTGCTGGCTAAATCAAGATATTCCAATAAGAGTGCACTGTGTTGCCCTACACTCGGCATACACACTGTGAGTCGGAAAGCTCCTGGCCTGGGTATTGCTTAGAAGGACAAGGGGAGCCTGAGGGTACTCAGTGTTCTTGCAGGCAACAGGGTTTCCAGGCGAGGCACCTAGGTGTCCTGAAAAGCGTACTGGCTTTAAAATGATGAAGATAAGCGACTACGGCCTCATGGAAACTGCTACACGCCTCTGCTTCTGCATAGTATTTCATGGCCTTACCTCGAGGCAAGTTCTCAGGTTTCTTGCCCTGTGAGCGACACAGCATGTTAAGATGCTGTATTTCTCCTTGAATAGAGTGACTTCTGGTACGAGGTCCTCGATAACTTCTAAGCAGAGTGTTTTCTCAGGGCTGCTCAGACGAGGGCAATGTCGAAGACTTCCAGGGCATGTTGGACTGCCTAGAAATGTGGTTCTGATGCTGTTCGAGTGCTCTGGAAATGTAGCTCTCCTGAAGTAACGTACAGTGTGTTGCCCGACACTCTGCAGACACAGAGAGCCTCCGTGGGACGTATGGGATGCAATGCTGCTCAGCAGGCCCACAGGGGTATAGAGGGAGTCAGGGATCTTGGAACCAAAATGATGCTCACCCGAAGGGCGTAGGAGTTCTGAAAGGGGTAATTCTTTAAATAAAACAGACCTCCATTAAGAGCTCATGGAAAGAGCTGCATGCCTCCCTTTCTGCAAGGCGACTCAGGGCCTTACCTGAGGCAAGGACTCACGTTGAGATTCCCTTTAGCTCTAGAGCATGGCAAGGAGAGCCGCACCCCGCCAATGAAGCTCCGTGTGTACCGAGAGAAAAGTCATTTTCTTCCCAGACACATGCCTACAGTGGCCAGAGGACTGTCAACAGCAGAGAATTTCAGGGAGCTTCACGGAAGCAAGAATGGAGGTTTTCAAACGGAAAGCAAGGCTAGTCCCATCAAGCCCCCATTTCCATGGGCACAGGCAGCATACATCTCTGTGGTTTTTAACCAGTCAAATGAGACACAGAGTACACAGTGGTTGCTTCCCTGAATCAACTTCTCGAGGCAGGGTGTTCTGCATCTAGTGAACGGCCTCACCAAGGAAATCCCTGATTAGGACTCTGGGCCCGTGCCTCTTCAAAAGCCTGCCGTGCTACAGGAAAAACTGTGCTTTAGTTGCAATAGAAAGAATGTCGTCTTTCTTCAAGAGGCAGGGTGACTTCAGGTAGGAGGTCCTGAATGGAAGGAGAAGCTTACTGTTTCTGTCTGTACAGCTCAAACTAGGGAATGAGAACGACTTCCACGACATGTTGGAACTTGTTGAACGTTGCTCTTGAACCTGTGCGAGTGCTGTGAATCAAGGTATCACAAGAAAGAGTGCAGTGTGTTGCCCATGACTCAGCAGACACAGAGGACCTCCGAGGACCAATGTGCCTCGTTGTTGCTCAGCAGGCCTACAGGGGTGTGGAGATACTCAGAGACCTTGGAACAAAAATGATGCTCAACCGAGGGGCCTAGGAGTCCTGAAAAGGGTACTTCATTTAAAGTAAACCAGAAGAGTGACTAAGAGCTAATGGAAAGAGCTGCATGCCTCCCGTTCGGCAGGGCTACTCAGGGCCTTACCTCGAGCCAAGGGCTCACGTTTAGATTCCCTTTAGCTCTAGAGCATGGCAAGGTGCGCCCCACCGCGGCCAATGAAGTTCCGTGTGTAGCCAGAGAAAACTCATTTACTTCCCAGACACATGCCTACAGTGGCCAGAGGCCTGTCAACAGCAGAGAATTTCAGGGAGCTTCACGAAAGCAAGAGGGGAGCTTTCCAAACGGAAAGCAAGGTTAGTCCCATCATGCCCCCATTTCCATGGACACAGGCAGCATACATCTCTGTGGTTTTTAACCAGTCAAATGAGACACAGAGTACACAGTTGTTGCTTCCCTGAATCAACTTCTCGAGGCAGGGTGTTCTGCATCTAGTGAACGGCCTCACCAAGGAAAGCCCTAGCTAGGCCTCTGGGCCCGTGCCTTTTCAAAAGCCTGCCGTGCTACAGGAAAAACTGTGCTTTAGTTGCAATAGAAACGAGGTCGTCTTTCTTCAAGAGGCAGGGTGACTTCAGGTAGGAAGTCCTGAATGGAAGGAGAAGCTTACTGTTTCTCTCTGTACAGCTCAAACTAGGGAATGAGAGCGACTTCCACGGCCTGTTGGAACTGGCTTAACGGTGCTCGTGAACCTGTGCGATTGCTGGCTAAATCAAGATATTCCAATAAGAGTGCACTGTGTTGCCCTACACTCGGCATACACACTGTGAGTCGGAAAGCTCCTGGCCTGGATATTGCTTAGAAGGACAAGGGGAGCCTGAGGGTACTCAGTGTTCTTGCAGGCAACAGGGTTTCCAGGCGAGGCACCTAGGTGTCCTGAAAAGCGTACTGGCTTTAAAATGATGAAGATAAGCGACTACGGCCTCATGGAAACTGCTACACGCCTCTGCTTCTGCATAGTATTTCATGGCCTTACCTCGAGGCAAGTTCTCAGGTTTCTTGCCCTGTGAGCGACACAGCATGTTAAGATGCTGTATTTCTCCTTGAATAGAGTGACTTCTGGTACGAGGTCCTCGATAACTTCTAAGCAGAGTGTTTTCTCAGGGCTGCTCAGACGAGGGCAATGTCGAAGACTTCCAGGGCATGTTGGACTGCCTAGAAATGTGGTTCTGATGCTGTTCGAGTGCTCTGGAAATGTAGCTCTCCTGAAGTAACGTACAGTGTGTTGCCCGACACTCTGCAGACACAGAGAGCCTCCGTGGGACGTATGGGACGCAATGCTGCTCAGCAGGCCCACAGGGGTATAGAGGGAGTCAGGGATCTTGGAACCAAAATGATGCTCACCCGAAGGGCGTAGGAGTTCTGAAAGGGGTAATTCTTTAAATAAAACAGACCTCCATTAAGAGCTCATGGAAAGAGCTGCATGCCTCCCTTTCTGCAGGGCTACTCAGGGCCTTACCTGAGGCAAGGACTCACGTTGAGATTCCCTTTAGCTCTAGAGCATGGCAAGGAGAGCCGCACCCCGCCAATGAAGCTCCGTGTGTACCGAGAGAAAAGTCATTTTCTTCCCAGACACATGCCTACAGTGTCCAGAGGACAGTCAAAAGCAGATAATTTCAGGGAGCTTCACGGAAGCAAGAATGGAGGTTTTCAAACGGAAAGCAAGGCTAGTCCCATCATGCCCCCATTTCCATGGGCACAGGCAGCATACATCTCTGTGGTTTTTAACCAGTCAAATGAGACACAGAGTACACAGTGGTTGCTTCCCTGAATCAACTTCTCGAGGCAGGGTGTTCTGCATCTAGTGAACGGCCTCACCAAGGAAATCCCTGATTAGGACTCTGGGCCCGTGCCTCTTCAAAAGCCTGCCGTGCTACAGGAAAAACTGTGCTTTAGTTGCAATAGAAAGAAGGTCGTCTTTCTTCAAGAGGCAGGGTGACTTCAGGTAGTAGGTCCTGAATGGAAGGAGAAGCTTACTGTTTCTGTCTGTACAGCTCAAACTAGGGAATGAGAACGACTTCCACGACATGTTGGAACTTGTTGAACGTTGCTCTTGAACCTGTGCGAGTGCTGTGAATCAAGATATCACAAGAAAGAGTGCAGTGTGTTGCCCATGACTCAGCAGACACAGAGGACCTCCGAGGACCAATGTGCCTCGTTGTTGCTCAGCAGGCCTACAGGGGTGTGGAGATACTCAGAGACCTTGGAACAAAAATGATGCTCAACCGAGGGGCCTAGGAGTCCTGAAAAGGGTACTTCATTTAAAGTAAACCAGAAGAGTGACTAAGAGCTAATGGAAAGAGCTGCATGCCTCCCGTTCGGCAGGGCTACTCAGGGCCTTACCTCGAGCCAAGGGCTCACGTTTAGATTCCCTTTAGCTCTAGAGCATGGCAAGGTGCGCCCCACCGCGGCCAATGAAGTTCCGTGTGTAGCCAGAGAAAACTCATTTACTTCCCAGACACATGCCTACAGTGGCCAGAGGCCTGTCAACAGCAGAGAATTTCAGGGAGCTTCACGAAAGCAAGAGGGGAGCTTTCCAAACGGAAAGCAAGGTTAGTCCCATCATGCCCCCATTTCCATGGGCACAGGCAGCATACATCTCTGTGGTTTTTAACCAGTCAAATGAGACACAGAGTACACAGTTGTTGCTTCCCTGAATCAACTTCTCGAGGCAGGGTGTTCTGCATCTAGTGAACGGCCTCACCAAGGAAAGCCCTAGCTAGGCCTCTGGGCCCGTGCCTTTTCAAAAGCCTGCCGTGCTACAGGAAAAACTGTGCTTTAGTTGCAATAGAAACGAGGTCGTCTTTCTTCAAGAGGCAGGGTGACTTCAGGTAGGAAGTCCTGAATGGAAGGAGAAGCTTACTGTTTCTCTCTGTACAGCTCAAACTAGGGAATGAGAGCGACTTCCACGGCCTGTTGGAACTGGCTTAACGGTGCTCGTGAACCTGTGCGATTGCTGGCTAAATCAAGATATTCCAATAAGAGTGCACTGTGTTGCCCTACACTCGGCATACACACTGTGAGTCGGAAAGCTCCTGGCCTGGATATTGCTTAGAAGGACAAGGGGAGCCTGAGGGTACTCAGTGTTCTTGCAGGCAACAGGGTTTCCAGGCGAGGCACCTAGGTGTCCTGAAAAGCGTACTGGCTTTAAAATGATGAAGATAAGCGACTACGGCCTCATGGAAACTGCTACACGCCTCTGCTTCTGCATAGTATTTCATGGCCTTACCTCGAGGCAAGTTCTCAGGTTTCTTGCCCTGTGAGCGACACAGCATGTTAAGATGCTGTATTTCTCCTTGAATAGAGTGACTTCTGGTACGAGGTCCTCGATAACTTCTAAGCAGAGTGTTTTCTCAGGGCTGCTCAGACGAGGGCAATGTCGAAGACTTCCAGGGCATGTTGGACTGCCTAGAAATGTGGTTCTGATGCTGTTCGAGTGCTCTGGAAATGTAGCTCTCCTGAAGTAACGTACAGTGTGTTGCCCGACACTCTGCAGACACAGAGAGCCTCCGTGGGACGTATGGGACGCAATGCTGCTCAGCAGGCCCACAGGGGTATAGAGGGAGTCAGGGATCTTGGAACCAAAATGATGCTCACCCGAAGGGCGTAGGAGTTCTGAAAGGGGTAATTCTTTAAATAAAACAGACCTCCATTAAGAGCTCATGGAAAGAGCTGCATGCCTCCCTTTCTGCAGGGCTACTCAGAGCCTTACCTGAGGCAAGGACTCACGTTGAGATTCCCTTTAGCTCTAGAGCATGGCAAGGAGAGCCGCACCCCGCCAATGAAGCTCCGTGTGTAACGAGAGAAAAGTCATTTTCTTCCCAGACACATGCCTACAGTGGCCAGAGGACTGTCAACAGCAGAGAATTTCAGGGAGCTTCACGGAAGCAAGAATGGAGGTTTTCAAACGGAAAGCAAGGCTAGTCCCATCATGCCCCCATTTCCATGGGCACAGGCAGCATACATCTCTGTGGTTTTTAACCAGTCAAATGAGACACAGAGTACACAGTTGTTGCTTCCCGGAATCAACTTCTCGAGGCAGGGTGTTCTGCATCTAGTGAACGGCCTCACCAAGGAAATCCCTGATTAGGACTCTGGGCCCGTGCCTCTTCAAAAGCCTGCCGTGCTACAGGAAAAACTGTGCTTTAGTTGCAATAGAAAGAAGGTCGTCTTTCTTCAAGAGGCAGGGTGACTTCAGGTAGGAGGTCCTGAATGGAAGGAGAAGCTTACTGTTTCTGTCTGTACAGCTCAAACTCGGGAATGAGAACGACTTCCACGACATGTTGGAACTTGTTGAACGTTGCTCTTGAACCTGTGCGAGTGCTGTGAATCAGGATATCACAAGAAAGAGTGCAGTGTGTTGCCCATGACTCAGCAGACACAGAGGACCTCCGAGGACCAATGTGCCTCGTTGTTGCTCAGCAGGCCTACAGGGGTGTGGAGATACTCAGAGACCTTGGAACAAAAATGATGCTCAACCGAGGGGCCTAGGAGTCCTGAAAAGGGTACTTCATTTAAAGTAAACCAGAAGAGTGACTAAGAGCTAATGGAAAGAGCTGCATGCCTCCCGTTCTGCAGGGCTACTCAGGGCCTTACCTCGAGCCAAGGGCTCACGTTTAGATTCCCTTTAGCTCTAGATCATGGCAAGGTGCGCCCCACCGCGGCCAATGAAGTTCCGTGTGTAGCCAGAGAAAACTCATTTACTTCCCAGACACATGCCTACAGTGGCCAGAGGCCTGTCAACAGCAGAGAATTTCAGGGAGCTTCACGAAAGCAAGAGGGGAGCTTTCCAAACGGAAAGCAAGGTTAGTCCCATCATGCCCCCATTTCCATGGGCACAGGCAGCATACATCTCTGTGGTTTTTAACCAGTCAAATGAGACACAGAGTACACAGTTGTTGCTTCCCTGAATCAACTTCTCGAGGCAGGGTGTTCTGCATCTAGTGAACGGCCTCACCAAGGAAAGCCCTAGCTAGGCCTCTGGGCCCGTGCCTTTTCAAAAGCCTGCCGTGCTACAGGAAAAACTGTGCTTTAGTTGCAATAGAAACGAGGTCGTCTTTCTTCAAGAGGCAGGGTGACTTCAGGTAGGAAGTCCTGAATGGAAGGAGAAGCTTACTGTTTCTCTCTGTACAGCTCAAACTAGGGAATGAGAGCGACTTCCACGGCCTGTTGGAACTGGCTTAACGGTGCTCGTGAACCTGTGCGATTGCTGGCTAAATCAAGATATTCCAATAAGAGTGCACTGTGTTGCCCTACACTCGGCATACACACTGTGAGTCGGAAAGCTCCTGGCCTGGGTATTGCTTAGAAGGACAAGGGGAGCCTGAGGGTACTCAGTGTTCTTGCAGGCAACAGGGTTTCCAGGCGAGGCACCTAGGTGTCCTGAAAAGCGTACTGGCTTTAAAATGATGAAGATAAGCGACTACGGCCTCATGGAAACTGCTACACGCCTCTGCTTCTGCATAGTATTTCATGGCCTTACCTCGAGGCAAGTTCTCAGGTTTCTTGCCCTGTGAGCGACACAGCATGTTAAGATGCTGTATTTCTCCTTGAATAGAGTGACTTCTGGTACGAGGTCCTCGATAACTTCTAAGCAGAGTGTTTTCTCAGGGCTGCTCAGACGAGGGCAATGTCGAAGACTTCCAGGGCATGTTGGACTGCCTAGAAATGTGGTTCTGATGCTGTTCGAGTGCTCTGGAAATGTAGCTCTCCTGAAGTAACGTACAGTGTGTTGCCCGACACTCTGCAGACACAGAGAGCCTCCGTGGGACGTATGGGATGCAATGCTGCTCAGCAGGCCCACAGGGGTATAGAGGGAGTCAGGGATCTTGGAACCAAAATGATGCTCACCCGAAGGGCGTAGGAGTTCTGAAAGGGGTAATTCTTTAAATAAAACAGACCTCCATTAAGAGCTCATGGAAAGAGCTGCATGCCTCCCTTTCTGCAAGGCGACTCAGGGCCTTACCTGAGGCAAGGACTCACGTTGAGATTCCCTTTAGCTCTAGAGCATGGCAAGGAGAGCCGCACCCCGCCAATGAAGCTCCGTGTGTACCGAGAGAAAAGTCATTTTCTTCCCAGACACATGCCTACAGTGGCCAGAGGACTGTCAACAGCAGAGAATTTCAGGGAGCTTCACGGAAGCAAGAATGGAGGTTTTCAAACGGAAAGCAAGGCTAGTCCCATCAAGCCCCCATTTCCATGGGCACAGGCAGCATACATCTCTGTGGTTTTTAACCAGTCAAATGAGACACAGAGTACACAGTGGTTGCTTCCCTGAATCAACTTCTCGAGGCAGGGTGTTCTGCATCTAGTGAACGGCCTCACCAAGGAAATCCCTGATTAGGACTCTGGGCCCGTGCCTCTTCAAAAGCCTGCCGTGCTACAGGAAAAACTGTGCTTTAGTTGCAATAGAAAGAAGGTCGTCTTTCTTCAAGAGGCAGGGTGACTTCAGGTAGGAGGTCCTGAATGGAAGGAGAAGCTTACTGTTTCTGTCTGTACAGCTCAAACTAGGGAATGAGAACGACTTCCACGACATGTTGGAACTTGTTGAACGTTGCTCTTGAACCTGTGCGAGTGCTGTGAATCAAGGTATCACAAGAAAGAGTGCAGTGTGTTGCCCATGACTCAGCAGACACAGAGGACCTCCGAGGACCAATGTGCCTCGTTGTTGCTCAGCAGGCCTACAGGGGTGTGGAGATACTCAGAGACCTTGGAACAAAAATGATGCTCAACCGAGGGGCCTAGGAGTCCTGAAAAGGGTACTTCATTTAAAGTAAACCAGAAGAGTGACTAAGAGCTAATGGAAAGAGCTGCATGCCTCCCGTTCGGCAGGGCTACTCAGGGCCTTACCTCGAGCCAAGGGCTCACGTTTAGATTCCCTTTAGCTCTAGAGCATGGCAAGGTGCGCCCCACCGCGGCCAATGAAGTTCCGTGTGTAGCCAGAGAAAACTCATTTACTTCCCAGACACATGCCTACAGTGGCCAGAGGCCTGTCAACAGCAGAGAATTTCAGGGAGCTTCACGAAAGCAAGAGGGGAGCTTTCCAAACGGAAAGCAAGGTTAGTCCCATCATGCCCCCATTTCCATGGACACAGGCAGCATACATCTCTGTGGTTTTTAACCAGTCAAATGAGACACAGAGTACACAGTTGTTGCTTCCCTGAATCAACTTCTCGAGGCAGGGTGTTCTGCATCTAGTGAACGGCCTCACCAAGGAAAGCCCTAGCTAGGCCTCTGGGCCCGTGCCTTTTCAAAAGCCTGCCGTGCTACAGGAAAAACTGTGCTTTAGTTGCAATAGAAACGAGGTCGTCTTTCTTCAAGAGGCAGGGTGACTTCAGGTAGGAAGTCCTGAATGGAAGGAGAAGCTTACTGTTTCTCTCTGTACAGCTCAAACTAGGGAATGAGAGCGACTTCCACGGCCTGTTGGAACTGGCTTAACGGTGCTCGTGAACCTGTGCGATTGCTGGCTAAATCAAGATATTCCAATAAGAGTGCACTGTGTTGCCCTACACTCGGCATACACACTGTGAGTCGGAAAGCTCCTGGCCTGGATATTGCTTAGAAGGACAAGGGGAGCCTGAGGGTACTCAGTGTTCTTGCAGGCAACAGGGTTTCCAGGCGAGGCACCTAGGTGTCCTGAAAAGCGTACTGGCTTTAAAATGATGAAGATAAGCGACTACGGCCTCATGGAAACTGCTACACGCCTCTGCTTCTGCATAGTATTTCATGGCCTTACCTCGAGGCAAGTTCTCAGGTTTCTTGCCCTGTGAGCGACACAGCATGTTAAGATGCTGTATTTCTCCTTGAATAGAGTGACTTCTGGTACGAGGTCCTCGATAACTTCTAAGCAGAGTGTTTTCTCAGGGCTGCTCAGACGAGGGCAATGTCGAAGACTTCCAGGGCATGTTGGACTGCCTAGAAATGTGGTTCTGATGCTGTTCGAGTGCTCTGGAAATGTAGCTCTCCTGAAGTAACGTACAGTGTGTTGCCCGACACTCTGCAGACACAGAGAGCCTCCGTGGGACGTATGGGACGCAATGCTGCTCAGCAGGCCCACAGGGGTATAGAGGGAGTCAGGGATCTTGGAACCAAAATGATGCTCACCCGAAGGGCGTAGGAGTTCTGAAAGGGGTAATTCTTTAAATAAAACAGACCTCCATTAAGAGCTCATGGAAAGAGCTGCATGCCTCCCTTTCTGCAGGGCTACTCAGGGCCTTACCTGAGGCAAGGACTCACGTTGAGATTCCCTTTAGCTCTAGAGCATGGCAAGGAGAGCCGCACCCCGCCAATGAAGCTCCGTGTGTACCGAGAGAAAAGTCATTTTCTTCCCAGACACATGCCTACAGTGGCCAGAGGACAGTCAAAAGCAGATAATTTCAGGGAGCTTCACGGAAGCAAGAATGGAGGTTTTCAAACGGAAAGCAAGGCTAGTCCCATCATGCCCCCATTTCCATGGGCACAGGCAGCATACATCTCTGTGGTTTTTAACCAGTCAAATGAGACACAGAGTACACAGTGGTTGCTTCCCTGAATCAACTTCTCGAGGCAGGGTGTTCTGCATCTAGTGAACGGCCTCACCAAGGAAATCCCTGATTAGGACTCTGGGCCCGTGCCTCTTCAAAAGCCTGCCGTGCTACAGGAAAAACTGTGCTTTAGTTGCAATAGAAAGAAGGTCGTCTTTCTTCAAGAGGCAGGGTGACTTCAGGTAGTAGGTCCTGAATGGAAGGAGAAGCTTACTGTTTCTGTCTGTACAGCTCAAACTAGGGAATGAGAACGACTTCCACGACATGTTGGAACTTGTTGAACGTTGCTCTTGAACCTGTGCGAGTGCTGTGAATCAAGATATCACAAGAAAGAGTGCAGTGTGTTGCCCATGACTCAGCAGACACAGAGGACCTCCGAGGACCAATGTGCCTCGTTGTTGCTCAGCAGGCCTACAGGGGTGTGGAGATACTCAGAGACCTTGGAACAAAAATGATGCTCAACCGAGGGGCCTAGGAGTCCTGAAAAGGGTACTTCATTTAAAGTAAACCAGAAGAGTGACTAAGAGCTAATGGAAAGAGCTGCATGCCTCCCGTTCGGCAGGGCTACTCAGGGCCTTACCTCGAGCCAAGGGCTCACGTTTAGATTCCCTTTAGCTCTAGAGCATGGCAAGGTGCGCCCCACCGCGGCCAATGAAGTTCCGTGTGTAGCCAGAGAAAACTCATTTACTTCCCAGACACATGCCTACAGTGGCCAGAGGCCTGTCAACAGCAGAGAATTTCAGGGAGCTTCACGAAAGCAAGAGGGGAGCTTTCCAAACGGAAAGCAAGGTTAGTCCCATCATGCCCCCATTTCCATGGGCACAGGCAGCATACATCTCTGTGGTTTTTAACCAGTCAAATGAGACACAGAGTACACAGTTGTTGCTTCCCTGAATCAACTTCTCGAGGCAGGGTGTTCTGCATCTAGTGAACGGCCTCACCAAGGAAAGCCCTAGCTAGGCCTCTGGGCCCGTGCCTTTTCAAAAGCCTGCCGTGCTACAGGAAAAACTGTGCTTTAGTTGCAATAGAAACGAGGTCGTCTTTCTTCAAGAGGCAGGGTGACTTCAGGTAGGAAGTCCTGAATGGAAGGAGAAGCTTACTGTTTCTCTCTGTACAGCTCAAACTAGGGAATGAGAGCGACTTCCACGGCCTGTTGGAACTGGCTTAACGGTGCTCGTGAACCTGTGCGATTGCTGGCTAAATCAAGATATTCCAATAAGAGTGCACTGTGTTGCCCTACACTCGGCATACACACTGTGAGTCGGAAAGCTCCTGGCCTGGGTATTGCTTAGAAGGACAAGGGGAGCCTGAGGGTACTCAGTGTTCTTGCAGGCAACAGGGTTTCCAGGCGAGGCACCTAGGTGTCCTGAAAAGCGTACTGGCTTTAAAATGATGAAGATAAGCGACTACGGCCTCATGGAAACTGCTACACGCCTCTGCTTCTGCATAGTATTTCATGGCCTTACCTCGAGGCAAGTTCTCAGGTTTCTTGCCCTGTGAGCGACACAGCATGTTAAGATGCTGTATTTCTCCTTGAATAGAGTGACTTCTGGTACGAGGTGCTCGATAACTTCTAAGCAGAGTGTTTTCTCAGGGCTGCTCAGACGAGGGCAATGTCGAAGACTTCCAGGGCATGTTGGACTGCCTAGAAATGTGGTTCTGATGCTGTTCGAGTGCTCTGGAAATGTAGCTCTCCTGAAGTAACGTACAGTGTGTTGCCCGACACTCTGCAGACACAGAGAGCCTCCGTGGGACGTATGGGACGCAATGCTGCTCAGCAGGCCCACAGGGGTATAGAGGGAGTCAGGGATCTTGGAACCAAAATGATGCTCACCCGAAGGGCGTAGGAGTTCTGAAAGGGGTAATTCTTTAAATAAAACAGACCTCCATTAAGAGCTCATGGAAAGAGCTGCATGCCTCCCTTTCTGCAAGGCGACTCAGGGCCTTACCTGAGGCAAGGACTCACGTTGAGATTCCCTTTAGCTCTAGAGCATGGCAAGGAGAGCCGCACCCCGCCAATGAAGCTCCGTGTGTACCGAGAGAAAAGTCATTTTCTTCCCAGACACATGCCTACAGTGGCCAGAGGACTGTCAACAGCAGAGAATTTCAGGGAGCTTCACGGAAGCAAGAATGGAGGTTTTCAAACGGAAAGCAAGGCTAGTCCCATCAAGCCCCCATTTCCATGGGCACAGGCAGCATACATCTCTGTGGTTTTTAACCAGTCAAATGAGACACAGAGTACACAGTGGTTGCTTCCCTGAATCAACTTCTCGAGGCAGGGTGTTCTGCATCTAGTGAACGGCCTCACCAAGGAAATCCCTGATTAGGACTCTGGGCCCGTGCCTCTTCAAAAGCCTGCCGTGCTACAGGAAAAACTGTGCTTTAGTTGCAATAGAAAGAAGGTCGTCTTTCTTCAAGAGGCAGGGTGACTTCAGGTAGGAGGTCCTGAATGGAAGGAGAAGCTTACTGTTTCTGTCTGTACAGCTCAAACTAGGGAATGAGAACGACTTCCACGACATGTTGGAACTTGTTGAACGTTGCTCTTGAACCTGTGCGAGTGCTGTGAATCAAGGTATCACAAGAAAGAGTGCAGTGTGTTGCCCATGACTCAGCAGACACAGAGGACCTCCGAGGACCAATGTGCCTCGTTGTTGCTCAGCAGGCCTACAGGGGTGTGGAGATACTCAGAGACCTTGGAACAAAAATGATGCTCAACCGAGGGGCCTAGGAGTCCTGAAAAGGGTACTTCATTTAAAGTAAACCAGAAGAGTGACTAAGAGCTAATGGAAAGAGCTGCATGCCTCCCGTTCGGCAGGGCTACTCAGGGCCTTACCTCGAGCCAAGGGCTCACGTTTAGATTCCCTTTAGCTCTAGAGCATGGCAAGGTGCGCCCCACCGCGGCCAATGAAGTTCCGTGTGTAGCCAGAGAAAACTCATTTACTTCCCAGACACATGCCTACAGTGGCCAGAGGCCTGTCAACAGCAGAGAATTTCAGGGAGCTTCACGAAAGCAAGAGGGGAGCTTTCCAAACGGAAAGCAAGGTTAGTCCCATCATGCCCCCATTTCCATGGACACAGGCAGCATACATCTCTGTGGTTTTTAACCAGTCAAATGAGACACAGAGTACACAGTTGTTGCTTCCCTGAATCAACTTCTCGAGGCAGGGTGTTCTGCATCTAGTGAACGGCCTCACCAAGGAAAGCCCTAGCTAGGCCTCTGGGCCCGTGCCTTTTCAAAAGCCTGCCGTGCTACAGGAAAAACTGTGCTTTAGTTGCAATAGAAACGAGGTCGTCTTTCTTCAAGAGGCAGGGTGACTTCAGGTAGGAAGTCCTGAATGGAAGGAGAAGCTTACTGTTTCTCTCTGTACAGCTCAAACTAGGGAATGAGAGCGACTTCCACGGCCTGTTGGAACTGGCTTAACGGTGCTCGTGAACCTGTGCGATTGCTGGCTAAATCAAGATATTCCAATAAGAGTGCACTGTGTTGCCCTACACTCGGCATACACACTGTGAGTCGGAAAGCTCCTGGCCTGGATATTGCTTAGAAGGACAAGGGGAGCCTGAGGGTACTCAGTGTTCTTGCAGGCAACAGGGTTTCCAGGCGAGGCACCTAGGTGTCCTGAAAAGCGTACTGGCTTTAAAATGATGAAGATAAGCGACTACGGCCTCATGGAAACTGCTACACGCCTCTGCTTCTGCATAGTATTTCATGGCCTTACCTCGAGGCAAGTTCTCAGGTTTCTTGCCCTGTGAGCGACACAGCATGTTAAGATGCTGTATTTCTCCTTGAATAGAGTGACTTCTGGTACGAGGTCCTCGATAACTTCTAAGCAGAGTGTTTTCTCAGGGCTGCTCAGACGAGGGCAATGTCGAAGACTTCCAGGGCATGTTGGACTGCCTAGAAATGTGGTTCTGATGCTGTTCGAGTGCTCTGGAAATGTAGCTCTCCTGAAGTAACGTACAGTGTGTTGCCCGACACTCTGCAGACACAGAGAGCCTCCGTGGGACGTATGGGACGCAATGCTGCTCAGCAGGCCCACAGGGGTATAGAGGGAGTCAGGGATCTTGGAACCAAAATGATGCTCACCCGAAGGGCGTAGGAGTTCTGAAAGGGGTAATTCTTTAAATAAAACAGACCTCCATTAAGAGCTCATGGAAAGAGCTGCATGCCTCCCTTTCTGCAGGGCTACTCAGGGCCTTACCTGAGGCAAGGACTCACGTTGAGATTCCCTTTAGCTCTAGAGCATGGCAAGGAGAGCCGCACCCCGCCAATGAAGCTCCGTGTGTACCGAGAGAAAAGTCATTTTCTTCCCAGACACATGCCTACAGTGGCCAGAGGACAGTCAAAAGCAGATAATTTCAGGGAGCTTCACGGAAGCAAGAATGGAGGTTTTCAAACGGAAAGCAAGGCTAGTCCCATCATGCCCCCATTTCCATGGGCACAGGCAGCATACATCTCTGTGGTTTTTAACCAGTCAAATGAGACACAGAGTACACAGTGGTTGCTTCCCTGAATCAACTTCTCGAGGCAGGGTGTTCTGCATCTAGTGAACGGCCTCACCAAGGAAATCCCTGATTAGGACTCTGGGCCCGTGCCTCTTCAAAAGCCTGCCGTGCTACAGGAAAAACTGTGCTTTAGTTGCAATAGAAAGAAGGTCGTCTTTCTTCAAGAGGCAGGGTGACTTCAGGTAGTAGGTCCTGAATGGAAGGAGAAGCTTACTGTTTCTGTCTGTACAGCTCAAACTAGGGAATGAGAACGACTTCCACGACATGTTGGAACTTGTTGAACGTTGCTCTTGAACCTGTGCGAGTGCTGTGAATCAAGATATCACAAGAAAGAGTGCAGTGTGTTGCCCATGACTCAGCAGACACAGAGGACCTCCGAGGACCAATGTGCCTCGTTGTTGCTCAGCAGGCCTACAGGGGTGTGGAGATACTCAGAGACCTTGGAACAAAAATGATGCTCAACCGAGGGGCCTAGGAGTCCTGAAAAGGGTACTTCATTTAAAGTAAACCAGAAGAGTGACTAAGAGCTAATGGAAAGAGCTGCATGCCTCCCGTTCTGCAGGGCTACTCAGGGCCTTACCTCGAGCCAAGGGCTCACGTTTAGATTCCCTTTAGCTCTAGATCATGGCAAGGTGCGCCCCACCGCGGCCAATGAAGTTCCGTGTGTAGCCAGAGAAAACTCATTTACTTCCCAGACACATGCCTACAGTGGCCAGAGGCCTGTCAACAGCAGAGAATTTCAGGGAGCTTCACGAAAGCAAGAGGGGAGCTTTCCAAACGGAAAGCAAGGTTAGTCCCATCATGCCCCCATTTCCATGGGCACAGGCAGCATACATCTCTGTGGTTTTTAACCAGTCAAATGAGACACAGAGTACACAGTTGTTGCTTCCCTGAATCAACTTCTCGAGGCAGGGTGTTCTGCATCTAGTGAACGGCCTCACCAAGGAAAGCCCTAGCTAGGCCTCTGGGCCCGTGCCTTTTCAAAAGCCTGCCGTGCTACAGGAAAAACTGTGCTTTAGTTGCAATAGAAACGAGGTCGTCTTTCTTCAAGAGGCAGGGTGACTTCAGGTAGGAAGTCCTGAATGGAAGGAGAAGCTTACTGTTTCTCTCTGTACAGCTCAAACTAGGGAATGAGAGCGACTTCCACGGCCTGTTGGAACTGGCTTAACGGTGCTCGTGAACCTGTGCGATTGCTGGCTAAATCAAGATATTCCAATAAGAGTGCACTGTGTTGCCCTACACTCGGCATACACACTGTGAGTCGGAAAGCTCCTGGCCTGGGTATTGCTTAGAAGGACAAGGGGAGCCTGAGGGTACTCAGTGTTCTTGCAGGCAACAGGGTTTCCAGGCGAGGCACCTAGGTGTCCTGAAAAGCGTACTGGCTTTAAAATGATGAAGATAAGCGACTACGGCCTCATGGAAACTGCTACACGCCTCTGCTTCTGCATAGTATTTCATGGCCTTACCTCGAGGCAAGTTCTCAGGTTTCTTGCCCTGTGAGCGACACAGCATGTTAAGATGCTGTATTTCTCCTTGAATAGAGTGACTTCTGGTACGAGGTCCTCGATAACTTCTAAGCAGAGTGTTTTCTCAGGGCTGCTCAGACGAGGGCAATGTCGAAGACTTCCAGGGCATGTTGGACTGCCTAGAAATGTGGTTCTGATGCTGTTCGAGTGCTCTGGAAATGTAGCTCTCCTGAAGTAACGTACAGTGTGTTGCCCGACACTCTGCAGACACAGAGAGCCTCCGTGGGACGTATGGGATGCAATGCTGCTCAGCAGGCCCACAGGGGTATAGAGGGAGTCAGGGATCTTGGAACCAAAATGATGCTCACCCGAAGGGCGTAGGAGTTCTGAAAGGGGTAATTCTTTAAATAAAACAGACCTCCATTAAGAGCTCATGGAAAGAGCTGCATGCCTCCCTTTCTGCAAGGCGACTCAGGGCCTTACCTGAGGCAAGGACTCACGTTGAGATTCCCTTTAGCTCTAGAGCATGGCAAGGAGAGCCGCACCCCGCCAATGAAGCTCCGTGTGTACCGAGAGAAAAGTCATTTTCTTCCCAGACACATGCCTACAGTGGCCAGAGGACTGTCAACAGCAGAGAATTTCAGGGAGCTTCACGGAAGCAAGAATGGAGGTTTTCAAACGGAAAGCAAGGCTAGTCCCATCAAGCCCCCATTTCCATGGGCACAGGCAGCATACATCTCTGTGGTTTTTAACCAGTCAAATGAGACACAGAGTACACAGTGGTTGCTTCCCTGAATCAACTTCTCGAGGCAGGGTGTTCTGCATCTAGTGAACGGCCTCACCAAGGAAATCCCTGATTAGGACTCTGGGCCCGTGCCTCTTCAAAAGCCTGCCGTGCTACAGGAAAAACTGTGCTTTAGTTGCAATAGAAAGAAGGTCGTCTTTCTTCAAGAGGCAGGGTGACTTCAGGTAGGAGGTCCTGAATGGAAGGAGAAGCTTACTGTTTCTGTCTGTACAGCTCAAACTAGGGAATGAGAACGACTTCCACGACATGTTGGAACTTGTTGAACGTTGCTCCTGAACCTGTGCGAGTGCTGTGAATCAAGATATCACAAGAAAGAGTGCAGTGTGTTGCCCATGACTCAGCAGACACAGAGGACCTCCGAGGACCAATGTGCCTCGTTGTTGCTCAGCAGGCCTACAGGGGTGTGGAGATACTCAGAGACCTTGGAACAAAAATGATGCTCAACCGAGGGGCCTAGGAGTCCTGAAAAGGGTACTTCATTTAAAGTAAACCAGAAGAGTGACTAAGAGCTAATGGAAAGAGCTGCATGCCTCCCGTTCTGCAGGGCTACTCAGGGCCTTACCTCGAGCCAAGGGCTCACGTTTAGATTCCCTTTAGCTCTAGAGCATGGCAAGGTGCGCCCCACCGCGGCCAATGAAGTTCCGTGTGTAGCCAGAGAAAACTCATTTACTTCCCAGACACATGCCTACAGTGGCCAGAGGCCTGTCAACAGCAGAGAATTTCAGGGAGCTTCACGGAAGCAAGAGGGGAGCTTTCCAAATGGAAAGCAAGGTTAGTCCCATCATGCCCCCATTTCCATGGGCACAGGCAGCATACATCTCTGTGGTTTTTAACCAGTCAAATGAGACACAGAGTACACAGTTGTTGCTTCCCTGAATCAACTTCTCGAGGCAGGGTGTTCTGCATCTAGTGAACGGCCTCACCAAGGAAAGCCCTAGCTAGGCCTCTGGGCCCGTGCCTTTTCAAAAGCCTGCCGTGCTACAGGAAATACTGTGCTTTAGTTGCAATAGAAACGAGGTCGTCTTTCTTCAGGAGGCAGGGTGACTTCAGGTAGGAGGTCCTGAATGGAAGGAGAAGCTTACTGTTTCTCTCTGTACAGCTCAAACTAGGGAATGAGAGCGACTTCCACGGCCTGTTGGAACTGGCTTAACGGTGCTCGTGAACCTGTGCGATTGCTGGCTAAATCAAGATATTCCAATAAGAGTGCACTGTGTTGCCCTACACTCGGCATACACACTGTGAGTCGGAAAGCTCCTGGCCTGGATATTGCTTAGAAGGACAAGGGGAGCCTGAGGGTACTCAGTGTTCTTGCAGGCAACAGGGTTTCCAGGCGAGGCACCTCGGTGTCCTGAAAAGCGTACTGGCTTTAAAATGATGAAGATAAGCGACTACGGCCTCATGGAAACTGCTACACGCCTCTGCTTCTGCATAGTATTTCATGGCCTTACCTCGAGGCAAGTTCTCAGGTTTCCTGCCCTGTGAGCGACACAGCATGTTAAGATGCTGTATTTCTCCTTGAATAGAGTGACTTCTGGTACGAGGTCCTCGATAACTTCTAAGCAGAGTGTTTTCTCAGGGCTGCTCAGACGAGGGCAATGTCGAAGACTTCCAGGGCATGTTGGACTGCCTAGAAATGTGGTTCTGATGCTGTTCGAGTGCTCTGGAAATGTAGCTCTCCTGAAGTAACGTACAGTGTGTTGCCCGACACTCTGCAGACACAGAGAGCCTCCGTGGGACGTATGGGACGCAATGCTGCTCAGCAGGCCCACAGGGGTATAGAGGGAGTCAGGGATCTTGGAACCAAAATGATGCTCACCCGAAGGGCGTAGGAGTTCTGAAAGGGGTAATTCTTTAAATAAAACAGACCTCCATTAAGAGCTCATGGAAACAGCTGCATGCCTCCCTTTCTGCAGGGCTACTCAGGGCCTTACCTGAGGCAAGGACTCACGTTGAGATTCCCTTTAGCTCTAGAGCATGGCAAGGAGAGCCGCACCCCGCCAATGAAGCTCCGTGTGTACCGAGAGAAAAGTCATTTTCTTCCCAGACACATGCCTACAGTGGCCAGAGGACTGTCAACAGCAGAGAATTTCAGGGAGCTTCACGGAAGCAAGAATGGAAGTTTTCAAACGGAAAGCAAGGCTAGTCCCATCATGCCCCCATTTCCATGGGCACAGGCAGCATACATCTCTGTGGTTTTTAACCAGTCAAATGAGACACAGAGTACACAGTTGTTGCTTCCCTGAATCAACTTCTCGAGGCAGGGTGTTCTGCATCTAGTGAACGGCCTCACCAAGGAAATCCCTGATTAGGACTCTGGGCTCGTGCCTCTTCAAAAGCCTGCCGTGCTACAGGAAAAACTGTGCTTTAGTTGCAATAGAAAGAAGGTCGTCTTTCTTCAAGAGGCAGGGTGACTTCAGGTAGGAGGTCCTGAATGGAAGGAGAAGCTTACTGTTTCTGTCTGTACAGCTCAAACTAGGGAATGAGAACGACTTCCACGACATGTTGGAACTTGTTGAACGTTGCTCCTGAACCTGTGCGAGTGCTGTGAATCAAGATATCACAAGAAAGAGTGCAGTGTGTTGCCCATGACTCAGCAGACACAGAGGACCTCCGAGGACCAATGTGCCTCGTTGTTGCTCAGCAGGCCTACAGGGGTGTGGAGATACTCAGAGACCTTGGAACAAAAATGATGCTCAACCGAGGGGCCTAGGAGTCCTGAAAAGGGTACTTCATTTAAAGTAAACCAGAAGAGTGACTAAGAGCTAATGGAAAGAGCTGCATGCCTCCCGTTCTGCAGGGCTACTCAGGGCCTTACCTCGAGCCAAGGGCTCACGTTTAGATTCCCTTTAGCTCTAGAGCATGGCAAGGTGCGCCCCACCGCGGCCAATGAAGTTCCGTGTGTAGCCAGAGAAAACTCATTTACTTCCCAGACACATGCCTACAGTGGCCAGAGGCCTGTCAACAGCAGAGAATTTCAGGGAGCTTCACGGAAGCAAGAGGGGAGCTTTCCAAATGGAAAGCAAGGTTAGTCCCATCATGCCCCCATTTCCATGGGCACAGGCAGCATACATCTCTGTGGTTTTTAACCAGTCAAATGAGACACAGAGTACACAGTTGTTGCTTCCCTGAATCAACTTCTCGAGGCAGGGTGTTCTGCATCTAGTGAACGGCCTCACCAAGGAAAGCCCTAGCTAGGCCTCTGGGCCCGTGCCTTTTCAAAAGCCTGCCGTGCTACAGGAAATACTGTGCTTTAGTTGCAATAGAAACGAGGTCGTCTTTCTTCAAGAGGCAGGGTGACTTCAGGTAGGAAGTCCTGAATGGAAGGAGAAGCTTACTGTTTCTCTCTGTACAGCTCAAACTAGGGAATGAGAGCGACTTCCACGGCCTGTTGGAACTGGCTTAACGGTGCTCGTGAACCTGTGCGATTGCTGGCTAAATCAAGATATTCCAATAAGAGTGCACTGTGTTGCCCTACACTCGGCATACACACTGTGAGTCGGAAAGCTCCTGGCCTGGATATTGCTTAGAAGGACAAGGGGAGCCTGAGGGTACTCAGTGTTCTTGCAGGCAACAGGGTTTCCAGGCGAGGCACCTCGGTGTCCTGAAAAGCGTACTGGCTTTAAAATGATGAAGATAAGCGACTACGGCCTCATGGAAACTGCTACACGCCTCTGCTTCTGCATAGTATTTCATGGCCTTACCTCGAGGCAAGTTCTCAGGTTTCCTGCCCTGTGAGCGACACAGCATGTTAAGATGCTGTATTTCTCCTTGAATAGAGTGACTTCTGGTACGAGGTCCTCGATAACTTCTAAGCAGAGTGTTTTCTCAGGGCTGCTCAGACGAGGGCAATGTCGAAGACTTCCAGGGCATGTTGGACTGCCTAGAAATGTGGTTCTGATGCTGTTCGAGTGCTCTGGAAATGTAGCTCTCCTGAAGTAACGTACAGTGTGTTGCCCGACACTCTGCAGACACAGAGAGCCTCCGTGGGACGTATGGGACGCAATGCTGCTCAGCAGGCCCACAGGGGTATAGAGGGAGTCAGGGATCTTGGAACCAAAATGATGCTCACCCGAAGGGCGTAGGAGTTCTGAAAGGGGTAATTCTTTAAATAAAACAGACCTCCATTAAGAGCTCATGGAAACAGCTGCATGCCTCCCTTTCTGCAGGGCTACTCAGGGCCTTACCTGAGGCAAGGACTCACGTTGAGATTCCCTTTAGCTCTAGAGCATGGCAAGGAGAGCCGCACCCCGCCAATGAAGCTCCGTGTGTACCGAGAGAAAAGTCATTTTCTTCCCAGACACATGCCTACAGTGGCCAGAGGACTGTCAACAGCAGAGAATTTCAGGGAGCTTCACGGAAGCAAGAATGGAAGTTTTCAAACGGAAAGCAAGGCTAGTCCCATCATGCCCCCATTTCCATGGGCACAGGCAGCATACATCTCTGTGGTTTTTAACCAGTCAAATGAGACACAGAGTACACAGTTGTTGCTTCCCTGAATCAACTTCTCGAGGCAGGGTGTTCTGCATCTAGTGAACGGCCTCACCAAGGAAATCCCTGATTAGGACTCTGGGCCCGTGCCTCTTCAAAAGCCTGCCGTGCTACAGGAAAAACTGTGCTTTAGTTGCAATAGAAAGAAGGTCGTCTTTCTTCAAGAGGCAGGGTGACTTCAGGTAGGAGGTCCTGAATGGAAGGAGAAGCTTACTGTTTCTGTCTGTACAGCTCAAACTAGGGAATGAGAACGACTTCCACGACATGTTGGAACTTGTTGAACGTTGCTCTTGAACCTGTGCGAGTGCTGTGAATCAAGATATCACAAGAAAGAGTGCAGTGTGTTGCCCATGACTCAGCAGACACAGAGGACCTCCGAGGACCAATGTGCCTCGTTGTTGCTCAGCAGGCCTACAGGGGTGTGGAGATACTCAGAGACCTTGGAACAAAAATGATGCTCAACCGAGGGGCCTAGGAGTCCTGAAAAGGGTACTTCATTTAAAGTAAACCAGAAGAGTGACTAAGAGCTAATGGAAAGAGCTGCATGCCTCCCGTTCTGCAGGGCTACTCAGGGCCTTACCTCGAGCCAAGGGCTCACGTTTAGATTCCCTTTAGCTCTAGAGCATGGCAAGGTGCGCCCCACCGCGGCCAATGAAGTTCCGTGTGTAGCCAGAGAAAACTCATTTACTTCCCAGACACATGCCTACAGTGGCCAGAGGCCTGTCAACAGCAGAGAATTTCAGGGAGCTTCACGAAAGCAAGAGGGGAGCTTTCCAAACGGAAAGCAAGGTTAGTCCCATCATGCCCCCATTTCCATGGGCACAGGCAGCATACATCTCTGTGGTTTTTAACCAGTCAAATGAGACACAGAGTACACAGTTGTTGCTTCCCTGAATCAACTTCTCGAGGCAGGGTGTTCTGCATCTAGTGAAAGGCCTCACCAAGGAAAGCCCTAGCTAGGCCTCTGGGCCCGTGCCTTTTCAAAAGCCTGCCGTGCTACAGGAAATACTGTGCTTTAGTTGCAATAGAAACGAGGTCGTCTTTCTTCAAGAGGCAGGGTGACTTCAGGTAGGAAGTCCTGAATGGAAGGAGAAGCTTACTGTTTCTCTCTGTACAGCTCAAACTAGGGAATGAGAGCGACTTCCACGGCCTGTTGGAACTGGCTTAACGGTGCTCGTGAACCTGTGCGATTGCTGGCTAAATCAAGATATTCCAATAAGAGTGCACTGTGTTGCCCTACACTCGGCATACACACTGTGAGTCGGAAAGCTCCTGGCCTGGATATTGCTTAGAAGGACAAGGGGAGCCTGAGGGTACTCAGTGTTCTTGCAGGCAACAGGGTTTCCAGGCGAGGCACCTCGGTGTCCTGAAAAGCGTACTGGCTTTAAAATGATGAAGATAAGCGACTACGGCCTCATGGAAACTGCTACACGCCTCTGCTTCTGCATAGTATTTCATGGCCTTACCTCGAGGCAAGTTCTCAGGTTTCTTGCCCTGTGAGCGACACAGCATGTTAAGATGCTGTATTTCTCCTTGAATAGAGTGACTTCTGGTACGAGGTCCTCGATAACTTCTAAGCAGAGTGTTTTCTCAGGGCTGCTCAGACGAGGGCAATGTCGAAGACTTCCAGGGCATGTTGGACTGCCTAGAAATGTGGTTCTGATGCTGTTCGAGTGCTCTGGAAATGTAGCTCTCCTGAAGTAACGTACAGTGTGTTGCCCGACACTCTGCAGACACAGAGAGCCTCCGTGGGACGTATGGGACGCAATGCTGCTCAGCAGGCCCACAGGGGTATAGAGGGAGTCAGGGATCTTGGAACCAAAATGATGCTCACCCGAAGGGCGTAGGAGTTCTGAAAGGGGTAATTCTTTAAATAAAACAGACCTCCATTAAGAGCTCATGGAAAGAGCTGCATGCCTCCCTTTCTGCAGGGCTACTCAGGGCCTTACCTGAGGCAAGGACTCACGTTGAGATTCCCTTTAGCTCTAGAGCATGGCAAGGAGAGCCGCACCCCGCCAATGAAGCTCCGTGTGTACCGAGAGAAAAGTCATTTTCTTCCCAGACACATGCCTACAGTGGCCAGAGGACTGTCAACAGCAGAGAATTTCAGGGAGCTTCACGGAAGCAAGAATGGAAGTTTTCAAACGGAAAGCAAGGCTAGTCCCATCATGCCCCCATTTCCATGGGCACAGGCAGCATACATCTCTGTGGTTTTTAACCAGTCAAATGAGACACAGAGTACACAGTGGTTGCTTCCCTGAATCAACTTCTCGAGGCAGGGTGTTCTGCATCTAGTGAACGGCCTCACCAAGGAAATCCCTGATTAGGACTCTGGGCCCGTGCCTCTTCAAAAGCCTGCCGTGCTACAGGAAAAACTGTGCTTTAGTTGCAATAGAAAGAAGGTCGTCTTTCTTCAAGAGGCAGGGTGACTTCAGGTAGGAGGTCCTGAATGGAAGGAGAAGCTTACTGTTTCTGTCTGTACAGCTCAAACTAGGGAATGAGAACGACTTCCACGACATGTTGGAACTTGTTGAACGTTGCTCCTGAACCTGTGCGAGTGCTGTGAATCAAGATATCACAAGAAAGAGTGCAGTGTGTTGCCCATGACTCAGCAGACACAGAGGACCTCCGAGGACCAATGTGCCTCGTTGTTGCTCAGCAGGCCTACAGAGGTGTGGAGATACTCAGAGACCTTGGAACAAAAATGATGCTCAACCGAGGGGCCTAGGAGTCCTGAAAAGGGTACTTCATTTAAAGTAAACCAGAAGAGTGACTAAGAGCTAATGGAAAGAGCTGCATGCCTCCCGTTCGGCAGGGCTACTCAGGGCCTTACCTCGAGCCAAGGGCTCACGTTTAGATTCCCTTTAGCTCTAGAGCATGGCAAGGTGCGCCCCACCGCGGCCAATGAAGTTCCGTGTGTAGCCAGAGAAAACTCATTTACTTCCCAGACACATGCCTACAGTGGCCAGAGGCCTGTCAACAGCAGAGAATTTCAGGGAGCTTCACGGAAGCAAGAGGGGAGCTTTCCAAACGGAAAGCAAGGTTAGTCCCATCATGCCCCCATTTCCATGGGCACAGGCAGCATACATCTCTGTGGTTTTTAACCAGTCAAATGAGACACAGAGTACACAGTTGTTGCTTCCCTGAATCAACTTCTCGAGGCAGGGTGTTCTGCATCTAGTGAACGGCCTCACCAAGGAAAGCCCTAGCTAGGCCTCTGGGCCCGTGCCTTTTCAAAAGCCTGCCGTGCTACAGGAAATACTGTGCTTTAGTTGCAATAGAAACGAGGTCGTCTTTCTTCAAGAGGCAGGGTGACTTCAGGTAGGAAGTCCTGAATGGAAGGAGAAGCTTACTGTTTCTCTCTGTACAGCTCAAACTAGGGAATGAGAGCGACTTCCACGGCCTGTTGGAACTGGCTTAACGGTGCTCGTGAACCTGTGCGATTGCTGGCTAAATCAAGATATTCCAATAAGAGTGCACTGTGTTGCCCTACACTCGGCATACACACTGTGAGTCGGAAAGCTCCTGGCCTGGATATTGCTTAGAAGGACAAGGGGAGCCTGAGGGTACTCAGTGTTCTTGCAGGCAACAGGGTTTCCAGGCGAGGCACCTCGGTGTCCTGAAAAGCGTACTGGCTTTAAAATGATGAAGATAAGCGACTACGGCCTCATGGAAACTGCTACACGCCTCTGCTTCTGCATAGTATTTCATGGCCTTACCTCGAGGCAAGTTCTCAGGTTTCTTGCCCTGTGAGCGACACAGCATGTTAAGATGCTGTATTTCTCCTTGAATAGAGTGACTTCTGGTACGAGGTCCTCGATAACTTCTAAGCAGAGTGTTTTCTCAGGGCTGCTCAGACGAGGGCAATGTCGAAGACTTCCAGGGCATGTTGGACTGCCTAGAAATGTGGTTCTGATGCTGTTCGAGTGCTCTGGAAATGTAGCTCTCCTGAAGTAACGTACAGTGTGTTGCCCGACACTCTGCAGACACAGAGAGCCTCCGTGGGACGTATGGGACGCAATGCTGCTCAGCAGGCCCACAGGGGTATAGAGGGAGTCAGGGATCTTGGAACCAAAATGATGCTCACCCGAAGGGCGTAGGAGTTCTGAAAGGGGTAATTCTTTAAATAAAACAGACCTCCATTAAGAGCTCATGGAAAGAGCTGCATGCCTCCCTTTCTGCAGGGCTACTCAGGGCCTTACCTGAGGCAAGGACTCACGTTGAGATTCCCTTTAGCTCTAGAGCATGGCAAGGAGAGCCGCACCCCGCCAATGAAGCTCCGTGTGTACCGAGAGAAAAGTCATTTTCTTCCCAGACACATGCCTACAGTGGCCAGAGGACTGTCAACAGCAGAGAATTTCAGGGAGCTTCACGGAAGCAAGAATGGAAGTTTTCAAACGGAAAGCAAGGCTAGTCCCATCATGCCCCCATTTCCATGGGCACAGGCAGCATACATCTCTGTGGTTTTTAACCAGTCAAATGAGACACAGAGTACACAGTGGTTGCTTCCCTGAATCAACTTCTCGAGGCAGGGTGTTCTGCATCTAGTGAACGGCCTCACCAAGGAAATCCCTGATTAGGACTCTGGGCCCGTGCCTCTTCAAAAGCCTGCCGTGCTACAGGAAAAACTGTGCTTTAGTTGCAATAGAAAGAAGGTCGTCTTTCTTCAAGAGGCAGGGTGACTTCAGGTAGGAGGTCCTGAATGGAAGGAGAAGCTTACTGTTTCTGTCTGTACAGCTCAAACTAGGGAATGAGAACGACTTCCACGACATGTTGGAACTTGTTGAACGTTGCTCCTGAACCTGTGCGAGTGCTGTGAATCAAGATATCACAAGAAAGAGTGCAGTGTGTTGCCCATGACTCAGCAGACACAGAGGACCTCCGAGGACCAATGTGCCTCGTTGTTGCTCAGCAGGCCTACAGAGGTGTGGAGATACTCAGAGACCTTGGAACAAAAATGATGCTCAACCGAGGGGCCTAGGAGTCCTGAAAAGGGTACTTCATTTAAAGTAAACCAGAAGAGTGACTAAGAGCTAATGGAAAGAGCTGCATGCCTCCCGTTCGGCAGGGCTACTCAGGGCCTTACCTCGAGCCAAGGGCTCACGTTTAGATTCCCTTTAGCTCTAGAGCATGGCAAGGTGCGCCCCACCGCGGCCAATGAAGTTCCGTGTGTAGCCAGAGAAAACTCATTTACTTCCCAGACACATGCCTACAGTGGCCAGAGGCCTGTCAACAGCAGAGAATTTCAGGGAGCTTCACGGAAGCAAGAGGGGAGCTTTCCAAACGGAAAGCAAGGTTAGTCCCATCATGCCCCCATTTCCATGGGCACAGGCAGCATACATCTCTGTGGTTTTTAACCAGTCAAATGAGACACAGAGTACACAGTTGTTGCTTCCCTGAATCAACTTCTCGAGGCAGGGTGTTCTGCATCTAGTGAACGGCCTCACCAAGGAAAGCCCTAGCTAGGCCTCTGGGCCCGTGCCTTTTCAAAAGCCTGCCGTGCTACAGGAAATACTGTGCTTTAGTTGCAATAGAAACGAGGTCGTCTTTCTTCAAGAGGCAGGGTGACTTCAGGTAGGAAGTCCTGAATGGAAGGAGAAGCTTACTGTTTCTCTCTGTACAGCTCAAACTAGGGAATGAGAGCGACTTCCACGGCCTGTTGGAACTGGCTTAACGGTGCTCGTGAACCTGTGCGATTGCTGGCTAAATCAAGATATTCCAATAAGAGTGCACTGTGTTGCCCTACACTCGGCATACACACTGTGAGTCGGAAAGCTCCTGGCCTGGATATTGCTTAGAAGGACAAGGGGAGCCTGAGGGTACTCAGTGTTCTTGCAGGCAACAGGGTTTCCAGGCGAGGCACCTCGGTGTCCTGAAAAGCGTACTGGCTTTAAAATGATGAAGATAAGCGACTACGGCCTCATGGAAACTGCTACACGCCTCTGCTTCTGCATAGTATTTCATGGCCTTACCTCGAGGCAAGTTCTCAGGTTTCCTGCCCTGTGAGCGACACAGCATGTTAAGATGCTGTATTTCTCCTTGAATAGAGTGACTTCTGGTACGAGGTCCTCGATAACTTCTAAGCAGAGTGTTTTCTCAGGGCTGCTCAGACGAGGGCAATGTCGAAGACTTCCAGGGCATGTTGGACTGCCTAGAAATGTGGTTCTGATGCTGTTCGAGTGCTCTGGAAATGTAGCTCTCCTGAAGTAACGTACAGTGTGTTGCCCGACACTCTGCAGACACAGAGAGCCTCCGTGGGACGTATGGGACGCAATGCTGCTCAGCAGGCCCACAGGGGTATAGAGGGAGTCAGGGATCTTGGAACCAAAATGATGCTCACCCGAAGGGCGTAGGAGTTCTGAAAGGGGTAATTCTTTAAATAAAACAGACCTCCATTAAGAGCTCATGGAAAGAGCTGCATGCCTCCCTTTCTGCAGGGCTACTCAGGGCCTTACCTGAGGCAAGGACTCACGTTGAGATTCCCTTTAGCTCTAGAGCATGGCAAGGAGAGCCGCACCCCGCCAATGAAGCTCCGTGTGTACCGAGAGAAAAGTCATTTTCTTCCCAGACACATGCCTACAGTGGCCAGAGGACTGTCAACAGCAGAGAATTTCAGGGAGCTTCACGGAAGCAAGAATGGAGGTTTTCAAACGGAAAGCAAGGCTAGTCCCATCATGCCCCCATTTCCATGGGCACAGGCAGCATACATCTCTGTGGTTTTTAACCAGTCAAATGAGACACAGAGTACACAGTTGTTGCTTCCCTGAATCAACTTCTCGAGGCAGGGTGTTCTGCATCTAGTGAACGGCCTCACCAAGGAAATCCCTGATTAGGACTCTGGGCCCGTGCCTCTTCAAAAGCCTGCCGTGCTACAGGAAAAACTGTGCTTTAGTTGCAATAGAAAGAAGGTCGTCTTTCTTCAAGAGGCAGGGTGACTTCAGGTAGGAGGTCCTGAATGGAAGGAGAAGCTTACTGTTTCTGTCTGTACAGCTCAAACTAGGGAATGAGAACGACTTCCACGACATGTTGGAACTTGTTGAACGTTGCTCTTGAACCTGTGCGAGTGCTGTGAATCAAGATATCACAAGAAAGAGTGCAGTGTGTTGCCCATGACTCAGCAGACACAGAGGACCTCCGAGGACCAATGTGCCTCGTTGTTGCTCAGCAGGCCTACAGGGGTGTGGAGATACTCAGAGACCTTGGAACAAAAATGATGCTCAACCGAGGGGCCTAGGAGTCCTGAAAAGGGTACTTCATTTAAAGTAAACCAGAAGAGTGACTAAGAGCTAATGGAAAGAGCTGCATGCCTCCCGTTCTGCAGGGCTACTCAGGGCCTTACCTCGAGCCAAGGGCTCACGTTTAGATTCCCTTTAGCTCTAGAGCATGGCAAGGTGCGCCCCACCGCGGCCAATGAAGTTCCGTGTGTAGCCAGAGAAAACTCATTTACTTCCCAGACACATGCCTACAGTGGCCAGAGGCCTGTCAACAGCAGAGAATTTCAGGGAGCTTCACGAAAGCAAGAGGGGAGCTTTCCAAACGGAAAGCAAGGTTAGTCCCATCATGCCCCCATTTCCATGGGCACAGGCAGCATACATCTCTGTGGTTTTTAACCAGTCAAATGAGACACAGAGTACACAGTTGTTGCTTCCCTGAATCAACTTCTCGAAGCAGGGTGTTCTGCATCTAGTGAACGGCCTCACCAAGGAAAGCCCTAGCTAGGCCTCTGGGCCCGTGCCTTTTCAAAAGCCTGCCGTGCTACAGGAAAAACTGTGCTTTAGTTGCAATAGAAACGAGGTCGTCTTTCTTCAAGAGGCAGGGTGACTTCAGGTAGGAAGTCCTGAATGGAAGGAGAAGCTTACTGTTTCTCTCTGTACAGCTCAAACTAGGGAATGAGAGCGACTTCCACGGCCTGTTGGAACTGGCTTAACGGTGCTCGTGAACCTGTGCGATTGCTGGCTAAATCAAGATATTCCAATAAGAGTGCACTGTGTTGCCCTACACTCGGCATACACACTGTGAGTCGGAAAGCTCCTGGCCTGGATATTGCTTAGAAGGACAAGGGGAGCCTGAGGGTACTCAGTGTTCTTGCAGGCAACAGGGTTTCCAGGCGAGGCACCTCGGTGTCCTGAAAAGCGTACTGGCTTTAAAATGATGAAGATAAGCGACTACGGCCTCATGGAAACTGCTACACGCCTCTGCTTCTGCATAGTATTTCATGGCCTTACCTCGAGGCAAGTTCTCAGGTTTCCTGCCCTGTGAGCGACACAGCATGTTAAGATGCTGTATTTCTCCTTGAATAGAGTGACTTCTGGTACGAGGTCCTCGATAACTTCTAAGCAGAGTGTTTTCTCAGGGCTGCTCAGACGAGGGCAATGTCGAAGACTTCCAGGGCATGTTGGACTGCCTAGAAATGTGGTTCTGATGCTGTTCGAGTGCTCTGGAAATGTAGCTCTCCTGAAGTAACGTACAGTGTGTTGCCCGACACTCTGCAGACACAGAGAGCCTCCGTGGGACGTATGGGACGCAATGCTGCTCAGCAGGCCCACAGGGGTATAGAGGGAGTCAGGGATCTTCGAACCAAAATGATGCTCACCCGAAGGGCGTAGGAGTTCTGAAAGGGGTTATTCTTTAAATAAAACAGACCTCCATTAAGAGCTCATGGAAAGAGCTGCATGCCTCCCTTTCTGCAGGGCTACTCAGGGCCTTACCTGAGGCAAGGACTCACGTTGAGATTCCCTTTAGCTCTAGAGCATGGCAAGGAGAGCCGCACCCCGCCAATGAAGCTCCGTGTGTACCGAGAGAAAAGTCATTTTCTTCCCAGACACATGCCTACAGTGGCCAGAGGACTGTCAACAGCAGAGAATTTCAGGGAGCTTCACGGAAGCAAGAATGGAGGTTTTCAAACGGAAAGCAAGGCTAGTCCCATCATGCCCCCATTTCCATGGGCACAGGCAGCATACATCTCTGTGGTTTTTAACCAGTCAAATGAGACACAGAGTACACAGTTGTTGCTTCCCTGAATCAACTTCTCGAGGCAGGGTGTTCTGCATCTAGTGAACGGCCTCACCAAGGAAATCCCTGATTAGGACTCTGGGCTCGTGCCTCTTCAAAAGCCTGCCGTGCTACAGGAAAAACTGTGCTTTAGTTGCAATAGAAAGAAGGTCGTCTTTCTTCAAGAGGCAGGGTGACTTCAGGTAGGAGGTCCTGAATGGAAGGAGAAGCTTACTGTTTCTGTCTGTACAGCTCAAACTAGGGAATGAGAACGACTTCCACGACATGTTGGAACTTGTTGAACGTTGCTCCTGAACCTGTGCGAGTGCTGTGAATCAAGATATCACAAGAAAGAGTGCAGTGTGTTGCCCATGACTCAGCAGACACAGAGGACCTCCGAGGACCAATGTGCCTCGTTGTTGCTCAGCAGGCCTACAGGGGTGTGGAGATACTCAGAGACCTTGGAACAAAAATGATGCTCAACCGAGGGGCCTAGGAGTCCTGAAAAGGGTACTTCATTTAAAGTAAACCAGAAGAGTGACTAAGAGCTAATGGAAAGAGCTGCATGCCTCCCGTTCTGCAGGGCTACTCAGGGCCTTACCTCGAGCCAAGGGCTCACGTTTAGATTCCCTTTAGCTCTAGAGCATGGCAAGGTGCGCCCCACCGCGGCCAATGAAGTTCCGTGTGTAGCCAGAGAAAACTCATTTACTTCCCAGACACATGCCTACAGTGGCCAGAGGCCTGTCAACAGCAGAGAATTTCAGGGAGCTTCACGGAAGCAAGAGGGGAGCTTTCCAAATGGAAAGCAAGGTTAGTCCCATCATGCCCCCATTTCCATGGGCACAGGCAGCATACATCTCTGTGGTTTTTAACCAGTCAAATGAGACACAGAGTACACAGTTGTTGCTTCCCTGAATCAACTTCTCGAGGCAGGGTGTTCTGCATCTAGTGAACGGCCTCACCAAGGAAAGCCCTAGCTAGGCCTCTGGGCCCGTGCCTTTTCAAAAGCCTGCCGTGCTACAGGAAATACTGTGCTTTAGTTGCAATAGAAACGAGGTCGTCTTTCTTCAAGAGGCAGGGTGACTTCAGGTAGGAAGTCCTGAATGGAAGGAGAAGCTTACTGTTTCTCTCTGTACAGCTCAAACTAGGGAATGAGAGCGACTTCCACGGCCTGTTGGAACTGGCTTAACGGTGCTCGTGAACCTGTGCGATTGCTGGCTAAATCAAGATATTCCAATAAGAGTGCACTGTGTTGCCCTACACTCGGCATACACACTGTGAGTCGGAAAGCTCCTGGCCTGGATATTGCTTAGAAGGACAAGGGGAGCCTGAGGGTACTCAGTGTTCTTGCAGGCAACAGGGTTTCCAGGCGAGGCACCTCGGTGTCCTGAAAAGCGTACTGGCTTTAAAATGATGAAGATAAGCGACTACGGCCTCATGGAAACTGCTACACGCCTCTGCTTCTGCATAGTATTTCATGGCCTTACCTCGAGGCAAGTTCTCAGGTTTCCTGCCCTGTGAGCGACACAGCATGTTAAGATGCTGTATTTCTCCTTGAATAGAGTGACTTCTGGTACGAGGTCCTCGATAACTTCTAAGCAGAGTGTTTTCTCAGGGCTGCTCAGACGAGGGCAATGTCGAAGACTTCCAGGGCATGTTGGACTGCCTAGAAATGTGGTTCTGATGCTGTTCGAGTGCTCTGGAAATGTAGCTCTCCTGAAGTAACGTACAGTGTGTTGCCCGACACTCTGCAGACACAGAGAGCCTCCGTGGGACGTATGGGACGCAATGCTGCTCAGCAGGCCCACAGGGGTATAGAGGGAGTCAGGGATCTTGGAACCAAAATGATGCTCACCCGAAGGGCGTAGGAGTTCTGAAAGGGGTAATTCTTTAAATAAAACAGACCTCCATTAAGAGCTCATGGAAACAGCTGCATGCCTCCCTTTCTGCAGGGCTACTCAGGGCCTTACCTGAGGCAAGGACTCACGTTGAGATTCCCTTTAGCTCTAGAGCATGGCAAGGAGAGCCGCACCCCGCCAATGAAGCTCCGTGTGTACCGAGAGAAAAGTCATTTTCTTCCCAGACACATGCCTACAGTGGCCAGAGGACTGTCAACAGCAGAGAATTTCAGGGAGCTTCACGGAAGCAAGAATGGAAGTTTTCAAACGGAAAGCAAGGCTAGTCCCATCATGCCCCCATTTCCATGGGCACAGGCAGCATACATCTCTGTGGTTTTTAACCAGTCAAATGAGACACAGAGTACACAGTTGTTGCTTCCCTGAATCAACTTCTCGAGGCAGGGTGTTCTGCATCTAGTGAACGGCCTCACCAAGGAAATCCCTGATTAGGACTCTGGGCCCGTGCCTCTTCAAAAGCCTGCCGTGCTACAGGAAAAACTGTGCTTTAGTTGCAATAGAAAGAAGGTCGTCTTTCTTCAAGAGGCAGGGTGACTTCAGGTAGGAGGTCCTGAATGGAAGGAGAAGCTTACTGTTTCTGTCTGTACAGCTCAAACTAGGGAATGAGAACGACTTCCACGACATGTTGGAACTTGTTGAACGTTGCTCTTGAACCTGTGCGAGTGCTGTGAATCAAGATATCACAAGAAAGAGTGCAGTGTGTTGCCCATGACTCAGCAGACACAGAGGACCTCCGAGGACCAATGTGCCTCGTTGTTGCTCAGCAGGCCTACAGGGGTGTGGAGATACTCAGAGACCTTGGAACAAAAATGATGCTCAACCGAGGGGCCTAGGAGTCCTGAAAAGGGTACTTCATTTAAAGTAAACCAGAAGAGTGACTAAGAGCTAATGGAAAGAGCTGCATGCCTCCCGTTCTGCAGGGCTACTCAGGGCCTTACCTCGAGCCAAGGGCTCACGTTTAGATTCCCTTTAGCTCTAGAGCATGGCAAGGTGCGCCCCACCGCGGCCAATGAAGTTCCGTGTGTAGCCAGAGAAAACTCATTTACTTCCCAGACACATGCCTACAGTGGCCAGAGGCCTGTCAACAGCAGAGAATTTCAGGGAGCTTCACGAAAGCAAGAGGGGAGCTTTCCAAACGGAAAGCAAGGTTAGTCCCATCATGCCCCCATTTCCATGGGCACAGGCAGCATACATCTCTGTGGTTTTTAACCAGTCAAATGAGACACAGAGTACACAGTTGTTGCTTCCCTGAATCAACTTCTCGAGGCAGGGTGTTCTGCATCTAGTGAAAGGCCTCACCAAGGAAAGCCCTAGCTAGGCCTCTGGGCCCGTGCCTTTTCAAAAGCCTGCCGTGCTACAGGAAATACTGTGCTTTAGTTGCAATAGAAACGAGGTCGTCTTTCTTCAAGAGGCAGGGTGACTTCAGGTAGGAAGTCCTGAATGGAAGGAGAAGCTTACTGTTTCTCTCTGTACAGCTCAAACTAGGGAATGAGAGCGACTTCCACGGCCTGTTGGAACTGGCTTAACGGTGCTCGTGAACCTGTGCGATTGCTGGCTAAATCAAGATATTCCAATAAGAGTGCACTGTGTTGCCCTACACTCGGCATACACACTGTGAGTCGGAAAGCTCCTGGCCTGGATATTGCTTAGAAGGACAAGGGGAGCCTGAGGGTACTCAGTGTTCTTGCAGGCAACAGGGTTTCCAGGCGAGGCACCTCGGTGTCCTGAAAAGCGTACTGGCTTTAAAATGATGAAGATAAGCGACTACGGCCTCATGGAAACTGCTACACGCCTCTGCTTCTGCATAGTATTTCATGGCCTTACCTCGAGGCAAGTTCTCAGGTTTCTTGCCCTGTGAGCGACACAGCATGTTAAGATGCTGTATTTCTCCTTGAATAGAGTGACTTCTGGTACGAGGTCCTCGATAACTTCTAAGCAGAGTGTTTTCTCAGGGCTGCTCAGACGAGGGCAATGTCGAAGACTTCCAGGGCATGTTGGACTGCCTAGAAATGTGGTTCTGATGCTGTTCGAGTGCTCTGGAAATGTAGCTCTCCTGAAGTAACGTACAGTGTGTTGCCCGACACTCTGCAGACACAGAGAGCCTCCGTGGGACGTATGGGACGCAATGCTGCTCAGCAGGCCCACAGGGGTATAGAGGGAGTCAGGGATCTTGGAACCAAAATGATGCTCACCCGAAGGGCGTAGGAGTTCTGAAAGGGGTAATTCTTTAAATAAAACAGACCTCCATTAAGAGCTCATGGAAAGAGCTGCATGCCTCCCTTTCTGCAGGGCTACTCAGGGCCTTACCTGAGGCAAGGACTCACGTTGAGATTCCCTTTAGCTCTAGAGCATGGCAAGGAGAGCCGCACCCCGCCAATGAAGCTCCGTGTGTACCGAGAGAAAAGTCATTTTCTTCCCAGACACATGCCTACAGTGGCCAGAGGACTGTCAACAGCAGAGAATTTCAGGGAGCTTCACGGAAGCAAGAATGGAAGTTTTCAAACGGAAAGCAAGGCTAGTCCCATCATGCCCCCATTTCCATGGGCACAGGCAGCATACATCTCTGTGGTTTTTAACCAGTCAAATGAGACACAGAGTACACAGTGGTTGCTTCCCTGAATCAACTTCTCGAGGCAGGGTGTTCTGCATCTAGTGAACGGCCTCACCAAGGAAATCCCTGATTAGGACTCTGGGCCCGTGCCTCTTCAAAAGCCTGCCGTGCTACAGGAAAAACTGTGCTTTAGTTGCAATAGAAAGAAGGTCGTCTTTCTTCAAGAGGCAGGGTGACTTCAGGTAGGAGGTCCTGAATGGAAGGAGAAGCTTACTGTTTCTGTCTGTACAGCTCAAACTAGGGAATGAGAACGACTTCCACGACATGTTGGAACTTGTTGAACGTTGCTCCTGAACCTGTGCGAGTGCTGTGAATCAAGATATCACAAGAAAGAGTGCAGTGTGTTGCCCATGACTCAGCAGACACAGAGGACCTCCGAGGACCAATGTGCCTCGTTGTTGCTCAGCAGGCCTACAGAGGTGTGGAGATACTCAGAGACCTTGGAACAAAAATGATGCTCAACCGAGGGGCCTAGGAGTCCTGAAAAGGGTACTTCATTTAAAGTAAACCAGAAGAGTGACTAAGAGCTAATGGAAAGAGCTGCATGCCTCCCGTTCGGCAGGGCTACTCAGGGCCTTACCTCGAGCCAAGGGCTCACGTTTAGATTCCCTTTAGCTCTAGAGCATGGCAAGGTGCGCCCCACCGCGGCCAATGAAGTTCCGTGTGTAGCCAGAGAAAACTCATTTACTTCCCAGACACATGCCTACAGTGGCCAGAGGCCTGTCAACAGCAGAGAATTTCAGGGAGCTTCACGGAAGCAAGAGGGGAGCTTTCCAAACGGAAAGCAAGGTTAGTCCCATCATGCCCCCATTTCCATGGGCACAGGCAGCATACATCTCTGTGGTTTTTAACCAGTCAAATGAGACACAGAGTACACAGTTGTTGCTTCCCTGAATCAACTTCTCGAGGCAGGGTGTTCTGCATCTAGTGAACGGCCTCACCAAGGAAAGCCCTAGCTAGGCCTCTGGGCCCGTGCCTTTTCAAAAGCCTGCCGTGCTACAGGAAATACTGTGCTTTAGTTGCAATAGAAACGAGGTCGTCTTTCTTCAAGAGGCAGGGTGACTTCAGGTAGGAAGTCCTGAATGGAAGGAGAAGCTTACTGTTTCTCTCTGTACAGCTCAAACTAGGGAATGAGAGCGACTTCCACGGCCTGTTGGAACTGGCTTAACGGTGCTCGTGAACCTGTGCGATTGCTGGCTAAATCAAGATATTCCAATAAGAGTGCACTGTGTTGCCCTACACTCGGCATACACACTGTGAGTCGGAAAGCTCCTGGCCTGGATATTGCTTAGAAGGACAAGGGGAGCCTGAGGGTACTCAGTGTTCTTGCAGGCAACAGGGTTTCCAGGCGAGGCACCTCGGTGTCCTGAAAAGCGTACTGGCTTTAAAATGATGAAGATAAGCGACTACGGCCTCATGGAAACTGCTACACGCCTCTGCTTCTGCATAGTATTTCATGGCCTTACCTCGAGGCAAGTTCTCAGGTTTCTTGCCCTGTGAGCGACACAGCATGTTAAGATGCTGTATTTCTCCTTGAATAGAGTGACTTCTGGTACGAGGTCCTCGATAACTTCTAAGCAGAGTGTTTTCTCAGGGCTGCTCAGACGAGGGCAATGTCGAAGACTTCCAGGGCATGTTGGACTGCCTAGAAATGTGGTTCTGATGCTGTTCGAGTGCTCTGGAAATGTAGCTCTCCTGAAGTAACGTACAGTGTGTTGCCCGACACTCTGCAGACACAGAGAGCCTCCGTGGGACGTATGGGACGCAATGCTGCTCAGCAGGCCCACAGGGGTATAGAGGGAGTCAGGGATCTTGGAACCAAAATGATGCTCACCCGAAGGGCGTAGGAGTTCTGAAAGGGGTAATTCTTTAAATAAAACAGACCTCCATTAAGAGCTCATGGAAAGAGCTGCATGCCTCCCTTTCTGCAGGGCTACTCAGGGCCTTACCTGAGGCAAGGACTCACGTTGAGATTCCCTTTAGCTCTAGAGCATGGCAAGGAGAGCCGCACCCCGCCAATGAAGCTCCGTGTGTACCGAGAGAAAAGTCATTTTCTTCCCAGACACATGCCTACAGTGGCCAGAGGACTGTCAACAGCAGAGAATTTCAGGGAGCTTCACGGAAGCAAGAATGGAAGTTTTCAAACGGAAAGCAAGGCTAGTCCCATCATGCCCCCATTTCCATGGGCACAGGCAGCATACATCTCTGTGGTTTTTAACCAGTCAAATGAGACACAGAGTACACAGTGGTTGCTTCCCTGAATCAACTTCTCGAGGCAGGGTGTTCTGCATCTAGTGAACGGCCTCACCAAGGAAATCCCTGATTAGGACTCTGGGCCCGTGCCTCTTCAAAAGCCTGCCGTGCTACAGGAAAAACTGTGCTTTAGTTGCAATAGAAAGAAGGTCGTCTTTCTTCAAGAGGCAGGGTGACTTCAGGTAGGAGGTCCTGAATGGAAGGAGAAGCTTACTGTTTCTGTCTGTACAGCTCAAACTAGGGAATGAGAACGACTTCCACGACATGTTGGAACTTGTTGAACGTTGCTCCTGAACCTGTGCGAGTGCTGTGAATCAAGATATCACAAGAAAGAGTGCAGTGTGTTGCCCATGACTCAGCAGACACAGAGGACCTCCGAGGACCAATGTGCCTCGTTGTTGCTCAGCAGGCCTACAGAGGTGTGGAGATACTCAGAGACCTTGGAACAAAAATGATGCTCAACCGAGGGGCCTAGGAGTCCTGAAAAGGGTACTTCATTTAAAGTAAACCAGAAGAGTGACTAAGAGCTAATGGAAAGAGCTGCATGCCTCCCGTTCGGCAGGGCTACTCAGGGCCTTACCTCGAGCCAAGGGCTCACGTTTAGATTCCCTTTAGCTCTAGAGCATGGCAAGGTGCGCCCCACCGCGGCCAATGAAGTTCCGTGTGTAGCCAGAGAAAACTCATTTACTTCCCAGACACATGCCTACAGTGGCCAGAGGCCTGTCAACAGCAGAGAATTTCAGGGAGCTTCACGGAAGCAAGAGGGGAGCTTTCCAAACGGAAAGCAAGGTTAGTCCCATCATGCCCCCATTTCCATGGGCACAGGCAGCATACATCTCTGTGGTTTTTAACCAGTCAAATGAGACACAGAGTACACAGTTGTTGCTTCCCTGAATCAACTTCTCGAGGCAGGGTGTTCTGCATCTAGTGAACGGCCTCACCAAGGAAAGCCCTAGCTAGGCCTCTGGGCCCGTGCCTTTTCAAAAGCCTGCCGTGCTACAGGAAATACTGTGCTTTAGTTGCAATAGAAACGAGGTCGTCTTTCTTCAAGAGGCAGGGTGACTTCAGGTAGGAAGTCCTGAATGGAAGGAGAAGCTTACTGTTTCTCTCTGTACAGCTCAAACTAGGGAATGAGAGCGACTTCCACGGCCTGTTGGAACTGGCTTAACGGTGCTCGTGAACCTGTGCGATTGCTGGCTAAATCAAGATATTCCAATAAGAGTGCACTGTGTTGCCCTACACTCGGCATACACACTGTGAGTCGGAAAGCTCCTGGCCTGGATATTGCTTAGAAGGACAAGGGGAGCCTGAGGGTACTCAGTGTTCTTGCAGGCAACAGGGTTTCCAGGCGAGGCACCTCGGTGTCCTGAAAAGCGTACTGGCTTTAAAATGATGAAGATAAGCGACTACGGCCTCATGGAAACTGCTACACGCCTCTGCTTCTGCATAGTATTTCATGGCCTTACCTCGAGGCAAGTTCTCAGGTTTCCTGCCCTGTGAGCGACACAGCATGTTAAGATGCTGTATTTCTCCTTGAATAGAGTGACTTCTGGTACGAGGTCCTCGATAACTTCTAAGCAGAGTGTTTTCTCAGGGCTGCTCAGACGAGGGCAATGTCGAAGACTTCCAGGGCATGTTGGACTGCCTAGAAATGTGGTTCTGATGCTGTTCGAGTGCTCTGGAAATGTAGCTCTCCTGAAGTAACGTACAGTGTGTTGCCCGACACTCTGCAGACACAGAGAGCCTCCGTGGGACGTATGGGACGCAATGCTGCTCAGCAGGCCCACAGGGGTATAGAGGGAGTCAGGGATCTTGGAACCAAAATGATGCTCACCCGAAGGGCGTAGGAGTTCTGAAAGGGGTAATTCTTTAAATAAAACAGACCTCCATTAAGAGCTCATGGAAAGAGCTGCATGCCTCCCTTTCTGCAGGGCTACTCAGGGCCTTACCTGAGGCAAGGACTCACGTTGAGATTCCCTTTAGCTCTAGAGCATGGCAAGGAGAGCCGCACCCCGCCAATGAAGCTCCGTGTGTACCGAGAGAAAAGTCATTTTCTTCCCAGACACATGCCTACAGTGGCCAGAGGACTGTCAACAGCAGAGAATTTCAGGGAGCTTCACGGAAGCAAGAATGGAGGTTTTCAAACGGAAAGCAAGGCTAGTCCCATCATGCCCCCATTTCCATGGGCACAGGCAGCATACATCTCTGTGGTTTTTAACCAGTCAAATGAGACACAGAGTACACAGTTGTTGCTTCCCTGAATCAACTTCTCGAGGCAGGGTGTTCTGCATCTAGTGAACGGCCTCACCAAGGAAATCCCTGATTAGGACTCTGGGCCCGTGCCTCTTCAAAAGCCTGCCGTGCTACAGGAAAAACTGTGCTTTAGTTGCAATAGAAAGAAGGTCGTCTTTCTTCAAGAGGCAGGGTGACTTCAGGTAGGAGGTCCTGAATGGAAGGAGAAGCTTACTGTTTCTGTCTGTACAGCTCAAACTAGGGAATGAGAACGACTTCCACGACATGTTGGAACTTGTTGAACGTTGCTCTTGAACCTGTGCGAGTGCTGTGAATCAAGATATCACAAGAAAGAGTGCAGTGTGTTGCCCATGACTCAGCAGACACAGAGGACCTCCGAGGACCAATGTGCCTCGTTGTTGCTCAGCAGGCCTACAGGGGTGTGGAGATACTCAGAGACCTTGGAACAAAAATGATGCTCAACCGAGGGGCCTAGGAGTCCTGAAAAGGGTACTTCATTTAAAGTAAACCAGAAGAGTGACTAAGAGCTAATGGAAAGAGCTGCATGCCTCCCGTTCTGCAGGGCTACTCAGGGCCTTACCTCGAGCCAAGGGCTCACGTTTAGATTCCCTTTAGCTCTAGAGCATGGCAAGGTGCGCCCCACCGCGGCCAATGAAGTTCCGTGTGTAGCCAGAGAAAACTCATTTACTTCCCAGACACATGCCTACAGTGGCCAGAGGCCTGTCAACAGCAGAGAATTTCAGGGAGCTTCACGAAAGCAAGAGGGGAGCTTTCCAAACGGAAAGCAAGGTTAGTCCCATCATGCCCCCATTTCCATGGGCACAGGCAGCATACATCTCTGTGGTTTTTAACCAGTCAAATGAGACACAGAGTACACAGTTGTTGCTTCCCTGAATCAACTTCTCGAAGCAGGGTGTTCTGCATCTAGTGAACGGCCTCACCAAGGAAAGCCCTAGCTAGGCCTCTGGGCCCGTGCCTTTTCAAAAGCCTGCCGTGCTACAGGAAAAACTGTGCTTTAGTTGCAATAGAAACGAGGTCGTCTTTCTTCAAGAGGCAGGGTGACTTCAGGTAGGAAGTCCTGAATGGAAGGAGAAGCTTACTGTTTCTCTCTGTACAGCTCAAACTAGGGAATGAGAGCGACTTCCACGGCCTGTTGGAACTGGCTTAACGGTGCTCGTGAACCTGTGCGATTGCTGGCTAAATCAAGATATTCCAATAAGAGTGCACTGTGTTGCCCTACACTCGGCATACACACTGTGAGTCGGAAAGCTCCTGGCCTGGATATTGCTTAGAAGGACAAGGGGAGCCTGAGGGTACTCAGTGTTCTTGCAGGCAACAGGGTTTCCAGGCGAGGCACCTCGGTGTCCTGAAAAGCGTACTGGCTTTAAAATGATGAAGATAAGCGACTACGGCCTCATGGAAACTGCTACACGCCTCTGCTTCTGCATAGTATTTCATGGCCTTACCTCGAGGCAAGTTCTCAGGTTTCCTGCCCTGTGAGCGACACAGCATGTTAAGATGCTGTATTTCTCCTTGAATAGAGTGACTTCTGGTACGAGGTCCTCGATAACTTCTAAGCAGAGTGTTTTCTCAGGGCTGCTCAGACGAGGGCAATGTCGAAGACTTCCAGGGCATGTTGGACTGCCTAGAAATGTGGTTCTGATGCTGTTCGAGTGCTCTGGAAATGTAGCTCTCCTGAAGTAACGTACAGTGTGTTGCCCGACACTCTGCAGACACAGAGAGCCTCCGTGGGACGTATGGGACGCAATGCTGCTCAGCAGGCCCACAGGGGTATAGAGGGAGTCAGGGATCTTCGAACCAAAATGATGCTCACCCGAAGGGCGTAGGAGTTCTGAAAGGGGTTATTCTTTAAATAAAACAGACCTCCATTAAGAGCTCATGGAAAGAGCTGCATGCCTCCCTTTCTGCAGGGCTACTCAGGGCCTTACCTGAGGCAAGGACTCACGTTGAGATTCCCTTTAGCTCTAGAGCATGGCAAGGAGAGCCGCACCCCGCCAATGAAGCTCCGTGTGTACCGAGAGAAAAGTCATTTTCTTCCCAGACACATGCCTACAGTGGCCAGAGGACTGTCAACAGCAGAGAATTTCAGGGAGCTTCACGGAAGCAAGAATGGAGGTTTTCAAACGGAAAGCAAGGCTAGTCCCATCATGCCCCCATTTCCATGGGCACAGGCAGCATACATCTCTGTGGTTTTTAACCAGTCAAATGAGACACAGAGTACACAGTTGTTGCTTCCCTGAATCAACTTCTCGAGGCAGGGTGTTCTGCATCTAGTGAACGGCCTCACCAAGGAAATCCCTGATTAGGACTCTGGGCCCGTGCCTCTTCAAAAGCCTGCCGTGCTACAGGAAAAACTGTGCTTTAGTTGCAATAGAAAGAAGGTCGTCTTTCTTCAAGAGGCAGGGTGACTTCAGGTAGGAGGTCCTGAATGGAAGGAGAAGCTTACTGTTTCTGTCTGTACAGCTCAAACTAGGGAATGAGAACGACTTCCACGACATGTTGGAACTTGTTGAACGTTGCTCTTGAACCTGTGCGAGTGCTGTGAATCAAGATATCACAAGAAAGAGTGCAGTGTGTTGCCCATGACTCAGCAGACACAGAGGACCTCCGAGGACCAATGTGCCTCGTTGTTGCTCAGCAGGCCTACAGGGGTGTGGAGATACTCAGAGACCTTGGAACAAAAATGATGCTCAACCGAGGGGCCTAGGAGTCCTGAAAAGGGTACTTCATTTAAAGTAAACCAGAAGAGTGACTAAGAGCTAATGGAAAGAGCTGCATGCCTCCCGTTCTGCAGGGCTACTCAGGGCCTTACCTCGAGCCAAGGGCTCACGTTTAGATTCCCTTTAGCTCTAGAGCATGGCAAGGTGCGCCCCACCGCGGCCAATGAAGTTCCGTGTGTAGCCAGAGAAAACTCATTTACTTCCCAGACACATGCCTACAGTGGCCAGAGGCCTGTCAACAGCAGAGAATTTCAGGGAGCTTCACGAAAGCAAGAGGGGAGCTTTCCAAACGGAAAGCAAGGTTAGTCCCATCATGCCCCCATTTCCATGGGCACAGGCAGCATACATCTCTGTGGTTTTTAACCAGTCAAATGAGACACAGAGTACACAGTTGTTGCTTCCCTGAATCAACTTCTCGAAGCAGGGTGTTCTGCATCTAGTGAACGGCCTCACCAAGGAAAGCCCTAGCTAGGCCTCTGGGCCCGTGCCTTTTCAAAAGCCTGCCGTGCTACAGGAAAAACTGTGCTTTAGTTGCAATAGAAACGAGGTCGTCTTTCTTCAAGAGGCAGGGTGACTTCAGGTAGGAAGTCCTGAATGGAAGGAGAAGCTTACTGTTTCTCTCTGTACAGCTCAAACTAGGGAATGAGAGCGACTTCCACGGCCTGTTGGAACTGGCTTAACGGTGCTCGTGAACCTGTGGGATTGCTGGCTAAATCAAGATATTCCAATAAGAGTGCACTGTGTTGCCCTACACTCGGCATACACACTGTGAGTCGGAAAGCTCCTGGCCTGGATATTGCTTAGAAGGACAAGGGGAGCCTGAGGGTACTCAGTGTTCTTGCAGGCAACAGGGTTTCCAGGCGAGGCACCTCGGTGTCCTGAAAAGCGTACTGGCTTTAAAATGATGAAGATAAGCGACTACGGCCTCATGGAAACTGCTACACGCCTCTGCTTCTGCATAGTATTTCATGGCCTTACCTCGAGGCAAGTTCTCAGGTTTCCTGCCCTGTGAGCGACACAGCATGTTAAGATGCTGTATTTCTCCTTGAATAGAGTGACTTCTGGTACGAGGTCCTCGATAACTTCTAAGCAGAGTGTTTTCTCAGGGCTGCTCAGACGAGGGCAATGTCGAAGACTTCCAGGGCATGTTGGACTGCCTAGAAATGTGGTTCTGATGCTGTTCGAGTGCTCTGGAAATGTAGCTCTCCTGAAGTAACGTACAGTGTGTTGCCCGACACTCTGCAGACACAGAGAGCCTCCGTGGGACGTATGGGACGCAATGCTGCTCAGCAGGCCCACAGGGGTATAGAGGGAGTCAGGGATCTTGGAACCAAAATGATGCTCACCCGAAGGGCGTAGGAGTTCTGAAAGGGGTAATTCTTTAAATAAAACAGACCTCCATTAAGAGCTCATGGAAAGAGCTGCATGCCTCCCTTTCTGCAGGGCTACTCAGGGCCTTACCTGAGGCAAGGACTCACGTTGAGATTCCCTTTAGCTCTAGAGCATGGCAAGGAGAGCCGCACCCCGCCAATGAAGCTCCGTGTGTACCGAGAGAAAAGTCATTTTCTTCCCAGACACATGCCTACAGTGGCCAGAGGACTGTCAACAGCAGAGAATTTCAGGGAGCTTCACGGAAGCAAGAATGGAGGTTTTCAAACGGAAAGCAAGGCTAGTCCCATCATGCCCCCATTTCCATGGGCACAGGCAGCATACATCTCTGTGGTTTTTAACCAGTCAAATGAGACACAGAGTACACAGTTGTTGCTTCCCTGAATCAACTTCTCGAGGCAGGGTGTTCTGCATCTAGTGAACGGCCTCACCAAGGAAATCCCTGATTAGGACTCTGGGCCCGTGCCTCTTCAAAAGCCTGCCGTGCTACAGGAAAAACTGTGCTTTAGTTGCAATAGAAAGAAGGTCGTCTTTCTTCAAGAGGCAGGGTGACTTCAGGTAGGAGGTCCTGAATGGAAGGAGAAGCTTACTGTTTCTGTCTGTACAGCTCAAACTAGGGAATGAGAACGACTTCCACGACATGTTGGAACTTGTTGAACGTTGCTCTTGAACCTGTGCGAGTGCTGTGAATCAAGATATCACAAGAAAGAGTGCAGTGTGTTGCCCATGACTCAGCAGACACAGAGGACCTCCGAGGACCAATGTGCCTCGTTGTTGCTCAGCAGGCCTACAGGGGTGTGGAGATACTCAGAGACCTTGGAACAAAAATGATGCTCAACCGAGGGGCCTAGGAGTCCTGAAAAGGGTACTTCATTTAAAGTAAACCAGAAGAGTGACTAAGAGCTAATGGAAAGAGCTGCATGCCTCCCGTTCTGCAGGGCTACTCAGGGCCTTACCTCGAGCCAAGGGCTCACGTTTAGATTCCCTTTAGCTCTAGAGCATGGCAAGGTGCGCCCCACCGCGGCCAATGAAGTTCCGTGTGTAGCCAGAGAAAACTCATTTACTTCCCAGACACATGCCTACAGTGGCCAGAGGCCTGTCAACAGCAGAGAATTTCAGGGAGCTTCACGAAAGCAAGAGGGGAGCTTTCCAAACGGAAAGCAAGGTTAGTCCCATCATGCCCCCATTTCCATGGGCACAGGCAGCATACATCTCTGTGGTTTTTAACCAGTCAAATGAGACACAGAGTACACAGTGGTTGCTTCCCTGAATCAACTTCTCGAAGCAGGGTGTTCTGCATCTAGTGAACGGCCTCACCAAGGAAAGCCCTAGCTAGGCCTCTGGGCCCGTGCCTTTTCAAAAGCCTGCCGTGCTACAGGAAAAACTGTGCTTTAGTTGCAATAGAAACGAGGTCGTCTTTCTTCAAGAGGCAGGGTGACTTCAGGTAGGAAGTCCTGAATGGAAGGAGAAGCTTACTGTTTCTCTCTGTACAGCTCAAACTAGGGAATGAGAGCGACTTCCACGGCCTGTTGGAACTGGCTTAACGGTGCTCGTGAACCTGTGCGATTGCTGGCTAAATCAAGATATTCCAATAAGAGTGCACTGTGTTGCCCTACACTCGGCATACACACTGTGAGTCGGAAAGCTCCTGGCCTGGATATTGCTTAGAAGGACAAGGGGAGCCTGAGGGTACTCAGTGTTATTGCAGGCAACAGGGTTTCCAGGCGAGGCACCTCGGTGTCCTGAAAAGCGTACTGGCTTTAAAATGATGAAGATAAGCGACTACGGCCTCATGGAAACTGCTACACGCCTCTGCTTCTGCATAGTATTTCATGGCCTTACCTCGAGGCAAGTTCTCAGGTTTCCTGCCCTGTGAGCGACACAGCATGTTAAGATGCTGTATTTCTCCTTGAATAGAGTGACTTCTGGTACGAGGTCCTCGATAACTTCTAAGCAGAGTGTTTTCTCAGGGCTGCTCAGACGAGGGCAATGTCGAAGACTTCCAGGGCATGTTGGACTGCCTAGAAATGTGGTTCTGATGCTGTTCGAGTGCTCTGGAAATGTAGCTCTCCTGAAGTAACGTACAGTGTGTTGCCCGACACTCTGCAGACACAGAGAGCCTCCGTGGGACGTATGGGACGCAATGCTGCTCAGCAGGCCCACAGGGGTATAGAGGGAGTCAGGGATCTTGGAACCAAAATGATGCTCACCCGAAGGGCGTAGGAGTTCTGAAAGGGGTAATTCTTTAAATAAAACAGACCTCCATTAAGAGCTCATGGAAAGAGCTGCATGCCTCCTTTTCTGCAGGGCTACTCAGGGCCTTACCTGAGGCAAGGACTCACGTTGAGATTCCCTTTAGCTCTAGAGCATGGCAAGGAGAGCCGCACCCCGCCAATGAAGCTCCGTGTGTACCGAGAGAAAAGTCATTTTCTTCCCAGACACATGCCTACAGTGGCCAGAGGACTGTCAACAGCAGAGAATTTCAGGGAGCTTCACGGAAGCAAGAATGGAGGTTTTCAAACGGAAAGCAAGGCTAGTCCCATCATGCCCCCATTTCCATGGGCACAGGCAGCATACATCTCTGTGGTTTTTAACCAGTCAAATGAGACACAGAGTACACAGTGGTTGCTTCCCTGAATCAACTTCTCGAGGCAGGGTGTTCTGCATCTAGTGAACGGCCTCACCAAGGAAATCCCTGATTAGGACTCTGGGCCCGTGCCTCTTCAAAAGCCTGCCGTGCTACAGGAAAAACTGTGCTTTAGTTGCAATAGAAAGAAGGTCGTCTTTCTTCAAGAGGCAGGGTGACTTCAGGTAGGAGGTCCTGAATGGAAGGAGAAGCTTACTGTTTCTGTCTGTACAGCTCAAACTAGGGAATGAGAACGACTTCCACGACATGTTGGAACTTGTTGAACGTTGCTCTTGAACCTGTGCCAGTGCTGTGAATCAAGATATCACAAGAAAGAGTGCAGTGTGTTGCCCATGACTCAGCAGACACAGAGGACCTCCGAGGACCAATGTGCCTCGTTGTTGCTCAGCAGGCCTACAGGGGTGTGGAGATACTCAGAGACCTTGGAACAAAAATGATGCTCAACCTAGGGGCCTAGGAGTCCTGAAAAGGGTACTTCATTTAAAGTAAACCAGAAGAGTGACTAAGAGCTAATGGAAAGAGCTGCATGCCTCCCGTTCTGCAGGGCTACTCAGGGCCTTACCTCGAGCCAAGGGCTCACGTTTAGATTCCCTTTAGCTCTAGAGCATGGCAAGGTGCGCCCCACCCCGGCCAATGAAGTTCCGTGTGTAGCCAGAGAAAACTCATTTACTTCCCAGACACATGCCTACAGTGGCCAGAGGCCTGTCAACAGCAGAGAATTTCAGGGAGCTTCACGAAAGCAAGAGGGGAGCTTTCCAAACGGAAAGCAAGGTTAGTCCCATCATGCCCCCATTTCCATGGGCACAGGCAGCATACATCTCTGTGGTTTTTAACCAGTCAAATGAGACACAGAGTACACAGTGGTTGCTTCCCTGAATCAACTTCTCGAAGCAGGGTGTTCTGCATCTAGTGAACGGCCTCACCAAGGAAAGCCCTAGCTAGGCCTCTGGGCCCGTGCCTTTTCAAAAGCCTGCCGTGCTACAGGAAAAACTGTGCTTTAGTTGCAATAGAAACGAGGTCGTCTTTCTTCAAGAGGCAGGGTGACTTCAGGTAGGAAGTCCTGAATGGAAGGAGAAGCTTACTGTTTCTCTCTGTACAGCTCAAACTAGGGAATGAGAGCGACTTCCACGGCCTGTTGGAACTGGCTTAACGGTGCTCGTGAACCTGTGCGATTGCTGGCTAAATCAAGATATTCCAATAAGAGTGCACTGTGTTGCCCTACACTCGGCATACACACTGTGAGTCGGAAAGCTCCTGGCCTGGATATTGCTTAGAAGGACAAGGGGAGCCTGAGGGTACTCAGTGTTCTTGCAGGCAACAGGGTTTCCAGGCGAGGCACCTCGGTGTCCTGAAAAGCGTACTGGCTTTAAAATGATGAAGATAAGCGACTACGGCCTCATGGAAACTGCTACACGCCTCTGCTTCTGCATAGTATTTCATGACCTTACCTCGAGGCAAGTTCTCAGGTTTCTTGCCCTGTGAGCGACACAGCATGTTAAGATGCTGTATTTGTCCTTGAATAGAGTGACTTCTGGTACGAGGTCCTCGATAACTTCTAAGCAGAGTGTTTTCTCAGGGCTGCTCAGACGAGGGCAATGTCGAAGACTTCCAGGGCATGTTGGACTGCCTAGAAATGTGGTTCTGATGCTGTTCGAGTGCTCTGGAAATGTAGCTCTCCTGAAGTAACGTACAGTGTGTTGCCCGACACTCTGCAGACACAGAGAGCCTCCGTGGGACGTATGGGACGCAATGCTGCTCAGCAGGCCCACAGGGGTATAGAGGGAGTCAGGGATCTTGGAACCAAAATGATGCTCACCCGAAGGGCGTAGGAGTTCTGAAAGGGGTAATTCTTTAAATAAAACAGACCTCCATTAAGAGCTCATGGAAAGAGCTGCATGCCTCCCTTTCTGCAGGGCTACTCAGGGCCTTACCTGAGGCAAGGACTCACGTTGAGATTCCCTTTAGCTCTAGAGCATGGCAAGGAGAGCCGCACCCCGCCAATGAAGCTCCGTGTGTACCGAGAGAAAAGTCATTTTCTTCCCAGACACATGCCTACAGTGGCCAGAGGACTGTCAACAGCAGAGAATTTCAGGGAGCTTCACGGAAGCAAGAATGGAGGTTTTCAAACGGAAAGCAAGGCTAGTCCCATCATGCCCCCATTTCCATGGGCACAGGCAGCATACATCTCTGTGGTTTTTAACCAGTCAAATGAGACACAGAGTACACAGTTGTTGCTTCCCTGAATCAACTTCTCGAGGCAGGGTGTTCTGCATCTAGTGAACGGCCTCACCAAGGAAATCCCTGATTAGGACTCTGGGCCCGTGCCTCTTCAAAAGCCTGCCGTGCTACAGGAAAAACTGTGCTTTAGTTGCAATAGAAAGAAGGTCGTCTTTCTTCAAGAGGCAGGGTGACTTCAGGTAGGAGGTCCTGAATGGAAGGAGAAGCTTACTGTTTCTGTCTGTACAGCTCAAACTAGGGAATGAGAACGACTTCCACGACATGTTGGAACTTGTTGAACGTTGCTCTTGAACCTGTGCGAGTGCTGTGAATCAAGATATCACAAGAAAGAGTGCAGTGTGTTGCCCATGACTCAGCAGACACAGAGGACCTCCGAGGACCAATGTGCCTCGTTGTTGCTCAGCAGGCCTACAGGGGTGTGGAGATACTCAGAGACCTTGGAACAAAAATGATGCTCAACCGAGGGGCCTAGGAGTCCTGAAAAGGGTACTTCATTTAAAGTAAACCAGAAGAGTGACTAAGAGCTAATGGAAAGAGCTGCATGCCTCCCGTTCGGCAGGGCTACTCAGGGCCTTACCTCGAGCCAAGGGCTCACGTTTAGATTCCCTTTAGCTCTAGAGCATGGCAAGGTGCGCCCCACCGCGGCCAATGAAGTTCCGTGTGTAGCCAGAGAAAACTCATTTACTTCCCAGACACATGCCTACAGTGGCCAGAGGCCTGTCAACAGCAGAGAATTTCAGGGAGCTTCACCAAAGCAAGAGGGGAGCTTTCCAAACGGAAAGCAAGGTTAGTCCCATCATGCCCCCATTTCCATGGGCACAGGCAGCATACATCTCTGTGGTTTTTAACCAGTCAAATGAGACACAGAGTACACAGTTGTTGCTTCCCTGAATCAACTTCTCGAGGCAGGGTGTTCTGCATCTAGTGAACGGCCTCACCAAGGAAAGCCCTAGCTAGGCCTCTGGGCCCGTGCCTTTTCAAAAGCCTGCCGTGCTACAGGAAAAACTGTGCTTTAGTTGCAATAGAAACGAGGTCGTCTTTCTTCAAGAGGCAGGGTGACTTCAGGTAGGAAGTCCTGAATGGAAGGAGAAGCTTACTGTTTCTCTCTGTACAGCTCAAACTAGGGAATGAGAGCGACTTCCACGGCCTGTTGGAACTGGCTTAACGGTGCTCGTGAACCTGTGCGATTGCTGGCTAAATCAAGATATTCCAATAAGAGTGCACTGTGTTGCCCTACACTCGGCATACACACTGTGAGTCGGAAAGCTCCTGGCCTGGATATTGCTTAGAAGGACAAGGGGAGCCTGAGGGTACTCAGTGTTCTTGCAGGCAACAGGGTTTCCAGGCGAGGCACCTCGGTGTCCTGAAAAGCGTACTGGCTTTAAAATGATGAAGATAAGCGACTACGGCCTCATGGAAACTGCTACACGCCTCTGCTTCTGCATAGTATTTCATGACCTTACCTCGAGGCAACTTCTCAGGTTTCTTGCCCTGTGAGCGACACAGCATGTAAAGATGCTGTATTTGTCCTTGAATAGAGTGACTTCTGGTACGAGGTCCTCGATAACTTCTAAGCAGAGTGTTTTCTCAGGGCTGCTCAGACGAGGGCAATGTCGAAGACTTCCAGGGCATGTTGGACTGCCTAGAAATGTGGTTCTGATGCTGTTCGAGTGCTCTGGAAATGTAGCTCTCCTGAAGTAACGTACAGTGTGTTGCCCGACACTCTGCAGACACAGAGAGCCTCCGTGGGACGTATGGGACGCAATGCTGCTCAGCAGGCCCACAGGGGTATAGAGGGAGTCAGGGATCTTGGAACCAAAATGATGCTCACCCGAAGGGCGTAGGAGTTCTGAAAGGGGTAATTCTTTAAATAAAACAGACCTCCATTAAGAGCTCATGGAAAGAGCTGCATGCCTCCCTTTCTGCAGGGCTACTCAGGGCCTTACCTGAGGCAAGGACTCACGTTGAGATTCCCTTTAGCTCTAGAGCATGGCAAGGAGAGCCGCACCCCGCCAATGAAGCTCCGTGTGTACCGAGAGAAAAGTCATTTTCTTCCCAGACACATGCCTACAGTGGCCAGAGGACTGTCAACAGCAGAGAATTTCAGGGAGCTTCACGGAAGCAAGAATGGAGGTTTTCAAACGGAAAGCAAGGCTAGTCCCATCATGCCCCCATTTCCATGGGCACAGGCAGCATACATCTCTGTGGTTTTTAACCAGTCAAATGAGACACAGAGTACACAGTGGTTGCTTCCCTGAATCAACTTCTCGAGGCAGGGTGTTCTGCATCTAGTGAACGGCCTCACCAAGGAAATCCCTGATTAGGACTCTGGGCCCGTGCCTCTTCAAAAGCCTGCCGTGCTACAGGAAAAACTGTGCTTTAGTTGCAATAGAAAGAAGGTCGTCTTTCTTCAAGAGGCAGGGTGACTTCAGGTAGGAGGTCCTGAATGGAAGGAGAAGCTTACTGTTTCTGTCTGTACAGCTCAAACTAGGGAATGAGAACGACTTCCACGACATGTTGGAACTTGTTGAACGTTGCTCCTGAACCTGTGCGAGTGCTGTGAATCAAGATATCACAAGAAAGAGTGCAGTGTGTTGCCAATGACTCAGCAGACACAGAGGACCTCCGAGGACCAATGTGCCTCGTTGTTGCTCAGCAGGCCTACAGGGGTGTGGAGATACTAAGAGACCTTGGAACAAAAATGATGCTCAACCGAGGGGCCTAGGAGTCCTGAAAAGGGTACTTCATTTAAAGTAAACCAGAAGAGTGACTAAGAGCTAATGGAAAGAGCTGCATGCCTCCCGTTCGGCAGGGCTACTCAGGGCCTTACCTCGAGCCAAGGGCTCACGTTTAGATTCCCTTTAGCTCTAGAGCATGGCAAGGTGCGCCCCACCGCGGCCAATGAAGTTCCGTGTGTAGCCAGAGAAAACTCATTTACTTCCCAGACACATGCCTACAGTGGCCAGAGGCCTGTCAACAGCAGAGAATTTCAGGGAGCTTCACCAAAGCAAGAGGGGAGCTTTCCAAACGGAAAGCAAGGTTAGTCCCATCATGCCCCCATTTCCATGGGCACAGGCAGCATACATCTCTGTGGTTTTTAACCAGTCAAATGAGACACAGAGTACACAGTTGTTGCTTCCCTGAATCAACTTCTCGAGGCAGGGTGTTCTGCATCTAGTGAACGGCCTCACCAAGGAAAGCCCTAGCTAGGCCTCTGGGCCCGTGCCTTTTCAAAAGCCTGCCGTGCTACAGGAAATACTGTGCTTTAGTTGCAATAGAAACGAGGTCGTCTTTCTTCAAGAGGCAGGGTGACTTCAGGTAGGAAGTCCTGAATGGAAGGAGAAGCTTACTGTTTCTCTCTGTACAGCTCAAACTAGGGAATGAGAGCGACTTCCACGGCCTGTTGGAACTGGCTTAACGGTGCTCGTGAACCTGTGCGATTGCTGGCTAAATCAAGATATTCCAATAAGAGTGCACTGTGTTGCCCTACACTCGGCATACACACTGTGAGTCGGAAAGCTCCTGGCCTGGATATTGCTTAGAAGGACAAGGGGAGCCTGAGGGTACTCAGTGTTCTTGCAGGCAACAGGGTTTCCAGGCGAGGCACCTCGGTGTCCTGAAAAGCGTACTGGCTTTAAAATGATGAAGATAAGCGACTACGGCCTCATGGAAACTGCTACACGCCTCTGCTTCTGCATAGTATTTCATGGCCTTACCTCGAGGCAAGTTCTCAGGTTTCTTGCCCTGTGAGCGACACAGCATGTTAAGATGCTGTATTTCTCCTTGAATAGAGTGACTTCTGGTACGAGGTCCTCGATAACTTCTAAGCAGAGTATTTTCTCAGGGCTGCTCAGACGAGGGCAATGTCGAAGACTTCCAGGGCATGTTGGACTGCCTAGAAATGTGGTTCTGATGCTGTTCGAGTGCTCTGGAAATGTAGCTCTCCTGAAGTAACGTACAGTGTGTTGCCCGACACTCTGCAGACACAGAGAGCCTCCGTGGGACGTATGGGATGCAATGCTGCTCAGCAGGCCCACAGGGGTATAGAGGGAGTCAGGGATCTTGGAACCAAAATGATGCTCACCCGTAGGGCGTAGGAGTTCTGAAAGGGGTAATTCTTTAAATAAAACAGACCTCCATTAAGAGCTCATGGAAAGAGCTGCATGCCTCCCTTTCTGCAGGGCTACTCAGGGCCTTACCTGAGGCAAGGACTCACGTTGAGATTCCCTTTAGCTCTAGAGCATGGCAAGGAGAGCCGCACCCCGCCAATGAAGCTCCGTGTGTAACGAGAGAAAAGTCATTTTCTTCCCAGACACATGCCTACAGTGGCCAGAGGACTGTCAACAGCAGAGAATTTCAGGGAGCTTCACGGAAGCAAGAATGGAGGTTTTCAAACGGAAAGCAAGGCTAGTCCCATCATGCCCCCATTTCCATGGGCACAGGCAGCATACATCTCTGTGGTTTTTAACCAGTCAAATGAGACACAGAGTACACAGTTGTTGCTTCCCGGAATCAACTTCTCGAGGCAGGGTGTTCTGCATCTAGTGAACGGCCTCACCAAGGAAATCCCTGATTAGGACTCTGGGCCCGTGCCTCTTCAAAAGCCTGCCGTGCTACAGGAAAAACTGTGCTTTAGTTGCAATAGAAAGAAGGTCGTCTTTCTTCAAGAGGCAGGGTGACTTCAGGTAGGAGGTCCTGAATGGAAGGAGAAGCTTACTGTTTCTGTCTGTACAGCTCAAACTCGGGAATGAGAACGACTTCCACGACATGTTGGAACTTGTTGAACGTTGCTCTTGAACCTGTGCGAGTGCTGTGAATCAAGATATCACAAGAAAGAGTGCAGTGTGTTGCCCATGACTCAGCAGACACAGAGGACCTCCGAGGACCAATGTGCCTCGTTGTTGCTCAGCAGGCCTACAGGGGTGTGGAGATACTCAGAGACCTTTGAACAAAAATGATGCTCAACCGAGGGGCCTAGGAGTCCTGAAAAGGGTACTTCATTTAAAGTAAACCAGAAGAGTGACTAAGAGCTAATGGAAAGAGCTGCATGCCTCCCGTTCGGCAGGGCTACTCAGGGCCTTACCTCGAGCCAAGGGCTCACGTTTAGATTCCCTTTAGCTCTAGAGCATGGCAAGGTGCGCCCCACCGCGGCCAATGAAGTTCCGTGTGTAGCCAGAGAAAACTCATTTACTTCCCAGACACATGCCTACAGTGGCCAGAGGCCTGTCAACAGCAGAGAATTTCAGGGAGCTTCACGAAAGCAAGAGGGGAGCTTTCCAAACGGAAAGCAAGGTTAGTCCCATCATGCCCCCATTTCCATGGGCACAGGCAGCATACATCTCTGTGGTTTTTAACCAGTCAAATGAGACACAGAGTACACAGTTGTTGCTTCCCTGAATCAACTTCTCGAGGCAGGGTGTTCTGCATCTAGTGAACGGCCTCACCAAGGAAAGCCCTAGCTAGGCCTCTGGGCCCGTGCCTTTTCAAAAGCCTGCCGTGCTACAGGAAAAACTGTGCTTTAGTTGCAATAGAAACGAGGTCGTCTTTCTTCAAGAGGCAGGGTGACTTCAGGTAGGAAGTCCTGAATGGAAGGAGAAGCTTACTGTTTCTCTCTGTACAGCTCAAACTAGGGAATGAGAGCGACTTCCACGGCCTGTTGGAACTGGCTTAACGGTGCTCGTGAACCTGTGCGATTGCTGGCTAAATCAAGATATTCCAATAAGAGTGCACTGTGTTGCCCTACACTCGGCATACACACTGTGAGTCGGAAAGCTCCTGGCCTGGATATTGCTTAGAAGGACAAGGGGAGCCTGAGGGTACTCAGTGTTCTTGCAGGCAACAGGGTTTCCAGGCGAGGCACCTCGGTGTCCTGAAAAGCGTACTGGCTTTAAAATGATGAAGATAAGCGACTACGGCCTCATGGAAACTGCTACACGCCTCTGCTTCTGCATAGTATTTCATGGCCTTACCTCGAGGCAAGTTCTCAGGTTTCTTGCCCTTTGAGCGACACAGCATGTTAAGATGCTGTATTTCTCCTTGAATAGAGTGACTTCTGGTACGAGGTCCTCGATAACTTCTAAGCAGAGTGTTTTCTCAGGGCTGCTCAGACGAGGGCAATGTCGAAGACTTCCAGGGCATGTTGGACTGCCTAGAAATGTGGTTCTGATGCTGTTCGAGTGCTCTGGAAATGTAGCTCTCCTGAAGTAACGTACAGTGTGTTGCCCGACACCCTGCAGACACAGACAGCCTCCGTGGGACGTATGGGACGCAATGCTGCTCAGCAGGCCCACAGGGGTATAGAGGGAGTCAGGAATCTTGGAACCAAAATGATGCTCACCCGAAGGGAGTAGGAGTTCTGAAAGGGGTAATTCTTTAAATAAAACAGATCTCCATTAAGAGCTCACGGAAAGAGCTGCATGCCTCCCTTTCTGCAGGGCTACTCAGGGCCTTACCTGAGGCAAGGACTCACGGTGAGATTCCCTTTAGCTCTAGAGCATTGCAAGGAGAGCCGCACCCCGCCAATGAAGCTCCGTGTGTACCGAGAGAAAAGTCATTTTCTCCCCAGACACATGCCTACAGTGGCCAGAGGACTGTCAACAGCAGAGAATTTCAGGGAGCTTCACGGAAGCAAGAATGGAGGTTTTCAAACGGAAAGCAAGGCTAGTCCCATCATGCCCCCATTTCCATGGGCACAGGCAGCATACATCTCTGTGGTTTTTAACCAGTCAAATGAGACACAGAGTACACAGTGGTTGCTTCCCTGAATCAACTTCTCGAGGCAGGGTGTTCTGCATCTAGTGAACGGCCTCACCAAGGAAATCCCTGATTAGGACTCTGGGCCCGTGCCTCTTCAAAAGCCTGCCGTGCTACAGGAAAAACTGTGCTTTAGTTGCAATAGAAAGAAGGTCGTCTTTCTTCAAGAGGCAGGGTGACTTCAGGTAGGAGGTCCTGAATGGAAGGAGAAGCTTACTGTTTCTGTCTGTACAGCTCAAACTAGGGAATGAGAACGACTTCCACGACATGTTGGAACTTGTTGAACGTTGCTCTTGAACCTGTGCGAGTGCTGTGAATCAAGATATCACAAGAAAGAGTGCAGTGTGTTGCCCATGACTCAGCAGACACAGAGGACCTCCGAGGACCAATGTGCCTCGTTGTTGCTCAGCAGGCCTACAGGGGTGTGGAGATACTCAGAGACCTTGGAACAAAAATGATGCTCAACCGAGGGGCCTAGGAGTCCTGAAAAGGGTACTTCATTTAAAGTAAACCAGAAGAGTGACTAAGAGCTAATGGAAAGAGCTGCATGCCTCCCGTTCGGCAGGGCTACTCAGGGCCTTACCTCGAGCCAAGGGCTCACGTTTAGATTCCCTTTAGCTCTAGAGCATGGCAAGGTGCGCCCCACCGCGGCCAATGAAGTTCCGTGTGTAGCCAGAGAAAACTCATTTACTTCCCAGACACATGCCTACAGTGGCCAGAGGCCTGTCAACAGCACAGAATTTCAGGGAGCTTCACAAAAGCAAGAGGGGAGCTTTCCAAACGGAAAGCAAGGTTAGTCCCATCATGCCCCCATTTCCATGGGCACAGGCAGCATACATCTCTGTGGTTTTTAACCAGTCAAATGAGACACAGAGTACACAGTGGTTGCTTCCCTGAATCAACTTCTCGAGGCAGGGTGTTCTGCATCTAGTGAACGGCCTCACCAAGGAAATCCCTGATTAGGACTCTGGGCCCGTGCGTCTTCAAAAGCCTGCCGTGCTACAGGAAAAACTGTGCTTTAGTTGCAATAGAAAGAAGGTCGTCTTTCTTCAAGAGGCAGGGTGACTTCAGGTAGGAGGTCCTGAATGGAAGGAGAAGCTTACTGTTTCTGTCTGTACAGCTCAAACTAGGGAATGAGAACGACTTCCACGACATGTTGGAACTTGTTGAATGTTGCTCCTGAACCTGTGCGAGTGCTGGCTAAATCAAGATATTCCAATAAGAGTGCACTGTGTTGCCCTACACTCGGCATACACACAGTGAGTCGGAAATCTCCTGGCCTGGATATTGCTTAGAAGGACAAGGGGAGCCTGAGGGTACTCAGTGTTCTTGCAGGCAACAGGGTTTCCAGGCGAGGCACCTAGGTGTCCTGAAAAGCGTACTGGCTTTAAAATGATGAAGATAAGCGACTACGGCCTCATGGAAACTGGTACACGCCTCTGCTTCTGCATAGTATTTCATGGCCTTACCTCGAGGCAAGTTCTCAGGTTTCTTGCCCTGTGAGCGACACAGCATGTTAAGATGCTGTATTTCTCCTTGAATAGAGTGACTTCTGGTACGAGGTCCTCGATAACTTCTAAGCAGAGTGTTTTCTCAGGGCTGCTCAGACGAGGGCAATGTCGAAGACTTCCAGGGCATGTTGGACTGCCTAGAAATGTGGTTCTGATGCTGTTCGAGTGCTCTGGAAATGTAGCTCTCCTGAAGTAACGTACAGTGTGTTGCCCGACACTCTGCAGACACAGAGAGCCTCCGTGGGACGTATGGGACGCAATGCTGCTCAGCAGGCCCACAGGGGTATAGAGGGAGTCAGGGATCTTGGAACCAAAATGATGCTCACCCGAAGGGCGTAGGAGTTCTGAAAGGGGTAATTCTTTAAATAAAACAGACCTCCATTAAGAGCTCATGGAAAGAGCTGCATGCCTCCCTTTCTGCAGGGCTACTCAGGGCCTTACCTGAGGCAAGGACTCACGTTGAGATTCCCTTTAGCTCTAGAGCATGGCAAGGAGAGACACACCCCGCCAATGAAGCTCCGTGTGTACCGAGAGAAAAGTCATTTTCTTCCCAGACACATGCCTACAGTGGCCAGAGGACTGTCAACAGCAGAGAATTTCAGGGAGCTTCACGGAAGCAAGAATGGAGGTTTTCAAACGGAAAGCAAGGCTAGTCCCATCATGCCCCCATTTCCAAGGGCACAGGCAGCATACATCTCTGTGGTTTTTAACAAGTTAAATGAGACACAGAGTACACAGTGGTTGCTTCCCTGAATCAACTTCTCGAGGCAGGGTGTTCTGCATCTAGTGAACGGCCTCACCAAGGAAATCCCTGATTAGGACTCTGGGCCCGTGCCTCTTCAAAAGCCTGCCGTGCTACAGGAAAAACTGTGCTTTAGTTGCAATAGAAAGAAGGTCGTCTTTCTTCAAGAGGCAGGGTGACTTCAGGTAGGAGGTCCTGAATGGAAGGAGAAGCTTACTGTTTCTGTCTGTACAGCTCAAACTAGGGAATGAGAACGACTTCCACGACATGTTGGAACTTGTTGAACGTTGCTCCTGAACCTGTGCGAGTGCTGTGAATCAAGATATCACAAGAAAGAGTGCAGTGTGTTGCCCATGACTCAGCAGACACAGAGGACCTCCGAGGACCAATGTGCCTCGTTGTTGCTCAGCAGGCCTACAGGGGTGGGGAGATACTCAGAGACCTTGGGACAAAAATGATGCTCAACCGAGGGGCCTAGGAGTCCTGAAAAGGGTACTTCATTTAAAGTAAACCAGAAGAGTGACTAAGAGCTAATGGAAAGAGCTGCATGCCTCCCGTTCTGCAGGGCTACTCAGGGCCTTACCTCGAGCCAAGGGCTCACGTTTAGATTCCCTTTAGCTCTAGAGCATGGCAAGGTGCGCCCCACCGCGGCCAATGAAGTTCCGTGTGTAGCCAGAGAAAACTCATTTACTTCCCAGACACATGCCTACAGTGGCCAGAGGCCTGTCAACAGCAGAGAATTTCAGGGAGCTTCACGAAAGCAAGAGGGGAGCTTTCCAAATGGAAAGCAAGGTTAGTCCCATCATGCCCCCATTTCCATGGGCACAGGCAGCATACATCTCTGTGGTTTTTAACCAGTCAAATGAGACACAGAGTACACAGTTGTTGCTTCCCTGAATCAACTTCTCGAAGCAGGGTGTTCTGCATCTAGTGAACGGCCTCACCAAGGAAAGCCCTAGCTAGGCCTCTGGGCCCGTGCCTTTTCAAAAGCCTGCCGTGCTACAGGAAAAACTGTGCTTTAGTTGCAATAGAAACGAGGTCGTCTTTCTTCAAGAGGCAGGGTGACTTCAGGTAGGAAGTCCTGAATGGAAGGAGAAGCTTACTGTTTCTCTCTGTACAGCTCAAACTAGGGAATGAGAGCGACTTCCACGGCCTGTTGGAACTGGCTTAACGGTGCTCGTGAACCTGTGCGATTGCTGGCTAAATCAAGATATTCCAATAAGAGTGCACTGTGTTGCCCTACACTCGGCATACACACTGTGAGTCGGAAAGCTCCTGGCCTGGATATTGCTTAGAAGGACAAGGGGAGCCTGAGGGTACTCAGTGTTCTTGCAGGCAACAGGGTTTCCAGGCGAGGCACCTAGGTGTCCTGAAAAGCGTACTGGCTTTAAAATGATGAAGATAAGCGACTACGGCCTCATGGAAACTGCTACACGCCTCTGCTTCTGCATAGTATTTCATGGCCTTACCTCGAGGCAAGTTCTCAGGTTTCTTGCCCTGTGAGCGACACAGCATGTTAAGATGCTGTATTTCTCCTTGAATAGAGTGACTTCTGGTACGAGGTCCTCGATAACTTCTAAGCAGAGTGTTTTCTCAGGGCTGCTCAGACGAGGGCAATGTCGAAGACTTCCAGGGCATGTTGGACTGCCTAGAAATGTGGTTCTGATGCTGTTCGAGTGCTCTGGAAATGTAGCTCTCCTGAAGTAACGTACAGTGTGTTGCCCGACACTCTGCAGACACAGAGAGCCTCCGTGGGACGAATGGGACGCAATGCTGCTCAGCAGGCCCACAGGGGTATAGAGGGAGTCAGGGATCTTGGAACCAAAATGATGCTCACCCGAAGGGCGTAGGAGTTCTGAAAGGGGTAATTCTTTAAATAAAACAGACCTCCATTAAGAGCTCATGGAAAGAGCTGCATGCCTCCCTTTCTGCAGGGCTACTCAGGGCCTTACCTGAGGCAAGGACTCACGTTGAGATTCCCTTTAGCTCTAGAGCATGGCAAGGAGAGCCGCACCCCGCCAATGAAGCTCCGTGTGTACCGAGAGAAAAGTCATTTTCTTCCCAGACACATGCCTACAGTGGCCAGAGGACTGTCAACAGCAGAGAATTTCAGGGAGCTTCACGGAAGCAAGAATGGAGGTTTTCAAACGGAAAGCAAGGCTAGTCCCATCATGCCCTCATTTCCATGGGCACAGGCAGCATACATCTCTGTGGTTTTTAACCAGTCAAATGAGACACAGAGTACACAGTGGTTGCTTCCCTGAATCAACTTCTCGAGGCAGGGTGTTCTGCATCTAGTGAACGGCCTCACCAAGGAAATCCCTGATTAGGACTCTGGGCCCGTGCCTCTTCAAAAGCCTGCCGTGCTACAGGAAAAACTGTGCTTTAGTTGCAATAGAAAGAAGGTCGTCTTTCTTCAAGAGGCAGGGTGACTTCAGGTAGGAGGTCCTGAATGGAAGGAGAAGCTTACTGTTTCTGTCTGTACAGCTCAAACTAGGGAATGAGAACGACTTCCACGACATGTTGGAACTTGTTGAACGTTGCTCTTGAACCTGTGCCAGTGCTGTGAATCAAGATATCACAAGAAAGAGTGCAGTGTGTTGCCCATGACTCAGCAGACACAGAGGACCTCCGAGGACCAATGTGCCTCGTTGTTGCTCAGCAGGCCTACAGGGGTGTGGAGATACTCAGAGACCTTGGAACAAAAATGATGCTCAACCGAGGGGCCTAGGAGTCCTGAAAAGGGTACTTCATTTAAAGTAAACCAGAAGAGTGACTAAGAGCTAATGGAAAGAGCTGCATGCCTCCCGTTCTGCAGGGCTACTCAGGGCCTTACCTCGAGCCAAGGGCTCACGTTTAGATTCCCTTTAGCTCTAGAGCATGGCAAGGTGCGCCCCACCGCGGCCAATGAAGTTCCGTTTGTACCCAGAGAAAACTCATTTACTTCCCAGACACATGCCTACAGTGGCCAGAGGCCTGTCAACAGCAGAGAATTTCAGGGAGCTTCACGGAAGCAAGAGGGGAGCTTTCCAAACGGAAAGCAAGGTTAGTCCCATCATGCCCCCATTTCCATGGGCACAGGCAGCATACATCTCTGTGGTTTTTAACCAGTCAAATGAGACACAGAGTACACAGTTGTTGCTTCCCTGAATCAACTTCTCGAAGCAGGGTGTTCTGCATCTAGTGAACGGCCTCACCAAGGAAAGCCCTAGCTAGGCCTCTGGGCCCGTGCCTTTTCAAAAGCCTGCCGTGCTACAGGAAAAACTGTGCTTTAGTTGCAATAGAAACGAGGTCGTCTTTCTTCAAGAGGCAGGGTGACTTCAGGTAGGAAGTCCTGAATGGAAGGAGAAGCTTACTGTTTCTCTCTGTACAGCTCAAACTAGGGAATGAGAGCGACTTCCACGGCCTGTTGGAACTGGCTTAACGGTGCTCGTGAACCTGTGCGATTGCTGGCTAAATCAAGATATTCCAATAAGAGTGCACTGTGTTGCCCTACACTCGGCATACACACTGTGAGTCGGAAAGCTCCTGGCCTGGATATTGCTTAGAAGGACAAGGGGAGCCTGAGGGTACTCAGTGTTCTTGCAGGCAACAGGGTTTCCAGGCGAGGCACCTAGGTGTCCTGAAAAGCGTACTGGCTTTAAAATGATGAAGATAAGCGACTACGGCCTCATGGAAACTGCTACACGCCTCTGCTTCTGCATAGTATTTCATGGCCTTACCTCGAGGCAAGTTCTCAGGTTTCCTGCCCTGTGAGCGACACAGCATGTTAAGATGCTGTATTTCTCCTTGAATAGAGTGACTTCTGGTACGAGGTCCTCGATAACTTCTAAGCAGAGTGTTTTCTCAGGGCTGCTCAGACGAGGGCAATGTCGAAGACTTCCAGGGCATGTTGGACTGCCTAGAAATGTGGTTCTGATGCTGTTCGAGTGCTCTGGAAATGTAGCTCTCCTGAAGTAACGTACAGTGTGTTGCCCGACACTCTGCAGACACAGAGAGCCTCCGTGGGACGAATGGGACGCAATGCTGCTCAGCAGGCCCACAGGGGTATAGAGGGAGTCAGGGATCTTGGAACCAAAATGATGCTCACCCGAAGGGCGTAGGAGTTCTGAAAGGGGTAATTCTTTAAATAAAACAGACCTCCATTAAGAGCTCATGGAAAGAGCTGCATGCCTCCCTTTCTGCAGGGCTACTCAGGGCCTTACCTGAGGCAAGGACTCACGTTGAGATTCCCTTTAGCTCTAGAGCATGGCAAGGAGAGCCGCACCCCGCCAATGAAGCTCCGTGTGTACCGAGAGAAAAGTCATTTTCTTCCCAGACACATGCCTACAGTGGCCAGAGGACTGTCAACAGCAGAGAATTTCAGGGAGCTTCACGGAAGCAAGAATGGAGGTTTTCAAACGGAAAGCAAGGCTAGTCCCATCATGCCCTCATTTCCATGGGCACAGGCAGCATACATCTCTGTGGTTTTTAACCAGTCAAATGAGACACAGAGTACACAGTGGTTGCTTCCCTGAATCAACTTCTCGAGGCAGGGTGTTCTGCATCTAGTGAACGGCCTCACCAAGGAAATCCCTGATTAGGACTCTGGGCCCGTGCCTCTTCAAAAGCCTGCCGTGCTACAGGAAAAACTGTGCTTTAGTTGCAATAGAAAGAAGGTCGTCTTTCTTCAAGAGGCAGGGTGACTTCAGGTAGGAGGTCCTGAATGGAAGGAGAAGCTTACTGTTTCTGTCTGTACAGCTCAAACTAGGGAATGAGAACGACTTCCACGACATGTTGGAACTTGTTGAACGTTGCTCTTGAACCTGTGCCAGTGCTGTGAATCAAGATATCACAAGAAAGAGTGCAGTGTGTTGCCCATGACTCAGCAGACACAGAGGACCTCCGAGGACCAATGTGCCTCGTTGTTGCTCAGCAGGCCTACAGGGGTGTGGAGATACTCAGAGACCTTGGAACAAAAATGATGCTCAACCGAGGGGCCTAGGAGTCCTGAAAAGGGTACTTCATTTAAAGTAAACCAGAAGAGTGACTAAGAGCTAATGGAAAGAGCTGCATGCCTCCCGTTCTGCAGGGCTACTCAGGGCCTTACCTCGAGCCAAGGGCTCACGTTTAGATTCCCTTTAGCTCTAGAGCATGGCAAGGTGCGCCCAACCGCGGCCAATGAAGTTCCGTTTGTACCCAGAGAAAACTCATTTACTTCCCAGACACATGCCTACAGTGGCCAGAGGCCTGTCAACAGCAGAGAATTTCAGGGAGCTTCACGGAAGCAAGAGGGGAGCTTTCCAAACGGAAAGCAAGGTTAGTCCCATCATGCCCCCATTTCCATGGGCACAGGCAGCATACATCTCTGTGGTTTTTAACCAGTCAAATGAGACACAGAGTACACAGTTGTTGCTTCCCTGAATCAACTTCTCGAGGCAGGGTGTTCTGCAGCTAGTGAACGGCCTCACCAAGGAAAGCCCTAGCTAGGCCTCTGGGCCCGTGCCTTTTCTAAAGCCTGCCGTGCTACAGGAAAAACTGTGCTTTAGTTGCAATAGAAACGAGGTCGTCTTTCTTCAAGAGGCAGGGTGACTTCAGGTAGGAAGTCCTGAATGGAAGGAGAAGCTTACTGTTTCTCTCTGTACAGCTCAAACTAGGGAATGAGAGCGACTTCCACGGCCTGTTGGAACTGGCTTAACGGTGCTCGTGAACCTGTGCGATTGCTGGCTAAATCAAGATATTCCAATAAGAGTGCACTGTGTTGCCCTACACTCGGCATACACACTGTGAGTCGGAAAGCTCCTGGCCTGGATATTGCTTAGAAGGACAAGGGGAGCCTGAGGGTACTCAGTGTTCTTGCAGGCAACAGGGTTTCCAGGCGAGGCACCTCGGTGTCCTGAAAAGCGTACTGGCTTTAAAATGATGAAGATAAGCGACTACGGCCTCATGGAAACTGCTACACGCCTCTGCTTCTGCATAGTATTTCATGGCCTTACCTCGAGGCAAGTTCTCAGGTTTCCTGCCCTGTGAGCGACACAGCATGTTAAGATGCTGTATTTCTCCTTGAATAGAGTGACTTCTGGTACGAGGTCCTCGATAACTTCTAAGCAGAGTGTTTTCTCAGGGCTGCTCAGACGAGGGCAATGTCGAAGACTTCCAGGGCATGTTGGACTGCCTAGAAATGTGGTTCTGATGCTGTTCGAGTGCTCTGGAAATGTAGCTCTCCTGAAGTAACATACAGTGTGTTGCCCGACACTCTGCAGACACAGAGAGCCTCCGTGGGACGTATGGGACGCAATGCTGCTCAGCAGGCCCACAGGGGTATAGAGGGAGTCAGGGATCTTGGAACCAAAATGATGCTCACCCGAAGGGCGTAGGAGTTCTGAAAGGGGTAATTCTTTAAATAAAACAGACCTCCATTAAGAGCTCATGGAAAGAGCTGCATGCCTCCCTTTCTGCAGGGCTACTCAGGGCCTTACCTGAGGCAAGGACTCACGTTGAGATTCCCTTTAGCTCTAGAGCATGGCAAGGAGAGACACACCCCGCCAATGAAGCTCCGTGTGTACCGAGAGAAAAGTCATTTTCTTCCCAGACACATGCCTACAGTGGCCAGAGGACTGTCAACAGCAGAGAATTTCAGGGAGCTTCACGGAAGCAAGAATGGAGGTTTTCAAACGGAAAGCAAGGCTAGTCCCATCATGCCCCCATTTCCAAGGGCACAGGCAGCATACATCTCTGTGGTTTTTAACCAGTCAAATGAGACACAGAGTACACAGTGGTTGCTTCCCTGAATCAACTTCTCGAGGCAGGGTGTTCTGCATCTAGTGAACGGCCTCACCAAGGAAATCCCTGATTAGGACTCTGGGCCCGTGCCTCTTCAAAAGCCTGCCGTGCTACAGGAAAAACTGTGCTTTAGTTGCAATAGAAAGAAGGTCGTCTTTCTTCAAGAGGCAGGGTGACTTCAGGTAGGAGGTCCTGAATGGAAGGAGAAGCTTACTGTTTCTGTCTGTACAGCTCAAACTAGGGAATGAGAACGACTTCCACGACATGTTGGAACTTGTTGAACGTTGCTCCTGAACCTGTGCGAGTGCTGTGAATCAAGATATCACAAGAAAGAGTGCAGTGTGTTGCCCATGACTCAGCAGACACAGAGGACCTCCGAGGACCAATGTGCCTCGTTGTTGCTCAGCAGGCCTACAGAGGTGTGGAGATACTCAGAGACCTTGGAACAAAAATGATGCTCAACCGAGGGGCCTAGGAGTCCTGAAAAGGGTACTTCATTTAAAGTAAACCAGAAGAGTGACTAAGAGCTAATGGAAAGAGCTGCATGCCTCCCGTTCGGCAGGGCTACTCAGGGCCTTACCTCGAGCCAAGGGCTCACGTTTAGATTCCCTTTAGCTCTAGAGCATGGCAAGGTGCGCCCCACCGCGGCCAATGAAGTTCCGTGTGTAGCCAGAGAAAAGTCATTTACTTCCCAGACACATGCCTACAGTGGCCAGAGGCCTGTCAACAGCAGAGAATTTCAGGGAGCTTCACGGAAGCAAGAGGGGAGCTTTCCAAACGGAAAGCAAGGTTAGTCCCATCATGCCCCCATTTCCATGGGCACAGGCAGCATACATCTCTGTGGTTTTTAACCAGTCAAATGAGACACAGAGTACACAGTTGTTGCTTCCCTGAATCAACTTCTCGAGGCAGGGTGTTCTGCATCTAGTGAACGGCCTCACCAAGGAAAGCCCTAGCTAGGCCTCTGGGCCCGTGCCTTTTCAAAAGCCTGCCGTGCTACAGGAAATAGTGTGCTTTAGTTGCAATAGAAACGAGGTCGTCTTTCTTCAAGAGGCAGGGTGACTTCAGGTAGGAAGTCCTGAATGGAAGGAGAAGCTTACTGTTTCTCTCTGTACAGCTCAAACTAGGGAATGAGAACGAATTCCACGGCCTGTTGGAACTGGCTTAACGGTGCTCGTGAACCTGTGCGATTGCTGGCTAAATCAAGATATTCCAATAAGAGTGCACTGTGTTGCCCTACACTCGGCATACACACTGTGAGTCGGAAAGCTCCTGGCCTGGATATTGCTTAGAAGGACAAGGGGAGCCTGAGGGTACTCAGTGTTCTTGCAGGCAACAGGGTTTCCAGGCGAGGCACCTCGGTGTCCTGAAAAGCGTACTGGCTTTAAAATGATGAAGATAAGCGACTACGGCCTCATGGAAACTGCTACACGCCTCTGCTTCTGCATAGTATTTCATGGCCTTACCTCGAGGCAAGTTCTCAGGTTTCCTGCCCTGTGAGCGACACAGCATGTTAAGATGCTGTATTTCTCCTTGAATAGAGTGACTTCTGGTACGAGGTCCTCGATAACTTCTAAGCAGAGTGTTTTCTCAGGGCTGCTCAGACGAGGGCAATGTCGAAGACTTCCAGGGCATGTTGGACTGCCTAGAAATGTGGTTCTGATGCTGTTCGAGTGCTCTGGAAATGTAGCTCTCCTGAAGTAACGTACAGTGTGTTGCCCGACACTCTGCAGACACAGAGAGCCTCCGTGGGACGTATGGGACGCAATGCTGCTCAGCAGGCCCACAGGGGTATAGAGGGAGTCAGGGATCTTCGAACCAAAATGATGCTCACCCGAAGGGCGTAGGAGTTCTGAAAGGGGTAATTCTTTAAATAAAACAGACCTCCATTAAGAGCTCATGGAAAGAGCTGCATGCCTCCCTTTCTGCAGGGCTACTCAGGGCCTTACCTGAGGCAAGGACTCACGTTGAGATTCCCTTTAGCTCTAGAGCATGGCAAGGAGAGCCGCACCCCGCCAATGAAGCTCCGTGTGTACCGAGAGAAAAGTCATTTTCTTCCCAGACACATGCCTACAGTGGCCAGAGGACTGTCAACAGCAGAGAATTTCAGGGAGCTTCACGGAAGCAAGAATGGAGGTTTTCAAACGGAAAGCAAGGCTAGTCCCATCATGCCCCCATTTCCATGGGCACAGGCAGCATACATCTCTGTGGTTTTTAACCAGTCAAATGAGACACAGAGTACACAGTTGTTGCTTCCCTGAATCAACTTCTCGAGGCAGGGTGTTCTGCATCTAGTGAACGGCCTCACCAAGGAAATCCCTGATTAGGACTCTGGGCCCGTGCCTCTTCAAAAGCCTGCCGTGCTACAGGAAAAACTGTGCTTTAGTTGCAATAGAAAGAAGGTCGTCTTTCTTCAAGAGGCAGGGTGACTTCAGGTAGGAGGTCCTGAATGGAAGGAGAAGCTTACTGTTTCTGTCTGTACAGCTCAAACTAGGGAATGAGAACGACTTCCACGACATGTTGGAACTTGTTGAACGTTGCTCTTGAACCTGTGCGAGTGCTGTGAATCAAGATATCACAAGAAAGAGTGCAGTGTGTTGCCCATGACTCAGCAGACACAGAGGACCTCCGAGGACCAATGTGCCTCGTTGTTGCTCAGCAGGCCTACAGGGGTGTGGAGATACTCAGAGACCTTGGAACAAAAATGATGCTCAACCGAGGGGCCTAGGAGTCCTGAAAAGGGTACTTCATTTAAAGTAAACCAGAAGAGTGACTAAGAGCTAATGGAAAGAGCTGCATGCCTCCCGTTCTGCAGGGCTACTCAGGGCCTTACCTCGAGCCAAGGGCTCACGTTTAGATTCCCTTTAGCTCTAGAGCATGGCAAGGTGCGCCCCACCGCGGCCAATGAAGTTCCGTGTGTAGCCAGAGAAAACTCATTTACTTCCCAGACACATGCCTACAGTGGCCAGAGGCCTGTCAACAGCAGAGAATTTCAGGGAGCTTCACGGAAGCAAGAGGGGAGCTTTCCAAACGGAAAGCAAGGTTAGTCCCATCATGCCCCCATTTCCATGGGCACAGGCAGCATACATCTCTGTGGTTTTTAACCAGTCAAATGAGACACAGAGTACACAGTTGTTGCTTCCCTGAATCAACTTCTCGAAGCAGGGTGTTCTGCATCTAGTGAACGGCCTCACCAAGGAAAGCCCTAGCTAGGCCTCTGGGCCCGTGCCTTTTCAAAAGCCTGCCGTGCTACAGGAAAAACTGTGCTTTAGTTGCAATAGAAACGAGGTCGTCTTTCTTCAAGAGGCAGGGTGACTTCAGGTAGGAAGTCCTGAATGGAAGGAGAAGCTTACTGTTTCTCTCTGTACAGCTCAAACTAGGGAATGAGAGCGACTTCCACGGCCTGTTGGAACTGGCTTAACGGTGCTCGTGAACCTGTGCGATTGCTGGCTAAATCAAGATATTCCAATAAGAGTGCACTGTGTTGCCCTACACTCGGCATACACACTGTGAGTCGGAAAGCTCCTGGCCTGGATATTGCTTAGAAGGACAAGGGGAGCCTGAGGGTACTCAGTGTTCTTGCAGGCAACAGGGTTTCCAGGCGAGGCACCTCGGTGTCCTGAAAAGCGTACTGGCTTTAAAATGATGAAGATAAGCGACTACGGCCTCATGGAAACTGCTACACGCCTCTGCTTCTGCATAGTATTTCATGGCCTTACCTCGAGGCAAGTTCTCAGGTTTCTTGCCCTGTGAGCGACACAGCATGTTAAGATGCTGTATTTCTCCTTGAATAGAGTGACTTCTGGTACGAGGTCCTCGATAACTTCTAAGCAGAGTGTTTTCTCAGGGCTGCTCAGACGAGGGCAATGTCGAAGACTTCCAGGGCATGTTGGACTGCCTAGAAATGTGGTTCTGATGCTGTTCGAGTGCTCTGGAAATGTAGCTCTCCTGAAGTAACGTACAGTGTGTTGCCCGACACTCTGCAGACACAGAGAGCCTCCGTGGGACGTATGGGACGCAATGCTGCTCAGCAGGCCCACAGGGGTATAGAGGGAGTCAGGGATCTTGGAACCAAAATGATGCTCACCCGAAGGGCGTAGGAGTTCTGAAAGGGGTAATTCTTTAAATAAAACAGACCTCCATTAAGAGCTCATGGAAAGAGCTGCATGCCTCCCTTTCTGCAGGGCTACTCAGGGCCTTACCTGAGGCAAGGACTCACGTTGAGATTCCCTTTAGCTCTAGAGCATGGCAAGGAGAGCCGCACCCCGCCAATGAAGCTCCGTGTGTACCGAGAGAAAAGTCATTTTCTTCCCAGACACATGCCTACAGTGGCCAGAGGACTGTCAACAGCAGAGAATTTCAGGGAGCTTCACGGAAGCAAGAATGGAGGTTTTCAAACGGAAAGCAAGGCTAGTCCCATCATGCCCCCATTTCCATGGGCACAGGCAGCATACATCTCTGTGGTTTTTAACCAGTCAAATGAGACACAGAGTACACAGTTGTTGCTTCCCTGAATCAACTTCTCGAGGCAGGGTGTTCTGCATCTAGTGAACGGCCTCACCAAGGAAATCCCTGATTAGGACTCTGGGCCCGTGCCTCTTCAAAAGCCTGCCGTGCTACAGGAAAAACTGTGCTTTAGTTGCAATAGAAAGAAGGTCGTCTTTCTTCAAGAGGCAGGGTGACTTCAGGTAGGAGGTCCTGAATGGAAGGAGAAGCTTACTGTTTCTGTCTGTACAGCTCAAACTAGGGAATGAGAACGACTTCCACGACATGTTGGAACTTGTTGAACGTTGCTCTTGAACCTGTGCGAGTGCTGTGAATCAAGATATCACAAGAAAGAGTGCAGTGTGTTGCCCATGACTCAGCAGACACAGAGGACCTCCGAGGACCAATGTGCCTCGTTGTTGCTCAGCAGGCCTACAGGGGTGTGGAGATACTCAGAGACCTTGGAACAAAAATGATGCTCAACCGAGGGGCCTAGGAGTCCTGAAAAGGGTACTTCATTTAAAGTAAACCAGAAGAGTGACTAAGAGCTAATGGAAAGAGCTGCATGCCTCCCGTTCTGCAGGGCTACTCAGGGCCTTACCTCGAGCCAAGGGCTCACGTTTAGATTCCCTTTAGCTCTAGAGCATGGCAAGGTGCGCCCCACCGCGGCCAATGAAGTTCCGTGTGTAGCCAGAGAAAACTCATTTACTTCCCAGACACATGCCTACAGTGGCCAGAGGCCTGTCAACAGCAGAGAATTTCAGGGAGCTTCACGAAAGCAAGAGGGGAGCTTTCCAAACGGAAAGCAAGGTTAGTCCCATCATGCCCCCATTTCCATGGGCACAGGCAGCATACATCTCTGTGGTTTTTAACCAGTCAAATGAGACACAGAGTACACAGTTGTTGCTTCCCTGAATCAACTTCTCGAAGCAGGGTGTTCTGCATCTAGTGAACGGCCTCACCAAGGAAAGCCCTAGCTAGGCCTCTGGGCCCGTGCCTTTTCAAAAGCCTGCCGTGCTACAGGAAAAACTGTGCTTTAGTTGCAATAGAAACGAGGTCGTCTTTCTTCAAGAGGCAGGGTGACTTCAGGTAGGAAGTCCTGAATGGAAGGAGAAGCTTACTGTTTCTCTCTGTACAGCTCAAACTAGGGAATGAGAGCGACTTCCACGGCCTGTTGGAACTGGCTTAACGGTGCTCGTGAACCTGTGCGATTGCTGGCTAAATCAAGATATTCCAATAAGAGTGCACTGTGTTGCCCTACACTCGGCATACACACTGTGAGTCGGAAAGCTCCTGGCCTGGATATTGCTTAGAAGGACAAGGGGAGCCTGAGGGTACTCAGTGTTCTTGCAGGCAACAGGGTTTCCAGGCGAGGCACCTCGGTGTCCTGAAAAGCGTACTGGCTTTAAAATGATGAAGATAAGCGACTACGGCCTCATGGAAACTGCTACACGCCTCTGCTTCTGCATAGTATTTCATGGCCTTACCTCGAGGCAAGTTCTCAGGTTTCCTGCCCTGTGAGCGACACAGCATGTTAAGATGCTGTATTTCTCCTTGAATAGAGTGACTTCTGGTACGAGGTCCTCGATAACTTCTAAGCAGAGTGTTTTCTCAGGGCTGCTCAGACGAGGGCAATGTCGAAGACTTCCAGGGCATGTTGGACTGCCTAGAAATGTGGTTCTGATGCTGTTCGAGTGCTCTGGAAATGTAGCTCTCCTGAAGTAACGTACAGTGTGTTGCCCGACACTCTGCAGACACAGAGAGCCTCCGTGGGACGTATGGGACGCAATGCTGCTCAGCAGGCCCACAGGGGTATAGAGGGAGTCAGGGATCTTCGAACCAAAATGATGCTCACCCGAAGGGCGTAGGAGTTCTGAAAGGGGTAATTCTTTAAATAAAACAGACCTCCATTAAGAGCTCATGGAAAGAGCTGCATGCCTCCCTTTCTGCAGGGCTACTCAGGGCCTTACCTGAGGCAAGGACTCACGTTGAGATTCCCTTTAGCTCTAGAGCATGGCAAGGAGAGCCGCACCCCGCCAATGAAGCTCCGTGTGTACCGAGAGAAAAGTCATTTTCTTCCCAGACACATGCCTACAGTGGCCAGAGGACTGTCAACAGCAGAGAATTTCAGGGAGCTTCACGGAAGCAAGAATGGAGGTTTTCAAACGGAAAGCAAGGCTAGTCCCATCATGCCCCCATTTCCATGGGCACAGGCAGCATACATCTCTGTGGTTTTTAACCAGTCAAATGAGACACAGAGTACACAGTTGTTGCTTCCCTGAATCAACTTCTCGAGGCAGGGTGTTCTGCATCTAGTGAACGGCCTCACCAAGGAAATCCCTGATTAGGACTCTGGGCCCGTGCCTCTTCAAAAGCCTGCCGTGCTACAGGAAAAACTGTGCTTTAGTTGCAATAGAAAGAAGGTCGTCTTTCTTCAAGAGGCAGGGTGACTTCAGGTAGGAGGTCCTGAATGGAAGGAGAAGCTTACTGTTTCTGTCTGTACAGCTCAAACTAGGGAATGAGAACGACTTCCACGACATGTTGGAACTTGTTGAACGTTGCTCTTGAACCTGTGCGAGTGCTGTGAATCAAGATATCACAAGAAAGAGTGCAGTGTGTTGCCCATGACTCAGCAGACACAGAGGACCTCCGAGGACCAATGTGCCTCGTTGTTGCTCAGCAGGCCTACAGGGGTGTGGAGATACTCAGAGACCTTGGAACAAAAATGATGCTCAACCGAGGGGCCTAGGAGTCCTGAAAAGGGTACTTCATTTAAAGTAAACCAGAAGAGTGACTAAGAGCTAATGGAAAGAGCTGCATGCCTCCCGTTCTGCAGGGCTACTCAGGGCCTTACCTCGAGCCAAGGGCTCACGTTTAGATTCCCTTTAGCTCTAGAGCATGGCAAGGTGCGCCCCACCGCGGCCAATGAAGTTCCGTGTGTAGCCAGAGAAAACTCATTTACTTCCCAGACACATGCCTACAGTGGCCAGAGGCCTGTCAACAGCAGAGAATTTCAGGGAGCTTCACGAAAGCAAGAGGGGAGCTTTCCAAACGGAAAGCAAGGTTAGTCCCATCATGCCCCCATTTCCATGGGCACAGGCAGCATACATCTCTGTGGTTTTTAACCAGTCAAATGAGACACAGAGTACACAGTTGTTGCTTCCCTGAATCAACTTCTCGAAGCAGGGTGTTCTGCATCTAGTGAACGGCCTCACCAAGGAAAGCCCTAGCTAGGCCTCTGGGCCCGTGCCTTTTCAAAAGCCTGCCGTGCTACAGGAAAAACTGTGCTTTAGTTGCAATAGAAACGAGGTCGTCTTTCTTCAAGAGGCAGGGTGACTTCAGGTAGGAAGTCCTGAATGGAAGGAGAAGCTTACTGTTTCTCTCTGTACAGCTCAAACTAGGGAATGAGAGCGACTTCCACGGCCTGTTGGAACTGGCTTAACGGTGCTCGTGAACCTGTGCGATTGCTGGCTAAATCAAGATATTCCAATAAGAGTGCACTGTGTTGCCCTACACTCGGCATACACACTGTGAGTCGGAAAGCTCCTGGCCTGGATATTGCTTAGAAGGACAAGGGGAGCCTGAGGGTACTCAGTGTTCTTGCAGGCAACAGGGTTTCCAGGCGAGGCACCTCGGTGTCCTGAAAAGCGTACTGGCTTTAAAATGATGAAGATAAGCGACTACGGCCTCATGGAAACTGCTACACGCCTCTGCTTCTGCATAGTATTTCATGGCCTTACCTCGAGGCAAGTTCTCAGGTTTCCTGCCCTGTGAGCGACACAGCATGTTAAGATGCTGTATTTCTCCTTGAATAGAGTGACTTCGGGTACGAGGTCCTCGATAACTTCTAAGCAGAGTGTTTTCTCAGGGCTGCTCAGACGAGGGCAATGTCGAAGACTTCCAGGGCATGTTGGACTGCCTAGAAATGTGGTTCTGATGCTGTTCGAGTGCTCTGGAAATGTAGCTCTCCTGAAGTAACGTACAGTGTGTTGCCCGACACTCTGCAGACACAGAGAGCCTCCGTGGGACGTATGGGACGCAATGCTGCTCAGCAGGCCCACAGGGGTATAGAGGGAGTCAGGGATCTTGGAACCAAAATGATGCTCACCCGAAGGGCGTAGGAGTTCTGAAAGGGGTAATTCTTTAAATAAAACAGACCTCCATTAAGAGCTCATGGAAAGAGCTGCATGCCTCCCTTTCTGCAGGGCTACTCAGGGCCTTACCTGAGGCAAGGACTCACGTTGAGATTCCCTTTAGCTCTAGAGCATGGCAAGGAGAGCCGCACCCCGCCAATGAAGCTCCGTGTGTACCGAGAGAAAAGTCATTTTCTTCCCAGACACATGCCTACAGTGGCCAGAGGACTGTCAACAGCAGAGAATTTCAGGGAGCTTCACGGAAGCAAGAATGGAGGTTTTCAAACGGAAAGCAAGGCTAGTCCCATCATGCCCCCATTTCCATGGGCACAGGCAGCATACATCTCTGTGGTTTTTAACCAGTCAAATGAGACACAGAGTACACAGTTGTTGCTTCCCTGAATCAACTTCTCGAGGCAGGGTGTTCTGCATCTAGTGAACGGCCTCACCAAGGAAATCCCTGATTAGGACTCTGGGCCCGTGCCTCTTCAAAAGCCTGCCGTGCTACAGGAAAAACTGTGCTTTAGTTGCAATAGAAAGAAGGTCGTCTTTCTTCAAGAGGCAGGGTGACTTCAGGTAGGAGGTCCTGAATGGAAGGAGAAGCTTACTGTTTCTGTCTGTACAGCTCAAACTAGGGAATGAGAACGACTTCCACGACATGTTGGAACTTGTTGAACGTTGCTCTTGAACCTGTGCGAGTGCTGTGAATCAAGATATCACAAGAAAGAGTGCAGTGTGTTGCCCATGACTCAGCAGACACAGAGGACCTCCGAGGACCAATGTGCCTCGTTGTTGCTCAGCAGGCCTACAGGGGTGTGGAGATACTCAGAGACCTTGGAACAAAAATGATGCTCAACCGAGGGGCCTAGGAGTCCTGAAAAGGGTACTTCATTTAAAGTAAACCAGAAGAGTGACTAAGAGCTAATGGAAAGAGCTGCATGCCTCCCGTTCTGCAGGGCTACTCAGGGCCTTACCTCGAGCCAAGGGCTCACGTTTAGATTCCCTTTAGCTCTAGAGCATGGCAAGGTGCGCCCCACCGCGGCCAATGAAGTTCCGTGTGTAGCCAGAGAAAACTCATTTACTTCCCAGACACATGCCTACAGTGGCCAGAGGCCTGTCAACAGCAGAGAATTTCAGGGAGCTTCACGAAAGCAAGAGGGGAGCTTTCCAAACGGAAAGCAAGGTTAGTCCCATCATGCCCCCATTTCCATGGGCACAGGCAGCATACATCTCTGTGGTTTTTAACCAGTCAAATGAGACACAGAGTACACAGTTGTTGCTTCCCTGAATCAACTTCTCGAAGCAGGGTGTTCTGCATCTAGTGAACGGCCTCACCAAGGAAAGCCCTAGCTAGGCCTCTGGGCCCGTGCCTTTTCAAAAGCCTGCCGTGCTACAGGAAAAACTGTGCTTTAGTTGCAATAGAAACGAGGTCGTCTTTCTTCAAGAGGCAGGGTGACTTCAGGTAGGAAGTCCTGAATGGAAGGAGAAGCTTACTGTTTCTCTCTGTACAGCTCAAACTAGGGAATGAGAGCGACTTCCACGGCCTGTTGGAACTGGCTTAACGGTGCTCGTGAACCTGTGCGATTGCTGGCTAAATCAAGATATTCCAATAAGAGTGCACTGTGTTGCCCTACACTCGGCATACACACTGTGAGTCGGAAAGCTCCTGGCCTGGATATTGCTTAGAAGGACAAGGGGAGCCTGAGGGTACTCAGTGTTCTTGCAGGCAACAGGGTTTCCAGGCGAGGCACCTCGGTGTCCTGAAAAGCGTACTGGCTTTAAAATGATGAAGATAAGCGACTACGGCCTCATGGAAACTGCTACACGCCTCTGCTTCTGCATAGTATTTCATGGCCTTACCTCGAGGCAAGTTCTCAGGTTTCCTGCCCTGTGAGCGACACAGCATGTTAAGATGCTGTATTTCTCCTTGAATAGAGTGACTTCTGGTACGAGGTCCTCGATAACTTCTAAGCAGAGTGTTTTCTCAGGGCTGCTCAGACGAGGGCAATGTCGAAGACTTCCAGGGCATGTTGGACTGCCTAGAAATGTGGTTCTGATGCTGTTCGAGTGCTCTGGAAATGTAGCTCTCCTGAAGTAACGTACAGTGTGTTGCCCGACACTCTGCAGACACAGAGAGCCTCCGTGGGACGTATGGGACGCAATGCTGCTCAGCAGGCCCACAGGGGTATAGAGGGAGTCAGGGATCTTCGAACCAAAATGATGCTCACCCGAAGGGCGTAGGAGTTCTGAAAGGGGTAATTCTTTAAATAAAACAGACCTCCATTAAGAGCTCATGGAAAGAGCTGCATGCCTCCCTTTCTGCAGGGCTACTCAGGGCCTTACCTGAGGCAAGGACTCACGTTGAGATTCCCTTTAGCTCTAGAGCATGGCAAGGAGAGCCGCACCCCGCCAATGAAGCTCCGTGTGTACCGAGAGAAAAGTCATTTTCTTCCCAGACACATGCCTACAGTGGCCAGAGGACTGTCAACAGCAGAGAATTTCAGGGAGCTTCACGGAAGCAAGAATGGAGGTTTTCAAACGGAAAGCAAGGCTAGTCCCATCATGCCCCCATTTCCATGGGCACAGGCAGCATACATCTCTGTGGTTTTTAACCAGTCAAATGAGACACAGAGTACACAGTTGTTGCTTCCCTGAATCAACTTCTCGAGGCAGGGTGTTCTGCATCTAGTGAACGGCCTCACCAAGGAAATCCCTGATTAGGACTCTGGGCCCGTGCCTCTTCAAAAGCCTGCCGTGCTACAGGAAAAACTGTGCTTTAGTTGCAATAGAAAGAAGGTCGTCTTTCTTCAAGAGGCAGGGTGACTTCAGGTAGGAGGTCCTGAATGGAAGGAGAAGCTTACTGTTTCTGTCTGTACAGCTCAAACTAGGGAATGAGAACGACTTCCACGACATGTTGGAACTTGTTGAACGTTGCTCTTGAACCTGTGCGAGTGCTGTGAATCAAGATATCACAAGAAAGAGTGCAGTGTGTTGCCCATGACTCAGCAGACACAGAGGACCTCCGAGGACCAATGTGCCTCGTTGTTGCTCAGCAGGCCTACAGGGGTGTGGAGATACTCAGAGACCTTGGAACAAAAATGATGCTCAACCGAGGGGCCTAGGAGTCCTGAAAAGGGTACTTCATTTAAAGTAAACCAGAAGAGTGACTAAGAGCTAATGGAAAGAGCTGCATGCCTCCCGTTCTGCAGGGCTACTCAGGGCCTTACCTCGAGCCAAGGGCTCACGTTTAGATTCCCTTTAGCTCTAGAGCATGGCAAGGTGCGCCCCACCGCGGCCAATGAAGTTCCGTGTGTAGCCAGAGAAAACTCATTTACTTCCCAGACACATGCCTACAGTGGCCAGAGGCCTGTCAACAGCAGAGAATTTCAGGGAGCTTCACGAAAGCAAGAGGGGAGCTTTCCAAACGGAAAGCAAGGTTAGTCCCATCATGCCCCCATTTCCATGGGCACAGGCAGCATACATCTCTGTGGTTTTTAACCAGTCAAATGAGACACAGAGTACACAGTTGTTGCTTCCCTGAATCAACTTCTCGAAGCAGGGTGTTCTGCATCTAGTGAACGGCCTCACCAAGGAAAGCCCTAGCTAGGCCTCTGGGCCCGTGCCTTTTCAAAAGCCTGCCGTGCTACAGGAAAAACTGTGCTTTAGTTGCAATAGAAACGAGGTCGTCTTTCTTCAAGAGGCAGGGTGACTTCAGGTAGGAAGTCCTGAATGGAAGGAGAAGCTTACTGTTTCTCTCTGTACAGCTCAAACTAGGGAATGAGAGCGACTTCCACGGCCTGTTGGAACTGGCTTAACGGTGCTCGTGAACCTGTGCGATTGCTGGCTAAATCAAGATATTCCAATAAGAGTGCACTGTGTTGCCCTACACTCGGCATACACACTGTGAGTCGGAAAGCTCCTGGCCTGGATATTGCTTAGAAGGACAAGGGGAGCCTGAGGGTACTCAGTGTTCTTGCAGGCAACAGGGTTTCCAGGCGAGGCACCTCGGTGTCCTGAAAAGCGTACTGGCTTTAAAATGATGAAGATAAGCGACTACGGCCTCATGGAAACTGCTACACGCCTCTGCTTCTGCATAGTATTTCATGGCCTTACCTCGAGGCAAGTTCTCAGGTTTCCTGCCCTGTGAGCGACACAGCATGTTAAGATGCTGTATTTCTCCTTGAATAGAGTGACTTCGGGTACGAGGTCCTCGATAACTTCTAAGCAGAGTGTTTTCTCAGGGCTGCTCAGACGAGGGCAATGTCGAAGACTTCCAGGGCATGTTGGACTGCCTAGAAATGTGGTTCTGATGCTGTTCGAGTGCTCTGGAAATGTAGCTCTCCTGAAGTAACGTACAGTGTGTTGCCCGACACTCTGCAGACACAGAGAGCCTCCGTGGGACGTATGGGACGCAATGCTGCTCAGCAGGCCCACAGGGGTATAGAGGGAGTCAGGGATCTTGGAACCAAAATGATGCTCACCCGAAGGGCGTAGGAGTTCTGAAAGGGGTAATTCTTTAAATAAAACAGACCTCCATTAAGAGCTCATGGAAAGAGCTGCATGCCTCCCTTTCTGCAGGGCTACTCAGGGCCTTACCTGAGGCAAGGACTCACGTTGAGATTCCCTTTAGCTCTAGAGCATGGCAAGGAGAGCCGCACCCCGCCAATGAAGCTCCGTGTGTACCGAGAGAAAAGTCATTTTCTTCCCAGACACATGCCTACAGTGGCCAGAGGACTGTCAACAGCAGAGAATTTCAGGGAGCTTCACGGAAGCAAGAATGGAGGTTTTCAAACGGAAAGCAAGGCTAGTCCCATCATGCCCCCATTTCCATGGGCACAGGCAGCATACATCTCTGTGGTTTTTAACCAGTCAAATGAGACACAGAGTACACAGTTGTTGCTTCCCTGAATCAACTTCTCGAGGCAGGGTGTTCTGCATCTAGTGAACGGCCTCACCAAGGAAATCCCTGATTAGGACTCTGGGCCCGTGCCTCTTCAAAAGCCTGCCGTGCTACAGGAAAAACTGTGCTTTAGTTGCAATAGAAAGAAGGTCGTCTTTCTTCAAGAGGCAGGGTGACTTCAGGTAGGAGGTCCTGAATGGAAGGAGAAGCTTACTGTTTCTGTCTGTACAGCTCAAACTAGGGAATGAGAACGACTTCCACGACATGTTGGAACTTGTTGAACGTTGCTCTTGAACCTGTGCGAGTGCTGTGAATCAAGATATCACAAGAAAGAGTGCAGTGTGTTGCCCATGACTCAGCAGACACAGAGGACCTCCGAGGACCAATGTGCCTCGTTGTTGCTCAGCAGGCCTACAGGGGTGTGGAGATACTCAGAGACCTTGGAACAAAAATGATGCTCAACCGAGGGGCCTAGGAGTCCTGAAAAGGGTACTTCATTTAAAGTAAACCAGAAGAGTGACTAAGAGCTAATGGAAAGAGCTGCATGCCTCCCGTTCTGCAGGGCTACTCAGGGCCTTACCTCGAGCCAAGGGCTCACGTTTAGATTCCCTTTAGCTCTAGAGCATGGCAAGGTGCGCCCCACCGCGGCCAATGAAGTTCCGTGTGTAGCCAGAGAAAACTCATTTACTTCCCAGACACATGCCTACAGTGGCCAGAGGCCTGTCAACAGCAGAGAATTTCAGGGAGCTTCACGAAAGCAAGAGGGGAGCTTTCCAAACGGAAAGCAAGGTTAGTCCCATCATGCCCCCATTTCCATGGGCACAGGCAGCATACATCTCTGTGGTTTTTAACCAGTCAAATGAGACACAGAGTACACAGTGGTTGCTTCCCTGAATCAACTTCTCGAAGCAGGGTGTTCTGCATCTAGTGAACGGCCTCACCAAGGAAAGCCCTAGCTAGGCCTCTGGGCCCGTGCCTTTTCAAAAGCCTGCCGTGCTACAGGAAAAACTGTGCTTTAGTTGCAATAGAAACGAGGTCGTCTTTCTTCAAGAGGCAGGGTGACTTCAGGTAGGAAGTCCTGAATGGAAGGAGAAGCTTACTGTTTCTCTCTGTACAGCTCAAACTAGGGAATGAGAGCGACTTCCACGGCCTGTTGGAACTGGCTTAACGGTGCTCGTGAACCTGTGCGATTGCTGGCTAAATCAAGATATTCCAATAAGAGTGCACTGTGTTGCCCTACACTCGGCATACACACTGTGAGTCGGAAAGCTCCTGGCCTGGATATTGCTTAGAAGGACAAGGGGAGCCTGAGGGTACTCAGTGTTCTTGCAGGCAACAGGGTTTCCAGTCGAGGCACCTCGGTGTCCTGAAAAGCGTACTGGCTTTAAAATGATGAAGATAAGCGACTACGGCCTCATGGAAACTGCTACACGCCTCTGCTTCTGCATAGTATTTCATGGCCTTACCTCGAGGCAAGTTCTCAGGTTTCCTGCCCTGTGAGCGACACAGCATGTTAAGATGCTGTATTTCTCCTTGAATAGAGTGACTTCTGGTACGAGGTCCTCGATAACTTCTAAGCAGAGTGTTTTCTCAGGGCTGCTCAGACGAGGGCAATGTCGAAGACTTCCAGGGCATGTTGGACTGCCTAGAAATGTGGTTCTGATGCTGTTCGAGTGCTCTGGAAATGTAGCTCTCCTGAAGTAACGTACAGTGTGTTGCCCGACACTCTGCAGACACAGAGAGCCTCCGTGGGACGTATGGGACGCAATGCTGCTCAGCAGGCCCACAGGGGTATAGAGGGAGTCAGGGATCTTGGAACCAAAATGATGCTCACCCGAAGGGCGTAGGAGTTCTGAAAGGGGTAATTCTTTAAATAAAACAGACCTCCATTAAGAGCTCATGGAAAGAGCTGCATGCCTCCCTTTCTGCAGGGCTACTCAGGGCCTTACCTGAGGCAAGGACTCACGTTGAGATTCCCTTTAGCTCTAGAGCATGGCAAGGAGAGCCGCACCCCGCCAATGAAGCTCCGTGTGTACCGAGAGAAAAGTCATTTTCTTCCCAGACACATGCCTACAGTGGCCAGAGGACTGTCAACAGCAGAGAATTTCAGGGAGCTTCACGGAAGCAAGAATGGAGGTTTTCAAACGGAAAGCAAGGCTAGTCCCATCATGCCCCCATTTCCATGGGCACAGGCAGCATACATCTCTGTGGTTTTTAACCAGTCAAATGAGACACAGAGTACACAGTTGTTGCTTCCCTGAATCAACTTCTCGAGGCAGGGTGTTCTGCATCTAGTGAACGGCCTCACCAAGGAAATCCCTGATTAGGACTCTGGGCCCGTGCCTCTTCAAAAGCCTGCCGTGCTACAGGAAAAACTGTGCTTTAGTTGCAATAGAAAGAAGGTCGTCTTTCTTCAAGAGGCAGGGTGACTTCAGGTAGGAGGTCCTGAATGGAAGGAGAAGCTTACTGTTTCTGTCTGTACAGCTCAAACTAGGGAATGAGAACGACTTCCACGACATGTTGGAACTTGTTGAACGTTGCTCTTGAACCTGTGCGAGTGCTGTGAATCAAGATATCACAAGAAAGAGTGCAGTGTGTTGCCCATGACTCAGCAGACACAGAGGACCTCCGAGGACCAATGTGCCTCGTTGTTGCTCAGCAGGCCTACAGGGGTGTGGAGATACTCAGAGACCTTGGAACAAAAATGATGCTCAACCGAGGGGCCTAGGAGTCCTGAAAAGGGTACTTCATTTAAAGTAAACCAGAAGAGTGACTAAGAGCTAATGGAAAGAGCTGCATGCCTCCCGTTCTGCAGGGCTACTCAGGGCCTTACCTCGAGCCAAGGGCTCACGTTTAGATTCCCTTTAGCTCTAGAGCATGGCAAGGTGCGCCCCACCGCGGCCAATGAAGTTCCGTGTGTAGCCAGAGAAAACTCATTTACTTCCCAGACACATGCCTACAGTGGCCAGAGGCCTGTCAACAGCAGAGAATTTCAGGGAGCTTCACGAAAGCAAGAGGGGAGCTTTCCAAACGGAAAGCAAGGTTAGTCCCATCATGCCCCCATTTCCATGGGCACAGGCAGCATACATCTCTGTGGTTTTTAACCAGTCAAATGAGACACAGAGTACACAGTGGTTGCTTCCCTGAATCAACTTCTCGAAGCAGGGTGTTCTGCATCTAGTGAACGGCCTCACCAAGGAAAGCCCTAGCTAGGCCTCTGGGCCCGTGCCTTTTCAAAAGCCTGCCGTGCTACAGGAAAAACTGTGCTTTAGTTGCAATAGAAACGAGGTCGTCTTTCTTCAAGAGGCAGGGTGACTTCAGGTAGGAAGTCCTGAATGGAAGGAGAAGCTTACTGTTTCTCTCTGTACAGCTCAAACTAGGGAATGAGAGCGACTTCCACGGCCTGTTGGAACTGGCTTAACGGTGCTCGTGAACCTGTGGGATTGCTGGCTAAATCAAGATATTCCAATAAGAGTGCACTGTGTTGCCCTACACTCGGCATACACACTGTGAGTCGGAAAGCTCCTGGCCTGGATATTGCTTAGAAGGACAAGGGGAGCCTGAGGGTACTCAGTGTTCTTGCAGGCAACAGGGTTTCCAGGCGAGGCACCTCGGTGTCCTGAAAAGCGTACTGGCTTTAAAATGATGAAGATAAGCGACTACGGCCTCATGGAAACTGCTACACGCCTCTGCTTCTGCATAGTATTTCATGGCCTTACCTCGAGGCAAGTTCTCAGGTTTCCTGCCCTGTGAGCGACACAGCATGTTAAGATGCTGTATTTCTCCTTGAATAGAGTGACTTCTGGTACGAGGTCCTCGATAACTTCTAAGCAGAGTGTTTTCTCAGGGCTGCTCAGACGAGGGCAATGTCGAAGACTTCCAGGGCATGTTGGACTGCCTAGAAATGTGGTTCTGATGCTGTTCGAGTGCTCTGGAAATGTAGCTCTCCTGAAGTAACGTACAGTGTGTTGCCCGACACTCTGCAGACACAGAGAGCCTCCGTGGGACGTATGGGACGCAATGCTGCTCAGCAGGCCCACAGGGGTATAGAGGGAGTCAGGGATCTTGGAACCAAAATGATGCTCACCCGAAGGGCGTAGGAGTTCTGAAAGGGGTAATTCTTTAAATAAAACAGACCTCCATTAAGAGCTCATGGAAAGAGCTGCATGCCTCCCTTTCTGCAGGGCTACTCAGGGCCTTACCTGAGGCAAGGACTCACGTTGAGATTCCCTTTAGCTCTAGAGCATGGCAAGGAGAGCCGCACCCCGCCAATGAAGCTCCGTGTGTACCGAGAGAAAAGTCATTTTCTTCCCAGACACATGCCTACAGTGGCCAGAGGACTGTCAACAGCAGAGAATTTCAGGGAGCTTCACGGAAGCAAGAATGGAGGTTTTCAAACGGAAAGCAAGGCTAGTCCCATCATGCCCCCATTTCCATGGGCACAGGCAGCATACATCTCTGTGGTTTTTAACCAGTCAAATGAGACACAGAGTACACAGTGGTTGCTTCCCTGAATCAACTTCTCGAGGCAGGGTGTTCTGCATCTAGTGAACGGCCTCACCAAGGAAATCCCTGATTAGGACTCTGGGCCCGTGCCTCTTCAAAAGCCTGCCGTGCTACAGGAAAAACTGTGCTTTAGTTGCAATAGAAAGAAGGTCGTCTTTCTTCAAGAGGCAGGGTGACTTCAGGTAGGAGGTCCTGAATGGAAGGAGAAGCTTACTGTTTCTGTCTGTACAGCTCAAACTAGGGAATGAGAACGACTTCCACGACATGTTGGAACTTGTTGAACGTTGCTCTTGAACCTGTGCCAGTGCTGTGAATCAAGATATCACAAGAAAGAGTGCAGTGTGTTGCCCATGACTCAGCAGACACAGAGGACCTCCGAGGACCAATGTGCCTCGTTGTTGCTCAGCAGGCCTACAGGGGTGTGGAGATACTCAGAGACCTTGGAACAAAAATGATGCTCAACCGAGGGGCCTAGGAGTCCTGAAAAGGGTACTTCATTTAAAGTAAACCAGAAGAGTGACTAAGAGCTAATGGAAAGAGCTGCATGCCTCCCGTTCTGCAGGGCTACTCAGGGCCTTACCTCGAGCCAAGGGCTCACGTTTAGATTCCCTTTAGCTCTAGAGCATGGCAAGGTGCGCCCCACCGCGGCCAATGAAGTTCCGTGTGTAGCCAGAGAAAACTCATTTACTTCCCAGACACATGCCTACAGTGGCCAGAGGCCTGTCAACAGCAGAGAATTTCAGGGAGCTTCACCAAAGCAAGAGGGGAGCTTTCCAAACGGAAAGCAAGGTTAGTCCCATCATGCCCCCATTTCCATGGGCACAGGCAGCATACATCTCTGTGGTTTTTAACCAGTCAAATGAGACACAGAGTACACAGTGGTTGCTTCCCTGAATCAACTTCTCGAAGCAGGGTGTTCTGCATCTAGTGAACGGCCTCACCAAGGAAAGCCCTAGCTAGGCCTCTGGGCCCGTGCCTTTTCAAAAGCCTGCCGTGCTACAGGAAAAACTGTGCTTTAGTTGCAATAGAAACGAGGTCGTCTTTCTTCAAGAGGCAGGGTGACTTCAGGTAGGAAGTCCTGAATGGAAGGAGAAGCTTACTGTTTCTCTCTGTACAGCTCAAACTAGGGAATGAGAGCGACTTCCACGGCCTGTTGGAACTGGCTTAACGGTGCTCGTGAACCTGTGGGATTGCTGGCTAAATCAAGATATTCCAATAAGAGTGCACTGTGTTGCCCTACACTCGGCATACACACTGTGAGTCGGAAAGCTCCTGGCCTGGATATTGCTTAGAAGGACAAGGGGAGCCTGAGGGTACTCAGTGTTCTTGCAGGCAACAGGGTTTCCAGGCGAGGCACCTCGGTGTCCTGAAAAGCGTACTGGCTTTAAAATGATGAAGATAAGCGACTACGGCCTCATGGAAACTGCTACACGCCTCTGCTTCTGCATAGTATTTCATGGCCTTACCTCGAGGCAAGTTCTCAGGTTTCCTGCCCTGTGAGCGACACAGCATGTTAAGATGCTGTATTTCTCCTTGAATAGAGTGACTTCTGGTACGAGGTCCTCGATAACTTCTAAGCAGAGTGTTTTCTCAGGGCTGCTCAGACGAGGGCAATGTCGAAGACTTCCAGGGCATGTTGGACTGCCTAGAAATGTGGTTCTGATGCTGTTCGAGTGCTCTGGAAATGTAGCTCTCCTGAAGTAACGTACAGTGTGTTGCCCGACACTCTGCAGACACAGAGAGCCTCCGTGGGACGTATGGGACGCAATGCTGCTCAGCAGGCCCACAGGGGTATAGAGGGAGTCAGGGATCTTGGAACCAAAATGATGCTCACCCGAAGGGCGTAGGAGTTCTGAAAGGGGTAATTCTTTAAATAAAACAGACCTCCATTAAGAGCTCATGGAAAGAGCTGCATGCCTCCCTTTCTGCAGGGCTACTCAGGGCCTTACCTGAGGCAAGGACTCACGTTGAGATTCCCTTTAGCTCTAGAGCATGGCAAGGAGAGCCGCACCCCGCCAATGAAGCTCCGTGTGTACCGAGAGAAAAGTCATTTTCTTCCCAGACACATGCCTACAGTGGCCAGAGGACTGTCAACAGCAGAGAATTTCAGGGAGCTTCACGGAAGCAAGAATGGAGGTTTTCAAACGGAAAGCAAGGCTAGTCCCATCATGCCCCCATTTCCATGGGCACAGGCAGCATACATCTCTGTGGTTTTTAACCAGTCAAATGAGACACAGAGTACACAGTTGTTGCTTCCCTGAATCAACTTCTCGAGGCAGGGTGTTCTGCATCTAGTGAACGGCCTCACCAAGGAAATCCCTGATTAGGACTCTGGGCCCGTGCCTCTTCAAAAGCCTGCCGTGCTACAGGAAAAACTGTGCTTTAGTTGCAATAGAAACAAGGTCGTCTTTCTTCAAGAGGCAGGGTGACTTCAGGTAGGAGGTCCTGAATGGAAGGAGAAGCTTACTGTTTCTGTCTGTACAGCTCAAACTAGGGAATGAGAACGACTTCCACGACATGTTGGAACTTGTTGAACGTTGCTCTTGAACCTGTGCGAGTGCTGTGAATCAAGATATCACAAGAAAGAGTGCAGTGTGTTGCCCATGACTCAGCAGACACAGAGGACCTCCGAGGACCAATGTGCCTCGTTGTTGCTCAGCAGGCCTACAGGGGTGTGGAGATACTCAGAGACCTTGGAACAAAAATGATGCTCAACCGAGGGGCCTAGGAGTCCTGAAAAGGGTACTTCATTTAAAGTAAACCAGAAGAGTGACTAAGAGCTAATGGAAAGAGCTGCATGCCTCCCGTTCTGCAGGGCTACTCAGGGCCTTACCTCGAGCCAAGGGCTCACGTTTAGATTCCCTTTAGCTCTAGAGCATGGCAAGGTGCGCCCCACCGCGGCCAATGAAGTTCCGTGTGTAGCCAGAGAAAACTCATTTACTTCCCAGACACATGCCTACAGTGGCCAGAGGCCTGTCAACAGCAGAGAATTTCAGGGAGCTTCACGAAAGCAAGAGGGGAGCTTTCCAAACGGAAAGCAAGGTTAGTCCCATCATGCCCCCATTTCCATGGGCACAGGCAGCATACATCTCTGTGGTTTTTAACCAGTCAAATGAGACACAGAGTACACAGTGGTTGCTTCCCTGAATCAACTTCTCGAAGCAGGGTGTTCTGCATCTAGTGAACGGCCTCACCAAGGAAAGCCCTAGCTAGGCCTCTGGGCCCGTGCCTTTTCAAAAGCCTGCCGTGCTACAGGAAAAACTGTGCTTTAGTTGCAATAGAAACGAGGTCGTCTTTCTTCAAGAGGCAGGGTGACTTCAGGTAGGAAGTCCTGAATGGAAGGAGAAGCTTACTGTTTCTCTCTGTACAGCTCAAACTAGGGAATGAGAGCGACTTCCACGGCCTGTTGGAACTGGCTTAACGGTGCTCGTGAACCTGTGGGATTGCTGGCTAAATCAAGATATTCCAATAAGAGTGCACTGTGTTGCCCTACACTCGGCATACACACTGTGAGTCGGAAAGCTCCTGGCCTGGATATTGCTTAGAAGGACAAGGGGAGCCTGAGGGTACTCAGTGTTCTTGCAGGCAACAGGGTTTCCAGGCGAGGCACCTCGGTGTCCTGAAAAGCGTACTGGCTTTAAAATGATGAAGATAAGCGACTACGGCCTCATGGAAACTGCTACACGCCTCTGCTTCTGCATAGTATTTCATGGCCTTACCTCGAGGCAAGTTCTCAGGTTTCCTGCCCTGTGAGCGACACAGCATGTTAAGATGCTGTATTTCTCCTTGAATAGAGTGACTTCTGGTACGAGGTCCTCGATAACTTCTAAGCAGAGTGTTTTCTCAGGGCTGCTCAGACGAGGGCAATGTCGAAGACTTCCAGGGCATGTTGGACTGCCTAGAAATGTGGTTCTGATGCTGTTCGAGTGCTCTTGAAATGTAGCTCTCCTGAAGTAACGTACAGTGTGTTGCCCGACACTCTGCAGACACAGAGAGCCTCCGTGGGACGTATGGGACGCAATGCTGCTCAGCAGGCCCACAGGGGTATAGAGGGAGTCAGGGATCTTGGAACCAAAATGATGCTCACCCGAAGGGCGTAGGAGTTCTGAAAGGGGTAATTCTTTAAATAAAACAGACCTCCATTAAGAGCTCATGGAAAGAGCTGCATGCCTCCCTTTCTGCAGGGCTACTCAGGGCCTTACCTGAGGCAAGGACTCACGTTGAGATTCCCTTTAGCTCTAGAGCATGGCAAGGAGAGCCGCACCCCGCCAATGAAGCTCCGTGTGTACCGACAGAAAAGTCATTTTCTTCCCAGACACATGCCTACAGTGGCCAGAGGACTGTCAACAGCAGAGAATTTCAGGGAGCTTCACGGAAGCAAGAATGGAGGTTTTCAAACGGAAAGCAAGGCTAGTCCCATCATGCCCCCATTTCCATGGGCACAGGCAGCATACATCTCTGTGGTTTTTAACCAGTCAAATGAGACACAGAGTACACAGTTGTTGCTTCCCTGAATCAACTTCTCGAGGCAGGGTGTTCTGCATCTAGTGAACGGCCTCACCAAGGAAATCCCTGATTAGGACTCTGGGCCCGTGCCTCTTCAAAAGCCTGCCGTGCTACAGGAAAAACTGTGCTTTAGTTGCAATAGAAAGAAGGTCGTCTTTCTTCAAGAGGCAGGGTGACTTCAGGTAGGAGGTCCTGAATGGAAGGAGAAGCTTACTGTTTCTGTCTGTACAGCTCAAACTAGGGAATGAGAACGACTTCCACGACATGTTGGAACTTGTTGAACGTTGCTCTTGAACCTGTGCGAGTGCTGTGAATCAAGATATCACAAGAAAGAGTGCAGTGTGTTGCCCATGACTCAGCAGACACAGAGGACCTCCGAGGACCAATGTGCCTCGTTGTTGCTCAGCAGGCCTACAGGGGTGTGGAGATACTCAGAGACCTTGGAACAAAAATGATGCTCAACCGAGGGGCCTAGGAGTCCTGAAAAGGGTACTTCATTTAAAGTAAACCAGAAGAGTGACTAAGAGCTAATGGAAAGAGCTGCATGCCTCCCGTTCTGCAGGGCTACTCAGGGCCTTACCTCGAGCCAAGGGCTCACGTTTAGATTCCCTTTAGCTCTAGAGCATGGCAAGGTGCGCCCCACCGCGGCCAATGAAGTTCCGTGTGTAGCCAGAGAAAACTCATTTACTTCCCAGACACATGCCTACAGTGGCCAGAGGCCTGTCAACAGCAGAGAATTTCAGGGAGCTTCACGAAAGCAAGAGGGGAGCTTTCCAAACGGAAAGCAAGGTTAGTCCCATCATGCCCCCATTTCCATGGGCACAGGCAGCATACATCTCTGTGGTTTTTAACCAGTCAAATGAGACACAGAGTACACAGTGGTTGCTTCCCTGAATCAACTTCTCGAAGCAGGGTGTTCTGCATCTAGTGAACGGCCTCACCAAGGAAAGCCCTAGCTAGGCCTCTGGGCCCGTGCCTTTTCAAAAGCCTGCCGTGCTACAGGAAAAACTGTGCTTTAGTTGCAATAGAAACGAGGTCGTCTTTCTTCAAGAGGCAGGGTGACTTCAGGTAGGAAGTCCTGAATGGAAGGAGAAGCTTACTGTTTCTCTCTGTACAGCTCAAACTAGGGAATGAGAGCGACTTCCACGGCCTGTTGGAACTGGCTTAACGGTGCTCGTGAACCTGTGCGATTGCTGGCTAAATCAAGATATTCCAATAAGAGTGCACTGTGTTGCCCTACACTCGGCATACACACTGTGAGTCGGAAAGCTCCTGGCCTGGATATTGCTTAGAAGGACAAGGGGAGCCTGAGGGTACTCAGTGTTCTTGCAGGCAACAGGGTTTCCAGGCGAGGCACCTCGGTGTCCTGAAAAGCGTACTGGCTTTAAAATGATGAAGATAAGCGACTACGGCCTCATGGAAACTGCTACACGCCTCTGCTTCTGCATAGTATTTCATGGCCTTACCTCGAGGCAAGTTCTCAGGTTTCCTGCCCTGTGAGCGACACAGCATGTTAAGATGCTGTATTTCTCCTTGAATAGAGTGACTTCTGGTACGAGGTCCTCGATAACTTCTAAGCAGAGTGTTTTCTCAGGGCTGCTCAGACGAGGGCAATGTCGAAGACTTCCAGGGCATGTTGGACTGCCTAGAAATGTGGTTCTGATGCTGTTCGAGTGCTCTGGAAATGTAGCTCTCCTGAAGTAACGTACAGTGTGTTGCCCGACACTCTGCAGACACAGAGAGCCTCCGTGGGACGTATGGGACGCAATGCTGCTCAGCAGGCCCACAGGGGTATAGAGGGAGTCAGGGATCTTGGAACCAAAATGATGCTCACCCGAAGGGCGTAGGAGTTCTGAAAGGGGTAATTCTTTAAATAAAACAGACCTCCATTAAGAGCTCATGGAAAGAGCTGCATGCCTCCCTTTCTGCAGGGCTACTCAGGGCCTTACCTGAGGCAAGGACTCACGTTGAGATTCCCTTTAGCTCTAGAGCATGGCAAGGAGAGCCGCACCCCGCCAATGAAGCTCCGTGTGTACCGACAGAAAAGTCATTTTCTTCCCAGACACATGCCTACAGTGGCCAGAGGACTGTCAACAGCAGAGAATTTCAGGGAGCTTCACGGAAGCAAGAATGGAGGTTTTCAAACGGAAAGCAAGGCTAGTCCCATCATGCCCCCATTTCCATGGGCACAGGCAGCATACATCTCTGTGGTTTTTAACCAGTCAAATGAGACACAGAGTACACAGTGGTTGCTTCCCTGAATCAACTTCTCGAGGCAGGGTGTTCTGCATCTAGGGAACGGCCTCACCAAGGAAATCCCTGATTAGGACTCTGGGCCCGTGCCTCTTCAAAAGCCTGCCGTGCTACAGGAAAAACTGTGCTTTAGTTGCAATAGAAAGAATGTCGTCTTTCTTCAAGAGGCAGGGTGACTTCAGGTAGGAGGTCCTGAATGGAAGGAGAAGCTTACTGTTTCTGTCTGTACAGCTCAAACTAGGGAATGAGAACGACTTCCACGACATGTTGGAACTTGTTGAACGTTGCTCTTGAACCTGTGCCAGTGCTGTGAATCAAGATATCACAAGAAAGAGTGCAGTGTGTTGCCCATGACTCAGCAGACACAGAGGACCTCCGAGGACCAATGTGCCTCGTTGTTGCTCAGCAGGCCTACAGGGGTGTGGAGATACTCAGAGACCTTGGAACAAAAATGATGCTCAACCGAGGGGCCTAGGAGTCCTGAAAAGGGTACTTCATTTAAAGTAAACCAGAAGAGTGACTAAGAGCTAATGGAAAGAGCTGCATGCCTCCCGTTCTGCAGGGCTACTCAGGGCCTTACCTCGAGCCAAGGGCTCACGTTTAGATTCCCTTTAGCTCTAGAGCATGGCAAGGTGCGCCCCACCCCGGCCAATGAAGTTCCGTGTGTAGCCAGAGAAAACTCATTTACTTCCCAGACACATGCCTACAGTGGCCAGAGGCCTGTCAACAGCAGAGAATTTCAGGGAGCTTCACGAAAGCAAGAGGGGAGCTTTCCAAACGGAAAGCAAGGTTAGTCCCATCATGCCCCCATTTCCATGGGCACAGGCAGCATACATCTCTGTGGTTTTTAACCAGTCAAATGAGACACAGAGTACACAGTGGTTGCTTCCCTGAATCAACTTCTCGAAGCAGGGTGTTCTGCATCTAGTGAACGGCCTCACCAAGGAAAGCCCTAGCTAGGCCTCTGGGCGCGTGCCTTTTCAAAAGCCTGCCGTGCTACAGGAAAAACTGTGCTTTAGTTGCAATAGAAACGAGGTCGTCTTTCTTCAAGAGGCAGGGTGACTTCAGGTAGGAAGTCCTGAATGGAAGGAGAAGCTTACTGTTTCTCTCTGTACAGCTCAAACTAGGGAATGAGAGCGACTTCCACGGCCTGTTGGAACTGGCTTAACGGTGCTCGTGAACCTGTGCGATTGCTGGCTAAATCAAGATATTCCAATAAGAGTGCACTGTGTTGCCCTACACTCGGCATACACACTGTGAGTCGGAAAGCTCCTGGCCTGGATATTGCTTAGAAGGACAAGGGGAGCCTGAGGGTACTCAGTGTTCTTGCAGGCAACAGGGTTTCCAGGCGAGGCACCTCGGTGTCCTGAAAAGCGTACTGGCTTTAAAATGATGAAGATAAGCGACTACGGCCTCATGGAAACTGCTACACGCCTCTGCTTCTGCATAGTATTTCATGACCTTACCTCGAGGCAAGTTCTCAGGTTTCTTGCCCTGTGAGCGACACAGCATGTTAAGATGCTGTATTTGTCCTTGAATAGAGTGACTTCTGGTACGAGGTCCTCGATAACTTCTAAGCAGAGTGTTTTCTCAGGGCTGCTCAGACGAGGGCAATGTCGAAGACTTCCAGGGCATGTTGGACTGCCTAGAAATGTGGTTCTGATGCTGTTCGAGTGCTCTGGAAATGTAGCTCTCCTGAAGTAACGTACAGTGTGTTGCCCGACACTCTGCAGACACAGAGAGCCTCCGTGGGACGTATGGGACGCAATGCTGCTCAGCAGGCCCACAGGGGTATAGAGGGAGTCAGGGATCTTGGAACCAAAATGATGCTCACCCGAAGGGCGTAGGAGTTCTGAAAGGGGTAATTCTTTAAATAAAACAGACCTCCATTAAGAGCTCATGGAAAGAGCTGCATGCCTCCCTTTCTGCAGGGCTACTCAGGGCCTTACCTGAGGCAAGGACTCACGTTGAGATTCCCTTTAGCTCTAGAGCATGGCAAGGAGAGCCGCACCCCGCCAATGAAGCTCCGTGTGTACCGAGAGAAAAGTCATTTTCTTCCCAGACACATGCCTACAGTGGCCAGAGGACTGTCAACAGCAGAGAATTTCAGGGAGCTTCACGGAAGCAAGAATGGAGGTTTTCAAACGGAAAGCAAGGCTAGTCCCATCATGCCCCCATTTCCATGGGCACAGGCAGCATACATCTCTGTGGTTTTTAACCAGTCAAATGAGACACAGAGTACACAGTTGTTGCTTCCCTGAATCAACTTCTCGAGGCAGGGTGTTCTGCATCTAGTGAACGGCCTCACCAAGGAAATCCCTGATTAGGACTCTGGGCCCGTGCCTCTTCAAAAGCCTGCCGTGCTACAGGAAAAACTGTGCTTTAGTTGCAATAGAAAGAAGGTCGTCTTTCTTCAAGAGGCAGGGTGACTTCAGGTAGGAGGTCCTGAATGGAAGGAGAAGCTTACTGTTTCTGTCTGTACAGCTCAAACTAGGGAATGAGAACGACTTCCACGACATGTTGGAACTTGTTGAACGTTGCTCTTGAACCTGTGCGAGTGCTGTGAATCAAGATATCACAAGAAAGAGTGCAGTGTGTTGCCCATGACTCAGCAGACACAGAGGACCTCCGAGGACCAATGTGCCTCGTTGTTGCTCAGCAGGCCTACAGGGGTGTGGAGATACTCAGAGACCTTGGAACAAAAATGATGCTCAACCGAGGGGCCTAGGAGTCCTGAAAAGGGTACTTCATTTAAAGTAAACCAGAAGAGTGACTAAGAGCTAATGGAAAGAGCTGCATGCCTCCCGTTCGGCAGGGCTACTCAGGGCCTTACCTCGAGCCAAGGGCTCACGTTTAGATTCCCTTTAGCTCTAGAGCATGGCAAGGTGCGCCCCACCGCGGCCAATGAAGTTCCGTGTGTAGCCAGAGAAAACTCATTTACTTCCCAGACACATGCCTACAGTGGCCAGAGGCCTGTCAACAGCAGAGAATTTCAGGGAGCTTCACCAAAGCAAGAGGGGAGCTTTCCAAACGGAAAGCAAGGTTAGTCCCATCATGCCCCCATTTCCATGGGCACAGGCAGCATACATCTCTGTGGTTTTTAACCAGTCAAATGAGACACAGAATACACAGTGGTTGCTTCCCTGAATCAACTTCTCGAGGCAGGGTGTTCTGCATCTAGTGAACGGCCTCACCAAGGAAAGCCCTAGCTAGGCCTCTGGGCCCGTGCCTTTTCAAAAGCCTGCCGTGCTACAGGAAAAACTGTGCTTTAGTTGCAATAGAAACGAGGTCGTCTTTCTTCAAGAGGCAGGGTGACTTCAGGTAGGAAGTCCTGAATGGAAGGAGAAGCTTACTGTTTCTCTCTGTACAGCTCAAACTAGGGAATGAGAGCGACTTCCACGGCCTGTTGGAACTGGCTTAACGGTGCTCGTGAACCTGTGCGATTGCTGGCTAAATCAAGATATTCCAATAAGAGTGCACTGTGTTGCCCTACACTCGGCATACACACTGTGAGTCGGAAAGCTCCTGGCCTGGATATTGCTTAGAAGGACAAGGGGAGCCTGAGGGTACTCAGTGTTCTTGCAGGCAACAGGGTTTCCAGGCGAGGCACCTCGGTGTCCTGAAAAGCGTACTGGCTTTAAAATGATGAAGATAAGCGACTACGGCCTCATGGAAACTGCTACACGCCTCTGCTTCTGCATAGTATTTCATGGCCTTACCTCGAGGCAAGTTCTCAGGTTTCTTGCCCTGTGAGCGACACAGCATGTTAAGATGCTGTATTTCTCCTTGAATAGAGTGACTTCTGGTACGAGGTCCTCGATAACTTCTAAGCAGAGTATTTTCTCAGGGCTGCTCAGACGAGGGCAATGTCGAAGACTTCCAGGGCATGTTGGACTGCCTAGAAATGTGGTTCTGATGCTGTTCGAGTGCTCTGGAAATGTAGCTCTCCTGAAGTAACGTACAGTGTGTTGCCCGACACTCTGCAGACACAGAGAGCCTCCGTGGGACGTATGGGACGCAATGCTGCTCAGCAGGCCCACAGGGGTATAGAGGGAGTCAGGGATCTTGGAACCAAAATGATGCTCACCCGAAGGGCGTAGGAGTTCTGAAAGGGGTAATTCTTTAAATAAAACAGACCTCCATTAAGAGCTCATGGAAAGAGCTGCATGCCTCCCTTTCTGCAGGGCTACTCAGGGCCTTACCTGAGGCAAGGACTCACGTTGAGATTCCCTTTAGCTCTAGAGCATGGCAAGGAGAGCCGCACCCCGCCAATGAAGCTCCGTGTGTAACGAGAGAAAAGTCATTTTCTTCCCAGACACATGCCTACAGTGGCCAGAGGACTGTCAACAGCAGAGAATTTCAGGGAGCTTCACGGAAGCAAGAATGGAGGTTTTCAAACGGAAAGCAAGGCTAGTCCCATCATGCCCCCATTTCCATGGGCACAGGCAGCATACATCTCTGTGGTTTTTAACCAGTCAAATGAGACACAGAGTACACAGTTGTTGCTTCCCTGAATCAACTTCTCGAGGCAGGGTGTTCTGCATCTAGTGAACGGCCTCACCAAGGAAATCCCTGATTAGGACTCTGGGCCCGTGCCTCTTCAAAAGCCTGCCGTGCTACAGGAAAAACTGTGCTTTAGTTGCAATAGAAAGAAGGTCGTCTTTCTTCAAGAGGCAGGGTGACTTCAGGTAGGAGGTCCTGAATGGAAGGAGAAGCTTACTGTTTCTGTCTGTACAGCTCAAACTCGGGAATGAGAACGACTTCCACGACATGTTGGAACTTGTTGAACGTTGCTCTTGAACCTGTGCGAGTGCTGTGAATCAAGATATCACAAGAAAGAGTGCAGTGTGTTGCCCATGACTCAGCAGACACAGAGGACCTCCGAGGACCAATGTGCCTCGTTGTTGCTCAGCAGGCCTACAGGGGTGTGGAGATACTCAGAGACCTTGGAACAAAAATGATGCTCAACCGAGGGGCCTAGGAGTCCTGAAAAGGGTACTTCATTTAAAGTAAACCAGAAGAGTGACTAAGAGCTAATGGAAAGAGCTGCATGCCTCCCGTTCGGCAGGGCTACTCAGGGCCTTACCTCGAGCCAAGGGCTCACGTTTAGATTCCCTTTAGCTCTAGAGCATGGCAAGGTGCGCCCCACCGCGGCCAATGAAGTTCCGTGTGTAGCCAGAGAAAACTCATTTACTTCCCAGACACATGCCTACAGTGGCCAGAGGCCTGTCAACAGCAGAGAATTTCAGGGAGCTTCACGAAAGCAAGAGGGGAGCTTTCCAAACGGAAAGCAAGGTTAGTCCCATCATGCCCCCATTTCCATGGGCACAGGCAGCATACATCTCTGTGGTTTTTAACCAGTCAAATGAGACACAGAGTACACAGTTGTTGCTTCCCTGAATCAACTTCTCGAGGCAGGGTGTTCTGCATCTAGTGAACGGCCTCACCAAGGAAAGCCCTAGCTAGGCCTCTGGGCCCGTGCCTTTTCAAAAGCCTGCCGTGCTACAGGAAAAACTGTGCTTTAGTTGCAATAGAAACGAGGTCGTCTTTCTTCAAGAGGCAGGGTGACTTCAGGTAGGAAGTCCTGAATGGAAGGAGAAGCTTACTGTTTCTCTCTGTACAGCTCAAACTAGGGAATGAGAGCGACTTCCACGGCCTGTTGGAACTGGCTTAACGGTGCTCGTGAACCTGTGCGATTGCTGGCTAAATCAAGATATTCCAATAAGAGTGCACTGTGTTGCCCTACACTCGGCATACACACTGTGAGTCGGAAAGCTCCTGGCCTGGGTATTGCTTAGAAGGACAAGGGGAGCCTGAGGGTACTCAGTGTTCTTGCAGGCAACAGGGTTTCCAGGCGAGGCACCTCGGTGTCCTGAAAAGCGTACTGGCTTTAAAATGATGAAGATAAGCGACTACGGCCTCATGGAAACTGCTACACGCCTCTGCTTCTGCATAGTATTTCATGGCCTTACCTCGAGGCAAGTTCTCAGGTTTCTTGCCCTGTGAGCGACACAGCATGTTAAGATGCTGTATTTCTCCTTGAATAGAGTGACTTCTGGTACGAGGTCCTCGATAACTTCTAAGCAGAGTGTTTTCTCAGGGCTGCTCAGACGAGGGCAATGTCGAAGACTTCCAGGGCATGTTGGACTGCCTAGAAATGTGGTTCTGATGCTGTTCGAGTGCTCTGGAAATGTAGCTCTCCTGAAGTAACGTACAGTGTGTTGCCCGACACCCTGCAGACACAGACAGCCTCCGTGGGACGTATGGGACGCAATGCTGCTCAGCAGGCCCACAGGGGTATAGAGGGAGTCAGGAATCTTGGAACCAAAATGATGCTCACCCGAAGGGAGTAGGAGTTCTGAAAGGGGTAATTCTTTAAATAAAACAGACCTCCATTAAGAGCTCACGGAAAGAGCTGCATGCCTCCCTTTCTGCAGGGCTACTCAGGGCCTTACCTGAGGCAAGGACTCACGGTGAGATTCCCTTTAGCTCTAGAGCATTGCAAGGAGAGCCGCACCCCGCCAATGAAGCTCCGTGTGTACCGAGAGAAAAGTCATTTTCTCCCCAGACACATGCCTACAGTGGCCAGAGGACTGTCAACAGCAGAGAATTTCAGGGAGCTTCACGGAAGCAAGAATGGAGGTTTTCAAACGGAAAGCAAGGCTAGTCCCATCATGCCCCCATTTCCATGGGCACAGGCAGCATACATCTCTGTGGTTTTTAACCAGTCAAATGAGACACAGAGTACACAGTGGTTGCTTCCCTGAATCAACTTCTCGAGGCAGGGTGTTCTGCATCTAGTGAACGGCCTCACCAAGGAAATCCCTGATTAGGACTCTGGGCCCGTGCCTCTTCAAAAGCCTGCCGTGCTACAGGAAAAACTGTGCTTTAGTTGCAATAGAAAGAAGGTCGTCTTTCTTCAAGAGGCAGGGTGACTTCAGGTAGGAGGTCCTGAATGGAAGGAGAAGCTTACTGTTTCTGTCTGTACAGCTCAAACTAGGGAATGAGAACGACTTCCACGACATGTTGGAACTTGTTGAACGTTGCTCTTGAACCTGTGCGAGTGCTGTGAATCAAGATATCACAAGAAAGAGTGCAGTGTGTTGCCCATGACTCAGCAGACACAGAGGACCTCCGAGGACCAATGTGCCTCGTTGTTGCTCAGCAGGCCTACAGGGGTGTGGAGATACTCAGAGACCTTGGAACAAAAATGATGCTCAACCGAGGGGCCTAGGAGTCCTGAAAAGGGTACTTCATTTAAAGTAAACCAGAAGAGTGACTAAGAGCTAATGGAAAGAGCTGCATGCCTCCCGTTCGGCAGGGCTACTCAGGGCCTTACCTCGAGCCAAGGGCTCACGTTTAGATTCCCTTTAGCTCTAGAGCATGGCAAGGTGCGCCCCACCGCGGCCAATGAAGTTCCGTGTGTAGCCAGAGAAAACTCATTTACTTCCCAGACACATGCCTACAGTGGCCAGAGGCCTGTCAACAGCACAGAATTTCAGGGAGCTTCACAAAAGCAAGAGGGGAGCTTTCCAAACGGAAAGCAAGGTTAGTCCCATCATGCCCCCATTTCCATGGGCACAGGCAGCATACATCTCTGTGGTTTTTAACCAGTCAAATGAGACACAGAGTACACAGTGGTTGCTTCCCTGAATCAACTTCTCGAGGCAGGGTGTTCTGCATCTAGTGAACGGCCTCACCAAGGAAATCCCTGATTAGGACTCTGGGCCCGTGCGTCTTCAAAAGCCTGCCGTGCTACAGGAAAAACTGTGCTTTAGTTGCAATAGAAAGAAGGTCGTCTTTCTTCAAGAGGCAGGGTGACTTCAGGTAGGAGGTCCTGAATGGAAGGAGAAGCTTACTGTTTCTGTCTGTACAGCTCAAACTAGGGAATGAGAACGACTTCCACGACATGTTGGAACTTGTTGAATGTTGCTCCTGAACCTGTGCGAGTGCTGGCTAAATCAAGATATTCCAATAAGAGTGCACTGTGTTGCCCTACACTCGGCATACACACAGTGAGTCGGAAATCTCCTGGCCTGGATATTGCTTAGAAGGACAAGGGGAGCCTGAGGGTACTCAGTGTTCTTGCAGGCAACAGGGTTTCCAGGCGAGGCACCTAGGTGTCCTGAAAAGCGTACTGGCTTTAAAATGATGAAGATAAGCGACTACGGCCTCATGGAAACTGGTACACGCCTCTGCTTCTGCATAGTATTTCATGGCCTTACCTCGAGGCAAGTTCTCAGGTTTCTTGCCCTGTGAGCGACACAGCATGTTAAGATGCTGTATTTCTCCTTGAATAGAGTGACTTCTGGTACGAGGTCCTCGATAACTTCTAAGCAGAGTGTTTTCTCAGGGCTGCTCAGACGAGGGCAATGTCGAAGACTTCCAGGGCATGTTGGACTGCCTAGAAATGTGGTTCTGATGCTGTTCGAGTGCTCTGGAAATGTAGCTCTCCTGAAGTAACGTACAGTGTGTTGCCCGACACTCTGCAGACACAGAGAGCCTCCGTGGGACGTATGGGACGCAATGCTGCTCAGCAGGCCCACAGGGGTATAGAGGGAGTCAGGGATCTTGGAACCAAAATGATGCTCACCCGAAGGGCGTAGGAGTTCTGAAAGGGGTAATTCTTTAAATAAAACAGACCTCCATTAAGAGCTCATGGAAAGAGCTGCATGCCTCCCTTTCTGCAGGGCTACTCAGGGCCTTACCTGAGGCAAGGACTCACGTTGAGATTCCCTTTAGCTCTAGAGCATGGCAAGGAGAGACACACCCCGCCAATGAAGCTCCGTGTGTACCGAGAGAAAAGTCATTTTCTTCCCAGACACATGCCTACAGTGGCCAGAGGACTGTCAACAGCAGAGAATTTCAGGGAGCTTCACGGAAGCAAGAATGGAGGTTTTCAAACGGAAAGCAAGGCTAGTCCCATCATGCCCCCATTTCCAAGGGCACAGGCAGCATACATCTCTGTGGTTTTTAACAAGTTAAATGAGACACAGAGTACACAGTGGTTGCTTCCCTGAATCAACTTCTCGAGGCAGGGTGTTCTGCATCTAGTGAACGGCCTCACCAAGGAAATCCCTGATTAGGACTCTGGGCCCGTGCCTCTTCAAAAGCCTGCCGTGCTACAGGAAAAACTGTGCTTTAGTTGCAATAGAAAGAAGGTCGTCTTTCTTCAAGAGGCAGGGTGACTTCAGGTAGGAGGTCCTGAATGGAAGGAGAAGCTTACTGTTTCTGTCTGTACAGCTCAAACTAGGGAATGAGAACGACTTCCACGACATGTTGGAACTTGTTGAACGTTGCTCCTGAACCTGTGCGAGTGCTGTGAATCAAGATATCACAAGAAAGAGTGCAGTGTGTTGCCCATGACTCAGCAGACACAGAGGACCTCCGAGGACCAATGTGCCTCGTTGTTGCTCAGCAGGCCTACAGGGGTGTGGAGATACTCAGAGACCTTGGGACAAAAATGATGCTCAACCGAGGGGCCTAGGAGTCCTGAAAAGGGTACTTCATTTAAAGTAAACCAGAAGAGTGACTAAGAGCTAATGGAAAGAGCTGCATGCCTCCCGTTCTGCAGGGATACTCAGGGCCTTACCTCGAGCCAAGGGCTCACGTTTAGATTCCCTTTAGCTCTAGAGCATGGCAAGGTGCGCCCCACCGCGGCCAATGAAGTTCCGTGTGTAGCCAGAGAAAACTCATTTACTTCCCAGACACATGCCTACAGTGGCCAGAGGCCTGTCAACAGCAGAGAATTTCAGGGAGCTTCACGAAAGCAAGAGGGGAGCTTTCCAAATGGAAAGCAAGGTTAGTCCCATCATGCCCCCATTTCCATGGGCACAGGCAGCATACATCTCTGTGGTTTTTAACCAGTCAAATGAGACACAGAGTACACAGTTGTTGCTTCCCTGAATCAACTTCTCGAAGCAGGGTGTTCTGCATCTAGTGAACGGCCTCACCAAGGAAAGCCCTAGCTAGGCCTCTGGGCCCGTGCCTTTTCAAAAGCCTGCCGTGCTACAGGAAAAACTGTGCTTTAGTTGCAATAGAAACGAGGTCGTCTTTCTTCAAGAGGCAGGGTGACTTCAGGTAGGAAGTCCTGAATGGAAGGAGAAGCTTACTGTTTCTCTCTGTACAGCTCAAACTAGGGAATGAGAGCGACTTCCACGGCCTGTTAGAACTGGCTTAACGGTGCTCGTGAACCTGTGCGATTGCTGGCTAAATCAAGATATTCCAATAAGAGTGCACTGTGTTGCCCTACACTCGGCATACACACTGTGAGTCGGAAAGCTCCTGGCCTGGATATTGCTTAGAAGGACAAGGGGAGCCTGAGGGTACTCAGTGTTCTTGCAGGCAACAGGGTTTCCAGGCGAGGCACCTAGGTGTCCTGAAAAGCGTACTGGCTTTACAATGATGAAGATAAGCGACTACGGCGTCATGGAAACTGCTACACGCCTCTGCTTCTGCATAGTATTTCATGGCCTTACCTCGAGGCAAGTTCTCAGGTTTCTTGCCCTGTGAGCGACACAGCATGTTAAGATGCTGTATTTCTCCTTGAATAGAGTGACTTCTGGTACGAGGTCCTCGATAACTTCTAAGCAGAGTGTTTTCTCAGGGCTGCTCAGACGAGGGCAATGTCGAAGACTTCCAGGGCATGTTGGACTGCCTAGAAATGTGGTTCTGATGCTGTTCGAGTGCTCTGGAAATGTAGCTCTCCTGAAGTAACGTACAGTGTGTTGCCCGAAACTCTGCAGACACAGAGAGCCTCCGTGGGACGAATGGGACACAATGCTGCTCAGCAGGCCCACAGGGGTATAGAGGGAGTCAGGGATCTTGGAACCAAAATGATGCTCACCCGAAGGGCGTAGGAGTTCTGAAAGGGGTAATTCTTTAAATAAAACAGACCTCCATTAAGAGCTCATGGAAAGAGCTGCATGCCTCCCTTTCTGCAGGGCTACTCAGGGCCTTACCTGAGGCAAGGACTCACGTTGAGATTCCCTTTAGCTCTAGAGCATGGCAAGGAGAGCCGCACCCCGCCAATGAAGCTCCGTGTGTACCGAGAGAAAAGTCATTTTCTTCCCAGACACATGCCTACAGTGGCCAGAGGACTGTCAACAGCAGAGAATTTCAGGGAGCTTCACGGAAGCAAGAATGGAGGTTTTCAAACGGAAAGCAAGGCTAGTCCCATCATGCCCCCATTTCCATGGGCACAGGCAGCATACATCTCTGTGGTTTTTAACCAGTCAAATGAGACACAGAGTACACAGTGGTTGCTTCCCTGAATCAACTTCTCGAGGCAGGGTGTTCTGCATCTAGTGAACGGCCTCACCAAGGAAATCCCTGATTAGGACTCTGGGCCCGTGCCTCTTCAAAAGCCTGCCGTGCTACAGGAAAAACTGTGCTTTAGTTGTAATAGAAAGAAGGTCGTCTTTCTTCAAGAGGCAGGGTGACTTCAGGTAGGAGGTCCTGAATGGAAGGAGAAGCTTACTGTTTCTGTCTGTACAGCTCAAACTAGGGAATGAGAACGACTTCCACGACATGTTGGAACTTGTTGAACGTTGCTCTTGAACCTGTGCCAGTGCTGTGAATCAAGATATCACAAGAAAGAGTGCAGTGTGTTGCCCATGACTCAGCAGACACAGAGGACCTCCGAGGACCAATGTGCCTCGTTGTTGCTCAGCAGGCCTACAGGGGTGTGGAGATACTCAGAGACCTTGGAACAAAAATGATGCTCAACCGAGGGGCCTAGGAGTCCTGAAAAGGGTACTTCATTTAAAGTAAACCAGAAGAGTGACTAAGAGCTAATGGAAAGAGCTGCATGCCTCCCGTTCGGCAGGGCTACTCAGGGCCTTGCCTCGAGCCAAGGGCTCACGTTTAGATTCCCTTTAGCTCTAGAGCATGGCAAGGTGCGCCCCACCGCGGCCAATGAAGTTCCGTGTGTAGCCAGAGAAAACTCATTTACTTCCCAGACACATGCCTACAGTGGCCAGAGGCCTGTCAACAGCAGAGAATTTCAGGGAGCTTCACAAAAGAAAGAGGGGAGCTTTCCAAACGGAAAGCAAGGTTAGTCCCATCATGCCCCCATTTCCATGGGCACAGGCAGCATACATCTCTGTGGTTTTTAACCAGTCAAATGAGACACAGAGTACACAGTTGTTGCTTCCCTGAATCAACTTCTCGAGGCAGGGTGTTCTGCATCTAGTGAACGGCCTCACCAAGGAAATCCCTGATTAGGACTCTGGGCCCGTGCCTCTTCAAAAGCCTGCCGTGCTACAGGAAAAACTGTGCTTTAGTTGCAATAGAAAGAAGGTCGTCTTTCTTCAAGAGGCAGGGTGACTTCAGGTAGGAGGTCCTGAATGGAAGGAGAAGCTTACTGTTTCTGTCTGTACAGCTCAAACTAGGGAATGAGAACGACTTCCACGACATGTTGGAACTTGTTGAACGTTGCTCTTGAACCTGTGCGAGTGCTGTGAATCAAGATATCACAAGAAAGAGTGCAGTGTGTGGCCCATGACTCAGCAGACACAGAGGACCTCCGAGGACCAATGTGCCTCGTTGTTGCTCAGCAGGCCTACAGGGGTGTGGAGATACTCAGAGACCTTGGAACAAAAATGATGCTCAACCGAGGGGCCTAGGAGTCCTGAAAAGGGTACTTCATTTAAAGTAAACCAGAAGAGTGACTAAGAGCTAAAGGAAAGAGCTGCATGCCTCCCGTTCTGCAGGGCTACTCAGGGCCTTACCTCGAGCCAAGGGCTCACGTTTAGATTCCCTTTAGCTCTAGAGCATGGCAAGGTGCGCCCCACCGCGGCCAATGAAGTTCCGTGTCTAGCCAGAGAAAACTCATTTACTTCCCAGACACATGCCTACAGTGGCCAGAGGGCTGTCAACAGCAGAGAATTTCAGGGAGCTTCACGAAAGCAAGAGGGGAGCTTTCCAAATGGAAAGCAAGGTTAGTCCCATCATGCCCCCATTTCCATGGGCACAGGCAGCATACATCTCTGTGGTTTTCAACCAGTCAAATGAGACAAAGAGTACACAGTTGTTGCTTCCCTGAATCAACTTCTCGAGGCAGGGTGTTCTGCATCTAGTGAACGGCCTCACCAAGGAAAGCCCTAGCTAGGCCTCTGGGCCCGTGCCTTTTCAAAAGCCTGCCGTGCTACAGGAAAAACTGTGCTTTAGTTGCAATAGAAACGAGGTCGTCTTTCTTCAAGAGGCAGGGTGACTTCAGGTAGGAAGTCCTGAATGGAAGGAGAAGCTTACTGTTTCTCTCTGTACAGCTCAAACTAGGGAATGAGAGCGACTTCCACGGCCTGTTGGAACTTGCTTAACGGTGCTCGTGAACCTGTGCGATTGCTGGCTAAATCGAGATATTCCAATAAGAGTGCACTGTGTTGCCCTACACTCGGCATACACACTGTGAGTCGGAAAGCTCCTGGCCTGGATATTGCTTAGAAGGACAAGGGGAGCCTGAGGGTACTCAGTGTTCTTGCAGGCAACAGGGTTTCCAGGCGAGGCACCTAGGTGTCCTGAAAAGCGTACTGGCTTTAAAATGATGAAGATAAGCGACTATGGCCTCATGGAAACTGCTACACGCCTCTGCTTCTGCATAGTATTTCATGGCCTTACCTCGAGGCAAGTTCTCAGGTTTCTTGCCCTGTGAGCGACACAGCATGTTAAGATGCTGTATTTCTCCTTGAATAGAGTGACTTCTGGTACGAGGTCCTCGATAACTTCTAAGCAGAGTGTTTTCTCAGGGCTGCTCAGACGAGGGCAATGTCGAAGACTTCCAGGGCATGTTGGACTGCCTAGAAATGTGGTTCTGATGCTGTTCGAGTGCTCTGGAAATGTAGCTCTCCTGAAGTAACGTACAGTGTGTTGCCCGACACCCTGCAGACACAGAGAGCCTCCGTGGGACGTATGGGACGCAATGCTGCTCAGCAGGCCCACAGGGGTATAGAGGGAGTCAGGGATCTTGGAACCAAAATGATGCTCACCCGAAGGGCGTAGGAGTTCTGAAAGGGGTAATTCTTTAAATAAAACAGACCTCCATTAAGAGCTCATGGAAAGAGCTGCATGCCTCCCTTTCTGCAGGGCTACTCAGGGCCTTACCTGAGGCAAGGACTCACGTTGAGATTCCCTTTAGCTCTAGAGCATGGCAAGGAGAGCCGCACCCCGCCAATGAAGCTCCGTGTGTACCGAGAGAAAAGTCATTTTCTTCCCAGACACATGCCTACAGTGGCCAGAGGACTGTCAACAGCAGAGAATTTCAGGGAGCTTCACGGAAGCAAGAATGGAGGTTTTCAAACGGAAAGCAAGGCTAGTCCCATCATGCCCCCATTTCCATGGGCACAGGCAGCATACATCTCTGTGGTTTTTAACCAGTCAAATGAGACACAGAGTACACAGTGGTTGCTTCCCTGAATCAACTTCTCGAGGCAGGGTGTTCTGCATCTAGTGAACGGCCTCACCAAGGAAATCCCTGATTAGGACTCTGGGCCCGTGCCTCTTCAAAAGCCTGCCGTGCTACAGGAAAAACTGTGCTTTAGTTGCAATAGAAAGAAGGTCGTCTTTCTTCAAGAGGCAGGGTGACTTCAGGTAGGAGGTCCTGAATGGAAGGAGAAGCTTACTGTTTCTGTCTGTACAGCTCAAACTAGGGAATGAGAACGACTTCCACGACATGTTGGAACTTGTTGAACGTTGCTCTTGAACCTGTGCGAGTGCTGTGAATCAAGATATCACAAGAAAGAGTGCAGTGTGTGGCCCATGACTCAGCAGACACAGAGGACCTCCGAGGACCAATGTGCCTCGTTGTTGCTCAGCAGGCCTACAGGGGTGTGGAGATACTCAGAGACCTTGGAACAAAAATGATGCTCAACCGAGGGGCCTAGGAGTCCTGAAAAGGGTACTTCATTTAAAGTAAACCAGAAGAGTGACTAAGAGCTAATGGAAAGAGCTGCATGCCTCCCTCTCTGCATGGCTACTTAGGGCCTTACCTCGGGGCAAGGACTCACGTTGAGATTCCCTTTAGCTCTAGAGCATGGCAAGATGAGTCCCACCCCGGACAATGAAGTACCCTGTTTAGCCAGAGAAAACTCAGTTTCTTCCCAGACCCATGCCTACAATAGCCAGGGTCCTGTCAACAGCAGAGAATTCAGGGAGCTTCATGGCAGCATGAATGGAGCTTTCAAAATGGATAAGCAAGTCTACTATCAACATGCCCACATTTCCATAGGCACAGGCAGCATACATCCTTCTGATTTCAAACAACTCTAAAGAGACACAGATTACACACTTGTTCCTTCCCTGAATCAAAATCTCGTGGCAGGGTGTTCTGCATCTAGAGAACTGCCACAACCAAGGAACGCCCTAGCTATGCCCCTGGGCCCGTGCCTCTTCAAAAGCTTGCAGTGCTACAGGAAAAACTGTGCTCTTGTTGCAATAGGAACGCAAGGCATCTTTCTCTTGCAGGCAGGGTGACTTCAGGTAGGAGGTCCTGGAAGGAAGGCACAGCCTAGTGTTTTTCTCAGTGTAGCTCAGACTAGGGAATGTGTGCGACTTCCGCAGCAAGTTGGAACTTGCCAAAACGGTGCTCGTGAACCTATGCGAGTGCTGTGAAATCAAGATATCCTAAGAAAGAGTGCAGTGTGTTGCCCATGACTCAGCAGACACAGAGGACCTCCCAGGGACCTATGGGTCTCGTTGTTGTTCAGCAGGCCACAGTTTGTGGAGGTACTCAGTGAACTTGGAACTAAAATGATGCTCACCCGAGGGGCCTAGGATTCCTGAAAAGGGTACATCCTTTAAAATAAAGCAGAACAGCGACTAAGAGCTCATGAAGAGAGCTGCATGCCTCCTTTTCTGCATGGCTATTCAGAGCCTTACCTCGAAGACAGGACAGATATGTGATTCCCTTTAGCTCTAGAGCATGGCAAGATGAGTCCCACACCGGATTATGAAGCACACTGTGTAGCCAGGGAAAACCCATTTTCTTCCCAGACCAATGCCTACAATAGCCAGGGGCCTGTCAACAGCAGAGAATTCAGGGAACTTCAAGGCAGCATGAATGGAGCTTTCAAAATGAAAAAGCAAGGCTACTACCTACATGCCCCAATTTCCATAGGCACAAACAGCATACATCCCTGTGGTTTCAAACAACTCAAAAGAGACACAGAGTACACATTGGTTCCTTCCCTGAATCAAATTCTCGAGGCAGAATGTTCTGCATGTGGTGAACGGCCTCATCCAAGTAACGCCCTAGCTAGGCCTCTCGGCCCGTGTCTCTTCAAAAGCCTGCAGTGCTATAGGAAAAACTGTGCTTTAGTTGCAATAGGAACGCAAGGCGTCTTTCTCCTGGAGGCAGGGTGACTTGAGGTAGGAGGTACTGGATGGAAGGAGAAGCCTAGTGGTTTTCTCTGAGCAGCTCAGACTAGGGAAGGAGTGCGATTTCCATGGCACGTTGGAACTTTGTAGAACGGTGCTCATGAATCTGGGTGAGTGTTGGGTAAATCAAGGTGCCCCAAGAAACAGTGCAGTGTGTTGCCCATGACTCAGCAGACACAGAGGACCTCCGAGGGCCCTATGGGCCTCGTTGTTGCTCAGCAAGCCAAGAGGGGTTTGGAGGTAGTCAGGGATCTTGGACGAAAATGATGATCCCCGAGGGTACTAGGCGTGCTGAAAAGGGTACTTCCTTTAAAATAAGGCAGAACAGCGACTAAGAACTCATGGAAAGAGACGCATGCCTCCCTCTCTGCATGGCTACTGAGGGCCTTACCTCGAGGCAAAGACTCACGTTGACATTCCCTTTAGCTCTAGAGCATGGCATGATGAGTTCCACCCCGGCCACTGAAGCTCCGTGTGTAGCCAGAGAAAACTCATTTTCTTCCCAGACGCATGGCTACAGTGGGTCGAGGCCTGTCAACAGCAGAGAATTTCAGGGAGCTTCACGGCAGCAAGAATGGAGGTTTCCAAATAGAAAAGCAAGGCTAGTACCATCACGACCCCATTTCCATGTGCACAGGCAGCATATAACCCTCTGGTTTCTAACAAGACAAAAGAGACACAGCGTACCCACTAGTTCCTTCCCTGAATCAACTTCTCGAGGCACGGTGTTCTGCATCTAGTGAACGGCCTCAACCAAGGTACGCCCTAGTTAGGCCTCGGGACCAGTGCTTCTTCAAATGACTGCAGTGCTATAGGAAAAACTCTGCTTTAGTTGCAATACGAACGCAAGCCGATTTTGTTCTGGAGGCAGGGTGACACTACGTAGGCGGTCCTGGAAGGAAGGCAGAGCCTAGAGTTTTTCTCAATGCAGCTCAGACTAGGGAAAGTGTGCGAATTTCACAACAACTTGGAACTTGCCAAAACGGTGCTCGTGAACCTGTGCGAGTGCTGTGAAACTAAGATATCCTAAAAAAGAGTGCAGTGTGTTGCCCATGACTCAGCAGACACAGAGGACCTCCGAGGGACCTATGGGCCACGTTGTTGCTCAGCAGGCCTACAGGGGTGTGGAGGTAGTCAGGGATCTTGGAACGAAAATGATGCTCCCCCGAGGGTCCTAGGAATGCTGAAAAGGGTATTTCCTTTAAAATAAAGCAGAACAGCGACTAAGAGTTCATGGAAAGAGCTGCATGCCTCCCTTTCTGCATGGCTACTCAGGGCCTTAACTCGAGGCCAGGACTCACGTTGAGATTCCCTTTACCTCTTGAGCATGGCATGATGAGTTCCTCCCCTGCCACTGAAGCTCCGTCTTTAGCCAGAGAAAACTCATTTTCTTCCCAGACGCATGGCTACAGTGGGTTGAGGCCTGTCAACAGCAGAGAATTTCCGGGAGCTTGACGGTAGCAAGAATGGAGGTTTCCAAATATAAAGCAAGGCTAGTACCATCAAGACCCCATTTCCATGTGCACAGGCAGCATACATCCCTCTGATTTCTAACAAGACAAAAGAGACACAGCGTACCCACTAGTTCCTTCCCTGAATCAACCTCTCGAGGCACGGTGTACTGCAACTACTGAACGGCCTCAACCAAGGAACGCCCTAGGTAGGCCTCTGGACAGGCGCCTCTTCAAAAGCCTGCAGTGCTAAAAGAAAAACTGTCTTTAGTTGCAATAGGAACGCAGGGCGTCTTTCTCTTGCAGGCAGGGTGACTTCAGGTAGGAGGTCCTGGAAGGAAGGCGAAGCCTAGTGTTTTTCTTAATGCAGCTCAGACTAAGGAATGTGTGCGACTTCCATAGCAAGTTGGAAATTGCCAAAACCGTGCTCGTGAACCTGTGCGAGTGCTGTGAAATCAAGATATGCTAAGAAAGAGTGCAGTGTGTGGCCCATGACTCAGCAGACACAGAAGACCTCCGATGGACCTATGGGCCTCGTTGTTGTTCAGCAGGCCTACAGGGTTGTGGAGGTACTCAGGGCTCTTGGAACGAAAATGATGCTCACCCGAGGGGGTTAGGTGTCCTGAAAAGGGTCCTTCTTTTAAAATAAAGCAGAACAGCGACTAAGTGCTCATGGAAAGAGCTGCATGCCTCCCTCTCTGATTGGCTACTCAGGGCCTTACCTCGGGGCAAGGACTCACGTTGAGATTCCCTTTAGCTCTAGAGCATGGCAAGATGAGTCCCACCCCGGACAATGAAGTACCCTGTTTAGCCAGAGAAAACTCAGTTTCTTCCCAGACCCATGCCTACAATAGCCAGGGTCCTGTCAACAGCAGAGAATTCAGGGAGATTCATGGCAGCATGAATGGAGCTTTCAAAATGGATAAGCAAGTCTACTATCACATGCCCACATTTCCATAGGCACAGGCAGCATACATCCTTCTGATTTCAAACAACTCAAAAGAGACACAGATTACACACTGGTTCCTTCCCTGAATCAAAATCTCGTGGCAGGGTGTTCTGCATCTAGAGAACTGCCACAACCAAGGAACGCCCTAGCTATGCCTCTGGGCCCGTGCCTCTTCAAAAGCTTGCAGTGCTACAGGAAAAACTGTGCTCTTGTTGCAATAGGAACGCAAGGCATCTTTCTCTTGCAGGCAGGGTGACTTCAGGTAGGAGGTCCTGGAAGGAAGGCGCAGCCTAGTGTTTTTCTCAGTGTAGCTCAGACTAGGGAATGTGTGCGACTTCCGCAGCAAGTTGGAACTTGCCAAAACTGTGCTCGTGATCCTATGCGAGTGCTGTGAAATCAAGATATCCTAAGAAAGAGTGCAGTGTGTTGCCCATGACTCAGCAGACACAGAGGAACTCCCAGGGACCTATTGGTCTCGTTGTTGTTCACCAGGCCTAGAGGGTTGTGGAGGTACTTAGGGATCTTGGAACGAAAATGATGCTCACCCGAGGGGGTTAGGTGTCCTGAAAAGGGTACATCCTTTAAAATAAAGCAGAACAGCGACTAAGAGCTCATGAAGAGAGCTGCATGCCTCCCTTTCTGCATGGCTACTCAGAGCCTTACCTCGAAGACAGGACAGATATGTGATTCCCTTTAGCTCTAGAGCATGGCAAGATGAGTCGCACACCGGCCTATGAAGCACACTGTGTAGCCAGAGAAAACCCATTTTCTTCCCAGACCAATGCCTACAATAGCCAGGGGCCTGTCAACAACAGAGAAATCAGGGAACTTCTAGGCAGCATGAATGGAGCTTTCAAAATGAAAAAGCAAGGCTACTACCAACATGCCCCCATTTCCATAGGCACAGGCAGCATACATTCTTCTGATTTCAAACAACTCAAAAGAGACACAGATTACACACTGGTTCCTTCCCTGTATACAAATCTCGTGGCAGGGTGTTCTCTATCTAGAAAACTGCCACAAAAAAGGAACGCCCTAGCTATGCCTCTGGGCCCGTGCCTCTTCAAAAGCTTGCAGTGCTACAGGAAAATCTGTGCTCTTGTTGCAATAGGAACGCAAGGCATCTTTCTCTTGCAGGCAGGGTGACTTCAGGTAGGAGGTCCTGGAAGGAAGGCGCAGCCTAGTGTTTTTCTCAGTGTAGCTCAGACTAGGGAATTTGTGCGACTTCCGCAGCAAGTTGGAACTTGCCAAAACGGTGCTCGTGAACCTATGCGAGTGCTGTGAAATCCAGATATCCTAAGAAAGAGTGCAGTGTGTTGCCCATGACTCAGCAGACACAGAGGACCTCCCAGGGACCTATGGGTCTCGTTGTTGTTCAGCAGGCCACAGTTTGTGGAGGTACTCAGTGAACTTGGAACTAAAATGATGCTCACCCGAGGGGCCTAGGATTCCTGAAAAGGGTACATCCTTTAAAATAAAGCAGAACAGCGACTAAGAGCTCATGAAGAGAGCTGCATGCCTCCCTTTCTGCATGGCTACTCAGAGCCTTACCTCGAAGACAGGACAGATATGTGATTCCCTTTAGCTCTAGAGCATGGCAAGATGAGTCCCACACTGGACTATGAAGCACACTGTGTAGCCAGAGAAAACCCATTTTCTTCCCAGACCAATGCCTACAATAGCCAGGGGACTGTCAACAGCAGAGAATTCAGGGAACTTTAAGGCAGCATGAATGGAGCTTTCAAAATGAAAAAGCAAGGCTACTACCAACATGCCCCCATTTCCATAGGCACAAACAGCATACATCCCTGTGGTTTCAAACAACTCATAAGAGACACAGAGTGCACATTGGTTCTTTCCCTGAATCAAATTCTCGAGGCAGAGTGTTCTGCATGTGGTGATCGGCCTCATCCAAGTAACGCCCTAGCTAGGCCTCAGGGTCCGTATCTCTTCAAAAGCCTGCAGTGCTATAGGAAAAATTGTGCTTTAGTTGCAATAGGAACGCAAGGCGTCTTTCTCCTGGAGGCAGGGTGACTTGAGGTAGGAGGTACTGGATGGAAGGAGAAGCCTAGTGGTTTTCTCTGTGCAGCTCAGACTAGGGAAGGAGTGCGATTTCCATGGCATGTTGGAACTTGGTAGAACGGTGCTCATGAATCTGTGTGAGTGCTGGGTAAATCAAGGTGTCCCAAGAAACAGTGCAGTGTGTTGCCCATGACTCAGCAGACACAGAGGACCTCCGTGGGCCCTATGGTCCTCATTGTTGCTCAGCAAGCCAACAGGGGTGTGGAGGTAGTCAGGGATCTTGGACGAAAATGATGATCCCCGAGGGTCCTAGGCGTGCTGAAAAGGGTACTTCCTTTAAAATAAGGCAGAACAGCGACTAAGAGTTCATGGAAAGAGCCGCATGCCTTCCTCTCTGCATGGCTACTGAGGGACTTACCTCGAGGCAAAGACTCACGTTGAAATTCCCTTTAGCTCTAGAGCATGGCATGATGAGTTCCACCCCGGCCACTGAAGCTCCGTGTGTAGCCAGAGAAAACTCATTTTCTTCCCAGACGCATGGCTACAGTGGGTCGAGGCCTGTCAACAGCAGAGAATTTCAGGGAGCTTCACGGCAGCAAGAATGGAGGTTTCCAAATAGAAAAGCAAGGCTAGTACCATCGCGACCCCATGTCCATGTGCACAGGCAGCATATAACCCTCTGGTTTCTAACAAGACAAAAGAGACACAGCGTACCCACTTGTTCCTTCCCTGAATCAACTTCTCGAGGCACGGTGTTCTGCATCTAGTGAACGGCCTCAACCAAGGAACGCCCTAGTTAGGCCTCGGGACCGGTGCCTCTTCAAAAGCCTGCAGTGCTACAGGAAAAACCGTGCTTTAGCTGCAATACGAACGCAAGCCGATTTTGTCCTGGAGGCACGGTGACTTCACGTAGGCGGTCCTGGAAGGAAGGCAGAGCCTAGAGTTTTTGTCAATGCAGCTCAGACTAGGGAAGTATGCGAATTTCACAACAACTTGGAAGTTGCCAAAACGGTGCTCGTGAACCTGTGCGAAAGCTGTGAAACTAAAATATCCTAAAAAAGAGTGCAGTGTGTTGCCCATGACTCAGCAGACACAGAGGACCTCCGAGGACCTATGGGCCACGTTGTTGCTCAGCAGGCCTACAGGGGTGTGGAGGTAGTCAGGAATATTGGAAAGATAATGATGCTCCCCCGAGGGTCCTAGGAATGCTGAAAAGGGTATTTCCTTTAAAATAAAACAGAACAGCGACTAAGAGCTCATGAAGAGAGCTGCATGCCTCCCTTTCTGCATGGCTACTCAGAGCCTTACCTCGAAGACAGGACAGATATGTGATTCCCTTTAGCTCTAGAGCATGGCAAGATGAGTCCCACACCAGACTATGAAGCACACTGTGTAGCCAGAGAAAACCCATTTTCTTCCCAGACCAATGCCAACAATAGGCTGGGCCCTGTCAACAGCAGAGAATTCAGGGAACTTCAAGGCAGCATGAATGGAGCTTTCAAAATGCAAAAGCAAGGCTACTACCAACATGCCCCCATTTCCATAGGCACAAACAGCATACATCCCTGTGGTTTCAAACAACTCAAAAGAGACACAGAGTACACACTGCTTCCTTCCCTGAATCAAATTCTCGAGGCAGAGGGTTCTGCATGTGGTGAACGGCCTCATCCAAGTAACGCCCTAGCTAGGCCTCTGGGCCCGTGTCTCTTCAAAAGCCTGCAGTGCTATAGGAAAAACTGTGCTTTAGTTGCAATAGGAACGCAAGGCGTCTTTCTCCTGGAGGCAGGGTGACTTGAGGTAGGAGGTACTGGATGGAAGGAGAAGCCTAGTGGTTTTCTCTGTGCAGCTCAGACTAGGGAAGGAGTGCGATTTCCATGGCATGTTGGAACTTGGTAGAACGGTGCTCATGAATCTGTGTGAGTGCTGGGTAAATCAAGGTGTCCCAAGAAACAGTGCAGTGTGTTGCCCATGACTCAGCAGACACAGAGGACCTCCGAGGGCCCTATGGGCCTCGTTGTTGCTCAGCAAGCCAACAGGGGTGTGGAGGTAGTCAGGGATCTTGGACGAAAATGATGATCCCCGAGGGTCCTAGGCGTGCTGAAAAGGGTACTTCCTTTAAAATAAGGCAGAACAGAGACCAAGAGCTCATGGAAAGAGCCGCATGCCTCCCTCTCTGCATGGCTACTCAGGGCCTTACCTCGAGGCAAAGACTCACGTTGAGATTCCCTTTAGCTCTAGAGCATGGCATCATGAGTTCCACCCCGGCCACTGAAGCTCCGTGTGTAGCCAGAGAAAACTCATTTTCTTCCCAGACTCATGGCTGCAGTGGGTCGAGGCCTGTCAACAGCAGAGAATTTCAGGGAGCTTCACGGCAGCAAGAATGGAGGTTTCCAAATAGAAAAGCAAGGCTAGTACCATCACGACCCCATTTCCATGTGCACAGGCAGCATATAACCCTCTGGTTTCTAACAAGACAAAAGAGACACAGCCTACCCACTAGTTCCTTCCCTGAATCAACTTCTCGAGGCACGGTGCGCTGCATCTAGTGAACGGCCTCAACCAAGGTACGCCCTAGTTAGGCCTCGGGACCAGTGCTTCTTCGAAAGCCTGCAGTGCTACAGGAAAAACTGTGCTTTAGTTGCAATACGAACGCATGCCGAGTGGGTCCTGGAGGCAGGGTGACTTCACGTAGGCCGTCCTGGAAGGAAGGCAGAGCCTAGAGTTTTTCTCAATGCAGCTCAGACTAGGGAAAGTGTGCGAATTTCAAAACAACTTGGAACTTGCCAAAACGGTGCTCGTGAACCTGTGCGAGTGCTGTGAAACTAAGATATCCTAAAAAAGAGTGCAGTGTGTTTCCCATGACTCAGCAGACACAGAGGACCTCCGAGGACTTATGGGCCACGTTGTTGCTCAGCAGGCCTACAGGGGTGTGGAGGTAGTCAGGAATATTGGAACGAAAATGATGCTCCCCCGAGGGTCCTAGGAATGCTGAAAAGGGTATTTCCTTTAAAATAAAGCAGAACAGCGACTAAGAGTTCATGGAAAGAGCTGCATGCCTCCCTTTCTGCATGGCTACTCAGGGCCTTAACTCGAGGCCAGGACTCACGTTGAGATTCCCTTTACCTCTTGAGAATGGCATGATGAGTTCCACCCCTGCCACTGAAGCTCCGTGTTTAGCCAGAGAAAACACATTTTCTTCCCACACGCAAGGCTACAGTGGGTTGAGGCCTGTCAACAGAAGAGAATTTCCGGGAGCTTCACGGCAGCAAGAATGGAGGTTTCCAAATATATAGCAAGGCTACTACGATCAAGACCCCATTTCCATGTGCACAGGCAGCATACATCCCTCTGGTTTCTAACAAGACAAAAGAGACACAGCGTACCCACTAGTTCCTTCCCTGAATCAACTTCTCGAGGCACGGTGTACTGCAACTACTGAACGGCCTCAACCAAGGAACGCCCTAGGTAGGCCTCTGGACAGGTGCCTCTTCAAAAGCTGCAGTGCTAAAAGAAAAACTGTCTTTAGTTGCAATAGGAGCGCAGGGCGTCTTTCTCTTGCAGGCAGGGTGACTTCAGGTAGGAGGTCCTGGAAGGAAGGCGAAGCCTAGTGTTTTTCTCAATGCAGCTCAGACTAAGGAATGTGTGCGACTTCCATAGCCAGTTGGAAATTGCCAAAACGGTGCTCGTGAACCTGTGTGAGTGATGTGAAATCAAGATATGCTAAGAAAGAGTGCAGTGTGTGGCCCATGACTCAGCAGACACAGAAGACCTCCGATGGACCTATGGGCCTCGTTGTTCTTCAGGGGGCCTACAGGGTTGTGGAGGCACTCAGGGATCTTGGAACGAAAATGATGCTCACCCGAGGGGGTTAGGTGTCCTGAAAAGGGTCCTTCTTTTAAAATAAAGCAGAACAGCGACTAAGTGCTCATGGAAAGAGCTGCATGCCTCCCTCTCTGCATGGCTACTCAGGGCCTTACCTCGAGGCAAGGACTCAGGTTGAGATTCCCTTTAGCTCTAGAGCATGGCAAGATGAGTCCCACCCCGGACAATGAAGTACCCTGTTTAGCCAGAGAAAACTCAGTTTCTTCCCAGACCCATGCCTACAATAGCCAGGGTCCTGTCAACAGCAGAGAATTCAGGGAGCTTCACATCAGCATGAATGGAGCTTTCAAAATGGATAAGCAAGTCTACTATCAACATGCCCACATTTCCATAGGCACAGGCAGCATACATCCTTCTGATTTCAAACAACTCAAAAGAGACACAGATTACACACTCGTTCCTTCCCTGAAACAAAATCTCGTGGCAGGGTGTTCTGCATCTAGAGAACTGCCACAACCAAGGAACGCCCTAGCTATGCCTCTGGGCCCGTGCCTCTTCAAAAGCTTGCAGTGCTACAGGAAAAACTGTGCTCTTGTTTCAATAGGAACGCAAGTCATCTTTCTCTTGCAGGCAGGGTGACTTCAGGTAGGAGGTCCTGGAAGGAAGGCGCAGCCTAGTGTTTTTCTCAGTGTAGCTCAGACTAGGGAATGTGTGCGACTTCCGCAGCAAGTTGGAACTTGCCAAAACGGTGCTCGTGAACCTATGCGAGTGCTGTGAAATCAAGATATCCTAAGAAAGAGTGCAGTGTGTTGCCCAGGACTCAGCAGACACAGAGGACCTCCCAGGGACCTATGGGTCTCGTTGTTGTTCAGCAGGCCACAGTTTGTGGAGGTACTCAGTGAACTTGGAACTGAAATGATGCTCACCCGAGGGGCCTAGGATTCCTGAAAAGGGTACATCCTTTAAAATAAAGCAGAACAGCGACTAAGAGTTCATGGAAAGAGCTGCATGCCTCCCTTTCTGCATGGCTACTCAGGGCCTTAACTCGAGGCCAGGACTCACGTTGAGATTCCCTTTACCTCTTGACCATGGCATGATGAGTTCCACCCCTGCCACTGAAGCTCCGTGTTTAGACAGAGAAAACTCATTTTCTTTCCAGACGCATGGCTACAGTGGGTTGAGGCCTGTCAACAGCAGAGAGTTTCCGGGAGCTTCACGGCACCAAGAATGGAGGTTTCCAAATATAAAGCAAGGCTAGTACCATCAAGACCCCATTTCCATGTGCACAGGCAGCATACATCCCTCTGGTTTCTAACAAGACAAAAGAGACACAGCGTACCCACTAGTTCCTTCCCTAATCAACTTGTCGAGGCACGGTGTTCTGCACCTACTGAACGGCCTCAACCAAGGAACGCCCTAGGTAGGCCTCTGGACAGGTGCCTCTTCAAAAGCCTGCAGTGCTAAAAGAAAAACTGTCTTTAGTTGCAATAGGAACGCAGGGCGTCTTTCTCTTGCAGGCAGGGTGACTTCAGGTAGGAGGTCCTGGAAGGAAGGCGCAGCCTAGTGTTTTTCTCAATGCAGCTCAGACTAAGGAATGTGTGCGACTTCCATAGCAAGTTGGAAATTTTCAAAACGGTGCTTGTGAACCTGTGCGAGTGCTGTGAAATCAAGATATGCTAAGAAAGAGTGCAGTGTGTGGCCCATGACTCAGCAGACACAGAAGACCTCCGATGGACCTATGGGCCTCGTTGTTGTTCAGCAGGCCACAGTTTGTGGAGGTACTCAGTGAACTTGGAACTAAAATGATGCTCACCCGAGAGACCTAGGATACCTGAAAAGGGTACCTCCTTTAAAATAAAGCAGAACAGCGACTAAGAGCTCATGAAGAGAGCTGCATGCCTCCCTTTCTGCATGGCTACTCAGAGCCTTACCTCGAAGACAGGACAGATATGTGATTCCCTTTAGCTCTAGAGCATGGCAAGATAAGTCCCACACCGGACTATGAAGCACACTGTGTAGCCAGAGAAAACCCATTTTCTTCCCAGACCAATGCCTACAATAGCCAGGGGCCTGTCAACAGCAGAGAATTCAGGGAACTTCAAGGCAGCATGAATGGAGCTTTCAAAGTGAAAAAGCAAGGCTACGACCAACATGCCCCCATTTCCATAGGCACAAACAGCATACGTCCCTGTGGTTTCAAACAACTCAAAAGAGACACAGAGTACACATTGGTTCCTTCCCTGAATCAAATCCTCGAGGCAGAGTGTTCTGCATGTGGTGAACGGCCTCATCCAAGTAACGCCCTAGCTAGGCCTCTGGGCCCGTGTCTCTTCAAAAGCCTGCAGTGCTATAGGAAAAACTGTGCTTTAGTTGCAATAGGAACGCAAAGCGTCTTTCTCCTGGAGGCAGGGTGACTTGAGGTAGGAGGTACTGGATGGAAGGAGAAGCCTAGTGGTTTTCTCTGTGCAGCTCAGACTAGGGAAGGAGTGAGATTTCCACGGCATGTTGGAACTTGTTGGAACGGTGCTCATGAATCTGTGTGAGTGCTGGGTAAATCAAGGTGTCCCAAGAAACAGTGCAGTGTGTTGCTCATGACTCAGCAGACACAGAGGACCTCCGAGGGCCCTATGGGCCTCGTTGTTGCTCAGCAAGCCAACAGGGGTGTGGAGGTAGTCAGGGATCTTGGACGAAAATGATGATCCCCTAGAGTCCTAGGCGTGCTGAAAAGGGTACTTCCTTTAAAATAAGGCAGAACAGCGACCAAGGGCTCATGGAAAGAGCCGCATGCCTCCCTCTCTGCATGGCTACTGAGGGCCTTACCTCGAGGCAAAGACTCACGTTGAAATTCCCTTTAGCTCTAGAGCATGGCATGATGAGTTCCACCCCGGCCACTGAAGCTCCGTGTGTAGACAGAGAAAACTCATTTTCTTCCCAGACGAATGGCTACAGTGGGTCGAGACCTGTCAACAGCAGAGAATTTCAGGGAGCTTCACGGCAGCAAGAATGGAGGTTTCCAAATAGAAAAGCAAGGCTAGTACCATCACGACCCCATTTCCATGTGCACAGGCAGCATATAACCCTCTGGTTTCTAACAAGACAAAAGAGACACAGCGTACCCACTAGTTCCTTCCCTGAATCAACTTCTCGAGGCATGGTGTTCTGCACCTACTGAACGGCCTCAACCAAGGAACGCCCTAGGTAGGCCTCTGGACAGGTGCCTCTTCAAAAGCCTGCAGTGCTATAAGAAAAACTGTGTTTAGTTGCAATAGGAACGCAGGGCGTCTTTCTCTTGCAGGCAGGGTGACTTCAGGTAGGAGGTCCTGGAAGGAAGGCGAAACCTAGTGTTTCTCTCAATGCAGCTCAGAGTAAGGAATGTGTGTGACTTCCATAGCAAGTTGGAAATTGCCAAAACGGTGCTCGTGAACCTGTGCGAGTGCTGTGAAATCAAGATATGCTAAGAAAGAGTGCAGTGTGTGGCCCATGACTCAGCAGACACAGAAGACCTCCGATGGACCTATGGGCCTCGTTGTTGTTCAGCTGGCCTACAGGGTTGTGGAGGTACTCAGGGATCTTGGAACGAAAATGATGCTCACCCGAGGGGGTTAGGTGTCCTGAAAAGGGCCCTTCTTTTAAAATAAAGCAGAACAGCGACTAAGTGCTCATGGAAAGGGCTGCATGCCTCCCTCTCTGCATGGCTACTCAGGGCCTTACCTCGGGGCAAGGACTCACGTTGAGATTCCCTTTAGCTCTAGAGCATGGCAAGATGAGTCCCACCCCGGACAATGAAGTACCCTGTTTAGCCAGAGAAAACTCAGTTTCTTCCCAGACCCAAGCCTACAATAGCCAGGGTCCTGTCAACAGCAGAGAATTCAGGGAGCTTCATATCAGCATGAATGGAGCTTTCAAAATGGATAAGCAAGTCTACTATCAACATGCCCACATTTCCATAGGCACAGGCAGCATACATCCTTCTGATTTCAAACAACTCAAAAGAGACACAGATTACACACTGGTTCCTTCCCTGAATCAAAATCTCGTGGCAGGGTGTTCTGCATCTAAAGAACTGCCACAAACAAGGAACGCCCTAGCTATGCCTCTGGGCCCGTGCCTCTTCAAAAGCTTGCAGTGCTACAGGAAAAACTGTGCTCTTGTTGCAATAGGAACGCAAGGCATCTTTCTCTTGCAGGCAGGGTGACTTCAGGTAGGAGGTCCTGGAAGGAAGGCGCAGCCTAGTGTTTTTCTCAGTGTAGCTCAGACTAGGGAATGTGTGCGACTTCCGCAGCAAGTTGGAACTTGCCAAAACGGTGCTCGTGAACCTATGCGAGTGCTGTGAAATCAAGATATCCTAAGAAAGAGTGCAGTGTGTTGCCCATGACTCAGCAGACACAGAGGACCTCCCAGGGACCTATGGGTCTCGTTGTTGTTCAGCAGGCCACAGTTTGTGGAGGTACTCAGTGAATATGGAACTAAAATGATGCTCACCCAAGGGGCCTAGGATTCCTGAAAAGGGTACATCCTTTAACATAAAGCAGAACAGCGACTAAGAGCTCATGAAGAGAGCTGCATGCCTCCCTTTCTGCATGGCTACTCAGAGCCTTACCTCGAAGACAGGACAGATATGTGATTCCCTTTAGCTCTAGAGCATGGCAAGATGAGTCCCACACCGGACTATGAAGCACACTGTGTAGCCAGAGAAAACCCATTTTCTTCCCAGACCAATGCCTACAATAGCCAGGGGCCTGTCAACAGCAGAGAATTCAGGGAACTTCAAGGCAGCATGAATGGAGCTTTCAAAGTGAAAAAGCAAGGCTACTACCAACATGCCCCCATTTCCATAGGCACAAACAGCATACGTCCCTGTGGTTTCAAAGAACTCAAAAGAGACACAGAGTACACATTGGTTCCTTCCCTGAATCAAATTCTCGAGGCAGAGTGTTCTGCATGTGGTGAACGGCCTCATCCAAGTAACGCCCTAGCTAGGCCTCTGGGCCCGTGTCTCTTCAAAAGCCTGCAGTGCTATAGGAAAAACTGTGCTTTAGTTGCAAGAGGAACGCAAGGCGTCTTTCTCCTGGAGGCAGGATGACTTGAGGTAGGAGGTACTGGATGGAAGGAGAAGCCTAGTGGTTTTCTCTGTGCAGCTCAGACTCGGGAAGGAGTGCGATTTCCACGGCATGTTGGAACTTGGTAGAACGGTGCTCCTGAATCTGTGTGAGTGCTGGGTAAATCAAGGTGTCCCAAGAAACAGTGCAGTGTGTTGCCCATGACTCAGCAGACACAGAGGACCTCCGAGGGCCCTATGGGCCTCGTTGTTGCTCAGCAAGCCAACAGGGGTGTGGAGGTAGTCAGGGATCTTGGACGAAAATGATGATCCCCGAGGGTCCTAGGCGTGCTGAAAAGGGTACTTCCTTTAAAATAAGGCAGAACAGCGACTAAGAGCTCATGGAAAGAGCCGCATGCCTCCCTCTCTGCATGGCTACTGAGGGCCTTACCTCGAGGCAAAGACTCACGTTGAAATTCCCTTTAGCTCTAGAGCATGGCATGATGAGTTCCACCCCGGCCACTGAAGCTCCGTGTGTAGCCAGAGAAAACTCATTTTCTTCCCAGACGAATGGCTACAGTGGGTCGAGGCCTGTCAACAGCAGAGAATTTGAGGGAGCTTCACGGCAGCAAGAATGGAGGTTTCCAAATAGAAAAGCAAGGCTAGTACAATCACGACCCCATTTCCATGTGCCCAGGCAGCATATAACCCTCTGGTTCCTAAAAAGACAAAAGAGACACAGCGTACCCACTAGTTCCTTCCCTGAATCAACTTCTCGAGGCACGGTGTTCTGCACCTAGTGAACGGCCTCAACCAAGGAACGCCCGAGTTAGGCCTCAGGACCAGTGCCTCTTCAAATGCCTGCAGTACTACAGGAAAAACTGTGCTTTAGTTACAATACGAACGCAGGCCGATTTTGTACTGGAAGCAGGGTGACTTCACGTAGGCGGTCTTGGCAGGAAGGCAGAGCCTAGAGTTTTTCTCAATGCAGCTCAGACTCGGGAAAGTGTGCGAATTTCACAACAACTTGGAACTTGCCCAAACGGTGCTCGTGAACCTGTGCGAGTGCTGTGAAACTAAGATATCCTAAAAAAGAGTGCAGTGTGTTGCCCATGACTCAGCAGACACAGAGGACCTCCGAGGGACCTATGGGCCACGTTGTTGCTCAGCAGGCCTACAGGGGTGTGGAGGTACTCAGGGATCTTGGAACGAAAATGATGCTCCCCCGAGGGTCCTAGGAATGCTGAAAAGGGTATTTCCTTTAAAATAAAGCAGAACAGCAACTAAGAGTTCATGGAAAGAGCTGCATGCCTCCCTTTCTGCATGGCTACACTGGGCCTTAACTCGAGGCCAGGACTCACGGTGAGATTCCCTTTACCTCTTGAGCATGGCATGATGAGTTCCACCCCTGCCACTGAAGCTCCTTGTTTAGCCAGAGAAAACTCATTTTCTTCCCAGACGCATGGCTACAGTGGGTTGAGGCCTGTCAACAGCAGAGAATTTCCGGGAGCTTCACGGCAGCAAGAATGGAGGTTTCCAAATATAAAGCAAGGCTAGTACCATCAAGACCCCATTTCCATGTGCACAGGCAGCATACATCCCTCTGGTTTCTAACAAGACAAAAGAGACACAGCGTACCCACTAGTTCCTTCCCTGAATCAACTTCTCGAGGCACGGTGTTCTGCACCTACTGAACGGCCTCAACCAAGGAACGCCCTAGGTAGGCCTCTGGACAGGTGCCTCTTCAAAAGCTTGCAGTGCTAAAAGAAAAACTGTCTTTAGTTGCAATAGGAACGCAGGGCGTCTTTCTCTTGCAGGCAGGGTGACTTCAGGTAGGAGGTCCTGGAAGGAAGGCGAAGCCTAGTGTTTTTCTCAATGCAGCTCAGACTAAGGAATGTGTGCGACTTCCATAGCAAGTTGGAAATTGCCAAAACGGTGCTCGTGAACCTGTGCGAGTGCTGTGAAATCAAGATATGCTAAGAAAGAGTGCAGTGTGTGGCCCATGACTCACCAGACACAGAAGACCTCCGATGGACCTATGGGCCTCGTTGTTGTTCAGCAGGCCTACAGGGTTGTGGAGGTACTCAGGGATCTTGGAACGAAAATGATGCTCACCCGAGGGGGTTAGGTGTCCTGAAAACGGTCCTTCTTTTAAAATAAAGCAGAACAGCGACTAAGTGCTCATGGAAAGAGCTGCATGCCTCCCTCTCTGCATGGCTACTCAGGGCCTTACCTCGGGGCAAGGACTCACGTTGAGATTCCCTTTAGCTCTAGAGCATGGCAAGATGAGTCCCACCCCGGACAATGAAGTACCCTGTTTAGCCAGAGAAAACTCAGTTTCTTCCCAGACCCATGCCTACAATAGCCAGGGTCCTGTCAACAGCAGAGAATTCAGAGAGCTTCATGGCAGCATGAATGGAGCTTTCAAAATGGATAAGCAAGTCTACTATTAACATGCGCACATTTCCATAGGCACAGGCAGCATACATCCTTCTGATTTCAAACAACTCAAAAGAGACACAGATTACACACTGGTTCCTTCCCTGAATCAAAATCTCTTTCGAGGGTGTTCTGCATCTAGAGAACTGCCACAACCAAGGAACGCCCTAGCTATGCCTCTGTTCCCGTGCCTCTTCAAAAGCTTGCAGTGCTACAGGAAAAACTGTGCTCTTGTTGCAATAGGAACGCAAGGCATCTTTCTCTTGCAGGCAGGGTGACTTCAGGTAGGAGGTCCTGGAAGGAAGGCGCAACCTAGTGTTTTTCTCAGTGTAGCTCAGACTAGGGAATGTGTGCGACTTCCGCAGCAAGTTGGAACTTGCCAAAACGGTGCTCGTGAACCTATGCGAGTGCTGTGAAATCAAGATATCCTAAGAAAGAGTGCAGTGTGTTGCCCATGACTCAGCAGACACAGAGGACCTCCCAGGGACCTATGGGTCTCGTTGTTGTTCAGCAGGCCACAGTTTGTGGAGGTACTCAGTGAACTTGGAACTAAAAGGATGCTCACCCGAGGGGCCTAGGATTCCTGAAAAGGGTTCATCCTTTAAAATAAAGCAGAACAGTGACTAAGAGCTCATGAAGAGAGCTGCATGCCTCCCTCTCTGCATGGCTACTCAGGGCCTTACCTCGAGGCAAGGACTCACGTTGAGATTCCCTTTAGCTCTAGAGCATGGCAAGATGAGTCCCACCCCGGACAATGAAGTACCCTGTTTAGCCAGAGAAAACTCAGTTTCTTCCCAGACCCATGCCTACAATAGCCAGGGTCCTGTCAACAGCAGAGAATTCAGGGAGCTTCATGGCAGCATGAATTGAGCTTTCAAAATGGATAAGCAAGTCTACTATTAACATGCGCACATTTCCATAGGCACAGGCAGCATACATCCTTCTGATTTCAAACAACTCAAAATAGACAAAGATTGCACACTGGTTCCTTCCCTGAATCAAAATCTCGTGGCAGGGTGTTCTGCATCTAGAGAACTGCCAAAACCAAGGAACGCCCTAGCTATGCCTCTGGGCCCGTGCCTCTTCAAAAGCTTGCAGTGCTACAGGAAAAACTGTGCTCTTGTTGCAATAAGAACGCAAGACATCTTTCTCTTGCAGGCAGGGTGACTTCAGGTAGGAGGTCCTGGAAGGAAGGCGCAGCCTAGTGTTTTTCTCAGTGTAGCTCAGACTAGGGAATGTGTGCGACTTAGGCAGCAAGTTGGAATTTGCCAAAACGGTGCTCGTGAACCTATGCGAGTTCTGTGAAATCAAGATATGCTAAGAAAGAGTGCAGTGTGTTGCCCAGGACTCAGCAGACACAGAGGACCTCCCAGGGACCTATGGGTCTCGTTGTTGTTCAGCAGGACACAGTTTGTGGAGGTACTTTGAACTTGGAACTAAAATGATGCTCACCCGAGGGGCCTAGGATTCCTGAAAAGGGTACATCCTTTAAAATAAAGCAGAACAGCGACTAAGAGCTCATGAAGAGAGCTGCATGCCTCCCTTTCTGCATGGCTACTCAGGGCCTTAACTCGAGGCCAGGACTCACGTTGAGATTCCCTTTACCTCTTGACCATGGCATGATGAGTTCCACCCCTGCCACTGAAGCTCCGTGTTTAGACAGAGAAAACTCATTTTCTTTCCAGACGCATGGCTACAGTGGGTTGAGGCCTGTCAACAGCAGAGAGTTTCCGGGAGCTTCACGGCACCAAGAATGGAGGTTTCCAAATATAAAGCAAGGCTAGTACCATCAAGACCCCATTTCCATGTGCACAGGCAGCATACATCCCTCTGGTTTCTAACAAGACAAAAGAGACACAGCGTACCCAGTAGTTCCTTCCCTAATCAACTTGTCGAGGCACGGTGTTCTGCACCTACTGAACGGCCTCAACCTAGGAACGCCCTAGGTAGGCCTCTGGACAGGTGCCTCTTCAAAAGCCTGCAGTGCTAAAAGAAAAACTGTCTTTAGTTGCAATAGGAACGCAGGGCGTCTTTCTCTTGCAGGCAGGGTGACTTCAGGTAGGAGGTCCTGGAAGGAAGGCGCAGCCTAGTGTTTTTCTCAATGCAGCTCAGACTAAGGAATGTGTGCGACTTCCATAGCAAGTTGGAAATTTTCAAAACAGTGCTTGTGAACCTGTGCGAGTGCTGTGAAATCAAGATATGCTAAGAAAGAGTGCAGTGTGTGGCCCATGACTCAGCAGACACAGAAGACCTCCGATGGACCTATGGGCCTCGTTGTTGTTCAGCAGGCCACAGTTTGTGGAGGTACTCAGTGAACTTGGAACTAAAATGATGCTCACACGAGGGGCCTAGGATACCTGAAAAGGGTACCTCCTTTAAAATAAAGCAGAACAGCGACTAAGAGCTCATGAAGAGAGCTGCATGCCTCCCTTTCTGCATGGCTACTCAGAGCCTTACCTCGAAGACAGGACAGATATGTGATTCCCTTTAGCTCTAGAGCATGGCAAGATAAGTCCCACACCGGACTATGAAGCACACTGTGTAGCCAGAGAAAACCCATTTTCTTCCCAGACCTATGCCTACAATAGCCAGGGGCCTGTCAACAGCAGAGAATTCAGGGAACTTCAAGGCAGCATGAATGGAGCTTTCAAAGTGAAAAAGCAAGGCTACGACCAACATGCCCCCATTTCCATAGGCACAAACAGCATACGTCCCTGTGGTTTCAAACAACTCAAAAGAGACACAGAGTACACATTGGTTCCTTCCCTGAATCAAATCCTCGAGGCAGAGTGTTCTGCATGTGGTGAACGGCCTCATCCAAGTAACGCCCTAGCTAGGCCTCTGGGCCCGTGTCTCTTCAAAAGCCTGCAGTGCTATAGGAAAAACTGTGCTTTAGTTGCAATAGGAACGCAAAGCGTCTTTCTCCTGGAGGCAGGGTGACTTGAGGTAGGAGGTACTGGATGGAAGGAGAAGCCTAGTGGTTTTCTCTGTGCAGCTCAGACTAGGGAAGGAGTGCGATTTCCACGGCATGTTGGAACTTGTTAGAACGGTTCTCATGAATCTGTGTGAGTGCTGGGTAAATCAAGGTGTCCCAAGAAACAGTGCAGTGTGTTGCCCATGACTCAGCAGACACAGAGGACCTCCGAGGGCCCTATGGGCCTCGTTGTTGCTCAGCAAGCCAACAGGGGTGTGGAGGTAATCAGGGATCTTGGACGAAAATGATGATCCCCGAGAGTCCTAGGCGTGCTGAAAAGGGTACTTCCTTTAAAATAAGGCAGAACAGCGACCAAGGGCTCATGGAAAGAGCCGCATGCCTCCCTCTCTGCATGGCTACTCAGGGCCTTACCTCGAGGCAAAGACTCACGTTGAAATTCCCTTTAGCTCTAAAGCATGGCATGATGAGTTCCACCCCGGCCACTGAAGCTCCGTGTGTAGACAGAGAAAACTCATTTTCTTCCCAGACGCATGGCTACAGTGGGTCGAGACCTGTCAGCAGCAGAGAATTTGAGGGAGCTTCACGGCAGCAAGAATGGAGATTTCCAAATAGAAAAGCAAGGCTAGTACCATCACGACCCCATTTCCATGTGCACAGGCAGCATATAACCCTCTGGTTTCTAACAAGACAAAAGAGACACAGCGTACCCACTTGTTCCTTCCCTGAATAAACTTCTCGAGGCACGGTGGTCTGCATCTAGTGAACGGCCTCAACCAAGGAACGCCCTAGTTAGGCTCGGGACCAGTGCCTCTTCAAATGCCTGCAGTGCTACAGGAAAAACTGTGCTTTAGTTGCAATATGAACGCAAGCCGATTTTGTACTGGAAGCAGGGTGACTTCACGTAGGCGGTCTTGGCAGGAAGGCAGAGCCTAGAGTTTTTCTCAATGCAGCTCAGACTCGGGAAAGTGTGCGAATTTCACAACTTGGAACTTGCCCAAACGGTGCTCGTGAACCTGTGCGAGTGCTGTGAAATTAAGATATCCTAAAAAAGAGTGCAGTGTGTTGCCCATGACTCAGCAGACACAGAGGACCTCCGAGGGACCTATGGGCCACGTTGTTGCTCAGCAGGCCTACAGGGGTGTGGAGGTACTCAGGGATCTTGGAACGAAAATGATGCTCCCCCGAGGGTCCTAGGAATGCTGAAAAGGGTATTTCCTTTAAAATAAAGCAGAACAGCAACTAAGAGTTCATGGAAAGAGCTGCATGCCTCCCTTTCTGCATGGCTACTCAGGGCCTTAACTCGAGGCCAGGACTCACGTTGAGATTCCCTTTACCTCTTGACCATGGCATGATGAGTTCCACCCCTGCCACTGAAGCTCCGTGTTTAGCCAGAGAAAACTCATTTTCTTCCCAGACGCATGGCTACAGTGGGTTGAGGCCTGTCAACAGCAGAGAATTTCCGGGAGCTTCACGGCACCAAGAATGGAGGTTTCCAAATATAAAGCAAGGCTAATACCATCAAGACCCCATTTCCATGTGCACAGGCAGCATACATCCCTCTGATTTCTAACAAGGCAAAAGAGACACAGCGTACCCACTAGTTCCTTCCCTGAATCAACTTCTCGAGGCATGGTGTTCTGAACCTACTGAACGACCTCAACCAAGGAACGCCCTAGGTAGGCCTCTGGACAGGTGCCTCTTCAAAAGCCTGCAGTGCTATAAGAAAAACTGTCTTTAGTTGCAATAGGAACGCAGGGCGTCTTTCTCTTGCAGGCAGGGTGACTTCAGGTAGGAGGTCCTGGAAGGAAGGCGAAACCTAGTGTTTTTCTCAATGCAGCTCATACTAAGGAATGTGTGTGACTTCCATAGCAAGTTAGAAATTGCCAAAACCGTGCTCGTGAACCTGTGCGAGTGCTGTGAAATCAAGATATGCTAAGAAAGAGTGCAGTGTGTCGCCCATGACTCAGCAGACACAGAAGACCTCCGATGGACCTATGGACCTCGTTGTTGTTCAGCTGGCCTACAGGGTTGTGGAGGTACTCAGGGATCTTGGAACGAAAATGATGCTCACCCGAGCGGGTTAGGTGTCCTGAAAATGTCCTTCTTTTAAAATAAAGCAGAACAGCGACTAAGTGCTCATGGAAAGGGCTGCATGCCTCCCTCTCTGCATGGCTACTCAGGGCCTTACCTCGGGGCAAGGACTCACGTTGAGATTCCGTTTAGCTCTAGAGCATGGCAAGATGAGTCCCACCCCGGACAATGAAGTACCCTGTTTAGCCAGAGAAAACTCAGTTTCTTCCCAGACCCAAGCCTACAATAGCCAGGGTCCTGTCAACAGCAGAGAATTCAGGGAGCTTCATATCAGCATGAATGGAGCTTTCAAAATGGATAAGCAAGTCTACTATCAACATGCCCACATTTCCATAGGCACAGGCAGCATACATCCTTCTGATTTCAAACAACTCAAAAGAGACACAGATTACACACTGGTTCCTTCCCTGAATCAAAATCTCGTGGCAGGGTGTTCTGCATCTAAAGAACTGCCACAAACAAGGAACGCCCTAGCTATGCCTCTGGGCCATTGCCTCTTCAAAAGCTTGCAGTGCTACAGGAAAAACTGTGCTCTTGTTGCAATAGGAACGCAAGGCATCTTTCTCTTGCAGGCAGGGTGACTTCAGGTAGGAGGTCCTGGAAGGAAGGCGCAGCCTAGTGTTTTTCTCAGTGTAGCTCAGACTAGGGAATGTGTGCGACTTCCGCAGCAAGTTGGAACTTGCCAAAACGGTGCTCGTGAACCTATGCGAGTGCTGTGAAATCAAGATATCCTAAGAAAGAGTGCAGTGTGTTGCCCATGACTCAGCAGACACAGAGGACCTCCCAGGGACCTATGGGTCTCGTTGTTGTTCAGCAGGCCACAGTTTGTGGAGGTACTCAGTGAATATGGAACTAAAATGATGCTCACCCAAGGGGCCTAGGATTCCTGAAAAGGGTACATCCTTTAACATAAAGCAGAACAGCGACTAAGAGCTCATGAAGAGAGCTGCATGCCTCCCTTTCTGCATGGCTACTCAGAGCCTTACCTCGAAGACAGGACAGATATGTGATTCCCTTTAGCTCTAGAGCATGGCAAGATGAGTCCCACACCGGACTATGAAGCACACTGTGTAGCCAGAGAAAACCCATTTTCTTCCCAGACCAATGCCTACAATAGCCAGGGGCCTGTCAACAGCAGAGAATTCAGGGAACTTCAAGGCAGCATGAATGGAGCTTTCAAAGTGAAAAAGCAAGGCTACTACCAACATGCCCCCATTTCCATAGGCACAAACAGCATACGTCCCTGTGGTTTCAAAGAACTCAAAAGAGACACAGAGTACACATTGGTTCCTTCCCTGAATCAAATTCTCGAGGCAGAGTGTTCTGCATGTGGTGAACGGCCTCATCCAAGTAACGCCCTAGCTAGGCCTCTGGGCCCGTGTCTCTTCAAAAGCCTGCAGTGCTATAGGAAAAACTGTGCTTTAGTTGCAAGAGGAACGCAAGGCGTCTTTCTCCTGGAGGCAGGGTGACTTGAGGTAGGAGGTACTGGATGGAAGGAGAAGCCTAGTGGTTTTCTCTGTGCAGCTCAGACTCGGGAAGGAGTGCGATTTCCACGGCATGTTGGAACTTGGTAGAACGGTGCTCCTGAATCTGTGTGAGTGCTGGGTAAATCAAGGTGTCCCAAGAAACAGTGCAGTGTGTTGCCCATGACTCAGCAGACACAGAGGACCTCCGAGGGCCCTATGGGCCTCGTTGTTGCTCAGCAAGCCAACAGGGGTGTTGAGGTAGTCAGGGATCTTGGACGAAAATGATGATCCCCGAGGGTCCTAGGCGTGCTGAAAAGGGTACTTCCTTTAAAATAAGGCAGAACAGCGACTAAGAGCTCATGGAAAGAGCCGCATGCCTCCCTCTCTGCATGGCTACTGAGGGCCTTACCTCGAGGCAAAGACTCACGTTGAAATTCCCTTTAGCTCTAGAGCATGGCATGATGAGTTCCACCCCGGCCACTGAAGCTCCGTGTGTAGCCAGAGAAAACTCATTTTCTTCCCAGACGAATGGCTACAGTGGGTCGAGGCCTGTCAACAGCAGAGAATTTGAGGGAGCTTCACGGCAGCAAGAATGGAGGTTTCCAAATAGAAAAGCAAGGCTAGTACAATCACGACCCCATTTCCATGTGCCCAGGCAGCATATAACCCTCTGGTTTCTAACAAGACAAAAGAGACACAGCGTACCCACTAGTTCCTTCCCTGAATCAACTTCTCGAGGCACGGTGTTCTGCACCTAGTGAACGGCCTCAACCAAGGAACGCCCGAGTTAGGCCTCAGGACCAGTGCCTCTTCAAATGCCTGCAGTACTACAGGAAAAACTGTGCTTTAGTTACAATACGAACGCAGGCCGATTTTGTACTGGAAGCAGGGTGACTTCACGTAGGCGGTCTTGGCAGGAAGGCAGAGCCTAGAGTTTTTCTCAATGCAGCTCAGACTCGGGAAAGTGTGCGAATTTCACAACAACTTGGAACTTGCCCAAACGGTGCTCGTGAACCTGTGCGAGTGCTGTGAAACTAAGATATCCTAAAAAAGAGTGCAGTGTGTTGCCCATGACTCAGCAGACACAGAGGACCTCCGAGGGACCTATGGGCCACGTTGTTGCTCAGCAGACCTACAGGGGTGTGGAGGTACTCAGGGATCTTGGAACGAAAATGATGCTCCCCCGAGGGTCCTAGGAATGCTGAAAAGGGTATTTCCTTTAAAATAAAGCAGAACAGCAACTAAGAGTTCATGGAAAGAGCTGCATGCCTCCCTTTCTGCATGGCTACTCAGGGCCTTAACTCGAGGCCAGGACTCACGTTGAGATTCCCTTTACCTCTTGACCATGGCATGATGAGTTCCACCCCTGCCACTGAAGCTCCGTGTTTAGCCAGAGAAAACTCATTTTCTTCCCAGACGCATGGCTACAGTGGGTTGAGGCCTGTCAACAGCAGAGAATTTCCGGGAGCTTCACGGCACCAAGAATGGAGGTTTCCAAATATAAAGCAAGGCTAATACCATCAAGACCCCATTTCCATGTGCACAGGCAGCATACATCCCTCTGATTTCTAACAAGGCAAAAGAGACACAGCGTACCCACTAGTTCCTTCCCTGAATCAACTTCTCGAGGCATGGTGTTCTGCACCTACTGAACGACCTCAACCAAGGAACGCCCTAGGTAGGCCTCTGGACAGGTGCCTCTTCAAAAGCCTGCAGTGCTATAAGAAAAACTGTCTTTAGTTGCAATAGGAACGCAGGGCGTCTTTCTCTTGCAGGCAGGGTGACTTCAGGTAGGAGGTCCTGGAAGGAAGGCGAAACCTAGTGTTTTTCTCAATGCAGCTCATACTAAGGAATGTGTGTGACTTCCATAGCAAGTTAGAAATTGCCAAAACCGTGCTCGTGAACCTGTGCGAGTGCTGTGAAATCAAGATATGCTAAGAAAGAGTGCAGTGTGTCGCCCATGACTCAGCAGACACAGAAGACCTCCGATGGACCTATGGACCTCGTTGTTGTTCAGCTGGCCTACAGGGTTGTGGAGGTACTCAGGGATCTTGGAACGAAAATGATGCTCACCCGAGCGGGTTAGGTGTCCTGAAAATGTCCTTCTTTTAAAATAAAGCAGAACAGCGACTAAGTGCTCATGGAAAGGGCTGCATGCCTCCCTCTCTGCATGGCTACTCAGGGCCTTACCTCGGGGCAAGGACTCACGTTGAGATTCCGTTTAGCTCTAGAGCATGGCAAGATGAGTCCCACCCCGGACAATGAAGTACCCTGTTTAGCCAGAGAAAACTCAGTTTCTTCCCAGACCCAAGCCTACAATAGCCAGGGTCCTGTCAACAGCAGAGAATTCAGGGAGCTTCATATCAGCATGAATGGAGCTTTCAAAATGGATAAGCAAGTCTACTATCAACATGCCCACATTTCCATAGGCACAGGCAGCATACATCCTTCTGATTTCAAACAACTCAAAAGAGACACAGATTACACACTGGTTCCTTCCCTGAATCAAAATCTCGTGGCAGGGTGTTCTGCATCTAAAGAACTGCCACAAACAAGGAACGCCCTAGCTATGCCTCTGGGCCATTGCCTCTTCAAAAGCTTGCAGTGCTACAGGAAAAACTGTGCTCTTGTTGCAATAGGAACGCAAGGCATCTTTCTCTTGCAGGCAGGGTGACTTCAGGTAGGAGGTCCTGGAAGGAAGGCGCAGCCTAGTGTTTTTCTCAGTGTAGCTCAGACTAGGGAATGTGTGCGACTTCCGCAGCAAGTTGGAACTTGCCAAAACGGTGCTCGTGAACCTATGCGAGTGCTGTGAAATCAAGATATCCTAAGAAAGAGTGCAGTGTGTTGCCCATGACTCAGCAGACACAGAGGACCTCCCAGGGACCTATGGGTCTCGTTGTTGTTCAGCAGGCCACAGTTTGTGGAGGTACTCAGTGAACTTGGAACTAAAAGGATGCTCACCCGAGGGGCCTAGGATTCCTGAAAAGGGTTCATCCTTTAAAATAAAGCAGAACAGTGACTAAGAGCTCATGAAGAGAGCTGCATGCCTCCCTCTCTGCATGGCTACTCAGGGCCTTACCTCGAGGCAAGGACTCACGTTGAGATTCCCTTTAGCTCTAGAGCATGGCAAGATGAGTCCCACCCCGGACAATGAAGTACCCTGTTTAGCCAGAGAAAACTCAGTTTCTTCCCAGACCCATGCCTACAATAGCCAGGGTCCTGTCAACAGCAGAGAATTCAGGGAGCTTCATGGCAGCATGAATTGAGCTTTCAAAATGGATAAGCAAGTCTACTATTAACATGCGCACATTTCCATAGGCACAGGCAGCATACATCCTTCTGATTTCAAACAACTCAAAATAGACAAAGATTGCACACTGGTTCCTTCCCTGAATCAAAATCTCGTGGCAGGGTGTTCTGCATCTAGAGAACTGCCAAAACCAAGGAACGCCCTAGCTATGCCTCTGGGCCCGTGCCTCTTCAAAAGCTTGCAGTGCTACAGGAAAAACTGTGCTCTTGTTGCAATAGGAACGCAAGACATCTTTCTCTTGCAGGCAGGGTGACTTCAGGTAGGAGGTCCTGGAAGGAAGGCGCAGCCTAGTGTTTTTCTCAGTGTAGCTCAGACTAGGGAATGTGTGCGACTTAGGCAGCAAGTTGGAATTGGCCAAAACGGTGCTCGTGAACCTATGCGAGTTCTGTGAAATCAAGATATGCTAAGAAAGAGTGCAGTGTGTTGCCCAGGACTCAGCAGACACAGAGGACCTCCCAGGGACCTATGGGTCTCGTTGTTGTTCAGCAGGACACAGTTTGTGGAGGTACTTTGAACTTGGAACTAAAATGATGCTCACCCGAGGGGCCTAGGATTCCTGAAAAGGGTACATCCTTTAAAATAAAGCAGAACAGCGACTAAGAGCTCATGAAGAGAGCTGCATGCCTCCCTTTCTGCATGGCTACTCAGGGCCTTAACTCGAGGCCAGGACTCACGTTGAGATTCCCTTTACCTCTTGACCATGGCATGATGAGTTCCACCCCTGCCACTGAAGCTCCGTGTTTAGACAGAGAAAACTCATTTTCTTTCCAGACGCATGGCTACAGTGGGTTGAGGCCTGTCAACAGCAGAGAGTTTCCGGGAGCTTCACGGCACCAAGAATGGAGGTTTCCAAATATAAAGCAAGGCTAGTACCATCAAGACCCCATTTCCATGTGCACAGGCAGCATACATCCCTCTGGTTTCTAACAAGACAAAAGAGACACAGCGTACCCAGTAGTTCCTTCCCTAATCAACTTGTCGAGGCACGGTGTTCTGCACCTACTGAACGGCCTCAACCAAGGAACGCCCTAGGTAGGCCTCTGGACAGGTGCCTCTTCAAAAACCTGCAGTGCTAAAAGAAAAACTGTCTTTAGTTGCAATAGGAACGCAGGGCGTCTTTCTCTTGCAGGCAGGGTGACTTCAGGTAGGAGGTCCTGGAAGGAAGGCGCAGCCTAGTGTTTTTCTCAATGCAGCTCAGACTAAGGAATGTGTGCGACTTCCATAGCAAGTTGGAAATTTTCAAAACAGTGCTTGTGAACCTGTGCGAGTGCTGTGAAATCAAGATATGCTAAGAAAGAGTGCAGTGTGTGGCCCATGACTCAGCAGACACAGAAGACCTCCGATGGACCTATGGGCCTCGTTGTTGTTCAGCAGGCCACAGTTTGTGGAGGTACTCAGTGAACTTGGAACTAAAATGATGCTCACACGAGGGGCCTAGGATACCTGAAAAGGGTACCTCCTTTAAAATAAAGCAGAACAGCGACTAAGAGCTCATGAAGAGAGCTGCATGCCTCCCTTTCTGCATGGCTACTCAGAGCCTTACCTCGAAGACAGGACAGATATGTGATTCCCTTTAGCTCTAGAGCATGGCAAGATAAGTCCCACACCGGACTATGAAGCACACTGTGTAGCCAGAGAAAACCCATTTTCTTCCCAGACCTATGCCTACAATAGCCAGGGGCCTGTCAACAGCAGAGAATTCAGGGAACTTCAAGGCAGCATGAATGGAGCTTTCAAAGTGAAAAAGCAAGGCTACGACAAACATGCCCCCATTTCCATAGGCACAAACAGCATACGTCCCTGTGGTTTCAAACAACTCAAAAGAGACACAGAGTACACATTGGTTCCTTCCCTGAATCAAATCCTCGAGGCAGAGTGTTCTGCATGTGGTGAACGGCCTCATCCAAGTAACGCCCTAGCTAGGCCTCTGGGCCCGTGTCTCTTCAAAAGCCTGCAGTGCTATAGGAAAAACTGTGCTTTAGTTGCAATAGGAACGCAAAGCGTCTTTCTCCTGGAGGCAGGGTGACTTGAGGTAGGAGGTACTGGATGGAAGGAGAAGCCTAGTGGTTTTCTCTGTGCAGCTCAGACTAGGGAAGGAGTGCGATTTCCACGGCATGTTGGAACTTGTTAGAACGGTTCTCATGAATCTGTGTGAGTGCTGGGTAAATCAAGGTGTCCCAAGAAACAGTGCAGTGTGTTGCCCATGACTCAGCAGACACAGAGGACCTCCGAGGGCCCTATGGGCCTCGTTGTTGCTCAGCAAGCCAACAGGGGTGTGGAGGTAATCAGGGATCTTGGACGAAAATGATGATCCCCGAGAGTCCTAGGCGTGCTGAAAAGGGTACTTCCTTTAAAATAAGGCAGAACAGCGACCAAGGGCTCATGGAAAGAGCCGCATGCCTCCCTCTCTGCATGGCTACTCAGGGCCTTACCTCGAGGCAAAGACTCACGTTGAAATTCCCTTTAGCTCTAAAGCATGGCATGATGAGTTCCACCCCGGCCACTGAAGCTCCGTGTGTAGACAGAGAAAACTCATTTTCTTCCCAGACGCATGGCTACAGTGGGTCGAGACCTGTCAGCAGCAGAGAATTTGAGGGAGCTTCACGGCAGCAAGAATGGAGATTTCCAAATAGAAAAGCAAGGCTAGTACCATCACGACCCCATTTCCATGTGCACAGGCAGCATATAACCCTCTGGTTTCTAACAAGACAAAAGAGACACAGCGTACCCACTTGTTCCTTCCCTGAATAAACTTCTCGAGGCACGGTGGTCTGCATCTAGTGAACGGCCTCAACCAAGGAACGCCCTAGTTAGGCTCGGGACCAGTGCCTCTTCAAATGCCTGCAGTGCTACAGGAAAAACTGTGCTTTAGTTGCAATACGAACGCAAGCCGATTTTGTACTGGAAGCAGGGTGACTTCACGTAGGCGGTCTTGGCAGGAAGGCAGAGCCTAGAGTTTTTCTCAATGCAGCTCAGACTCGGGAAAGTGTGCGAATTTCACAACAACTTGGAACTTGCCCAAACGGTGCTCGTGAACCTGTGCGAGTGCTGTGAAATTAAGATATCCTAAAAAAGAGTGCAGTGTGTTGCCCATGACTCAGCAGACACAGAGGACCTCCGAGGGACCTATGGGCCACGTTGTTGCTCAGCAGGCCTACAGGGGTGTGGAGGTACTCAGGGATCTTGGAACGAAAATGATGCTCCCCCGAGGGTCCTAGGAATGCTGAAAAGGGTATTTCCTTTAAAATAAAGCAGAACAGCAACTAAGAGTTCATGGAAAGAGCTGCATGCCTCCCTTTCTGCATGGCTACTCAGGGCCTTAACTCGAGGCCAGGACTCACGTTGAGATTCCCTTTACCTCTTGACCATGGCATGATGAGTTCCACCCCTGCCACTGAAGCTCCGTGTTTAGCCAGAGAAAACTCATTTTCTTCCCAGACGCATGGCTACAGTGGGTTGAGGCCTGTCAACAGCAGAGAATTTCCGGGAGCTTCACGGCACCAAGAATGGAGGTTTCCAAATATAAAGCAAGGCTAATACCATCAAGACCCCATTTCCATGTGCACAGGCAGCATACATCCCTCTGATTTCTAACAAGGCAAAAGAGACACAGCGTACCCACTAGTTCCTTCCCTGAATCAACTTCTCGAGGCATGGTGTTCTGCACCTACTGAACGACCTCAACCAAGGAACGCCCTAGGTAGGCCTCTGGACAGGTGCCTCTTCAAAAGCCTGCAGTGCTATAAGAAAAACTGTCTTTAGTTGCAATAGGAACGCAGGGCGTCTTTCTCTTGCAGGCAGGGTGACTTCAGGTAGGAGGTCCTGGAAGGAAGGCGAAACCTAGTGTTTTTCTCAATGCAGCTCATACTAAGGAATGTGTGTGACTTCCATAGCAAGTTAGAAATTGCCAAAACCGTGCTCGTGAACCTGTGCGAGTGCTGTGAAATCAAGATATGCTAAGAAAGAGTGCAGTGTGTCGCCCATGACTCAGCAGACACAGAAGACCTCCGATGGACCTATGGGCCTCGTTGTTGTTCAGCTGGCCTACAGGGTTGTGGAGGTACTCAGGGATCTTGGAACGAAAATGATGCTCACCCGAGCGGGTTAGGTGTCCTGAAAATGTCCTTCTTTTAAAATAAAGCAGAACAGCGACTAAGTGCTCATGGAAAGGGCTGCATGCCTCCCTCTCTGCATGGCTACTCAGGGCCATACCTCGGGGAAAGGACTCACGTTGAGATTCCGTTTAGCTCTAGAGCATGGCAAGATGAGTCCCACCCCGGACAATGAAGTACCCTGTTTAGACAGAGAAAACTCAGTTTCTTCCCAGACCCAAGCCTACAATAGCCAGGGTCCTGTCAACAGCAGAGAATTCAGGGAGCTTCATATCAGCATGAATGGAGCTTTCAAAATGGATAAGCAAGTCTACTATCAACATGCCCACATTTCCATAGGCACAGGCAGCATACATCCTTCTGATTTCAAACAACTCAAAAGAGACACAGATTACACACTGGTTCCTTCCCTGAATCAAAATCTCGTGGCAGGGTGTTCTGCATCTAAAGAACTGCCACAAACAAGGAAAGCCCTAGCTATGCCTCTGGGCCCGTGCCTCTTCAAAAGCTTGCAGTGCTACAGGAAAAACTGTGCTCTTGTTGAAATAGGAACGCAAGGCATCTTTCTCTTGCAGGCAGGGTGACTTCAGGTAGGAGGTCCTGGAAGGAAGGCGCAGCCTAGTGTTTTTCTCAGTGTAGCTCAGACTAGGGAATGTGTGCGACTTCCGCAGCAAGTTGGAACTTGCCAAAACGGTGCTCGTGAACCTATGCGAGTGCTGTGAAATCAAGATATCCTAAGAAAGAGTGCAGTGTGTTGCCCATGACTCAGCAGACACAGAGGACCTCCCAGGGACCTATGGGTCTCGTTGTTGTTCAGCAGGCCACAGTTTGTGGAGGTACTCAGTGAACATGGAACTAAAATGATGCTCACCCAAGGGGCCTAGGATTCCTGAAAAGGGTACATCCTTTAACATAAAGCAGAACAGCGACTAAGAGCTCATGAAGAGAGCTGCATGCCTCCCTTTCTGCATGGCTACTCAGAGCCTTACCTCGAAGACAGGACAGATATGTGATTCCCTTTAGCTCTAGAGCATGGCAAGATGAGTCCCACACCGGACTATGAAGCACACTGTGTAGCCAGAGAAAACCCATTTTCTTCCCAGACCAATGCCTACAATAGCCAGGGGCCTGTCAACAGCAGAGAATTCAGGGAACTTCAAGGCAGCATGAATGGAGCTTTCAAAGTGAAAAAGCAAGGCTACTACCAACATGCCCCCATTTCCATAGGCACAAACAGCATACGTCCCTGTGGTTTCAAACAACTCAAAAGAGACACAGAGTACACATTGGTTCCTTCCCTGAATCAAATTCTCGAGGCAGAGTGTTCTGCATGTGGTGAACGGCCTCATCCAAGTAACGCCCTAGCTAGGCCTCTGGGCCCGTGTCTCTTCAAAAGCCTGCAGTGCTATAGGAAAAACTGTGCTTTAGTTGCAAGAGGAACGCAAGGCGTCTTTCTCCTGGAGGCAGGGTGACTTGAGGTAGGAGGTACTGGATGGAAGGAGAAGCCTAGTGGTTTTCTCTGTGCAGCTCAGACTCGGGAAGGAGTGCGATTTCCACGGCATGTTGGAAATTGGTAGAACGGTGCTCATGAATCTGTGTGAGTGCTGGGTAAATCAAGGTGTCCCAAGAAACAGTGCAGTGTGTTGCCCATGACTCAGCAGACACAGAGGACCTCCGAGGGCCCTATGGGCCTCGTTGTTGCTCAGCAAGCCAACAGGGGTGTGGAGGTAGTCAGGGATCTTGGACGAAAATGATGATCCCCGAGGGTCCTAGGCGTGCTGAAAAGGGTACTTCCTTTAAAATAAGGCAGAACAGCGACTAAGAGCTCATGGAAAGAGCCGCATGCCTCCCTCTCTGCATGGCTACTGAGGGCCTTACCTCGAGGCAAAGACTCACGTTGAAATTCTCTTTAGCTCTAGAGCATGGCATGATGAGTTCCACCCCGGCCACTGAAGCTCCGTGTGTAGCCAGAGAAAACTCATTTTCTTCCCAGACGAATGGCTACAGTGGGTTGAGGCCTGTCAACAGCAGAGAATTTGAGGGAGCTTCACGGCAGCAAGAATTGAGGTTTCCAAATAGAAAAGCAAGGCTAGTACCATCACGACCCCATTTCCATGTGCACAGGCAGCATATAACCCTCTGGTTTCTAACAAGACAAAAGAGACACAGCGTACCCACTAGTTCCTTCCCTGAATCAACTTCTCGAGGCACGGTGTTCTGCATCTAGTGAACGGCCTCAACCAAGGAACGCCCTAGTTAGGCCTCAGGACCAGTGCCTCTTCAAATGCCTGCAGTGCTACAGGAAAAACTGTGCTTTAGTTGCAATACGAACACAAGCCGATTTTGTACTGGAAGCAGGGTGACTTCACGTAGGCGGTCTTGGCAGGACGGCAGAGCCTAGAGTTTTTCTCAATGCAGCTCAGACTCGGGAAAGTGTGCGAATTTCACAACAACTTGGAACTTGCCCAAACGGTGCTCGTGAACCTGTGCGAGTGCTGTGAAACTAAGATATCCTAAAAAAGAGTGCAGTGTGTTGCCCATGACTCAGCAGACACAGAGAACCTCCGAGGGACCTATGGGCCACGTTGTTGCTCAGCAGGCCTACAGGGGTGTGGAGGTAGTCAGGGATCTTGGAACGAAAATGATGCTCCCCCGAGGGTCCTAGGAATGCTGAAAAGGGTATTTCCTTTAAAATAAAGCAGAACAGCGACTAAGAGTTCATGGAAAGAGCTGCATGCCTCCCTTTCTGTATGGCTACACTGGGCCTTAACTCGAGGCCAGGACTCACGGTGAGATTCCCTTTACCTCTTGAGCATGGCATGATGAGTTCCATCCCTGCCACTGAAGCTCCTTGTTTAGCCAGAGAAAACTCATTTTCTTCCCAGACGCATGGCTACAGTGGGTTGAGGCCTGTCAACAGCAGAGAATTTCCGGGAGCTTCACGGCAGCAAGAATGGAGGTTTCCAAATATAAAGCAAGGCTAGTACCATCAAGACCCCATTTCCATGTGCACAGGCAGCATACATCCCTCTGGTTTCTAACAAGACAAAAGAGACACAGCGTACCCACTAGTTCCTTCCCTGAATCAACATCTCGAGGCACGGTGTTCTGCACCTACTGAACGGCCTCAACCAAGGAACGCCCTAGGTAGGCCTCTGGACAGGTGCCTCTTCAAAAGCCTGCAGTGCTAAAAGAAAAACTGTCTTTAGTTGCAATAGGAACGCAGGGCGTCTTTCTCTTGCAGGCAGGGTGACTTCAGGTAGGAGGTCCTGGAAGGAAGGCGAAGCCTAGTGTTTTTCTCAATGCAGCACAGACTAAGGAATGTGTGCGACTTCCATAGCAAGTTGGAAATTGCCAAAACGGTGCTCGTGAACCTGTGCGAGTGCTGTGAAATCAAGATATGCTAAGAAAGAGTGCAGTGTGTGGCCCATGACTCAGCAGACACAGAAGACCTCCGATGGACCTATGGGCCTCGTTGTTGTTCAGCAGGCCTACAGGGTTGTGGAGGTACTCAGGGATCTTGGAACGAAAATGATGCTCACCCGAGGGGGTTAGGTGTCCTGAAAACGGTCCTTCTTTTAAAATAAAGCAGAACAGCGACTAAGTGCTCATGGAAAGAGCTGCATGCCTCCCTCTCTGCATGGCTACTCAGGGCCTTACCTCGGGGCAAGGACTCACGTTGAGATTCCCTTTAGCTCTAGAGCATGGCAAGATGAGTCCCACCCCGGACAATGAAGTACCCTGTTTAGCCAGAGAAAACTCAGTTTCTTCCCAGACCCATGCTTACAATAGCCAGGGTCCTGTCAACAGCAGAGAATTCAGGGAGCTTCATGGCAGCATGAATGGAGCTTTCAAAATGGATAAGCAAGTCTACTATCAACATGCCCACCTTTCCATAGGCACAGGCAGCATACATCCTTCTGATTTCAAACAACTCAAAAGAGACACAGATTACACACTGGTTCCTTCCCTGAATCAAAATCTCTTTCGAGGGTGTTCTGCATCTAGAGAACTGCCACAACCAAGGAACGCCCTAGCTATGCCTCTGGGCCGGTGCCTCTTCAAAAGCTTGCAGTGCTACAGGAAAAACTGTGCTCTTGTTGCAATAGGAACGCAAGGCATCTTTCTCTTGCAGGCAGGGTGACTTCAGGTAGGAGGTCCTGGAAGGAAGGCGCAGCCTAGTGTTTTTCTCAGTGTAGCTCAGACTAGGGAATGTGTGCGACTTCCGCAGCAAGTTGGAACTTGCCAAAACGGTGCTCGTGAACCTATGCGAGTGCTGTGAAATCAAGATATCCTAAGAAAGAGTGCAGTGTGTTGCCCAGGACTCAGCAGACACAGAGGACCTCCCAGGGACCTATGGGTCTCGTTGTTGTTCAGCAGGCCACAGTTTGTGGAGGTACTCAGTGAACTTGGAACTGAAATGATGCTCACCCGAGGGGCCTAGGATTCCTGAAAAGGGTACATCCTTTAAAATAAAGCAGAACAGCGACTAAGAGCTCATGAAGAGAGCTGCATGCCTCCCTTTCTGCATGGCTACTCAGGGCCTTAACTCGAGGCCAGGACTCACGTTGAGATTCCCTTTACCTCTTGACCATGGCATGATGAGTTCCACCCCTGCCACTGAAGCTCCGTGTTTAGACAGAGAAAACTCATTTTCTTTCCAGACGCATGGCTACAGTGGGTTGAGGCCTGTCAACAGCAGAGAGTTTCCGGGAGCTTCACGGCACCAAGAATGGAGGTTTCCAAATATAAAGCAAGGCTAGTACCATCAAGACCCCATTTCCATGTGCACAGGCAGCATACATCCCTCTGGTTTCTAACAAGACAAAAGAGACACAGCGTACCCACTAGTTCCTTCCCTAATCAACTTGTCGAGGCACGGTGTTCTGCACCTACTGAACGGCCTCAACCAAGGAACGCCCTAGGTAGGCCTCTGGACAGGTGCCTCTTCAAAAGCCTGCAGTGCTAAAAGAAAAACTGTCTTTAGTTGCAATAGGAACGCAGGGCGTCTTTCTCTTGCAGGCAGGGTGACTTCAGGTAGGAGGTCCTGGAAGGAAGGCGCAGCCTAGTGTTTTTCTCAATGCAGCTCAGACTAAGGAATGTGTGCGACTTCCATAGCAACTTGGAAATTGCCAAAACGGTGCTCGTGAACCTGTGCGAGTGCTGTGAAATCAAGATATGCTAAGAAAGAGTGCAGTGTGTGGCCCATGACTCAGCAGACACAGAAGACCTCCGATGGACCTATGGGCCTCGTTGTTGTTCAGCAGTCCTACAGGGTTGTGGAGGTACTCAGGGATCTTGGAACGAAAATGATGCTCACCCGAGGGGGTTAGGTGTCCTGAAAAGGGTCCTTCTTTTAAAATAAAGCAGAACAGCGACTAAGTGCTCATGGAAAGAGCTGCATGCCTCCCTCTCTGCATGGCTACTCAGGGCCTTACCTCGGGGCAAGGACTCACGTTGAGATTCCCTTTAGCTCTAGAGCATGGCAAGATGAGTCCCACCCCGGACAATGAAGTACCCTGTTTAGCCAGAGAAAACTCAGTTTCTTCCCAGACCCATGCTTACAATAGCCAGGGTCCTGTCAACAGCAGAGAATTCAGGGAGCTTCATGGCAGCATGAATGGAGCTTTCAAAATGGATAAGCAAGTCTACTATCAACATGCCCACCTTTCCATAGGCACAGGCAGCATACATCCTTCTGATTTCAAACAACTCAAAAGAGACACAGATTACACACTGGTTCCTTCCCTGAATCAAAATCTCGTGGCAGGTTGTTCTGCATCTAGAGAACTGCCACACCAAGGAACGCCCTAGCTATGCCTCTGGGCCGGTGCCTCTTCAAAAGCTTGCAGTGCTACAGGAAAAACTGTGCTCTTGTTGCAATAGGAACGCAAGGCATCTTTCTCTTGCAGGCAGGGTGACTTCAGGTAGGAGGTCCTGGAAGGAAGGCGCAGCCTAGTGTTTTTCTCAGTGTAGCTCAGACTAGGGAATGTGTGCGACTTCCGCAGCAAGTTGGAACTTGCCAAAACGGTGCTCGTGAACCTATGCGAGTGCTGTGAAATCAAGATATCCTAAGAAAGAGTGCAGTGTGTTGCCCAGGACTCAGCAGACACAGAGGACCTCCCAGGGACCTATGGGTCTCGTTGTTGTTCAGCAGGCCACAGTTTGTGGAGGTACTCAGTGAACTTGGAACTGAAATGATGCTCACCCGAGGGGCCTAGGATTCCTGAAAAGGGTACATCCTTTAAAATAAAGCAGAACAGCGACTAAGAGTTCATGGAAAGAGCTGCATGCCTCCCTTTCTGCATGGCTACTCAGGGCCTTAACTCGAGGCCAGGACTCACGTTGAGATTCCCTTTACCTCTTGACCATGGCATGATGAGTTCCACCCCTGCCACTGAAGCTCCGTGTTTAGACAGAGAAAACTCATTTTCTTTCCAGACGCATGGCTACAGTGGGTTGAGGCCTGTCAACAGCAGAGAGTTTCCGGGAGCTTCACGGCACCAAGAATGGAGGTTTCCAAATATAAAGCAAGGCTAGTACCATCAAGACCCCATTTCCATGTGCACAGGCAGCATACATCCCTCTGGTTTCTAACAAGACAAAAGAGACACAGCGTACCCACTAGTTCCTTCCCTAATCAACTTGTCGAGGCACGGTGTTCTGCACCTACTGAACGGCCTCAACCAAGGAACGCCCTAGGTAGGCCTCTGGACAGGTGCCTCTTCAAAAGCCTGCAGTGCTAAAAGAAAAACTGTCTTTAGTTGCAATAGGAACGCAGGGCGTCTTTCTCTTGCAGGCAGGGTGACTTCAGGTAGGAGGTCCTGGAAGGAAGGCGCAGCCTAGTGTTTTTCTCAATGCAGCTCAGACTAAGGAATGTGTGCGACTTCCATAGCAAGTTGGAAATTTTCAAAACGGTGCTTGTGAACCTGTGCGAGTGCTGTGAAATCAAGATATGCTAAGAAAGAGTGCAGTGTGTGGCCCATGACTCAGCAGACACAGAAGACCTCCGATGGACCTATGGGCCTCGTTGTTGTTCAGCAGGCCACAGTTTGTGGAGGTACTCAGTGAACTTGGAACTAAAATGATGCTCACCCGAGGGACCTAGGATACCTGAAAAGGGTACCTCCTTTAAAATAAAGCAGAACAGCGACTAAGAGCTCATGAAGAGAGCTGCATGCCTCCCTTTCTGCATGGCTACTCAGAGCCTTACCTCGAAGACAGGACAGATATGTGATTCCCTTTAGCTCTAGAGCATGGCAAGATAAGTCCCACACCGGACTATGAAGCACACTGTGTAGCCAGAGAAAACCCATTTTCTTCCCAGACCAATGCCTACAATAGCCAGGGGCCTGTCAACAGCAGAGAATTCAGGGAACTTCAAGGCAGCATGAATGGAGCTTTCAAAGTGAAAAAGCAAGGCTACGACCAACATGCCCCCATTTCCATAGGCACAAACAGCATACGTCCCTGTGGTTTCAAACAACTCAAAAGAGACACAGAGTACACATTGGTTCCTTCCCTGAATCAAATCCTCGAGGCAGAGTGTTCTGCATGTGGTGAACGGCCTCATCCAAGTAACGCCCTAGCTAGGCCTCTGGGCCCGTGTCTCTTCAAAAGCCTGCAGTGCTATAGGAAAAACTGTGCTTTAGTTGCAATAGGAACGCAAAGCGTCTTTCTCCTGGAGGCAGAGTGACTTGAGGTAGGAGGTACTGGATGGAAGGAGAAGCCTAGTGGTTTTCTCTGTGCAGCTCAGACTAGGGAAGGAGTGAGATTTCCACGGCATGTTGGAACTTGTTGGAACGGTGCTCATGAATCTGTGTGAGTGCTGGGTAAATCAAGGTGTCCCAAGAAACAGTGCAGTGTGTTGCTCATGACTCAGCAGACACAGAGGACCTCCGAGGGCCCTATGGGCCTCGTTGTTGCTCAGCAAGCCAACAGGGGTGTGGAGGTAGTCAGGGATCTTGGACGAAAATGATGATCCCCTAGAGTCCTAGGCGTGCTGAAAAGGGTACTTCCTTTAAAATAAGGCAGAACAGCGACCAAGGGCTCATGGAAAGAGCCGCATGCCTCCCTCTCTGCATGGCTACTCAGGGCCTTACCTCGAGGCAAAGACTCACGTTGAAATTCCCTTTAGCTCTAGAGCATGGCATGATGAGTTCCACCCCGGCCACTGAAGCTCCGTGTGTAGACAGAGAAAACTCATTTTCTTCCCAGACGCATGGCTACAGTGGGTCGAGACCTGTCAACAGCAGAGAATTTCAGGGAGCTTCACGGCAGCAAGAATGGAGGTTTCCAAATAGAAAAGCAAGGCTAGTACCATCACGACCCCATTTCCATGTGCACAGGCAGCATATAACCCTCTGGTTTCTAACAAGACAAAAGAGACACAGCGTACCCACTAGTTCCTTCCCTGAATCAACTTCTCGAGGCATGGTGTTCTGCACCTAGTGAACGGCCTCAACCAAGGAACGCCTTAGGTAGGCCTCTGGACAGGTGCCTCTTCAAAAGCCTGCAGTGCTATAAGAAAAACTGTGTTTAGTTGCAATAGGAACGCAGGGCGTCTTTCTCTTGCAGGCAGGGTGACTTCAGGTAGGAGGTCCTGGAAGGAAGGCGAAACCTAGTGTTTCTCTCAATGCAGCTCAGAGTAAGGAATGTGTGTGACTTCCATAGCAAGTTGGAAATTGCCAAAACGGTGCTCGTGAACCTGTGCGAGTGCTGTGAAATCAAGATATGCTAAGAAAGAGTGCAGTGTGTGGCCCATGACTCAGCAGACACAGAAGACCTCCGATGGACCTATGGGCCTCGTTGTTGTTCAGCTGGCTTACAGGGTTGTGGAGGTACTCAGGGATCTTGGAACGAAAATGATGCTCACCCGAGGGGGTTAGGTGTCCTGAAAAGGGCCCTTCTTTTAAAATAAAGCAGAACAGCGACTAAGTGCTCATGGAAAGGGCTGCATGCCTCCCTCTCTGCATGGCTACTCAGGGCCTTACCTCGGGGCAAGGACTCACGTTGAGATTCCCTTTAGCTCTAGAGCATGGCAAGATGAGTCCCACCCCGGACAATGAAGTACCCTGTTTAGCCAGAGAAAACTCAGTTTCTTCCCAGACCCAAGCCTACAATAGCCAGGGTCCTGTCAACAACAGAGAATTCAGGGAGCTTCATGGCAGCATGAATGGAGCTTTCAAAATGGATAAGCAAGTCTACTATCAACATGCCCACATTTCCATAGGCACAGGCAGCATACATCCTTCTGATTTCAAACAACTCAAAAGAGACACAGATTACACACTGGTTCCTTCCCTGAATCAAAATCTCGTGGCAGGGTGTTCTGCATCTAAAGAACTGCCACAAACAAGGAACGCCCTAGCTATGCCTCTGGGCCCGTGCCTCTTCAAAAGCTTGCAGTGCTACAAGAAAAACTGTGCTCTTGTTGCAATAGGAACGCAAGGCATCTTTCTCTTGCAGGCAGGGTGACTTCAGGTAGGAGGTCCTGGAAGGAAGGCGCAGCCTAGTGTTTTTCTCAGTGTAGCTCAGACTAGGGAATGTGTGCGACTTCCGCAGCAAGTTGGAACTTGCCAAAACGGTGCTCGTGAACCTATGCGAGTGCTGTGAAATCAAGATATCCTAAGAAAGAGTGCAGTGTGTTTCCCATGACTCAGCAGACACAGAGGACCTCCCAGGGACCTATGGGTCTCGTTGTTGTTCAGCAGGACACAGTTTGTGGAGGTACTCAGTGAACATGGAACTAAAATGATGCTCACCCAAGGGGCCTAGGATTCCTGAAAAGGGTACATCCTTTAACATAAAGCAGAACAGCGACTAAGAGCTCATGAAGAGAGCTGCATGCCTCCCTTTCTGCATGGCTACTCAGAGCCTTACCTCGAAGACAGGACAGATATGTGATTCCCTTTAGCTCTAGAGCATGGCAAGATGAGTCCCACACCGGACTATGAAGCACACTGTGTAGCCAGAGAAAACCCATTTTCTTCCCAGACCAATGCCTACAATAGCCAGGGGCCTGTCAACAGCAGAGAATTCAGGGAACTTCAAGGCAGCATGAATGGAGCTTTCAAAGTGAAAAAGCAAGGCTACTACCAACATGCCCCCATTCCCATAGGCACAAACAGCATATGTCCCTGTGGTTTCAAACAACTCAAAAGAGACACAGAGTACACATTGATTCCTTCCCTGAATCAAATTCTCGAGGCAGAGTGTTCTGCATGTGGTGAACGGCCTCATCCAAGTAACGCCCTAGCTAGGCCTCTGGGCCCGTGTCTCTTCAAAAGCCTACAGTGCTATAGGAAAAACTGTGCTTTAGTTGCAATAGGAACGCAAGGCGTCTTTCTCCTGGAGGCAGGGTGACTTGAGGTAGGAGGTACTGGATGGAAGGAGAAGCCTAGTGGTTTTCTCTGTGCAGCTCAGACTAGGGAAGGAGTGCGATTTCCACGGCATGTTGGAACTTGGTAGAACGGTGCTCCTGAATCTGTGTGAGTGCTGGGTAAATCAAGGTGTCCCAAGAAACAGTGCAGTGTGTTGCCCATGACTCAGCAGACACAGAGGACCTCCGAGGGCCCAATGGGCCTCGTTGTTGCTCAGCAAGCCAACAGGGGTGTTGAGGTAGTCAGGGATCTTGGACGAAAATGATGATCCCCGAGGGTCCTAGGCGTGCTGAAAAGGGTACTTCCTTTAAAATAAGGCAGAACAGCGACTAAGAGCTCATGGAAAGAGCCGCATTCCTCCCTCTCTGCATGGCTACTGAGGGCCTTACCTCGAGGCAAAGACTCACGTTGAAATTCCCTTTAGCTCTAGAGCATGGCATGATGAGTTCCACCCCGGCCACTGAAGCTCCGTGTGTAGCCAGAGAAAACTCATTTTCTTCCCAGACGAATGGCTACAGTGAGTCGAGGCCTGTCAACAGCAGAGAATTTGAGGGAGCTTCACGGCAGCAAGAATGGAGGTTTCCAAATAGAAAAGCAAGGCTAGTACCATCACGACCCCATTTCCATGTGCCCAGGCAGCATATAACCCTCTGGTTTCTAACAAGACAAAAGAGACACAGCGTACCCACTAGTTCCTTCCCTGAATCAACTTCTCGAGGCACGGTGTTCTGCACCTAGTGAACGGCCTCAACCAAGGAACGCCCTAGTTAGGCCTCAGGACCAGTGCCTCTTCAAATGCCTGCAGTGCTACAGGAAAAACTGTGCTTTAGTTGCAATACGAACACAAGCCGATTTTGTACTGGAAGCAGGGTGACTTCACGTAGGCGGTCTTGGCAGGAAGGCAGAGCCTAGAGTTTTTCTCAATGCAGCTCAGACTCGGGAAAGTGTGCGAATTTCACAACAACTTGGAACTTGCCCAAACGGTGCTCGTGAACCTGTGCGAGTGCTGTGAAACTAAGATATCCTAAAAAAGAGTGCAGTGTGTTGCCCATGACTCAGCAGACACAGAGAACCTCCGAGGGACCTATGGGCCACGTTGTTGCTCAGCAGGCCTACAGGGGTGTGGAGGTAGTCAGGGATCTTGGAACGAAAATGATGCTCCCCCGAGGGTCCTAGGAATGCTGAAAAGGGTATTTCCTTTAAAATAAAGCAGAACAGCGACTAAGAGTTCATGGAAAGAGCTGCATGCCTCCCTTTCTGTATGGCTACACTGGGCCTTAACTCGAGGCCAGGACTCACGGTGAGATTCCCTTTACCTCTTGAGCATGGCATGATGAGTTCCATCCCTGCCACTGAAGCTCCTTGTTTAGCCAGAGAAAACTCATTTTCTTCCCAGACGCATGGCTACAGTGGGTTGAGGCCTGTCAACAGCAGAGAATTTCCGGGAGCTTCACGGCAGCAAGAATGGAGGTTTCCAAATATAAAGCAAGGCTAGTACCATCAAGACCCCATTTCCATGTGCACAGGCAGCATACATCCCTCTGGTTTCTAACAAGACAAAAGAGACACAGCGTACCCACTAGTTCCTTCCCTGAATCAACATCTCGAGGCACGGTGTTCTGCACCTACTGAACGGCCTCAACCAAGGAACGCCCTAGGTAGGCCTCTGGACAGGTGCCTCTTCAAAAGCCTGCAGTGCTAAAAGAAAAACTGTCTTTAGTTGCAATAGGAACGCAGGGCGTCTTTCTCTTGCAGGCAGGGTGACTTCAGGTAGGAGGTCCTGGAAGGAAGGCGAAGCCTAGTGTTTTTCTCAATGCAGCTCAGACTAAGGAATGTGTGCGACTTCCATAGCAAGTTGGAAATTGCCAAAACGGTGCTCGTGAACCTGTGCGAGTGCTGTGAAATCAAGATATGCTAAGAAAGAGTGCAGTGTGTGGCCCATGACTCAGCAGACACAGAAGACCTCCGATGGACCTATGGGCCTCGTTGTTGTTCAGCAGTCCTACAGGGTTGTGGAGGTACTCAGGGATCTTGGAACGAAAATGATGCTCACCCGAGGGGGTTAGGTGTCCTGAAAAGGGTCCTTCTTTTAAAATAAAGCAGAACAGCGACTAAGTGCTCATGGAAAGAGCTGCATGCCTCCCTCTCTGCATGGCTACTCAGGGCCTTACCTCGGGGCAAGGACTCACGTTGAGATTCCCTTTAGCTCTAGAGCATGGCAAGATGAGTCCCACCCCGGACAATGAAGTACCCTGTTTAGCCAGAGAAAACTCAGTTTCTTCCCAGACCCATGCTTACAATAGCCAGGGTCCTGTCAACAGCAGAGAATTCAGGGAGCTTCATGGCAGCATGAATGGAGCTTTCAAAATGGATAAGCAAGTCTACTATCAACATGCCCACCTTTCCATAGGCACAGGCAGCATACATCCTTCTGATTTCAAACAACTCAAAAGAGACACAGATTACACACTGGTTCCTTCCCTGAATCAAAATCTCGTGGCAGGTTGTTCTGCATCTAGAGAACTGCCACAACCAAGGAACGCCCTAGCTATGCCTCTGGGCCGGTGCCTCTTCAAAAGCTTGCAGTGCTACAGGAAAAACTGTGCTCTTGTTGCAATAGGAACGCAAGGCATCTTTCTCTTGCAGGCAGGGTGACTTCAGGTAGGAGGTCCTGGAAGGAAGGCGCAGCCTAGTGTTTTTCTCAGTGTAGCTCAGACTAGGGAATGTGTGCGACTTCCGCAGCAAGTTGGAACTTGCCAAAACGGTGCTCGTGAACCTATGCGAGTGCTGTGAAATCAAGATATCCTAAGAAAGAGTGCAGTGTGTTGCCCAGGACTCAGCAGACACAGAGGACCTCCCAGGGACCTATGGGTCTCGTTGTTGTTCAGCAGGCCACAGTTTGTGGAGGTACTCAGTGAACTTGGAACTGAAATGATGCTCACCCGAGGGGCCTAGGATTCCTGAAAAGGGTACATCCTTTAAAATAAAGCAGAACAGCGACTAAGAGTTCATGGAAAGAGCTGCATGCCTCCCTTTCTGCATGGCTACTCAGGGCCTTAACTCGAGGCCAGGACTCACGTTGAGATTCCCTTTACCTCTTGACCATGGCATGATGAGTTCCACCCCTGCCACTGAAGCTCCGTGTTTAGACAGAGAAAACTCATTTTCTTTCCAGACGCATGGCTACAGTGGGTTGAGGCCTGTCAACAGCAGAGAGTTTCCGGGAGCTTCACGGCACCAAGAATGGAGGTTTCCAAATATAAAGCAAGGCTAGTACCATCAAGACCCCATTTCCATGTGCACAGGCAGCATACATCCCTCTGGTTTCTAACAAGACAAAAGAGACACAGCGTACCCACTAGTTCCTTCCCTAATCAACTTGTCGAGGCACGGTGTTCTGCACCTACTGAACGGCCTCAACCAAGGAACGCCCTAGGTAGGCCTCTGGACAGGTGCCTCTTCAAAAGCCTGCAGTGCTAAAAGAAAAACTGTCTTTAGTTGCAATAGGAACGCAGGGCGTCTTTCTCTTGCAGGCAGGGTGACTTCAGGTAGGAGGTCCTGGAAGGAAGGCGCAGCCTAGTGTTTTTCTCAATGCAGCTCAGACTAAGGAATGTGTGCGACTTCCATAGCAAGTTGGAAATTTTCAAAACGGTGCTTGTGAACCTGTGCGAGTGCTGTGAAATCAAGATATGCTAAGAAAGAGTGCAGTGTGTGGCCCATGACTCAGCAGACACAGAAGACCTCCGATGGACCTATGGGCCTCGTTGTTGTTCAGCAGGCCACAGTTTGTGGAGGTACTCAGTGAACTTGGAACTAAAATGATGCTCACCCGAGGGACCTAGGATACCTGAAAAGGGTACCTCCTTTAAAATAAAGCAGAACAGCGACTAAGAGCTCATGAAGAGAGCTGCATGCCTCCCTTTCTGCATGGCTACTCAGAGCCTTACCTCGAAGACAGGACAGATATGTGATTCCCTTTAGCTCTAGAGCATGGCAAGATAAGTCCCACACCGGACTATGAAGCACACTGTGTAGCCAGAGAAAACCCATTTTCTTCCCAGACCAATGCCTACAATAGCCAGGGGCCTGTCAACAGCAGAGCATTCAGGGAACTTCAAGGCAGCATGAATGGAGCTTTCAAAGTGAAAAAGCAAGGCTACGACCAACATGCCCCCATTTCCATAGGCACAAACAGCATACGTCCCTGTGGTTTCAAACAACTCAAAAGAGACACAGAGTACACATTGGTTCCTTCCCTGAATCAAATCCTCGAGGCAGAGTGTTCTGCATGTGGTGAACGGCCTCATCCAAGTAACGCCCTAGCTAGGCCTCTGGGCCCGTGTCTCTTCAAAAGCCTGCAGTGCTATAGGAAAAACTGTGCTTTAGTTGCAATAGGAACGCAAAGCGTCTTTCTCCTGGAGGCAGAGTGACTTGAGGTAGGAGGTACCGGATGGAAGGAGAAGCCTAGTGGTTTTCTCTGTGCAGCTCAGACTAGGGAAGGAGTGAGATTTCCACGGCATGTTGGAACTTGTTGGAACGGTGCTCATGAATCTGTGTGAGTGCTGGGTAAATCAAGGTGTCCCAAGAAACAGTGCAGTGTGTTGCTCATGACTCAGCAGACACAGAGGACCTCCGAGGGCCCTATGGGCCTCGTTGTTGCTCAGCAAGCCAACAGGGGTGTGGAGGTAGTCAGGGATCTTGGACGAAAATGATGATCCCCTAGAGTCCTAGGCGTGCTGAAAAGGGTACTTCCTTTAAAATAAGGCAGAACAGCGACCAAGGGCTCATGGAAAGAGCCGCATGCCTCCCTCTCTGCATGGCTACTCAGGGCCTTACCTCGAGGCAAAGACTCACGTTGAAATTCCCTTTAGCTCTAGAGCATGGCATGATGAGTTCCACCCCGGCCACTGAAGCTCCGTGTGTAGACAGAGAAAACTCATTTTCTTCCCAGACGCATGGCTACAGTGGGTCGAGACCTGTCAACAGCAGAGAATTTCAGGGAGCTTCACGGCAGCAAGAATGGAGGTTTCCAAATAGAAAAGCAAGGCTAGTACCATCACGACCCCATTTCCATGTGCACAGGCAGCATATAACCCTCTGGTTTCTAACAAGACAAAAGAGACACAGCGTACCCACTAGTTCCTTCCCTGAATCAACTTCTCGAGGCATGGTGTTCTGCACCTACTGAACGGCCTCAACCAAGGAACGCCCTAGGTAGGCCTCTGGACAGGTGCCTCTTCAAAAGCCTGCAGTGCTATAAGAAAAACTGTGTTTAGTTGCAATAGGAACGCAGGGCGTCTTTCTCTTGCAGGCAGGGTGACTTCAGGTAGGAGGTCCTGGAAGGAAGGCGAAACCTAGTGTTTCTCTCAATGCAGCTCAGAGTAAGGAATGTGTGTGACTTCCATAGCAAGTTGGAAATTGCCAAAACGGTGCTCGTGAACCTGTGCGAGTGCTGTGAAATCAAGATATGCTAAGAAAGAGTGCAGTGTGTGGCCCATGACTCAGCAGACACAGAAGACCTCCGATGGACCTATGGGCCTCGTTGTTGTTCAGCTGGCTTACAGGGTTGTGGAGGTACTCAGGGATCTTGGAACGAAAATGATGCTCACCCGAGGGGGTTAGGTGTCCTGAAAAGGGCCCTTCTTTTAAAATAAAGCAGAACAGCGACTAAGTGCTCATGGAAAGGGCTGCATGCCTCCCTCTCTGCATGGCTACTCAGGGCCTTACCTCGGGGCAAGGACTCACGTTGAGATTCCCTTTAGCTCTAGAGCATGGCAAGATGAGTCCCACCCCGGACAATGAAGTACCCTGTTTAGCCAGAGAAAACTCAGTTTCTTCCCAGACCCAAGCCTACAATAGCCAGGGTCCTGTCAACAACAGAGAATTCAGGGAGCTTCATGGCAGCATGAATGGAGCTTTCAAAATGGATAAGCAAGTCTACTATCAACATGCTCACATTTCCATAGGCACAGGCAGCATACATCCTTCTGATTTCAAACAACTCAAAAGAGACACAGATTACACACTGGTTCCTTCCCTGAATCAAAATCTCGTGGCAGGGTGTTCTGCATCTAAAGAACTGCCACAAACAAGGAACGCCCTAGCTATGCCTCTGGGCCCGTGCCTCTTCAAAAGCTTGCAGTGCTACAAGAAAAACTGTGCTCTTGTTGCAATAGGAACGCAAGGCATCTTTCTCTTGCAGGCAGGGTGACTTCAGGTAGGAGGTCCTGGAAGGAAGGCGCAGCCTAGTGTTTTTCTCAGTGTAGCTCAGACTAGGGAATGTGTGCGACTTCCGCAGCAAGTTGGAACTTGCCAAAACGGTGCTCGTGAACCTCTGCGAGTGCTGTGAAATCAAGATATCCTAAGAAAGAGTGCAGTGTGTTTCCCATGACTCAGCAGACACAGAGGACCTCCCAGGGACCTATGGGTCTCGTTGTTGTTCAGCAGGACACAGTTTGTGGAGGTACTCAGTGAACATGGAACTAAAATGATGCTCACCCAAGGGGCCTAGGATTCCTGAAAAGGGTACATCCTTTAACATAAAGCAGAACAGCGACTAAGAGCTCATGAAGAGAGCTGCATGCCTCCCTTTCTGCATGGCTACTCAGAGCCTTACCTCGAAGACAGGACAGATATGTGATTCCCTTTAGCTCTAGAGCATGGCAAGATGAGTCCCACACCGGACTATGAAGCACACTGTGTAGCCAGAGAAAACCCATTTTCTTCCCAGACCAATGCCTACAATAGCCAGGGGCCTGTCAACAGCAGAGAATTCAGGGAACTTCAAGGCAGCATGAATGGAGCTTTCAAAGTGAAAAAGCAAGGCTACTACCAACATGCCCCCATTCCCATAGGCACAAACAGCATACGTCCCTGTGGTTTCAAACAACTCAAAAGAGACACAGAGTACACATTGATTCCTTCCCTGAATCAAATTCTCGAGGCAGAGTGTTCTGCATGTGGTGAACGGCCTCATCCAAGTAACGCCCTAGCTAGGCCTCTGGGCCCGTGTCTCTTCAAAAGCCTACAGTGCTATAGGAAAAACTGTGCTTTAGTTGCAATAGGAACGCAAGGCGTCTTTCTCCTGGAGGCAGGGTGACTTGAGGTAGGAGGTACTGGATGGAAGGAGAAGCCTAGTGGTTTTCTCTGTGCAGCTCAGACTAGGGAAGGAGTGCGATTTCCACGGCATGTTGGAACTTGGTAGAACGGTGCTCCTGAATCTGTGTGAGTGCTGGGTAAATCAAGGTGTCCCAAGAAACAGTGCAGTGTGTTGCCCATGACTCAGCAGACACAGAGGACCTCCGAGGGCCCAATGGGCCTCGTTGTTGCTCAGCAAGCCAACAGGGGTGTTGAGGTAGTCAGGGATCTTGGACGAAAATGATGATCCCCGAGGGTCCTAGGCGTGCTGAAAAGGGTACTTCCTTTAAAATAAGGCAGAACAGCGACTAAGAGCTCATGGAAAGAGCCGCATTCCTCCCTCTCTGCATGGCTACTGAGGGCCTTACCTCGAGGCAAAGACTCACGTTGAAATTCCCTTTAGCTCTAGAGCATGGCATGATGAGTTCCACCCCGGCCACTGAAGCTCCGTGTGTAGCCAGAGAAAACTCATTTTCTTCCCAGACGAATGGCTACAGTGAGTCGAGGCCTGTCAACAGCAGAGAATTTGAGGGAGCTTCACGGCAGCAAGAATGGAGGTTTCCAAATAGAAAAGCAAGGCTAGTACCATCACGACCCCATTTCCATGTGCCCAGGCAGCATATAACCCTCTGGTTTCTAACAAGACAAAAGAGACACAGCGTACCCACTAGTTCCTTCCCTGAATCAACTTCTCGAGGCACGGTGTTCTGCACCTAGTGAACGGCCTCAACCAAGGAACGCCCTAGTTAGGCCTCAGGACCAGTGCCTCTTCAAATGCCTGCAGTGCTACAGGAAAAACTGTGCTTTAGTTGCAATACGAACACAAGCCGATTTTGTACTGGAAGCAGGGTGACTTCACGTAGGCGGTCTTGGCAGGAAGGCAGAGCCTAGAGTTTTTCTCAATGCAGCTCAGACTCGGGAAAGTGTGCGAATTTCACAACAACTTGGAACTTGCCCAAACGGTGCTCGTGAACCTGTGCGAGTGCTGTGAAACTAAGATATCCTAAAAAAGAGTGCAGTGTGTTGCCCATGACTCAGCAGACACAGAGAACCTCCGAGGGACCTATGGGCCACGTTGTTGCTCAGCAGGCCTACAGGGGTGTGGAGGTAGTCAGGGATCTTGGAACGAAAATGATGCTCCCCCGAGGGTCCTAGGAATGCTGAAAAGGGTATTTCCTTTAAAATAAAGCAGAACAGCGACTAAGAGTTCATGGAAAGAGCTGCATGCCTCCCTTTCTGTATGGCTACACTGGGCCTTAACTCGAGGCCAGGACTCACGGTGAGATTCCCTTTACCTCTTGAGCATGGCATGATGAGTTCCATCCCTGCCACTGAAGCTCCTTGTTTAGCCAGAGAAAACTCATTTTCTTCCCAGACGCATGGCTACAGTGGGTTGAGGCCTGTCAACAGCAGAGAATTTCCGGGAGCTTCACGGCAGCAAGAATGGAGGTTTCCAAATATAAAGCAAGGCTAGTACCATCAAGACCCCATTTCCATGTGCACAGGCAGCATACATCCCTCTGGTTTCTAACAAGACAAAAGAGACACAGCGTACCCACTAGTTCCTTCCCTGAATCAACATCTCGAGGCACGGTGTTCTGCACCTACTGAACGGCCTCAACCAAGGAACGCCCTAGGTAGGCCTCTGGACAGGTGCCTCTTCAAAAGCCTGCAGTGCTAAAAGAAAAACTGTCTTTAGTTGCAATAGGAACGCAGGGCGTCTTTCTCTTGCAGGCAGGGTGACTTCAGGTAGGAGGTCCTGGAAGGAAGGCGAAGCCTAGTGTTTTTCTCAATGCAGCTCAGACTAAGGAATGTGTGCGACTTCCATAGCAAGTTGGAAATTGCCAAAACGGTGCTCGTGAACCTGTGCGAGTGCTGTGAAATCAAGATATGCTAAGAAAGAGTGCAGTGTGTGGCCCATGACTCAGCAGACACAGAAGACCTCCGATGGACCTATGGGCCTCGTTGTTGTTCAGCAGTCCTACAGGGTTGTGGAGGTACTCAGGGATCTTGGAACGAAAATGATGCTCACCCGAGGGGGTTAGGTGTCCTGAAAAGGGTCCTTCTTTTAAAATAAAGCAGAACAGCGACTAAGTGCTCATGGAAAGAGCTGCATGCCTCCCTCTCTGCATGGCTACTCAGGGCCTTACCTCGGGGCAAGGACTCACGTTGAGATTCCCTTTAGCTCTAGAGCATGGCAAGATGAGTCCCACCCCGGACAATGAAGTACCCTGTTTAGCCAGAGAAAACTCAGTTTCTTCCCAGACCCATGCTTACAATAGCCAGGGTCCTGTCAACAGCAGAGAATTCAGGGAGCTTCATGGCAGCATGAATGGAGCTTTCAAAATGGATAAGCAAGTCTACTATCAACATGCCCACCTTTCCATAGGCACAGGCAGCATACATCCTTCTGATTTCAAACAACTCAAAAGAGACACAGATTACACACTGGTTCCTTCCCTGAATCAAAATCTCGTGGCAGGTTGTTCTGCATCTAGAGAACTGCCACAACCAAGGAACGCCCTAGCTATGCCTCTGGGCCGGTGCCTCTTCAAAAGCTTGCAGTGCTACAGGAAAAACTGTGCTCTTGTTGCAATAGGAACGCAAGGCATCTTTCTCTTGCAGGCAGGGTGACTTCAGGTAGGAGGTCCTGGAAGGAAGGCGCAGCCTAGTGTTTTTCTCAGTGTAGCTCAGACTAGGGAATGTGTGCGACTTCCGCAGCAAGTTGGAACTTGCCAAAACGGTGCTCGTGAACCTATGCGAGTGCTGTGAAATCAAGATATCCTAAGAAAGAGTGCAGTGTGTTGCCCAGGACTCAGCAGACACAGAGGACCTCCCAGGGACCTATGGGTCTCGTTGTTGTTCAGCAGGCCACAGTTTGTGGAGGTACTCAGTGAACTTGGAACTGAAATGATGCTCACCCGAGGGGCCTAGGATTCCTGAAAAGGGTACATCCTTTAAAATAAAGCAGAACAGCGACTAAGAGTTCATGGAAAGAGCTGCATGCCTCCCTTTCTGCATGGCTACTCAGGGCCTTAACTCGAGGCCAGGACTCACGTTGAGATTCCCTTTACCTCTTGACCATGGCATGATGAGTTCCACCCCTGCCACTGAAGCTCCGTGTTTAGACAGAGAAAACTCATTTTCTTTCCAGACGCATGGCTACAGTGGGTTGAGGCCTGTCAACAGCAGAGAGTTTCCGGGAGCTTCACGGCACCAAGAATGGAGGTTTCCAAATATAAAGCAAGGCTAGTACCATCAAGACCCCATTTCCATGTGCACAGGCAGCATACATCCCTCTGGTTTCTAACAAGACAAAAGAGACACAGCGTACCCACTAGTTCCTTCCCTAATCAACTTGTCGAGGCACGGTGTTCTGCACCTACTGAACGGCCTCAACCAAGGAACGCCCTAGGTAGGCCTCTGGACAGGTGCCTCTTCAAAAGCCTGCAGTGCTAAAAGAAAAACTGTCTTTAGTTGCAATAGGAACGCAGGGCGTCTTTCTCTTGCAGGCAGGGTGACTTCAGGTAGGAGGTCCTGGAAGGAAGGCGCAGCCTAGTGTTTTTCTCAATGCAGCTCAGACTAAGGAATGTGTGCGACTTCCATAGCAAGTTGGAAATTTTCAAAACGGTGCTTGTGAACCTGTGCGAGTGCTGTGAAATCAAGATATGCTAAGAAAGAGTGCAGTGTGTGGCCCATGACTCAGCAGACACAGAAGACCTCCGATGGACCTATGGGCCTCGTTGTTGTTCAGCAGGCCACAGTTTGTGGAGGTACTCAGTGAACTTGGAACTAAAATGATGCTCACCCGAGGGACCTAGGATACCTGAAAAGGGTACCTCCTTTAAAATAAAGCAGAACAGCGACTAAGAGCTCATGAAGAGAGCTGCATGCCTCCCTTTCTGCATGGCTACTCAGAGCCTTACCTCGAAGACAGGACAGATATGTGATTCCCTTTAGCTCTAGAGCATGGCAAGATAAGTCCCACACCGGACTATGAAGCACACTGTGTAGCCAGAGAAAACCCATTTTCTTCCCAGACCAATGCCTACAATAGCCAGGGGCCTGTCAACAGCAGAGCATTCAGGGAACTTCAAGGCAGCATGAATGGAGCTTTCAAAGTGAAAAAGCAAGGCTACGACCAACATGCCCCCATTTCCATAGGCACAAACAGCATACGTCCCTGTGGTTTCAAACAACTCAAAAGAGACACAGAGTACACATTGGTTCCTTCCCTGAATCAAATCCTCGAGGCAGAGTGTTCTGCATGTGGTGAACGGCCTCATCCAAGTAACGCCCTAGCTAGGCCTCTGGGCCCGTGTCTCTTCAAAAGCCTGCAGTGCTATAGGAAAAACTGTGCTTTAGTTGCAATAGGAACGCAAAGCGTCTTTCTCCTGGAGGCAGAGTGACTTGAGGTAGGAGGTACCGGATGGAAGGAGAAGCCTAGTGGTTTTCTCTGTGCAGCTCAGACTAGGGAAGGAGTGAGATTTCCACGGCATGTTGGAACTTGTTGGAACGGTGCTCATGAATCTGTGTGAGTGCTGGGTAAATCAAGGTGTCCCAAGAAACAGTGCAGTGTGTTGCTCATGACTCAGCAGACACAGAGGACCTCCGAGGGCCCTATGGGCCTCGTTGTTGCTCAGCAAGCCAACAGGGGTGTGGAGGTAGTCAGGGATCTTGGACGAAAATGATGATCCCCTAGAGTCCTAGGCGTGCTGAAAAGGGTACTTCCTTTAAAATAAGGCAGAACAGCGACCAAGGGCTCATGGAAAGAGCCGCATGCCTCCCTCTCTGCATGGCTACTCAGGGCCTTACCTCGAGGCAAAGACTCACGTTGAAATTCCCTTTAGCTCTAGAGCATGGCATGATGAGTTCCACCCCGGCCACTGAAGCTCCGTGTGTAGACAGAGAAAACTCATTTTCTTCCCAGACGCATGGCTACAGTGGGTCGAGACCTGTCAACAGCAGAGAATTTCAGGGAGCTTCACGGCAGCAAGAATGGAGGTTTCCAAATAGAAAAGCAAGGCTAGTACCATCACGACCCCATTTCCATGTGCACAGGCAGCATATAACCCTCTGGTTTCTAACAAGACAAAAGAGACACAGCGTACCCACTAGTTCCTTCCCTGAATCAACTTCTCGAGGCATGGTGTTCTGCACCTACTGAACGGCCTCAACCAAGGAACGCCCTAGGTAGGCCTCTGGACAGGTGCCTCTTCAAAAGCCTGCAGTGCTATAAGAAAAACTGTGTTTAGTTGCAATAGGAACGCAGGGCGTCTTTCTCTTGCAGGCAGGGTGACTTCAGGTAGGAGGTCCTGGAAGGAAGGCGAAACCTAGTGTTTCTCTCAATGCAGCTCAGAGTAAGGAATGTGTGTGACTTCCATAGCAAGTTGGAAATTGCCAAAACGGTGCTCGTGAACCTGTGCGAGTGCTGTGAAATCAAGATATGCTAAGAAAGAGTGCAGTGTGTGGCCCATGACTCAGCAGACACAGAAGACCTCCGATGGACCTATGGGCCTCGTTGTTGTTCAGCTGGCTTACAGGGTTGTGGAGGTACTCAGGGATCTTGGAACGAAAATGATGCTCACCCGAGGGGGTTAGGTGTCCTGAAAAGGGCCCTTCTTTTAAAATAAAGCAGAACAGCGACTAAGTGCTCATGGAAAGGGCTGCATGCCTCCCTCTCTGCATGGCTACTCAGGGCCTTACCTCGGGGCAAGGACTCACGTTGAGATTCCCTTTAGCTCTAGAGCATGGCAAGATGAGTCCCACCCCGGACAATGAAGTACCCTGTTTAGCCAGAGAAAACTCAGTTTCTTCCCAGACCCAAGCCTACAATAGCCAGGGTCCTGTCAACAACAGAGAATTCAGGGAGCTTCATGGCAGCATGAATGGAGCTTTCAAAATGGATAAGCAAGTCTACTATCAACATGCTCACATTTCCATAGGCACAGGCAGCATACATCCTTCTGATTTCAAACAACTCAAAAGAGACACAGATTACACACTGGTTCCTTCCCTGAATCAAAATCTCGTGGCAGGGTGTTCTGCATCTAAAGAACTGCCACAAACAAGGAACGCCCTAGCTATGCCTCTGGGCCCGTGCCTCTTCAAAAGCTTGCAGTGCTACAAGAAAAACTGTGCTCTTGTTGCAATAGGAACGCAAGGCATCTTTCTCTTGCAGGCAGGGTGACTTCAGGTAGGAGGTCCTGGAAGGAAGGCGCAGCCTAGTGTTTTTCTCAGTGTAGCTCAGACTAGGGAATGTGTGCGACTTCCGCAGCAAGTTGGAACTTGCCAAAACGGTGCTCGTGAACCTCTGCGAGTGCTGTGAAATCAAGATATCCTAAGAAAGAGTGCAGTGTGTTTCCCATGACTCAGCAGACACAGAGGACCTCCCAGGGACCTATGGGTCTCGTTGTTGTTCAGCAGGACACAGTTTGTGGAGGTACTCAGTGAACATGGAACTAAAATGATGCTCACCCAAGGGGCCTAGGATTCCTGAAAAGGGTACATCCTTTAACATAAAGCAGAACAGCGACTAAGAGCTCATGAAGAGAGCTGCATGCCTCCCTTTCTGCATGGCTACTCAGAGCCTTACCTCGAAGACAGGACAGATATGTGATTCCCTTTAGCTCTAGAGCATGGCAAGATGAGTCCCACACCGGACTATGAAGCACACTGTGTAGCCAGAGAAAACCCATTTTCTTCCCAGACCAATGCCTACAATAGCCAGGGGCCTGTCAACAGCAGAGAATTCAGGGAACTTCAAGGCAGCATGAATGGAGCTTTCAAAGTGAAAAAGCAAGGCTACTACCAACATGCCCCCATTCCCATAGGCACAAACAGCATACGTCCCTGTGGTTTCAAACAACTCAAAAGAGACACAGAGTACACATTGATTCCTTCCCTGAATCAAATTCTCGAGGCAGAGTGTTCTGCATGTGGTGAACGGCCTCATCCAAGTAACGCCCTAGCTAGGCCTCTGGGCCCGTGTCTCTTCAAAAGCCTACAGTGCTATAGGAAAAACTGTGCTTTAGTTGCAATAGGAACGCAAGGCGTCTTTCTCCTGGAGGCAGGGTGACTTGAGGTAGGAGGTACTGGATGGAAGGAGAAGCCTAGTGGTTTTCTCTGTGCAGCTCAGACTAGGGAAGGAGTGCGATTTCCACGGCATGTTGGAACTTGGTAGAACGGTGCTCCTGAATCTGTGTGAGTGCTGGGTAAATCAAGGTGTCCCAAGAAACAGTGCAGTGTGTTGCCCATGACTCAGCAGACACAGAGGACCTCCGAGGGCCCTATGGGCCTCGTTGTTGCTCAGCAAGCCAACAGGGGTGTTGAGGTAGTCAGGGATCTTGGACGAAAATGATGATCCCCGAGGGTCCTAGGCGTGCTGAAAAGGGTACTTCCTTTAAAATAAGGCAGAACAGCGACTAAGAGCTCATGGAAAGAGCCGCATTCCTCCCTCTCTGCATGGCTACTGAGGGCCTTACCTCGAGGCAAAGACTCACGTTGAAATTCCCTTTAGCTCTAGAGCATGGCATGATGAGTTCCACCCCGGCCACTGAAGCTCCGTGTGTAGCCAGAGAAAACTCATTTTCTTCCCAGACGAATGGCTACAGTGAGTCGAGGCCTGTCAACAGCAGAGAATTTGAGGGAGCTTCACGGCAGCAAGAATGGAGGTTTCCAAATAGAAAAGCAAGGCTAGTACCATCACGACCCCATTTCCATGTGCCCAGGCAGCATATAACCCTCTGGTTTCTAACAAGACAAAAGAGACACAGCGTACCCACTAGTTCCTTCCCTGAATCAACTTCTCGAGGCACGGTGTTCTGCACCTAGTGAACGGCCTCAACCAAGGAACGCCCTAGTTAGGCCTCAGGACCAGTGCCTCTTCAAATGCCTGCAGTGCTACAGGAAAAACTGTGCTTTAGTTGCAACACGAACACAAGCCGATTTTGTACTGGAAGCAGGGTGACTTCACGTAGGCGGTCTTGGCAGGAAGGCAGAGCCTAGAGTTTTTCTCAATGCAGCTCAGACTCGGGAAAGTGTGCGAATTTCACAACAACTTGGAACTTGCCCAAACGGTGCTCGTGAACCTGTGCGAGTGCTGTGAAACTAAGATATCCTAAAAAAGAGTGCAGTGTGTTGCCCATGACTCAGCAGACACAGAGAACCTCCGAGGGACCTATGGGCCACGTTGTTGCTCAGCAGGCCTACAGGGGTGTGGAGGTAGTCAGGGATCTTGGAACGAAAATGATGCTCCCCCGAGGGTCCTAGGAATGCTGAAAAGGGTATTTCCTTTAAAATAAAGCAGAACAGCGACTAAGAGTTCATGGAAAGAGCTGCATGCCTCCCTTTCTGTATGGCTACACTGGGCCTTAACTCGAGGCCAGGACTCACGGTGAGATTCCCTTTACCTCTTGAGCATGGCATGATGAGTTCCATCCCTGCCACTGAAGCTCCTTGTTTAGCCAGAGAAAACTCATTTTCTTCCCAGACGCATGGCTACAGTGGGTTGAGGCCTGTCAACAGCAGAGAATTTCCGGGAGCTTCACGGCAGCAAGAATGGAGGTTTCCAAATATAAAGCAAGGCTAGTACCATCAAGACCCCATTTCCATGTGCACAGGCAGCATACATCCCTCTGGTTTCTAACAAGACAAAAGAGACACAGCGTACCCACTAGTTCCTTCCCTGAATCAACATCTCGAGGCACGGTGTTCTGCACCTACTGAACGGCCTCAACCAAGGAACGCCCTAGGTAGGCCTCTGGACAGGTGCCTCTTCAAAAGCCTGCAGTGCTAAAAGAAAAACTGTCTTTAGTTGCAATAGGAACGCAGGGCGTCTTTCTCTTGCAGGCAGGGTGACTTCAGGTAGGAGGTCCTGGAAGGAAGGCGAAGCCTAGTGTTTTTCTCAATGCAGCTCAGACTAAGGAATGTGTGCGACTTCCATAGCAAGTTGGAAATTGCCAAAACGGTGCTCGTGAACCTGTGCGAGTGCTGTGAAATCAAGATATGCTAAGAAAGAGTGCAGTGTGTGGCCCATGACTCAGCAGACACAGAAGACCTCCGATGGACCTATGGGCTTCGTTGTTGTTCAGCAGTCCTACAGGGTTGTGGAGGTACTCAGGGATCTTGGAACGAAAATGATGCTCACCCGAGGGGGTTAGGTGTCCTGAAAAGGGTCCTTCTTTTAAAATAAAGCAGAACAGCGACTAAGTGCTCATGGAAAGAGCTGCATGCCTCCCTCTCTGCATGGCTACTCAGGGCCTTACCTCGGGGCAAGGACTCACGTTGAGATTCCCTTTAGCTCTAGAGCATGGCAAGATGAGTCCCACCCCGGACAATGAAGTACCCTGTTTAGCCAGAGAAAACTCAGTTTCTTCCCAGACCCATGCTTACAATAGCCAGGGTCCTGTCAACAGCAGAGAATTCAGGGAGCTTCATGGCAGCATGAATGGAGCTTTCAAAATGGATAAGCAAGTCTACTATCAACATGCCCACCTTTCCATAGGCACAGGCAGCATACATCCTTCTGATTTCAAACAACTCAAAAGAGACACAGATTACACACTGGTTCCTTCCCTGAATCAAAATCTCGTGGCAGGTTGTTCTGCATCTAGAGAACTGCCACAACCAAGGAACGCCCTAGCTATGCCTCTGGGCCGGTGCCTCTTCAAAAGCTTGCAGTGCTACAGGAAAAACTGTGCTCTTGTTGCAATAGGAACGCAAGGCATCTTTCTCTTGCAGGCAGGGTGACTTCAGGTAGGAGGTCCTGGAAGGAAGGCGCAGCCTAGTGTTTTTCTCAGTGTAGCTCAGACTAGGGAATGTGTGCGACTTCCGCAGCAAGTTGGAACTTGCCAAAACGGTGCTCGTGAACCTATGCGAGTGCTGTGAAATCAAGATATCCTAAGAAAGAGTGCAGTGTGTTGCCCAGGACTCAGCAGACACAGAGGACCTCCCAGGGACCTATGGGTCTCGTTGTTGTTCAGCAGTCCACAGTTTGTGGAGGTACTCAGTGAACTTGGAACTGAAATGATGCTCACCCGAGGGGCCTAGGATTCCTGAAAAGGGTACATCCTTTAAAATAAAGCAGAACAGCGACTAAGAGTTCATGGAAAGAGCTGCATGCCTCCCTTTCTGCATGGCTACTCAGGGCCTTAACTCGAGGCCAGGACTCACGTTGAGATTCCCTTTACCTCTTGACCATGGCATGATGAGTTCCACCCCTGCCACTGAAGCTCCGTGTTTAGACAGAGAAAACTCATTTTCTTTCCAGACGCATGGCTACAGTGGGTTGAGGCCTGTCAACAGCAGAGAGTTTCCGGGAGCTTCACGGCACCAAGAATGGAGGTTTCCAAATATAAAGCAAGGCTAGTACCATCAAGACCCCATTTCCATGTGCACAGGCAGCATACATCCCTCTGGTTTCTAACAAGACAAAAGAGACACAGCGTACCCACTAGTTCCTTCCCTAATCAACTTGTCGAGGCACGGTGTTCTGCACCTACTGAACGGCCTCAACCAAGGAACGCCCTAGGTAGGCCTCTGGACAGGTGCCTCTTCAAAAGCCTGCAGTGCTAAAAGAAAAACTGTCTTTAGTTGCAATAGGAACGCAGGGCGTCTTTCTCTTGCAGGCAGGGTGACTTCAGGTAGGAGGTCCTGGAAGGAAGGCGCAGCCTAGTGTTTTTCTCAATGCAGCTCAGACTAAGGAATGTGTGCGACTTCCATAGCAAGTTGGAAATTTTCAAAACGGTGCTTGTGAACCTGTGCGAGTGCTGTGAAATCAAGATATGCTAAGAAAGAGTGCAGTGTGTGGCCCATGACTCAGCAGACACAGAAGACCTCCGATGGACCTATGGGCCTCGTTGTTGTTCAGCAGGCCACAGTTTGTGGAGGTACTCAGTGAACTTGGAACTAAAATGATGCTCACCCGAGGGACCTAGGATACCTGAAAAGGGTACCTCCTTTAAAATAAAGCAGAACAGCGACTAAGAGCTCATGAAGAGAGCTGCATGCCTCCCTTTCTGCATGGCTACTCAGAGCCTTACCTCGAAGACAGGACAGATATGTGATTCCCTTTAGCTCTAGAGCATGGCAAGATAAGTCCCACACCGGACTATGAAGCACACTGTGTAGCCAGAGAAAACCCATTTTCTTCCCAGACCAATGCCTACAATAGCCAGGGGCCTGTCAACAGCAGAGAATTCAGGGAACTTCAAGGCAGCATGAATGGAGCTTTCAAAGTGAAAAAGCAAGGCTACGACCAACATGCCCCCATTTCCATAGGCACAAACAGCATACGTCCCTGTGGTTTCAAACAACTCAAAAGAGACACAGAGTACACATTGGTTCCTTCCCTGAATCAAATCCTCGAGGCAGAGTGTTCTGCATGTGGTGAACGGCCTCATCCAAGTAACGCCCTAGCTAGGCCTCTGGGCCCGTGTCTCTTCAAAAGCCTGCAGTGCTATAGGAAAAACTGTGCTTTAGTTGCAATAGGAACGCAAAGCGTCTTTCTCCTGGAGGCAGAGTGACTTGAGGTAGGAGGTACTGGATGGAAGGAGAAGCCTAGTGGTTTTCTCTGTGCAGCTCAGACTAGGGAAGGAGTGAGATTTCCACGGCATGTTGGAACTTGTTGGAACGGTGCTCATGAATCTGTGTGAGTGCTGGGTAAATCAAGGTGTCCCAAGAAACAGTGCAGTGTGTTGCTCATGACTCAGCAGACACAGAGGACCTCCGAGGGCCCTATGGGCCTCGTTGTTGCTCAGCAAGCCAACAGGGGTGTGGAGGTAGTCAGGGATCTTGGACGAAAATGATGATCCCCTAGAGTCCTAGGCGTGCTGAAAAGGGTACTTCCTTTAAAATAAGGCAGAACAGCGACCAAGGGCTCATGGAAAGAGCCGCATGCCTCCCTCTCTGCATGGCTACTCAGGGCCTTACCTCGAGGCAAAGACTCACGTTGAAATTCCCTTTAGCTCTAGAGCATGGCATGATGAGTTCCACCCCGGCCACTGAAGCTCCGTGTGTAGACAGAGAAAACTCATTTTCTTCCCAGACGCATGGCTACAGTGGGTCGAGACCTGTCAACAGCAGAGAATTTCAGGGAGCTTCACGGCAGCAAGAATGGAGGATTCCAAATAGAAAAGCAAGGCTAGTACCATCACGACCCCATTTCCATGTGCACAGGCAGCATATAACCCTCTGGTTTCTAACAAGACAAAAGAGACACAGCGTACCCACTAGTTCCTTCCCTGAATCAACTTCTCGAGGCATGGTGTTCTGCACCTACTGAACGGCCTCAACCAAGGAACGCCCTAGGTAGGCCTCTGGACAGGTGCCTCTTCAAAAGCCTGCAGTGCTATAAGAAAAACTGTGTTTAGTTGCAATAGGAACGCAGGGCGTCTTTCTCTTGCAGGCAGGGTGACTTCAGGTAGGAGGTCCTGGAAGGAAGGCGAAACCTAGTGTTTCTCTCAATGCAGCTCAGAGTAAGGAATGTGTGTGACTTCCATAGCAAGTTGGAAATTGCCAAAACGGTGCTCGTGAACCTGTGCGAGTGCTGTGAAATCAAGATATGCTAAGAAAGAGTGCAGTGTGTGGCCCATGACTCAGCAGACACAGAAGACCTCCGATGGACCTATGGGCCTCGTTGTTGTTCAGCTGGCTTACAGGGTTGTGGAGGTACTCAGGGATCTTGGAACGAAAATGATGCTCACCCGAGGGGGTTAGGTGTCCTGAAAAGGGCCCTTCTTTTAAAATAAAGCAGAACAGCGACTAAGTGCTCATGGAAAGGGCTGCATGCCTCCCTCTCTGCATGGCTACTCAGGGCCTTACCTCGGGGCAAGGACTCACGTTGAGATTCCCTTTAGCTCTAGAGCATGGCAAGATGAGTCCCACCCCGGACAATGAAGTACCCTGTTTAGCCAGAGAAAACTCAGTTTCTTCCCAGACCCAAGCCTACAATAGCCAGGGTCCTGTCAACAACAGAGAATTCAGGGAGCTTCATGGCAGCATGAATGGAGCTTTCAAAATGGATAAGCAAGTCTACTATCAACATGCCCACATTTCCATAGGCACAGGCAGCATACATCCTTCTGATTTCAAACAACTCAAAAGAGACACAGATTACACACTGGTTCCTTCCCTGAATCAAAATCTCGTGGCAGGGTGTTCTGCATCTAAAGAACTGCCACAAACAAGGAACGCCCTAGCTATGCCTCTGGGCCCGTGCCTCTTCAAAAGCTTGCAGTGCTACAAGAAAAACTGTGCTCTTGTTGCAATAGGAACGCAAGGCATCTTTCTCTTGCAGGCAGGGTGACTTCAGGTAGGAGGTCCTGGAAGGAAGGCGCAGCCTAGTGTTTTTCTCAGTGTAGCTCAGACTAGGGAATGTGTGCGACTTCCGCAGCAAGTTGGAACTTGCCAAAACGGTGCTCGTGAACCTATGCGAGTGCTGTGAAATCAAGATATCCTAAGAAAGAGTGCAGTGTGTTTCCCATGACTCAGCAGACACAGAGGACCTCCCAGGGACCTATGGGTCTCGTTGTTGTTCAGCAGGACACAGTTTGTGGAGGTACTCAGTGAACATGGAACTAAAATGATGCTCACCCAAGGGGCCTAGGATTCCTGAAAAGGGTACATCCTTTAACATAAAGCAGAACAGCGACTAAGAGCTCATGAAGAGAGCTGCATGCCTCCCTTTCTGCATGGCTACTCAGAGCCTTACCTCGAAGACAGGACAGATATGTGATTCCCTTTAGCTCTAGAGCATGGCAAGATGAGACCCACACCGGACTATGAAGCACACTGTGTAGCCAGAGAAAACCCATTTTCTTCCCAGACCAATGCCTACAATAGCCAGGGGCCTGTCAACAGCAGAGAATTCAGGGAACTTCAAGGCAGCATGAATGGAGCTTTCAAAGTGAAAAAGCAAGGCTACTACCAACATGCCCCCATTCCCATAGGCACAAACAGCATACGTCCCTGTGGTTTCAAACAACTCAAAAGAGACACAGAGTACACATTGATTCCTTCCCTGAATCAAATTCTCGAGGCAGAGTGTTCTGCATGTGGTGAACGGCCTCATCCAAGTAACGCCCTAGCTAGGCCTCTGGGCCCGTGTCTCTTCAAAAGCCTACAGTGCTATAGGAAAAACTGTGCTTTAGTTGCAATAGGAACGCAAGGCGTCTTTCTCCTGGAGGCAGGGTGACTTGAGGTAGGAGGTACTGGATGGAAGGAGAAGCCTAGTGGTTTTCTCTGTGCAGCTCAGACTAGGGAAGGAGTGCGATTTCCACGGCATGTTGGAACTTGGTAGAACGGTGCTCCTGAATCTGTGTGAGTGCTGGGTAAATCAAGGTGTCCCAAGAAACAGTGCAGTGTGTTGCCCATGACTCAGCAGACACAGAGGACCTCCGAGGGCCCTATGGGCCTCGTTGTTGCTCAGCAAGCCAACAGGGGTGTTGAGGTAGTCAGGGATCTTGGACGAAAATGATGATCCCCGAGGGTCCTAGGCGTGCTGAAAAGGGTACTTCCTTTAAAATAAGGCAGAACAGCGACTAAGAGCTCATGGAAAGAGCCGCATTCCTCCCTCTCTGCATGGCTACTGAGGGCCTTACCTCGAGGCAAAGACTCACGTTGAAATTCCCTTTAGCTCTAGAGCATGGCATGATGAGTTCCACCCCGGCCACTGAAGCTCCGTGTGTAGCCAGAGAAAACTCATTTTCTTCCCAGACGAATGGCTACAGTGGGTCGAGGCCTGTCAACAGCAGAGAATTTGAGGGAGCTTCACGGCAGCAAGAATGGAGGTTTCCAAATAGAAAAGCAAGGCTAGTACCATCACGACCCCATTTCCATGTGCCCAGGCAGCATATAACCCTCTGGTTTCTAACAAGACAAAAGAGACACAGCGTACCCACTAGTTCCTTCCCTGAATCAACTTCTCGAGGCACGGTGTTCTGCACCTAGTGAACGGCCTCAACCAAGGAACGCCCGAGTTAGGCCTCAGGACCAGTGCCTCTTCAAATGCCTGCAGTGCTACAGGAAAAACTGTGCTTTAGTTACAATACGAACGCAGGCCGATTTTGTACTGGAAGCAGGGTGACTTCACGTAGGCGGTCTTGGCAGGAAGGCAGAGCCTAGAGTTTTTCTCAATGCAGCTCAGACTCGGGAAAGTGTGCGAATTTCACAACAACTTGGAACTTGCCCAAACGGTGCTCGTGAACCTGTGCGAGTGCTGTGAAACTAAGATATCCTAAAAAAGAGTGCAGTGTGTTGCCCATGACTCAGCAGACACAGAGGACCTCCGAGGGACCTATGGGCCACGTTGTTGCTCAGCAGGCCTACAGGGGTGTGGAGGTACTCAGGGATCTTGGAACGAAAATGATGCTCCCCCGAGGGTCCTAGGAATGCTGAAAAGGGTATTTCCTTTAAAATAAAGCAGAACAGCAACTAAGAGTTCATGGAAAGAGCTGCATGCCTCCCTTTCTGCATGGCTACACTGGGCCTTAACTCGAGGCCAGGACTCACGGTGAGATTCCCTTTACCTCTTGAGCATGGCATGATGAGTTCCACCCCTGCCACTGAAGCTCCTTGTTTAGCCAGAGAAAACTCATTTTCTTCCCAGACGCATGGCTACAGCGGGTTGAGGCCTGTCAACAGCAAAGAATTTCCGGGAGCTTCACGGCAGCAAGAATGGAGGTTTCCAAATATAAAGCAAGGCTAGTACCATCAAGACCCCATTTCCATGTGCACAGGCAGCATACATCCCTCTGGTTTCTAACAAGACAAAAGAGACACAGCGTACCCACTAGTTCCTTCCCTGAATCAACTTCTCGAGGCACGGTGTTCTGCACCTACTGAACGGCCTCAACCAAGGAACGCCCTAGGTAGGCCTCTGGACAGGTGCCTCTTCAAAAGCCTGCAGTGCTAAAAGAAAAACTGTCTTTAGTTGCAATAGGAACGCAGGGCGTCTTTCTCTTGCAGGCAGGGTGACTTCAGGTAGGAGGTCCTGGAAGGAAGGCGAAGCCTAGTATTTTTCTCAATGCAGCTCAGACTAAGGAATGTGTGCGACTTCCATAGCAAGTTGGAAATTGCCAAAACGGTGCTCGTGAACCTGTGCGAGTGCTGTGAAATCAAGATATGCTAAGAAAGAGTGCAGTGTGTGGCCCATGACTCACCAGACACAGAAGACCTCCGATGGACCTATGGGCCTCGTTGTTGTTCAGCAGGCCTACAGGGTTGTGGAGGTACTCAGGGATCTTGGAACGAAAATGATGCTCACCCGAGCGGGTTAGGTGTCCTGAAAACGGTCCTTCTTTTAAAATAAAGCAGAACAGCGACTAAGTGCTCATGGAAAGAGCTGCATGCCTCCCTCTCTGCATGGCTACTCAGGGCCTTACCTCGGGGCAAGGACTCACGTTGAGATTCCCTTTAGCTCTAGAGCATGGCAAGATGAGTCCCACCCCGGACAATGAAGTACCCTGTTTAGCCAGAGAAAACTCAGTTTCTTCCCAGACCCATGCCTACAATAGCCAGGGTCCTGTCAACAGCAGAGAATTCAGAGAGCTTCATGGCAGCATGAATGGAGCTTTCAAAATGGATAAGCAAGTCTACTATTAACATGCGCACATTTCCATAGGCACAGGCAGCATACATCCTTCTGATTTCAAACAACTCAAAAGAGACACAGATTACACACTGGTTCCTTCCCTGAATCAAAATCTCTTTCGAGGGTGTTCTGCATCTAGAGAACTGCCACAACCAAGGAACGCCCTAGCTATGCCTCTGTTCCCGTGCCTCTTCAAAAGCTTGCAGTGCTACAGGAAAAACTGTGCTCTTGTTGCAATAGGAACGCAAGGCATCTTTCTCTTGCAGGCAGGGTGACTTCAGGTAGGAGGTCCTGGAAGGAAGGCGCAACCTAGTGTTTTTCTCAGTGTAGCTCAGACTAGGGAATGTGTGCGACTTCCGCAGCAAGTTGGAACTTGCCAAAACGGTGCTCGTGAACCTATGCGAGTGCTGTGAAATCAAGATATCCTAAGAAAGAGTGCAGTGTGTTGCCCATGACTCAGCAGACACAGAGGACCTCCCAGGGACCTATGGGTCTCGTTGTTGTTCAGCAGGCCACAGTTTGTGGAGGTACTCAGTGAACTTGGAACTAAAAGGATGCTCACCCGAGGGGCCTAGGATTCCTGAAAAGGGTTCATCCTTTAAAATAAAGCAGAACAGTGACTAAGAGCTCATGAAGAGAGCTGCATGCCTCCCTCTCTGCATGGCTACTCAGGGCCTTACCTCGAGGCAAGGACTCACGTTGAGATTCCCTTTAGCTCTAGAGCATGGCAAGATGAGTCCCACCCCGGACAATGAAGTACCCTGTTTAGCCAGAGAAAACTCAGTTTCTTCCCAGACCCATGCCTACAATAGCCAGGGTCCTGTCAACAGCAGAGAATTCAGGGAGCTTCATGGCAGCATGAATTGAGCTTTCAAAATGGATAAGCAAGTCTACTATCAACATGCCCACATTTCCATAGGCACAGGCAGCATACATCCTTCTGATTTCAAACAACTCAAAAGAGACAAAGATTGCACACTGGTTCCTTCCCTGAATCAAAATCTCGTGGCAGGGTGTTCTGCATCTAGAGAACTGCCAAAACCAAGGAACGCCCTAGCTATGCCTCTGGGCCCGTGCCTCTTCAAAAGCTTGCAGTGCTACAGGAAAAACTGTGCTCTTGTTGCAATAGGAACGGAAGACATCTTTCTCTTGCAGGCAGGGTGACTTCAGGTAGGAGGTCCTGGAAGGAAGGCGCAGCCTAGTGTTTTTCTCAGTGTAGCTCAGACTAGGGAATGTGTGCGACTTAGGCAGCAAGTTGGAATTTGCCAAAACGGTGCTCGTGAACCTATGCGAGTTCTGTGAAATCAAGATACGCTAAGAAAGAGTGCAGTGTGTTGCCCAGGACTCAGCAGACACAGAGGACCTCCCAGGGACCTATGGGTCTCCTTGTTGTTCAGCAGGACACAGTTTGTGGAGGTACTTTGAACTTGGAACTAAAATGATGCTCACCCGAGGGGCCTAGGATTCCTGAAAAGGGTACATCCTTTAAAATAAAGCAGAACAGCGACTAAGAGCTCATGAAGAGAGCTGCATGCCTCCCTTTCTGCATGGCTACTCAGGGCCTTAACTCGAGGCCAGGACTCACGTTGAGATTCCCTTTACCTCTTGACCATGGCATGATGAGTTCCACCCCTGCCACTGAAGCTCCGTGTTTAGACAGAGAAAACTCATTTTCTTTCCAGACGCATGGCTACAGTGGGTTGAGGCCTGTCAACAGCAGAGAGTTTCCGGGAGCTTCACGGCACCAAGAATGGAGGTTTCCAAATATAAAGCAAGGCTAGTACCATCAAGACCCCATTTCCATGTGCACAGGCAGCATACATCCCTCTGGTTTCTAACAAGACAAAAGAGACACAGCGTACCCACTAGTTCCTTCCCTAATCAACTTGTCGAGGCACGGTGTTCTGCACCTACTGAACGGCCTCAACCTAGGAACGCCCTAGGTAGGCCTCTGGACAGGTGCCTCTTCAAAAGCCTGCAGTGCTAAAAGAAAAACTGTCTTTAGTTGCAATAGGAACGCAGGGCGTCTTTCTCTTGCAGGCAGGGTGACTTCAGGTAGGAGGTCCTGGAAGGAAGGCGCAGCCTAGTGTTTTTCTCAATGCAGCTCAGACTAAGGAATGTGTGCGACTTCCATAGCAAGTTGGAAATTTTCAAAACAGTGCTTGTGAACCTGTGCGAGTGCTGTGAAATCAAGATATGCTAAGAAAGAGTGCAGTGTGTGGCCCATGACTCAGCAGACACAGAAGACCTCCGATGGACCTATGGGCCTCGTTGTTGTTCAGCAGGCCACAGTTTGTGGAGGTACTCAGTGAACTTGGAACTAAAATGATGCTCACACGAGGGGCCTAGGATACCTGAAAAGGGTACCTCCTTTAAAATAAAGCAGAACAGCGACTAAGAGCTCATGAAGAGAGCTGCATGCCTCCCTTTCTGCATGGCTACTCAGAGCCTTACCTCGAAGACAGGACAGATATGTGATTCCCTTTAGCTCTAGAGCATGGCAAGATAAGTCCCACACCGGACTATGAAGCACACTGTGTAGCCAGAGAAAACCCATTTTCTTCCCAGACCTATGCCTACAATAGCCAGGGGCCTGTCAACAGCAGAGAATTCAGGGAACTTCAAGGCAGCATGAATGGAGCTTTCAAAGTGAAAAAGCAAGGCTACGACCAACATGCCCCCATTTCCATAGGCACAAACAGCATACGTCCCTGTGGTTTCAAACAACTCAAAAGAGACACAGAGTACACATTGGTTCCTTCCCTGAATCAAATCCTCGAGGCAGAGTGTTCTGCATGTGGTGAACGGCCTCATCCAAGTAACGCCCTAGCTAGGCCTCTGGGCCCGTGTCTCTTCAAAAGCCTGCAGTGCTATAGGAAAAACTGTGCTTTAGTTGCAATAGGAACGCAAAGCGTCTTTCTCCTGGAGGCAGGGTGACTTGAGGTAGGAGGTACTGGATGGAAGGAGAAGCCTAGTGGTTTTCTCTGTGCAGCTCAGACTAGGGAAGGAGTGAGATTTCCACGGCATGTTGGAACTTGTTAGAACGGTTCTCATGAATCTGTGTGAGTGCTGGGTAAATCAAGGTGTCCCAAGAAACAGTGCAGTGTGTTGCCCATGACTCAGCAGACACAGAGGACCTCCGAGGGCCCTATGGGCCTCGTTGTTGCTCAGCAAGCCAACAGGGGTGTGGAGGTAATCAGGGATCTTGGACGAAAATGATGATCCCCGAGAGTCCTAGGCGTGCTGAAAAGGGTACTTCCTTTAAAATAAGGCAGAACAGCGACCAAGGGCTCATGGAAAGAGCCGCATGCCTCCCTCTCTGCATGGCTACTCAGGGCCTTACCTCGAGGCAAAGACTCACGTTGAAATTCCCTTTAGCTCTAAAGCATGGCATGATGAGTTCCACCCCGGCCACTGAAGCTCCGTGTGTAGACAGAGAAAACTCATTTTCTTCCCAGACGCATGGCTACAGTGGGTCGAGACCTGTCAGCAGCAGAGAATTTGAGGGAGCTTCACGGCAGCAAGAATGGAGATTTCCAAATAGAAAAGCAAGGCTAGTACCATCACGACCCCATTTCCATGTGCACAGGCAGCATATAACCCTCTGGTTTCTAACAAGACAAAAGAGACACAGCGTACCCACTTGTTCCTTCCCTGAATAAACTTCTCGAGGCACGGTGGTCTGCATCTAGTGAACGGCCTCAACCAAGGAACGCCCTAGTTAGGCTCGGGACCAGTGCCTCTTCAAATGCCTGCAGTGCTACAGGAAAAACTGTGCTTTAGTTGCAATACGAACGCAAGCCGATTTTGTACTGGAAGCAGGGTGACTTCACGTAGGCGGTCTTGGCAGGAAGGCAGAGCCTAGAGTTTTTCTCAATGCAGCTCAGACTCGGGAAAGTGTGCGAATTTCACAACTTGGAACTTGCCCAAACGGTGCTCGTGAACCTGTGCGAGTGCTGTGAAATTAAGATATCCTAAAAAAGAGTGCAGTGTGTTGCCCATGACTCAGCAGACACAGAGGACCTCCGAGGGACCTATGGGCCACGTTGTTGCTCAGCAGGCCTACAGGGGTGTGGAGGTACTCAGGGATCTTGGAACGAAAATGATGCTCCCCCGAGGGTCCTAGGAATGCTGAAAAGGGTATTTCCTTTAAAATAAAGCAGAACAGCAACTAAGAGTTCATGGAAAGAGCTGCATGCCTCCCTTTCTGCATGGCTACTCAGGGCCTTAACTCGAGGCCAGGACTCACGTTGAGATTCCCTTTACCTCTTGACCATGGCATGATGAGTTCCACCCCTGCCACTGAAGCTCCGTGTTTAGCCAGAGAAAACTCATTTTCTTCCCAGACGCATGGCTACAGTGGGTTGAGGCCTGTCAACAGCAGAGAATTTCCGGGAGCTTCACGGCACCAAGAATGGAGGTTTCCAAATATAAAGCAAGGCTAATACCATCAAGACCCCATTTCCATGTGCACAGGCAGCATACATCCCTCTGATTTCTAACAAGGCAAAAGAGACACAGCGTACCCACTAGTTCCTTCCCTGAATCAACTTCTCGAGGCATGGTGTTCTGCACCTACTGAACGACCTCAACCAAGGAACGCCCTAGGTAGGCCTCTGGACAGGTGCCTCTTCAAAAGCCTGCAGTGCTATAAGAAAAACTGTGTTTAGTTGCAATAGGAACGCAGGGCGTCTTTCTCTTGCAGGCAGGGTGACTTCAGGTAGGAGGTCCTGGAAGGAAGGCGAAACCTAGTGTTTTTCTCAATGCAGCTCATACTAAGGAATGTGTGTGACTTCCATAGCAAGTTAGAAATTGCCAAAACGGTGCTCGTGAACCTGTGCGAGTGCTGTGAAATCAAGATATGCTAAGAAAGAGTGCAGTGTGTGGCCCATGACTCAGCAGACACAGAAGACCTCCGATGGACCTATGGGCCTCGTTGTTGTTCAGCTGGCTTACAGGGTTGTGGAGGAACTCAGGGATCTTGGAACGAAAATGATGCTCACCCGAGGGGGTTAGGTGTCCTGAAAAGGGCCCTTCTTTTAAAATAAAGCAGAACAGCGACTAAGTGCTCATGGAAAGGGCTGCATGCCTCCCTCTCTGCATGGCTACTCAGGGCCTTACCTCGGGGCAAGGACTCACGTTGAGATTCCGTTTAGCTCTAGAGCATGGCAAGATGAGTCCCACCCCGGACAATGAAGTACCCTGTTTAGACAGAGAAAACTCAGTTTCTTCCCAGACCCAAGCCTACAATAGCCAGGGTCCTGTCAACAGCAGAGAATTCAGGGAGCTTCATATCAGCATGAATGGAGCTTTCAAAATGGATAAGCAAGTCTACTATCAACATGCCCACATTTCCATAGGCACAGGCAGCATACATCCTTCTGATTTCAAACAACTCAAAAGAGACACAGATTACACACTGGTTCCTTCCCTGAATCAAAATCTCGTGGCAGGGTGTTCTGCATCTAAAGAACTGCCACAAACAAGGAACGCCCTAGCTATGCCTCTGGGCCCGTGCCTCTTCAAAACCTTGCAGTGCTACAGGAAAAACTGTGCTCTTGTTGCAATAGGAACGCAAGGCATCTTTCTCTTGCAGGCAGGGTGACTTCAGGTAGGAGGTCCTGGAAGGAAGGCGCAGCCTAGTGTTTTTCTCAGTGTAGCTCAGACTAGGGAATGTGTGCGACTTCCGCAGCAAGTTGGAACTTGCCAAAACGGTGCTCGTGAACCTATGCGAGTGCTGTGAAATCAAGATATCCTAAGAAAGAGTGCAGTGTGTTGCCCATGACTCAGCAGACACAGAGGACCTCCCAGGGACCTATGGGTCTCGTTGTTGTTCAGCAGGCCACAGTTTGTGGAGGTACTCAGTGAATATGGAACTAAAATGATGCTCACCCAAGGGGCCTAGGATTCCTGAAAAGGGTACATCCTTTAACATAAAGCAGAACAGCGACTAAGAGCTCATGAAGAGAGCTGCATGCCTCCCTTTCTGCATGGCTACTCAGAGCCTTACCTCGAAGACAGGACAGATATGTGATTCCCTTTAGCTCTAGAGCATGGCAAGATGAGTCCCACACCGGACTATGAAGCACACTGTGTAGCCAGAGAAAACCCATTTTCTTCCCAGACCAATGCCTACAATAGCCAGGGGCCTGTCAACAGCAGAGAATTCAGGGAACTTCAAGGCAGCATGAATGGAGCTTTCAAAGTGAAAAAGCAAGGCTACTACCAACATGCCCCCATTTCCATAGGCACAAACAGCATACGTCCCTGTGGTTTCAAAGAACTCAAAAGAGACACAGAGTACACATTGGTTCCTTCCCTGAATCAAATTCTCGAGGCAGAGTGTTCTGCATGTGGTGAACGGCCTCATCCAAGTAACGCCCTAGCTAGGCCTCTGGGCCCGTGTCTCTTCAAAAGCCTGCAGTGCTATAGGAAAAACTGTGCTTTAGTTGCAAGAGGAACGCAAGGCGTCTTTCTCCTGGAGGCAGGGTGACTTGAGGTAGGAGGTACTGGATGGAAGGAGAAGCCTAGTGGTTTTCTCTGTGCAGCTCAGACTCGGGAAGGAGTGCGATTTCCACGGCATGTTGGAAATTGGTAGAACGGTGCTCATGAATCTGTGTGAGTGCTGGGTAAATCAAGGTGTCCCAAGAAACAGTGCAGTGTGTTGCCCATGACTCAGCAGACACAGAGGACCTCCGAGGGCCCTATGGGCCTCGTTGTTGCTCAGCAAGCCAACAGGGGTGTGGAGGTAGTCAGGGATCTTGGACGAAAATGATGATCCCCGAGGGTCCTAGGCGTGCTGAAAAGGGTACTTCCTTTAAAATAAGGCAGAACAGCGACTAAGAGCTCATGGAAAGAGCCGCATGCCTCCCTCTCTGCATGGCTACTGAGGGCCTTACCTCGAGGCAAAGACTCACGTTGAAATTCCCTTTAGCTCTAGAGCATGGCATGATGAGTTCCACCCCGGCCACTGAAGCTCCGTGTGTAGCCAGAGAAAACTCATTTTCTTCCCAGACGAATGGCTACAGTGGGTCGAGGCCTGTCAACAGCAGAGAATTTGAGGGAGCTTCACGGCAGCAAGAATGGAGGTTTCCAAATAGAAAAGCAAGGCTAGTACCATCACGACCCCATTTCCATGTGCACAGGCAGCATATAACCCTCTGGTTTCTAACAAGACGAAAGAGACACAGCGTACCCACTAGTTCCTTCCCTGAATCAACTTCTCGAGGCACGGTGTTCTGCATCTAGTGAACGGCCTCAACCAAGGAACGCCCTAGTTAGGCCTCAGGACCAGTGCCTCTTCAAATGCCTGCAGTGCTACAGGAAAAACTGTGCTTTAGTTGCAATACGAACACAAGCCGATTTTGTACTGGAAGCAGGGTGACTTCACGTAGGCGGTCTTGGCAGGAAGGCAGAGCCTAGAGTTTTTCTCAATGCAGCTCAGACTCGGGAAAGTGTGCGAATTTCACAACAACTTGGAACTTGCCCAAACGGTGCTCGTGAACCTGTGCGAGTGCTGTGAAACTAAGATATCCTAAAAAAGAGTGCAGTGTGTTGCCCATGACTCAGCAGACACAGAGAACCTCCGAGGGACCTATGGGCCACGTTGTTGCTCAGCAGGCCTACAGGGGTGTGGAGGTAGTCAGGGATCTTGGAACGAAAATGATGCTCCCCCGAGGGTCCTAGGAATGCTGAAAAGGGTATTTCCTTTAAAATAAAGCAGAACAGCGACTAAGAGTTCATGGAAAGAGCTGCATGCCTCCCTTTCTGCATGGCTACACTGGGCCTTAACTCGAGGCCAGGACTCACGGTGAGATTCCCTTTACCTCTTGAGCATGGCATGATGAGTTCCACCCCTGCCACTGAAGCTCCTTGTTTAGCCAGAGAAAACTCATTTTCTTCCCAGACGCATGGCTACAGTGGGTTGAGGCCTGTCAACAGCAGAGAATTTCCGGGAGCTTCACGGCAGCAAGAATGGAGGTTTCCAAATATAAAGCAAGGCTAGTACCATCAAGACCCCATTTCCATGTGCACAGGCAGCATACATCCCTCTGGTTTCTAACAAGACAAAAGAGACACAGCGTACCCACTAGTTCCTTCCCTGAATCAACATCTCGAGGCACGGTGTTCTGCACCTACTGAACGGCCTCAACCAAGGAACGCCCTAGGTAGGCCTCTGGACAGGTGCCTCTTCAAAAGCCTGCAGTGCTAAAAGAAAAACTGTCTTTAGTTGCAATAGGAACGCAGGGCGTCTTTCTCTTGCAGGCAGGGTGACTTCAGGTAGGAGGTCCTGGAAGGAAGGCGAAGCCTAGTGTTTTTCTCAATGCAGCTCAGACTAAGGAATGTGTGCGACTTCCATAGCAAGTTGGAAATTGCCAAAACGGTGCTCGTGAACCTGTGCGAGTGCTGTGAAATCAAGATATGCTAAGAAAGAGTGCAGTGTGTGGCCCATGACTCAGCAGACACAGAAGACCTCCGATGGACCTATGGGCCTCGTTGTTGTTCAGCAGTCCTACAGGGTTGTGGAGGTACTCAGGGATCTTGGAACGAAAATGATGCTCACCCGAGGGGGTTAGGTGTCCTGAAAAGGGTCCTTCTTTTAAAATAAAGCAGAACAGCGACTAAGTGCTCATGGAAAGAGCTGCATGCCTCCCTCTCTGCATGGCTACTCAGGGCCTTACCTCGGGGCAAGGACTCACGTTGAGATTCCCTTTAGCTCTAGAGCATGGCAAGATGAGTCCCACCCCGGACAATGAAGTACCCTGTTTAGCCAGAGAAAACTCAGTTTCTTCCCAGACCCATGCCTACAATAGCCAGGGTCCTGTCAACAGCAGAGAATTCAGGGAGCTTCATGGCAGCATGAATGGAGCTTTCAAAATGGATAAGCAAGTCTACTATCAACATGCCCACCTTTCCATAGGCACAGGCAGCATACATCCTTCTGATTTCAAACAACTCAAAAGAGACACAGATTACACACTGGTTCCTTCCCTGAATCAAAATCTCGTGGCAGGTTGTTCTGCATCTAGAGAACTGCCACAAACAAGGAACGCCCTAGCTATGCCTCTGGGCCGGTGCCTCTTCAAAAGCTTGCAGTGCTACAGGAAAAACTGTGCTCTTGTTGCAATAGGAACGCAAGGCATCTTTCTCTTGCAGGCAGGGTGACTTCAGGTAGGAGGTCCTGGAAGGAAGGCGCAGCCTAGTGTTTTTCTCAGTGTAGCTCAGACTAGGGAATGTGTGCGACTTCCGCAGCAAGTTGGAACTTGCCAAAACGGTGCTCGTGAACCTATGCGAGTGCTGTGAAATCAAGATATCCTAAGAAAGAGTGCAGTGTGTTGCCCAGGACTCAGCAGACACAGAGGACCTCCCAGGGACCTATGGGTCTCGTTGTTGTTCAGCAGGCCACAGTTTGTGGAGGTACTCAGTGAACTTGGAACTGAAATGATGCTCACCCGAGGGGCCTAGGATTCCTGAAAAGGGTACCTCCTTTAAAATAAAGCAGAACAGCGACTAAGAGTTCATGGAAAGAGCTGCATGCCTCCCTTTCTGCATGGCTACTCAGGGCCTTAACTCGAGGCCAGGATTCACGTTGAGATTCCCTTTACCTCTTGACCATGGCATGATGAGTTCCACCCCTGCCACTGAAGCTCCGTGTTTAGACAGAGAAAACTCATTTTCTTTCCAGACGCATGGCTAGAGTGGGTTGAGGCCTGTCAACAGCAGAGAGTTTCCGGGAGCTTCACGGCACCAAGAATGGAGGTTTCCAAATATAAAGCAAGGCTAGTACCATCAAGACCCCATTTCCATGTGCACAGGCAGCATACATCCCTCTGGTTTCTAACAAGACAAAAGAGACACAGCGTACCCACTAGTTCCTTCCCTAATCAACTTGTCGAGGCACGGTGTTCTGCACCTACTGAACGGCCTCAACCAAGGAACGCCCTAGGTAGGCCTCTGGACAGGTGCCTCTTCAAAAGCCTGCAGTGCTAAAAGAAAAACTGTCTTTAGTTGCAATAGGAACGCAGGGCGTCTTTCTCTTGCAGGCAGGGTGACTTCAGGTAGGAGGTCCTGGAAGGAAGGCGCAGCCTAGTGTTTTTCTCAATGCAGCTCAGACTAAGGAATGTGTGCGACTTCCATAGCAAGTTGGAAATTTTCAAAACGGTGCTTGTGAACCTGTGCGAGTGCTGTGAAATCAAGACATGCTAAGAAAGAGTGCAGTGTGTGGCCCATGACTCAGCAGACACAGAAGACCTCCGATGGACCTATGGGCCTCGTTGTTGTTCAGCAGGCCACAGTTTGTGGAGGTACTCAGTGAACTTGGAACTAAAATGATGCTCACCCGAGGGACCTAGGATACCTGAAAAGGGTACCTCCTTTAAAATAAAGCAGAACAGCGACTAAGAGCTCATGAAGAGAGCTGCATGCCTCCCTTTCTGCATGGCTACTCAGAGCCTTACCTCGAAGACAGGACAGATATGTGATTCCCTTTAGCTCTAGAGCATGGCAAGATAAGTCCCACACCGGACTATGAAGCACACTGTGTAGCCAGAGAAAACCCATTTTCTTCCCAGACCAATGCCTACAATAGCCAGGGGCCTGTCAACAGCAGAGAATTCAGGGAACTTCAAGGCAGCATGAATGGAGCTTTCAAAGTGAAAAAGCAAGGCTACGACCAACATGCCCCCATTTCCATAGGCACAAACAGCATACGTCCCTGTGGTTTCAAACAACTCAAAAGAGACACAGAGTACACATTGGTTCCTTCCCTGAATCAAATCCTCGAGGCAGAGTGTTCTGCATGTGGTGAACGGCCTCATCCAAGTAACGCCCTAGCTAGGCCTCTGGGCCCGTGTCTCTTCAAAAGCCTGCAGTGCTATAGGAAAAACTGTGCTTTAGTTGCAATAGGAACGCAAAGCGTCTTTCTCCTGGAGGCAGGGTGACTTGAGGTAGGAGGTACTGGATGGAAGGAGAAGCCTAGTGGTTTTCTCTGTGCAGCTCAGACTAGGGAAGGAGTGAGATTTCCACGGCATGTTGGAACTTGTTGGAACGGTGCTCATGAATCTGTGTGAGTGCTGGGTAAATCAAGGTGTCCCAAGAAACAGTGCAGTGTGTTGCTCATGACTCAGCAGACACAGAGGACCTCCGAGGGCCCTATGGGCCTCGTTGTTGCTCAGCAAGCCAACAGGGGTGTGGAGGTAGTCAGGGATCTTGGACGAAAATGATGATCCCCTAGAGTCCTAGGCGTGCTGAAAAGGGTACTTCCTTTAAAATAAGGCAGAACAGCGACCAAGGGCTCATGGAAAGAGCCGCATGCCTCCCTCTCTGCATGGCTACTCAGGGCCTTACCTCGAGGCAAAGACTCACGTTGAAATTCCCTTTAGCTCTAGAGCATGGCATGATGAGTTCCACCCCGGCCACTGAAGCTCCGTGTGTAGACAGAGAAAACTCATTTTCTTCCCAGACGCATGGCTACAGTGGGTCGAGACCTGTCAACAGCAGAGAATTTCAGGGAGCTTCACGGCAGCAAGAATGGAGGTTTCCAAATAGAAAAGCAAGGCTAGTACCATCACGACCCCATTTCCATGTGCACAGGCAGCATACAACCCTCTGGTTTCTAACAAGACAAAAGAGACACAGCGTACCCACTAGTTCCTTCCCTGAATCAACTTCTCGAGGCATGGTGTTCTGCACCTACTGAACGGCCTCAACCAAGGAACGCCCTAGGTAGGCCTCTGGACAGGTGCCTCTTCAAAAGCCTGCAGTGCTATAAGAAAAACTGTGTTTAGTTGCAATAGGAACGCAGGGCGTCTTTCTCTTGCAGGCAGGGTGACTTCAGGTAGGAGGTCCTGGAAGGAAGGCGAAACCTAGTGTTTCTCTCAATGCAGCTCAGACTAAGGAATGTGTGTGACTTCCATAGCAAGTTGGAAATTGCCAAAACGGTGCTCGTGAACCTGTGCGAGTGCTGTGAAATCAAGATATGCTAAGAAAGAGTGCAGTGTGTGGCCCATGACTCAGCAGACACAGAAGACCTCCGATGGACCTATGGGCCTCGTTGTTGTTCAGCTGGCTTACAGGGTTGTGGAGGTACTCAGGGATCTTGGAACGAAAATGATGCTCACCCGAGGGGGTTAGGTGTCCTGAAAAGGGCCCTTCTTTTAAAATAAAGCAGAACAGCGACTAAGTGCTCATGGAAAGGGCTGCATGCCTCCCTCTCTGCATGGCTACTCAGGGCCTTACCTCGGGGCAAGGACTCACGTTGAGATTCCCTTTAGCTCTAGAGCATGGCAAGATGAGTCCCACCCCGGACAATGAAGTACCCTGTTTAGCCAGAGAAAACTCAGTTTCTTCCCAGACCCAAGCCTACAATAGCCAGGGTCCTGTCAACAACAGAGAATTCAGGGAGCTTCATGGCAGCATGAATGGAGCTATCAAAATGGATAAGCAAGTCTACTATCAACATGCCCACATTTCCATAGGCACAGGCAGCATACATCCTTCTGATTTCAAACAACTCAAAAGAGACACAGATTACACACTGGTTCCTTCCCTGAATCAAAATCTCGTGGCAGGGTGTTCTGCATCTAAAGAACTGCCACAAACAAGGAACGCCCTAGCTATGCCTCTGGGCCCGTGCCTCTTCAAAAGCTTGCAGTGCTACAAGAAAAACTGTGCTCTTGTTGCAATAGGAACGCAAGGCATCTTTCTCTTGCAGGCAGGGTGACTTCAGGTAGGAGGTCCTGGAAGGAAGGCGCAGCCTAGTGTTTTTCTCAGTGTAGCTCAGACTAGGGAATGTGTGCGACTTCCGCAGCAAGTTGGAACTTGCCAAAACGGTGCTCGTGAACCTATGCGAGTGCTGTGAAATCAAGATATCCTAAGAAAGAGTGCAGTGTGTTTCCCATGACTCAGCAGACACAGAGGACCTCCCAGGGACCTATGGGTCTCGTTGTTGTTCAGCAGGACACAGTTTGTGGAGGTACTCAGTGAACATGGAACTAAAATGATGCTCACCCAAGGGGCCTAGGATTCCTGAAAAGGGTACATCCTTTAACATAAAGCAGAACAGCGACTAAGAGCTCATGAAGAGAGCTGCATGCCTCCCTTTCTGCATGGCTACTCAGAGCCTTACCTCGAAGACAGGACAGATATGTGATTCCCTTTAGCTCTAGAGCATGGCAAGATGAGTCCCACACCGGACTATGAAGCACACTGTGTAGCCAGAGAAAACCCATTTTCTTCCCAGACCAATGCCTACAATAGCCAGGGGCCTGTCAACAGCAGAGAATTCAGGGAACTTCAAGGCAGCATGAATGGAGCTTTCAAAGTGAAAAAGCAAGGCTACTACCAACATGCCCCCATTCCCATAGGCACAAACAGCATACGTCCCTGTGGTTTCAAACAACTCAAAAGAGACACAGAGTACACATTGATTCCTTCCCTGAATCAAATTCTCGAGGCAGAGTGTTCTGCATGTGGTGAACGGCCTCATCCAAGTAACGCCCTAGCTAGGCCTCTGGGCCCGTGTCTCTTCAAAAGCCTACAGTGCTATAGGAAAAACTGTGCTTTAGTTGCAATAGGAACGCAAGGCGTCTTTCTCCTGGAGGCAGGGTGACTTGAGGTAGGAGGTACTGGATGGAAGGAGAAGCCTAGTGGTTTTCTCTGTGCAGCTCAGACTAGGGAAGGAGTGCGATTTCCACGGCATGTTGGAACTTGGTAGAACGGTGCTCCTGAATCTGTGTGAGTGCTGGGTAAATCAAGGTGTCCCAAGAAACAGTGCAGTGTGTTGCCCATGACTCAGCAGACACAGAGGACCTCCGAGGGCCCTATGGGCCTCGTTGTTGCTCAGCAAGCCAACAGGGGTGTTGAGGTAGTCAGGGATCTTGGACGAAAATGATGATCCCCGAGGGTCCTAGGCGTGCTGAAAAGGGTACTTCCTTTAAAATAAGGCAGAACAGCGACTAAGAGCTCATGGAAAGAGCCGCATTCCTCCCTCTCTGCATGGCTACTGAGGGCCTTACCTCGAGGCAAAGACTCACGTTGAAATTCCCTTTAGCTCTAGAGCATGGCATGATGAGTTCCACCCCGGCCACTGAAGCTCCGTGTGTAGCCAGAGAAAACTCATTTTCTTCCCAGACGAATGGCTACAGTGGGTCGAGGCCTGTCAACAGCAGAGAATTTGAGGGAGCTTCACGGCAGCAAGAATGGAGGTTTCCAAATAGAAAAGCAAGGCTAGTACCATCATGACCCCATTTCCATGTGCCCAGGCAGCATATAACCCTCTGGTTTCTAACAAGACAAAAGAGACACAGCGTACCCACTAGTTCCTTCCCTGAATCAACTTCTCGAGGCACGGTGTTCTGCACCTAGTGAACGGCCTCAACCAAGGAACGCCCGAGTTAGGCCTCAGGACCAGTGCCTCTTCAAATGCCTGCAGTGCTACAGGAAAAACTGTGCTTTAGTTACAATACGAACGCAGGCCGATTTTGTACTGGAAGCAGGGTGACTTCACGTAGGCGGTCTTGGCAGGAAGGCAGAGCCTAGAGTTTTTCTCAATGCAGCTCAGACTCGGGAAAGTGTGCGAATTTCACAACAACTTGGAACTTGCCCAAACGGTGCTCGTGAACCTGTGCGAGTGCTGTGAAACTAAGATATCCTAAAAAAGAGTGCAGTGTGTTGCCCATGACTCAGCAGACACAGAGGACCTCCGAGGGACCTATGGGCCACGTTGTTGCTCAGCAGGCCTACAGGGGTGTGGAGGTACTCAGGGATCTTGGAACGAAAATGATGCTCCCCCGAGGGTCCTAGGAATGCTGAAAAGGGTATTTCCTTTAAAATAAAGCACAACAGCAACTAAGAGTTCATGGAAAGAGCTGCATGCCTCCCTTTCTGCATGGCTACACTGGGCCTTAACTCGAGGCCAGGACTCACGGTGAGATTCCCTTTACCTCTTGAGCATGGCATGATGAGTTCCACCCCTGCCACTGAAGCTCCTTGTTTAGCCAGAGAAAACTCATTTTCTTCCCAGACGCATGGCTACAGTGGGTTGAGGCCTGTCAACAGCAGAGAATTTCCGGGAGCTTCACGGCAGCAAGAATGGAGGTTTCCAAATATAAAGCAAGGCTAGTACCATCAAGACCCCATTTCCATGTGCACAGGCAGCATACATCCCTCTGGTTTCTAACAAGACAAAAGAGACACAGCGTACCCACTAGTTCCTTCCCTGAATCAACTTCTCGAGGCACGGTGTTCTGCACCTACTGAACGGCCTCAACCAAGGAACGCCCTAGGTAGGCCTCTGGACAGGTGCCTCTTCAAAAGCCTGCAGTGCTAAAAGAAAAACTGTCTTTAGTTGCAATAGGAACGCAGGGCGTCTTTCTCTTGCAGGCAGGGTGACTTCAGGTAGGAGGTCCTGGAAGGAAGGCGAAGCCTAGTGTTTTTCTCAATGCAGCTCAGACTAAGGAATGTGTGCGACTTCCATAGCAAGTTGGAAATTGCCAAAACGGTGCTCGTGAACCTGTGCGAGTGCTGTGAAATCAAGATATGCTAAGAAAGAGTGCAGTGTGTTGCCCATGACTCACCAGACACAGAAGACCTCCGATGGACCTATGGGCCTCGTTGTTGTTCAGCAGGCCTACAGGGTTGTGGAGGTACTCAGGGATCTTGGAACGAAAATGATGCTCACCCGAGGGGGTTAGGTGTCCTGAAAACGGTCCTTCTTTTAAAATAAAGCAGAACAGCGACTAAGTGCTCATGGAAAGAGCTGCATGCCTCCCTCTCTGCATGGCTACTCAGGGCCTTACCTCGGGGCAAGGACTCACGTTGAGATTCCCTTTAGCTCTAGAGCATGGCAAGATGAGTCCCACCCCGGACAATGAAGTACCCTGTTTAGCCAGAGAAAACTCAGTTTCTTCCCAGACCCATGCCTACAATAGCCAGGGTCCTGTCAACAGCAGAGAATTCAGAGAGCTTCATGGCAGCATGAATGGAGCTTTCAAAATGGATAAGCAAGTCTACTATTAACATGCGCACATTTCCATAGGCACAGGCAGCATACATCCTTCTGATTTCAAACAACTCAAAAGAGACACAGATTACACACTGGTTCCTTCCCTGAATCAAAATCTCTTTCGAGGGTGTTCTGCATCTAGAGAACTGCCACAACCAAGGAACGCCCTAGCTATGCCTCTGTTCCCGTGCCTCTTCAAAAGCTTGCAGTGCTACAGGAAAAACTGTGCTCTTGTTGCAATAGGAACGCAAGGCATCTTTCTCTTGCAGGCAGGGTGACTTCAGGTAGGAGGTCCTGGAAGGAAGGCGCAACCTAGTGTTTTTCTCAGTGTAGCTCAGACTAGGGAATGTGTGCGACTTCCGCAGCAAGTTGGAACTTGCCAAAACGGTGCTCGTGAACCTATGCGAGTGCTGTGAAATCAAGATATCCTAAGAAAGAGTGCAGTGTGTTGCCCATGACTCAGCAGACACAGAGGACCTCCCAGGGACCTATGGGTCTCGTTGTTGTTCAGCAGGCCACAGTTTGTGGAGGTACTCAGTGAACTTGGAACTAAAAGGATGCTCACCCGAGGGGCCTAGGATTCCTGAAAAGGGTTCATCCTTTAAAATAAAGCAGAACAGTGACTAAGAGCTCATGAAGAGAGCTGCATGCCTCCCTCTCTGCATGGCTACTCAGGGCCTTACCTCGAGGCAAGGACTCACGTTGAGATTCCCTTTAGCTCTAGAGCATGGCAAGATGAGTCCCACCCCGGACAATGAAGTACCCTGTTTAGCCAGAGAAAACTCAGTTTCTTCCCAGACCCATGCCTACAATAGCCAGGGTCCTGTCAACAGCAGAGAATTCAGGGAGCTTCATGGCAGCATGAATTGAGCTTTCAAAATGGATAAGCAAGTCTACTATCAACATGCCCACATTTCCATAGGCACAGGCAGCATACATCCTTCTGATTTCAAACAACTCAAAATAGACAAAGATTGCACACTGGTTCCTTCCCTGAATCAAAATCTCGTGGCAGGGTGTTCTGCATCTAGAGAACTGCCAAAACCAAGGAACGCCCTAGCTATGCCTCTGGGCCCGTGCCTCTTCAAAAGCTTGCAGTGCTACAGGAAAAACTGTGCTCTTGTTGCAATAGGAACGCAAGACATCTTTCTCTTGCAGGCAGGGTGACTTCAGGTAGGAGGTCCTGGAAGGAAGGCGCAGCCTAGTGTTTTTCTCAGTGTAGCTCAGACTAGGGAATGTGTGCGACTTAGGCAGCAAGTTGGAATTTGCCAAAACGGTGCTCGTGAACCTATGCGAGTTCTGTGAAATCAAGATATGCTAAGAAAGAGTGCAGTGTGTTGCCCAGGACTCAGCAGACACAGAGGACCTCCCAGGGACCTATGGGTCTCGTTGTTGTTCAGCAGGACACAGTTTGTGGAGGTACTTTGAACTTGGAACTAAAATGATGCTCACCCGAGGGGTCTAGGATTCCTGAAAAGGGTACATCCTTTAAAATAAAGCAGAACAGCGACTAAGAGCTCATGAAGAGAGCTGCATGCCTCCCTTTCTGCATGGCTACTCAGGGCCTTAACTCGAGGCCAGGACTCACGTTGAGATTCCCTTTACCTCTTGACCATGGCATGATGAGTTCCACCCCTGCCACTGAAGCTCCGTGTTTAGACAGAGAAAACTCATTTTCTTTCCAGACGCATGGCTACAGTGGGTTGAGGCCTGTCAACAGCAGAGAGTTTCCGGGAGCTTCACGGCACCAAGAATGGAGGTTTCCAAATATAAAGCAAGGCTAGTACCATCAAGACCCCATTTCCATGTGCACAGGCAGCATACATCCCTCTGGTTTCTAACAAGACAAAAGAGACACAGCGTACCCACTAGTTCCTTCCCTAATCAACTTGTCGAGGCACGGTGTTCTGCACCTACTGAACGGCCTCAACCTAGGAACGCCCTAGGTAGGCCTCTGGACAGGTGCCTCTTCAAAAGCCTGCAGTGCTAAAAGAAAAACTGTCTTTAGTTGCAATAGGAACGCAGGGCGTCTTTCTCTTGCAGGCAGGGTGACTTCAGGTAGGAGGTCCTGGAAGGAAGGCGCAGCCTAGTGTTTTTCTCAATGCAGCTCAGACTAAGGAATGTGTGCGACTTCCATAGCAAGTTGGAAATTTTCAAAACAGTGCTTGTGAACCTGTGCGAGTGCTGTGAAATCAAGATATGCTAAGAAAGAGTGCAGTGTGTGGCCCATGACTCAGCAGACACAGAAGACCTCCGATGGACCTATGGGCCTCGTTGTTGTTCAGCAGGCCACAGTTTGTGGAGGTACTCAGTGAACTTGGAACTAAAATGATGCTCACACGAGGGGCCTAGGATACCTGAAAAGGGTACCTCCTTTAAAATAAAGCAGAACAGCGACTAAGAGCTCATGAAGAGAGCTGCATGCCTCCCTTTCTGCATGGCTACTCAGAGCCTTACCTCGAAGACAGGACAGATATGTGATTCCCTTTAGCTCTAGAGCATGGCAAGATAAGTCCCACACCGGACTATGAAGCACACTGTGTAGCCAGAGAAAACCCATTTTCTTCCCAGACCTATGCCTACAATAGCCAGGGGCCTGTCAACAGCAGAGAATTCAGGGAACTTCAAGGCAGCATGAATGGAGCTTTCAAAGTGAAAAAGCAAGGCTACGACCAACATGCCCCCATTTCCATAGGCACAAACAGCATACGTCCCTGTGGTTTCAAACAACTCAAAAGAGACACAGAGTACACATTGGTTCCTTCCCTGAATCAAATCCTCGAGGCAGAGTGTTCTGCATGTGGTGAACGGCCTCATCCAAGTAACGCCCTAGCTAGGCCTCTGGGCCCGTGTCTCTTCAAAAGCCTGCAGTGCTATAGGAAAAACTGTGCTTTAGTTGCAATAGGAACGCAAAGCGTCTTTCTCCTGGAGGCAGGGTGACTTGAGGTAGGAGGTACTGGATGGAAGGAGAAGCCTAGTGGTTTTCTCTGTGCAGCTCAGACTAGGGAAGGAGTGAGATTTCCACGGCATGTTGGAACTTGTTAGAACGGTTCTCATGAATCTGTGTGAGTGCTGGGTAAATCAAGGTGTCCCAAGAAACAGTGCAGTGTGTTGCCCATGACTCAGCAGACACAGAGGACCTCCGAGGGCCCTATGGGCCTCGTTGTTGCTCAGCAAGCCAACAGGGGTGTGGAGGTAATCAGGGATCTTGGACGAAAATGATGATCCCCGAGAGTCCTAGGCGTGCTGAAAAGGGTACTTCCTTTAAAATAAGGCAGAACAGCGACCAAGGGCTCATGGAAAGAGCCGCATGCCTCCCTCTCTGCATGGCTACTCAGGGCCTTACCTCGAGGCAAAGACTCACGTTGAAATTCCCTTTAGCTCTAAAGCATGGCATGATGAGTTCCACCCCGGCCACTGAAGCTCCGTGTGTAGACAGAGAAAACTCATTTTCTTCCCAGACGCATGGCTACAGTGGGTCGAGACCTGTCAGCAGCAGAGAATTTGAGGGAGCTTCACGGCAGCAAGAATGGAGATTTCCAAATAGAAAAGCAAGGCTAGTACCATCACGACCCCATTTCCATGTGCACAGGCAGCATATAACCCTCTGGTTTCTAACAAGACAAAAGAGACACAGCGTACCCACTTGTTCCTTCCCTGAATAAACTTCTCGAGGCACGGTGGTCTGCATCTAGTGAACGGCCTCAACCAAGGAACGCCCTAGTTAGGCTCGGGACCAGTGCCTCTTCAAATGCCTGCAGTGCTACAGGAAAAACTGTGCTTTAGTTGCAATACGAACGCAAGCCGATTTTGTACTGGAAGCAGGGTGACTTCACGTAGGCGGTCTTGGCAGGAAGGCAGAGCCTAGAGTTTTTCTCAATGCAGCTCAGACTCGGGAAAGTGTGCGAATTTCACAACTTGGAACTTGCCCAAACGGTGCTCGTGAACCTGTGCGAGTGCTGTGAAATTAAGATATCCTAAAAAAGAGTGCAGTGTGTTGCCCATGACTCAGCAGACACAGAGGACCTCCGAGGGACCTATGGGCCACGTTGTTGCTCAGCAGGCCTACAGGGGTGTGGAGGTACTCAGGGATCTTGGAACGAAAATGATGCTCCCCCGAGGGTCCTAGGAATGCTGAAAAGGGTATTTCCTTTAAAATAAAGCAGAACAGCAACTAAGAGTTCATGGAAAGAGCTGCATGCCTCCCTTTCTGCATGGCTACTCAGGGCCTTAACTCGAGGCCAGGACTCACGTTGAGATTCCCTTTACCTCTTGACCATGGCATGATGAGTTCCACCCCTGCCACTGAAGCTCCGTGTTTAGCCAGAGAAAACTCATTTTCTTCCCAGACGCATGGCTACAGTGGGTTGAGGCCTGTCAACAGCAGAGAATTTCCGGGAGCTTCACGGCACCAAGAATGGAGGTTTCCAAATATAAAGCAAGGCTAATACCATCAAGACCCCATTTCCATGTGCACAGGCAGCATACATCCCTCTGATTTCTAACAAGGCAAAAGAGACACAGCGTACCCACTAGTTCCTTCCCTGAATCAACTTCTCGAGGCATGGTGTTCTGCACCTACTGAACGACCTCAACCAAGGAACGCCCTAGGTAGGCCTCTGGACAGGTGCCTCTTCAAAAGCCTGCAGTGCTATAAGAAAAACTGTCTTTAGTTGCAATAGGAACGCAGGGCGTCTTTCTCTTGCAGGCAGGGTGACTTCAGGTAGGAGGTCCTGGAAGGAAGGCGAAACCTAGTGTTTTTCTCAATGCAGCTCATACTAAGGAATGTGTGTGACTTCCATAGCAAGTTAGAAATTGCCAAAACGGTGCTCGTGAACCTGTGCGAGTGCTGTGAAATCAAGATATGCTAAGAAAGAGTGCAGTGTGTCGCCCATGACTCAGCAGACACAGAAGACCTCCGATGGACCTATGGACCTCGTTGTTGTTCAGCTGGCCTACAGGGTTGTGGAGGTACTCAGTGATCTTGGAACGAAAATGATGCTCACCCGAGCGGGTTAGGTGTCCTGAAAATGTCCTTCTTTTAAAATAAAGCAGAACAGCGACTAAGTGCTCATGGAAAGGGCTGCATGCCTCCCTCTCTGCATGGCTACTCAGGGCCTTACCTCGGGGAAAGGACTCACGTTGAGATTCCGTTTAGCTCTAGAGCATGGCAAGATGAGTCCCACCCCGGACAATGAAGTACCCTGTTTAGACAGAGAAAACTCAGTTTCTTCCCAGACCCAAGCCTACAATAGCCAGGGTCCTGTCAACAGCAGAGAATTCAGGGAGCTTCATATCAGCATGAATGGAGCTTTCAAAATGGATAAGCAAGTCTACTATCAACATGCCCACATTTCCATAGGCACAGGCAGCATACATCCTTCTGATTTCAAACAACTCAAAAGAGACACAGATTACACACTGGTTCCTTCCCTGAATCAAAATCTCGTGGCAGGGTGTTCTGCATCTAAAGAACTGCCACAAACAAGGAACGCCCTAGCTATGCCTCTGGGCCCGTGCCTCTTCAAAAGCTTGCAGTGCTACAGGAAAAACTGTGCTCTTGTTGCAATAGGAACGCAAGGCATCTTTCTCTTGCAGGCAGGGTGACTTCAGGTAGGAGGTCCTGGAAGGAAGGCGCAGCCTAGTGTTTTTCTCAGTGTAGCTCAGACTAGGGAATGTGTGCGACTTCCGCAGCAAGTTGGAACTTGCCAAAACGGTGCTCGTGAACCTATGCGAGTGCTGTGAAATCAAGATATCCTAAGAAAGAGTGCAGTGTGTTGCCCATGACTCAGCAGACACAGAGGACCTCCCAGGGACCTATGGGTCTCGTTGTTGTTCAGCAGGCCACAGTTTGTGGAGGTACTCAGTGAATATGGAACTAAAATGATGCTCACCCAAGGGGCCTAGGATTCCTGAAAAGGGTACATCCTTTAACATAAAGCAGAACAGCGACTAAGAGCTCATGAAGAGAGCTGCATGCCTCCCTTTCTGCATGGCTACTCAGAGCCTTACCTCGAAGACAGGACAGATATGTGATTCCCTTTAGCTCTAGAGCATGGCAAGATGAGTCCCACACCGGACTATGAAGCACACTGTGTAGCCAGAGAAAACCCATTTTCTTCCCAGACCAATGCCTACAATAGCCAGGGGCCTGTCAACAGCAGAGAATTCAGGGAACTTCAAGGCAGCATGAATGGAGCTTTCAAAGTGAAAAAGCAAGGCTACTACCAACATGCCCCCATTTCCATAGGCACAAACAGCATACGTCCCTGTGGTTTCAAAGAACTCAAAAGAGACACAGAGTACACATTGGTTCCTTCCCTGAATCAAATTCTCGAGGCAGAGTGTTCTGCATGTGGTGAACGGCCTCATCCAAGTAACGCCCTAGCTAGGCCTCTGGGCCCGTGTCTCTTCAAAAGCCTGCAGTGCTATAGGAAAAACTGTGCTTTAGTTGCAAGAGGAACGCAAGGCGTCTTTCTCCTGGAGGCAGGGTGACTTGAGGTAGGAGGTACTGGATGGAAGGAGAAGCCTAGTGGTTTTCTCTGTGCAGCTCAGACTCGGGAAGGAGTGCAATTTCCACGGCATGTTGGAAATTGGTAGAACGGTGCTCATGAATCTGTGTGAGTGCTGGGTAAATCAAGGTGTCCCAAGAAACAGTGCAGTGTGTTGCCCATGACTCAGCAGACACAGAGGACCTCCGAGGGCCCTATGGGCCTCGTTGTTGCTCAGCAAGCCAACAGGGGTGTGGAGGTAGTCAGGGATCTTGGACGAAAATGATGATCCCCGAGGGTCCTAGGCGTGCTGAAAAGGGTACTTCCTTTAAAATAAGGCAGAACAGCGACTAAGAGCTCATGGAAAGAGCCGCATGCCTCCCTCTCTGCATGGCTACTGAGGGCCTTACCTCGAGGCAAAGACTCACGTTGAAATTCCCTTTAGCTCTAGAGCATGGCATGATGAGTTCCACCCCGGCCACTGAAGCTCCGTGTGTAGCCAGAGAAAACTCATTTTCTTCCCAGACGAATGGCTACAGTGGGTCGAGGCCTGTCAACAGCAGAGAATTTGAGGGAGCTTCACGGCAGCAAGAATGGAGGTTTCCAAATAGAAAAGCAAGGCTAGTACCATCACGACCCCATTTCCATGTGCACAGGCAGCATATAACCCTCTGGTTTCTAACAAGACGAAAGAGACACAGCGTACCCACTAGTTCCTTCCCTGAATCAACTTCTCGAGGCACGGTGTTCTGCATCTAGTGAACGGCCTCAACCAAGGAACGCCCTAGTTAGGCCTCAGGACCAGTGCCTCTTCAAATGCCTGCAGTGCTACAGGAAAAACTGTGCTTTAGTTGCAATACGAACACAAGCCGATTTTGTACTGGAAGCAGGGTGACTTCACGTAGGCGGTCTTGGCAGGAAGGCAGAGCCTAGAGTTTTTCTCAATGCAGCTCAGACTCGGGAAAGTGTGCGAATTTCACAACAACTTGGAACTTGCCCAAACGGTGCTCGTGAACCTGTGCGAGTGCTGTGAAACTAAGATATCCTAAAAAAGAGTGCAGTGTGTTGCCCATGACTCAGCAGACACAGAGAACCTCCGAGGGACCTATGGGCCACGTTGTTGCTCAGCAGGCCTACAGGGGTGTGGAGGTAGTCAGGGATCTTGGAACGAAAATGATGCTCCCCCGAGGGTCCTAGGAATGCTGAAAAGGGTATTTCCTTTAAAATAAAGCAGAACAGCGACTAAGAGTTCATGGAAAGAGCTGCATGCCTCCCTTTCTGCATGGCTACACTGGGCCTTAACTCGAGGCCAGGACTCACGGTGAGATTCCCTTTACCTCTTGAGCATGGCATGATGAGTTCCACCCCTGCCACTGAAGCTCCTTGTTTAGCCAGAGAAAACTCATTTTCTTCCCAGACGCATGGCTACAGTGGGTTGAGGCCTGTCAACAGCAGAGAATTTCCGGGAGCTTCACGGCAGCAAGAATGGAGGTTTCCAAATATAAAGCAAGGCTAGTACCATCAAGACCCCATTTCCATGTGCACAGGCAGCATACATCCCTCTGGTTTCTAACAAGACAAAAGAGACACAGCGTACCCACTAGTTCCTTCCCTGAATCAACATCTCGAGGCACGGTGTTCTGCACCTACTGAACGGCCTCAACCAAGGAACGCCCTAGGTAGGCCTCTGGACAGGTGCCTCTTCAAAAGCCTGCAGTGCTAAAAGAAAAACTGTCTTTAGTTGCAATAGGAACGCAGGGCGTCTTTCTCTTGCAGGCAGGGTGACTTCAGGTAGGAGGTCCTGGAAGGAAGGCGAAGCCTAGTGTTTTTCTCAATGCAGCTCAGACTAAGGAATGTGTGCGACTTCCATAGCAAGTTGGAAATTGCCAAAACGGTGCTCGTGAACCTGTGCGAGTGCTGTGAAATCAAGATATGCTAAGAAAGAGTGCAGTGTGTGGCCCATGACTCAGCAGACACAGAAGACCTCCGATGGACCTATGGGCCTCGTTGTTGTTCAGCAGTCCTACAGGGTTGTGGAGGTACTCAGGGATCTTGGAACGAAAATGATGCTCACCCGAGGGGGTTAGGTGTCCTGAAAAGGGTCCTTCTTTTAAAATAAAGCAGAACAGCGACTAAGTGCTCATGGAAAGAGCTGCATGCCTCCCTCTCTGCATGGCTACTCAGGGCCTTACCTCGGGGCAAGGACTCACGTTGAGATTCCCTTTAGCTCTAGAGCATGGCAAGATGAGTCCCACCCCGGACAATGAAGTACCCTGTTTAGCCAGAGAAAACTCAGTTTCTTCCCAGACCCATGCCTACAATAGCCAGGGTCCTGTCAACAGCAGAGAATTCAGGGAGCTTCATGGCAGCATGAATGGAGCTTTCAAAATGGATAAGCAAGTCTACTATCAACATGCCCACCTTTCCATAGGCACAGGCAGCATACATCCTTCTGATTTCAAACAACTCAAAAGAGACACAGATTACACACTGGTTCCTTCCCTGAATCAAAATCTCGTGGCAGGTTGTTCTGCATCTAGAGAACTGCCACAAACAAGGAACGCCCTAGCTATGCCTCTGGGCCGGTGCCTCTTCAAAAGCTTGCAGTGCTACAGGAAAAACTGTGCTCTTGTTGCAATAGGAACGCAAGGCATCTTTCTCTTGCAGGCAGGGTGACTTCAGGTAGGAGGTCCTGGAAGGAAGGCGCAGCCTAGTGTTTTTCTCAGTGTAGCTCAGACTAGGGAATGTGTGCGACTTCCGCAGCAAGTTGGAACTTGCCAAAACGGTGCTCGTGAACCTATGCGAGTGCTGTGAAATCAAGATATCCTAAGAAAGAGTGCAGTGTGTTGCCCAGGACTCAGCAGACACAGAGGACCTCCCAGGGACCTATGGGTCTCGTTGTTGTTCAGCAGGCCACAGTTTGTGGAGGTACTCAGTGAACTTGGAACTGAAATGATGCTCACCCGAGGGGCCTAGGATTCCTGAAAAGGGTACATCCTTTAAAATAAAGCAGAACAGCGACTAAGAGTTCATGGAAAGAGCTGCATGCCTCCCTTTCTGCATGGCTACTCAGGGCCTTAACTCGAGGCCAGGATTCACGTTGAGATTCCCTTTACCTCTTGACCATGGCATGATGAGTTCCACCCCTGCCACTGAAGCTCCGTGTTTAGACAGAGAAAACTCATTTTCTTTCCAGACGCATGGCTACAGTGGGTTGAGGCCTGTCAACAGCAGAGAGTTTCCGGGAGCTTCACGGCACCAAGAATGGAGGTTTCCAAATATAAAGCAAGGCTAGTACCATCAAGACCCCATTTCCATGTGCACAGGCAGCATACATCCCTCTGGTTTCTAACAAGACAAAGGAGACACAGCGTACCCACTAGTTCCTTCCCTAATCAACTTGTCGAGGCACGGTGTTCTGCACCTACTGAACGGCCTCAACCAAGGAACGCCCTAGGTAGGCCTCTGGACAGGTGCCTCTTCAAAAGCCTGCAGTGCTAAAAGAAAAACTGTCTTTAGTTGCAATAGGAACGCAGGGCGTCTTTCTCTTGCAGGCAGGGTGACTTCAGGTAGGAGGTCCTGGAAGGAAGGCGCAGCCTAGTGTTTTTCTCAATGCAGCTCAGACTAAGGAATGTGTGCGACTTCCATAGCAAGTTGGAAATTTTCAAAACGGTGCTTGTGAACCTGTGCGAGTGCTGTGAAATCAAGACATGCTAAGAAAGAGTGCAGTGTGTGGCCCATGACTCAGCAGACACAGAAGACCTCCGATGGACCTATGGGCCTCGTTGTTGTTCAGCAGGCCACAGTTTGTGGAGGTACTCAGTGAACTTGGAACTAAAATGATGCTCACCCGAGGGACCTAGGATACCTGAAAAGGGTACCTCCTTTAAAATAAAGCAGAACAGCGACTAAGAGCTCATGAAGAGAGCTGCATGCCTCCCTTTCTGCATGGCTACTCAGAGCCTTACCTCGAAGACAGGACAGATATGTGATTCCCTTTAGCTCTAGAGCATGGCAAGATAAGTCCCACACCGGACTATGAAGCACACTGTGTAGCCAGAGAAAACCCATTTTCTTCCCAGACCAATGCCTACAATAGCCAGGGGCCTGTCAACAGCAGAGAATTCAGGGAACTTCAAGGCAGCATGAATGGAGCTTTCAAAGTGAAAAAGCAAGGTTACGACCAACATGCCCCCATTTCCATAGGCACAAACAGCATACGTCCCTGTGGTTTCAAACAACTCAAAAGAGACACAGAGTACACATTGGTTCCTTCCCTGAATCAAATCCTCGAGGCAGAGTGTTCTGCATGTGGTGAACGGCCTCATCCAAGTAACGCCCTAGCTAGGCCTCTGGGCCCGTGTCTCTTCAAAAGCCTGCAGTGCTATAGGAAAAACTGTGCTTTAGTTGCAATAGGAACGCAAAGCGTCTTTCTCCTGGAGGCAGGGTGACTTGAGGTAGGAGGTACTGGATGGAAGGAGAAGCCTAGTGGTTTTCTCTGTGCAGCTCAGACTAGGGAAGGAGTGAGATTTCCACGGCATGTTGGAACTTGTTGGAACGGTGCTCATGAATCTGTGTGAGTGCTGGGTAAATCAAGGTGTCCCAAGAAACAGTGCAGTGTGTTGCTCATGACTCAGCAGACACAGAGGACCTCCGAGGGCCCTATGGGCCTCGTTGTTGCTCAGCAAGCCAACAGGGGTGTGGAGGTAGTCAGGGATCTTGGACGAAAATGATGATCCCCTAGAGTCCTAGGCGTGCTGAAAAGGGTACTTCCTTTAAAATAAGGCAGAACAGCGACCAAGGGCTCATGGAAAGAGCCGCATGCCTCCCTCTCTGCATGGCTACTCAGGGCCTTACCTCGAGGCAAAGACTCACGTTGAAATTCCCTTTAGCTCTAGAGCATGGCATGATGAGTTCCACCCCGGCCACTGAAGCTCCGTGTGTAGACAGAGAAAACTCATTTTCTTCCCAGACGCATGGCTACAGTGGGTCGAGACCTGTCAACAGCAGAGAATTTCAGGGAGCTTCACGGCAGCAAGAATGGAGGTTTCCAAATAGAAAAGCAAGGCTAGTACCATCACGACCCCATTTCCATGTGCACAGGCAGCATACAACCCTCTGGTTTCTAACAAGACAAAAGAGACACAGCGTACCCACTAGTTCCTTCCCTGAATCAACTTCTCGAGGCATGGTGTTCTGCACCTACTGAACGGCCTCAGCCAAGGAACGCCCTAGGTAGGCCTCTGGACAGGTGCCTCTTCAAATGCCTGCAGTGCTACAGGAAAAACTGTGCTTTAGTTGCAATACGAACGCAAGCCGATTTTGTACTGGAAGCAGGGTGACTTCACGTAGGCGGTCTTGGCAGGAAGGCAGAGCCTAGAGTTTTTCTCAATGCAGCTCAGACTCGGGAAAGTGTGCGAATTTCACAACTTGGAACTTGCCCAAACGGTGCTCGTGAACCTGTGCGAGTGCTGTGAAATTAAGATATCCTAAAAAAGAGTGCAGTGTGTTGCCCATGACTCAGCAGACACAGAGGACCTCCGAGGGACCTATGGGCCACGTTGTTGCTCAGCAGGCCTACAGGAGTGTGGAGGTACTCAGGGATCTTGGAACGAAAATGATGCTCCCCCGAGGGTCCTAGGAATGCTGAAAAGGGTATTTCCTTTAAAATAAAGCAGAACAGCAACTAAGAGTTCATGGAAAGAGCTGCATGCCTCCCTTTCTGCATGGCTACTCAGGGCCTTAACTCGAGGCCAGGACTCACGTTGAGATTCCCTTTACCTCTTGACCATGGCATGATGAGTTCCACCCCTGCCACTGAAGCTCCGTGTTTAGCCAGAGAAAACTCATTTTCTTCCCAGACGCATGGCTACAGTGGGTTGAGGCCTGTCAACAGCAGAGAATTTCCGGGAGCTTCACGGCACCAAGAATGGAGGTTTCCAAATATAAAGCAAGGCTAATACCATCAAGACCCCATTTCCATGTGCACAGGCAGCATACATCCCTCTGATTTCTAACAAGGCAAAAGAGACACAGCGTACCCACTAGTTCCTTCCCTGAATCAACTTCTCGAGGCATGGTGTTCTGCACCTACTGAACGACCTCAACCAAGGAACGCCCTAGGTAGGCCTCTGGACAGGTGCCTCTTCAAAAGCCTGCAGTGCTATAAGAAAAACTGTCTTTAGTTGCAATAGGAACGCAGGGCGTCTTTCTCTTGCAGGCAGGGTGACTTCAGGTAGGAGGTCCTGGAAGGAAGGCGAAACCTAGTGTTTTTCTCAATGCAGCTCATACTAAGGAATGTGTGTGACTTCCATAGCAAGTTAGAAATTGCCAAAACGGTGCTCGTGAACCTGTGCGAGTGCTGTGAAATCAAGATATGCTAAGAAAGAGTGCAGTGTGTCGCCCATGACTCAGCAGACACAGAAGACCTCCGATGGACCTATGGACCTCGTTGTTGTTCAGCTGGCCTACAGGGTTGTGGAGGTACTCAGGGATCTTGGAACGAAAATGATGCTCACCCGAGCGGGTTAGGTGTCCTGAAAATGTCCTTCTTTTAAAATAAAGCAGAACAGCGACTAAGTGCTCATGGAAAGGGCTGCATGCCTCCCTCTCTGCATGGCTACTCAGGGCCTTACCTCGGGGAAAGGACTCACGTTGAGATTCCGTTTAGCTCTAGAGCATGGCAAGATGAGTCCCACCCCGGACAATGAAGTACCCTGTTTAGACAGAGAAAACTCAGTTTCTTCCCAGACCCAAGCCTACAATAGCCAGGGTCCTGTCAACAGCAGAGAATTCAGGGAGCTTCATATCAGCATGAATGGAGCTTTCAAAATGGATAAGCAAGTCTACTATCAACATGCCCACATTTCCATAGGCACAGGCAGCATACATCCTTCTGATTTCAAACAACTCAAAAGAGACACAGATTACACACTGGTTCCTTCCCTGAATCAAAATCTCGTGGCAGGGTGTTCTGCATCTAAAGAACTGCCACAAACAAGGAACGCCCTAGCTATGCCTCTGGGCCCGTGCCTCTTCAAAAGCTTGCAGTGCTACAGGAAAAACTGTGCTCTTGTTGCAATAGGAACGCAAGGCATCTTTCTCTTGCAGGCAGGGTGACTTCAGGTAGGAGGTCCTGGAAGGAAGGCGCAGCCTAGTGTTTTTCTCAGTGTAGCTCAGACTAGGGAATGTGTGCGACTTCCGCAGCAAGTTGGAACTTGCCAAAACGGTGCTCGTGAACCTATGCGAGTGCTGTGAAATCAAGATATCCTAAGAAAGAGTGCAGTGTGTTGCCCATGACTCAGCAGACACAGAGGACCTCCCAGGGACCTATGGGTCTCGTTGTTGTTCAGCAGGCCACAGTTTGTGGAGGTACTCAGTGAATATGGAACTAAAATGATGCTCACCCAAGGGGCCTAGGATTCCTGAAAAGGGTACATCCTTTAACATAAAGCAGAACAGCGACTAAGAGCTCATGAAGAGAGCTGCATGCCTCCCTTTCTGCATGGCTACTCAGAGCCTTACCTCGAAGACAGGACAGATATGTGATTCCCTTTAGCTCTAGAGCATGGCAAGATGAGTCCCACACCGGACTATGAAGCACACTGTGTAGCCAGAGAAAACCCATTTTCTTCCCAGACCAATGCCTACAATAGCCAGGGGCCTGTCAACAGCAGAGAATTCAGGGAACTTCAAGGCAGCATGAATGGAGCTTTCAAAGTGAAAAAGCAAGGCTACTACCAACATGCCCCCATTTCCATAGGCACAAACAGCATACGTCCCTGTGGTTTCAAAGAACTCAAAAGAGACACAGAGTACACATTGGTTCCTTCCCTGAATCAAATCCTCGAGGCAGAGTGTTCTGCATGTGGTGAACGGCCTCATCCAAGTAACGCCCTAGCTAGGCCTCTGGGCCCGTGTCTCTTCAAAAGCCTGCAGTGCTATAGGAAAAACTGTGCTTTAGTTGCAATAGGAACGCAAAGCGTCTTTCTCCTGGAGGCAGGGTGACTTGAGGTAGGAGGTACTGGATGGAAGGAGAAGCCTAGTGGTTTTCTCTGTGCAGCTCAGACTAGGGAAGGAGTGAGATTTCCACGGCATGTTGGAACTTGTTGGAACGGTGCTCATGAATCTGTGTGAGTGCTGGGTAAATCAAGGTGTCCCAAGAAACAGTGCAGTGTGTTGCTCATGACTCAGCAGACACAGAGGACCTCCGAGGGCCCTATGGGCCTCGTTGTTGCTCAGCAAGCCAACAGGGGTGTGGAGGTAGTCAGGGATCTTGGACGAAAATGATGATCCCCTAGAGTCCTAGGCGTGCTGAAAAGGGTACTTCCTTTAAAATAAGGCAGAACAGCGACCAAGGGCTCATGGAAAGAGCCGCATGCCTCCCTCTCTGCATGGCTACTCAGGGCCTTACCTCGAGGCAAAGACTCACGTTGAAATTCCCTTTAGCTCTAGAGCATGGCATGATGAGTTCCACCCCGGCCACTGAAGCTCCGTGTGTAGACAGAGAAAACTCATTTTCTTCCCAGACGCATGGCTACAGTGGGTCGAGACCTGTCAACAGCAGAGAATTTCAGGGAGCTTCACGGCAGCAAGAATGGAGGTTTCCAAATAGAAAAGCAAGGCTAGTACCATCACGACCCCATTTCCATGTGCACAGGCAGCATACAACCCTCTGGTTTCTAACAAGACAAAAGAGACACAGCGTACCCACTAGTTCCTTCCCTGAATCAACTTCTCGAGGCATGGTGTTCTGCACCTACTGAACGGCCTCAGCCAAGGAACGCCCTAGGTAGGCCTCTGGACAGGTGCCTCTTCAAATGCCTGCAGTGCTACAGGAAAAACTGTGCTTTAGTTGCAATACGAACGCAAGCCGATTTTGTACTGGAAGCAGGGTGACTTCACGTAGGCGGTCTTGGCAGGAAGGCAGAGCCTAGAGTTTTTCTCAATGCAGCTCAGACTCGGGAAAGTGTGCGAATTTCACAACTTGGAACTTGCCCAAACGGTGCTCGTGAACCTGTGCGAGTGCTGTGAAATTAAGATATCCTAAAAAAGAGTGCAGTGTGTTGCCCATGACTCAGCAGACACAGAGGACCTCCGAGGGACCTATGGGCCACGTTGTTGCTCAGCAGGCCTACAGGAGTGTGGAGGTACTCAGGGATCTTGGAACGAAAATGATGCTCCCCCGAGGGTCCTAGGAATGCTGAAAAGGGTATTTCCTTTAAAATAAAGCAGAACAGCAACTAAGAGTTCATGGAAAGAGCTGCATGCCTCCCTTTCTGCATGGCTACTCAGGGCCTTAACTCGAGGCCAGGACTCACGTTGAGATTCCCTTTACCTCTTGACCATGGCATGATGAGTTCCACCCCTGCCACTGAAGCTCCGTGTTTAGCCAGAGAAAACTCATTTTCTTCCCAGACGCATGGCTACAGTGGGTTGAGGCCTGTCAACAGCAGAGAATTTCCGGGAGCTTCACGGCACCAAGAATGGAGGTTTCCAAATATAAAGCAAGGCTAATACCATCAAGACCCCATTTCCATGTGCACAGGCAGCATACATCCCTCTGATTTCTAACAAGGCAAAAGAGACACAGCGTACCCACTAGTTCCTTCCCTGAATCAACTTCTCGAGGCATGGTGTTCTGCACCTACTGAACGACCTCAACCAAGGAACGCCCTAGGTAGGCCTCTGGACAGGTGCCTCTTCAAAAGCCTGCAGTGCTATAAGAAAAACTGTCTTTAGTTGCAATAGGAACGCAGGGCGTCTTTCTCTTGCAGGCAGGGTGACTTCAGGTAGGAGGTCCTGGAAGGAAGGCGAAACCTAGTGTTTTTCTCAATGCAGCTCATACTAAGGAATGTGTGTGACTTCCATAGCAAGTTAGAAATTGCCAAAACGGTGCTCGTGAACCTGTGCGAGTGCTGTGAAATCAAGATATGCTAAGAAAGAGTGCAGTGTGTCGCCCATGACTCAGCAGACACAGAAGACCTCCGATGGACCTATGGACCTCGTTGTTGTTCAGCTGGCCTACAGGGTTGTGGAGGTACTCAGGGATCTTGGAACGAAAATGATGCTCACCCGAGCGGGTTAGGTGTCCTGAAAATGTCCTTCTTTTAAAATAAAGCAGAACAGCGACTAAGTGCTCATGGAAAGGGCTGCATGCCTCCCTCTCTGCATGGCTACTCAGGGCCTTACCTCGGGGAAAGGACTCACGTTGAGATTCCGTTTAGCTCTAGAGCATGGCAAGATGAGTCCCACCCCGGACAATGAAGTACCCTGTTTAGACAGAGAAAACTCAGTTTCTTCCCAGACCCAAGCCTACAATAGCCAGGGTCCTGTCAACAGCAGAGAATTCAGGGAGCTTCATATCAGCATGAATGGAGCTTTCAAAATGGATAAGCAAGTCTACTATCAACATGCCCACATTTCCATAGGCACAGGCAGCATACATCCTTCTGATTTCAAACAACTCAAAAGAGACACAGATTACACACTGGTTCCTTCCCTGAATCAAAATCTCGTGGCAGGGTGTTCTGCATCTAAAGAACTGCCACAAACAAGGAACGCCCTAGCTATGCCTCTGGGCCCGTGCCTCTTCAAAAGCTTGCAGTGCTACAGGAAAAACTGTGCTCTTGTTGCAATAGGAACGCAAGGCATCTTTCTCTTGCAGGCAGGGTGACTTCAGGTAGGAGGTCCTGGAAGGAAGGCGCAGCCTAGTGTTTTTCTCAGTGTAGCTCAGACTAGGGAATGTGTGCGACTTCCGCAGCAAGTTGGAACTTGCCAAAACGGTGCTCGTGAACCTATGCGAGTGCTGTGAAATCAAGATATCCTAAGAAAGAGTGCAGTGTGTTGCCCATGACTCAGCAGACACAGAGGACCTCCCAGGGACCTATGGGTCTCGTTGTTGTTCAGCAGGCCACAGTTTGTGGAGGTACTCAGTGAATATGGAACTAAAATGATGCTCACCCAAGGGGCCTAGGATTCCTGAAAAGGGTACATCCTTTAACATAAAGCAGAACAGCGACTAAGAGCTCATGAAGAGAGCTGCATGCCTCCCTTTCTGCATGGCTACTCAGAGCCTTACCTCGAAGACAGGACAGATATGTGATTCCCTTTAGCTCTAGAGCATGGCAAGATGAGTCCCACACCGGACTATGAAGCACACTGTGTAGCCAGAGAAAACCCATTTTCTTCCCAGACCAATGCCTACAATAGCCAGGGGCCTGTCAACAGCAGAGAATTCAGGGAACTTCAAGGCAGCATGAATGGAGCTTTCAAAGTGAAAAAGCAAGGCTACTACCAACATGCCCCCATTTCCATAGGCACAAACAGCATACGTCCCTGTGGTTTCAAAGAACTCAAAAGAGACACAGAGTACACATTGGTTCCTTCCCTGAATCAAATTCTCGAGGCAGAGTGTTCTGCATGTGGTGAACGGCCTCATCCAAGTAACGCCCTAGCTAGGCCTCTGGGCCCGTGTCTCTTCAAAAGCCTGCAGTGCTATAGGAAAAACTGTGCTTTAGTTGCAAGAGGAACGCAAGGCGTCTTTCTCCTGGAGGCAGGGTGACTTGAGGTAGGAGGTACTGGATGGAAGGAGAAGCCTAGTGGTTTTCTCTGTGCAGCTCAGACTCGGGAAGGAGTGCGATTTCCACGGCATGTTGGAAATTGGTAGAACGGTGCTCATGAATCTGTGTGAGTGCTGGGTAAATCAAGGTGTCCCAAGAAACAGTGCAGTGTGTTGCCCATGACTCAGCAGACACAGAGGACCTCCGAGGGCCCTATGGGCCTCGTTGTTGCTCAGCAAGCCAACAGGGGTGTGGAGGTAGTCAGGGATCTTGGACGAAAATGATGATCCCCGAGGGTCCTAGGCGTGCTGAAAAGGGTACTTCCTTTAAAATAAGGCAGAACAGCGACTAAGAGCTCATGGAAAGAGCCGCATGCCTCCCTCTCTGCATGGCTACTGAGGGCCTTACCTCGAGGCAAAGACTCACGTTGAAATTCCCTTTAGCTCTAGAGCATGGCATGATGAGTTCCACCCCGGCCACTGAAGCTCCGTGTGTAGCCAGAGAAAACTCATTTTCTTCCCAGACGAATGGCTACAGTGGGTCGAGGCCTGTCAACAGCAGAGAATTTGAGGGAGCTTCACGGCAGCAAGAATGGAGGTTTCCAAATAGAAAAGCAAGGCTAGTACCATCACGACCCCATTTCCATGTGCACAGGCAGCATATAACCCTCTGGTTTCTAACAAGACGAAAGAGACACAGCGTACCCACTAGTTCCTTCCCTGAATCAACTTCTCGAGGCACGGTGTTCTGCATCTAGTGAACGGCCTCAACCAAGGAACGCCCTAGTTAGGCCTCAGGACCAGTGCCTCTTCAAATGCCTGCAGTGCTACAGGAAAAACTGTGCTTTAGTTGCAATACGAACACAAGCCGATTTTGTACTGGAAGCAGGGTGACTTCACGTAGGCGGTCTTGGCAGGAAGGCAGAGCCTAGAGTTTTTCTCAATGCAGCTCAGACTCGGGAAAGTGTGCGAATTTCACAACAACTTGGAACTTGCCCAAACGGTGCTCGTGAACCTGTGCGAGTGCTGTGAAACTAAGATATCCTAAAAAAGAGTGCAGTGTGTTGCCCATGACTCAGCAGACACAGAGAACCTCCGAGGGACCTATGGGCCACGTTGTTGCTCAGCAGGCCTACAGGGGTGTGGAGGTAGTCAGGGATCTTGGAACGAAAATGATGCTCCCCCGAGGGTCCTAGGAATGCTGAAAAGGGTATTTCCTTTAAAATAAAGCAGAACAGCGACTAAGAGTTCATGGAAAGAGCTGCATGCCTCCCTTTCTGCATGGCTACACTGGGCCTTAACTCGAGGCCAGGACTCACGGTGAGATTCCCTTTACCTCTTGAGCATGGCATGATGAGTTCCACCCCTGCCACTGAAGCTCCTTGTTTAGCCAGAGAAAACTCATTTTCTTCCCAGACGCATGGCTACAGTGGGTTGAGGCCTGTCAACAGCAGAGAATTTCCGGGAGCTTCACGGCAGCAAGAATGGAGGTTTCCAAATATAAAGCAAGGCTAGTACCATCAAGACCCCATTTCCATGTGCACAGGCAGCATACATCCCTCTGGTTTCTAACAAGACAAAAGAGACACAGCGTACCCACTAGTTCCTTCCCTGAATCAACATCTCGAGGCACGGTGTTCTGCACCTACTGAACGGCCTCAACCAAGGAACGCCCTAGGTAGGCCTCTGGACAGGTGCCTCTTCAAAAGCCTGCAGTGCTAAAAGAAACACTGTCTTTAGTTGCAATAGGAACGCAGGGCGTCTTTCTCTTGCAGGCAGGGTGACTTCAGGTAGGAGGTCCTGGAAGGAAGGCGAAGCCTAGTGTTTTTCTCAATGCAGCTCAGACTAAGGAATGTGTGCGACTTCCATAGCAAGTTGGAAATTGCCAAAACGGTGCTCGTGAACCTGTGCGAGTGCTGTGAAATCAAGATATGCTAAGAAAGAGTGCAGTGTGTGGCCCATGACTCAGCAGACACAGAAGACCTCCGATGGACCTATGGGCCTCGTTGTTGTTCAGCAGTCCTACAGGGTTGTGGAGGTACTCAGGGATCTTGGAACGAAAATGATGCTCACCCGAGGGGGTTAGGTGTCCTGAAAAGGGTCCTTCTTTTAAAATAAAGCAGAACAGCGACTAAGTGCTCATGGAAAGAGCTGCATGCCTCCCTCTCTGCATGGCTACTCAGGGCCTTACCTCGGGGCAAGGACTCACGTTGAGATTCCCTTTAGCTCTAGAGCATGGCAAGATGAGTCCCACCCCGGACAATGAAGTACCCTGTTTAGCCAGAGAAAACTCAGTTTCTTCCCAGACCCATGCCTACAATAGCCAGGGTCCTGTCAACAGCAGAGAATTCAGGGAGCTTCATGGCAGCATGAATGGAGCTTTCAAAATGGATAAGCAAGTCTACTATCAACATGCCCACCTTTCCATAGGCACAGGCAGCATACATCCTTCTGATTTCAAACAACTCAAAAGAGACACAGATTACACACTGGTTCCTTCCCTGAATCAAAATCTCGTGGCAGGTTGTTCTGCATCTAGAGAACTGCCACAAACAAGGAACGCCCTAGCTATGCCTCTGGGCCGGTGCCTCTTCAAAAGCTTGCAGTGCTACAGGAAAAACTGTGCTCTTGTTGCAATAGGAACGCAAGGCATCTTTCTCTTGCAGGCAGGGTGACTTCAGGTAGGAGGTCCTGGAAGGAAGGCGCAGCCTAGTGTTTTTCTCAGTGTAGCTCAGACTAGGGAATGTGTGCGACTTCCGCAGCAAGTTGGAACTTGCCAAAACGGTGCTCGTGAACCTATGCGAGTGCTGTGAAATCAAGATATCCTAAGAAAGAGTGCAGTGTGTTGCCCAGGACTCAGCAGACACAGAGGACCTCCCAGGGACCTATGGGTCTCGTTGTTGTTCAGCAGGCCACAGTTTGTGGAGGTACTCAGTGAATATGGAACTAAAATGATGCTCACCCAAGGGGCCTAGGATTCCTGAAAAGGGTACATCCTTTAACATAAAGCAGAACAGCGACTAAGAGCTCATGAAGAGAGCTGCATGCCTCCCTTTCTGCATGGCTACTCAGAGCCTTACCTCGAAGACAGGACAGATATGTGATTCCCTTTAGCTCTAGAGCATGGCAAGATGAGTCCCACACCGGACTATGAAGCACACTGTGTAGCCAGAGAAAACCCATTTTCTTCCCAGACCAATGCCTACAATAGCCAGGGGCCTGTCAACAGCAGAGAATTCAGGGAACTTCAAGGCAGCATGAATGGAGCTTTCAAAGTGAAAAAGCAAGGCTACTACCAACATGCCCCCATTTCCATAGGCACAAACAGCATACGTCCCTGTGGTTTCAAAGAACTCAAAAGAGACACAGAGTACACATTGGTTCCTTCCCTGAATCAAATTCTCGAGGCAGAGTGTTCTGCATGTGGTGAACGGCCTCATCCAAGTAACGCCCTAGCTAGGCCTCTGGGCCCGTGTCTCTTCAAAAGCCTGCAGTGCTATAGGAAAAACTGTGCTTTAGTTGCAAGAGGAACGCAAGGCGTCTTTCTCCTGGAGGCAGGGTGACTTGAGGTAGGAGGTACTGGATGGAAGGAGAAGCCTAGTGGTTTTCTCTGTGCAGCTCAGACTCGGGAAGGAGTGCGATTTCCACGGCATGTTGGAAATTGGTAGAACGGTGCTCATGAATCTGTGTGAGTGCTGGGTAAATCAAGGTGTCCCAAGAAACAGTGCAGTGTGTTGCCCATGACTCAGCAGACACAGAGGACCTCCGAGGGCCCTATGGGCCTCGTTGTTGCTCAGCAAGCCAACAGGGGTGTGGAGGTAGTCAGGGATCTTGGACGAAAATGATGATCCCCGAGGGTCCTAGGCGTGCTGAAAAGGGTACTTCCTTTAAAATAAGGCAGAACAGCGACTAAGAGCTCATGGAAAGAGCCGCATGCCTCCCTCTCTGCATGGCTACTGAGGGCCTTACCTCGAGGCAAAGACTCACGTTGAAATTCCCTTTAGCTCTAGAGCATGGCATGATGAGTTCCACCCCGGCCACTGAAGCTCCGTGTGTAGCCAGAGAAAACTCATTTTCTTCCCAGACGAATGGCTACAGTGGGTCGAGGCCTGTCAACAGCAGAGAATTTGAGGGAGCTTCACGGCAGCAAGAATGGAGGTTTCCAAATAGAAAAGCAAGGCTAGTACCATCACGACCCCATTTCCATGTGCACAGGCAGCATATAACCCTCTGGTTTCTAACAAGACGAAAGAGACACAGCGTACCCACTAGTTCCTTCCCTGAATCAACTTCTCGAGGCACGGTGTTCTGCATCTAGTGAACGGCCTCAACCAAGGAACGCCCTAGTTAGGCCTCAGGACCAGTGCCTCTTCAAATGCCTGCAGTGCTACAGGAAAAACTGTGCTTTAGTTGCAATACGAACACAAGCCGATTTTGTACTGGAAGCAGGGTGACTTCACGTAGGCGGTCTTGGCAGGAAGGCAGAGCCTAGAGTTTTTCTCAATGCAGCTCAGACTCGGGAAAGTGTGCGAATTTCACAACAACTTGGAACTTGCCCAAACGGTGCTCGTGAACCTGTGCGAGTGCTGTGAAACTAAGATATCCTAAAAAAGAGTGCAGTGTGTTGCCCATGACTCAGCAGACACAGAGAACCTCCGAGGGACCTATGGGCCACGTTGTTGCTCAGCAGGCCTACAGGGGTGTGGAGGTAGTCAGGGATCTTGGAACGAAAATGATGCTCCCCCGAGGGTCCTAGGAATGCTGAAAAGGGTATTTCCTTTAAAATAAAGCAGAACAGCGACTAAGAGTTCATGGAAAGAGCTGCATGCCTCCCTTTCTGCATGGCTACACTGGGCCTTAACTCGAGGCCAGGACTCACGGTGAGATTCCCTTTACCTCTTGAGCATGGCATGATGAGTTCCACCCCTGCCACTGAAGCTCCTTGTTTAGCCAGAGAAAACTCATTTTCTTCCCAGACGCATGGCTACAGTGGGTTGAGGCCTGTCAACAGCAGAGAATTTCCGGGAGCTTCACGGCAGCAAGAATGGAGGTTTCCAAATATAAAGCAAGGCTAGTACCATCAAGACCCCATTTCCATGTGCACAGGCAGCATACATCCCTCTGGTTTCTAACAAGACAAAAGAGACACAGCGTACCCACTAGTTCCTTCCCTGAATCAACATCTCGAGGCACGGTGTTCTGCACCTACTGAACGGCCTCAACCAAGGAACGCCCTAGGTAGGCCTCTGGACAGGTGCCTCTTCAAAAGCCTGCAGTGCTAAAAGAAAAACTGTCTTTAGTTGCAATAGGAACGCAGGGCGTCTTTCTCTTGCAGGCAGGGTGACTTCAGGTAGGAGGTCCTGGAAGGAAGGCGAAGCCTAGTGTTTTTCTCAATGCAGCTCAGACTAAGGAATGTGTGCGACTTCCATAGCAAGTTGGAAATTGCCAAAACGGTGCTCGTGAACCTGTGCGAGTGCTGTGAAATCAAGATATGCTAAGAAAGAGTGCAGTGTGTGGCCCATGACTCAGCAGACACAGAAGACCTCCGATGGACCTATGGGCCTCGTTGTTGTTCAGCAGTCCTACAGGGTTGTGGAGGTACTCAGGGATCTTGGAACGAAAATGATGCTCACCCGAGGGGGTTAGGTGTCCTGAAAAGGGTCCTTCTTTTAAAATAAAGCAGAACAGCGACTAAGTGCTCATGGAAAGAGCTGCATGCCTCCCTCTCTGCATGGCTACTCAGGGCCTTACCTCGGGGCAAGGACTCACGTTGAGATTCCCTTTAGCTCTAGAGCATGGCAAGATGAGTCCCACCCCGGACAATGAAGTACCCTGTTTAGCCAGAGAAAACTCAGTTTCTTCCCAGACCCATGCCTACAATAGCCAGGGTCCTGTCAACAGCAGAGAATTCAGGGAGCTTCATGGCAGCATGAATGGAGCTTTCAAAATGGATAAGCAAGTCTACTATCAACATGCCCACCTTTCCATAGGCACAGGCAGCATACATCCTTCTGATTTCAAACAACTCAAAAGAGACACAGATTACACACTGGTTCCTTCCCTGAATCAAAATCTCGTGGCAGGTTGTTCTGCATCTAGAGAACTGCCACAAACAAGGAACGCCCTAGCTATGCCTCTGGGCCGGTGCCTCTTCAAAAGCTTGCAGTGCTACAGGAAAAACTGTGCTCTTGTTGCAATAGGAACGCAAGGCATCTTTCTCTTGCAGGCAGGGTGACTTCAGGTAGGAGGTCCTGGAAGGAAGGCGCAGCCTAGTGTTTTTCTCAGTGTAGCTCAGACTAGGGAATGTGTGCGACTTCCGCAGCAAGTTGGAACTTGCCAAAACGGTGCTCGTGAACCTATGCGAGTGCTGTGAAATCAAGATATCCTAAGAAAGAGTGCAGTGTGTTGCCCAGGACTCAGCAGACACAGAGGACCTCCCAGGGACCTATGGGTCTCGTTGTTGTTCAGCAGGCCACAGTTTGTGGAGGTACTCAGTGAACTTGGAACTGAAATGATGCTCACCCGAGGGGCCTAGGATTCCTGAAAAGGGTACATCCTTTAAAATAAAGCAGAACAGCGACTAAGAGTTCATGGAAAGAGCTGCATGCCTCCCTTTCTGCATGGCTACTCAGGGCCTTAACTCGAGGCCAGGATTCACGTTGAGATTCCCTTTACCTCTTGACCATGGCATGATGAGTTCCACCCCTGCCACTGAAGCTCCGTGTTTAGACAGAGAAAACTCATTTTCTTTCCAGACGCATGGCTACAGTGGGTTGAGGCCTGTCAACAGCAGAGAGTTTCCGGGAGCTTCACGGCACCAAGAATGGAGGTTTCCAAATATAAAGCAAGGCTAGTACCATCAAGACCCCATTTCCATGTGCACAGGCAGCATACATCCCTCTGGTTTCTAACAAGACAAAAGAGACACAGCGTACCCACTAGTTCCTTCCCTAATCAACTTGTCGAGGCACGGTGTTCTGCACCTACTGAACGGCCTCAACCAAGGAACGCCCTAGGTAGGCCTCTGGACAGGTGCCTCTTCAAAAGCCTGCAGTGCTAAAAGAAAAACTGTCTTTAGTTGCAATAGGAACGCAGGGCGTCTTTCTCTTGCAGGCAGGGTGACTTCAGGTAGGAGGTCCTGGAAGGAAGGCGCAGCCTAGTGTTTTTCTCAATGCAGCTCAGACTAAGGAATGTGTGCGACTTCCATAGCAAGTTGGAAATTTTCAAAACGGTGCTTGTGAACCTGTGCGAGTGCTGTGAAATCAAGACATGCTAAGAAAGAGTGCAGTGTGTGGCCCATGACTCAGCAGACACAGAAGACCTCCGATGGACCTATGGGCCTCGTTGTTGTTCAGCAGGCCACAGTTTGTGGAGGTACTCAGTGAACTTGGAACTAAAATGATGCTCACCCGAGGGACCTAGGATACCTGAAAAGGGTACCTCCTTTAAAATAAAGCAGAACAGCGACTAAGAGCTCATGAAGAGAGCTGCATGCCTCCCTTTCTGCATGGCTACTCAGAGCCTTACCTCGAAGACAGGACAGATATGTGATTCCCTTTAGCTCTAGAGCATGGCAAGATAAGTCCCACACCGGACTATGAAGCACACTGTGTAGCCAGAGAAAACCCATTTTCTTCCCAGACCAATGCCTACAATAGCCAGGGGCCTGTCAACAGCAGAGAATTCAGGGAACTTCAAGGCAGCATGAATGGAGCTTTCAAAGTGAAAAAGCAAGGTTACGACCAACATGCCCCCATTTCCATAGGCACAAACAGCATACGTCCCTGTGGTTTCAAACAACTCAAAAGAGACACAGAGTACACATTGGTTCCTTCCCTGAATCAAATCCTCGAGGCAGAGTGTTCTGCATGTGGTGAACGGCCTCATCCAAGTAACGCCCTAGCTAGGCCTCTGGGCCCGTGTCTCTTCAAAAGCCTGCAGTGCTATAGGAAAAACTGTGCTTTAGTTGCAATAGGAACGCAAAGCGTCTTTCTCCTGGAGGCAGGGTGACTTGAGGTAGGAGGTACTGGATGGAAGGAGAAGCCTAGTGGTTTTCTCTGTGCAGCTCAGACTAGGGAAGGAGTGAGATTTCCACGGCATGTTGGAACTTGTTGGAACGGTGCTCATGAATCTGTGTGAGTGCTGGGTAAATCAAGGTGTCCCAAGAAACAGTGCAGTGTGTTGCTCATGACTCAGCAGACACAGAGGACCTCCGAGGGCCCTATGGGCCTCGTTGTTGCTCAGCAAGCCAACAGGGGTGTGGAGGTAGTCAGGGATCTTGGACGAAAATGATGATCCCCTAGAGTCCTAGGCGTGCTGAAAAGGGTACTTCCTTTAAAATAAGGCAGAACAGCGACCAAGGGCTCATGGAAAGAGCCGCATGCCTCCCTCTCTGCATGGCTACTCAGGGCCTTACCTCGAGGCAAAGACTCACGTTGAAATTCCCTTTAGCTCTAGAGCATGGCATGATGAGTTCCACCCCGGCCACTGAAGCTCCGTGTGTAGACAGAGAAAACTCATTTTCTTCCCAGACGCATGGCTACAGTGGGTCGAGACCTGTCAACAGCAGAGAATTTCAGGGAGCTTCACGGCAGCAAGAATGGAGGTTTCCAAATAGAAAAGCAAGGCTAGTACCATCACGACCCCATTTCCATGTGCACAGGCAGCATACAACCCTCTGGTTTCTAACAAGACAAAAGAGACACAGCGTACCCACTAGTTCCTTCCCTGAATCAACTTCTCGAGGCATGGTGTTCTGCACCTACTGAACGGCCTCAACCAAGGAACGCCCTAGGTAGGCCTCTGGACAGGTGCCTCTTCAAAAGCCTGCAGTGCTATAAGAAAAACTGTGTTTAGTTGCAATAGGAACGCAGGGCGTCTTTCTCTTGCAGGCAGGGTGACTTCAGGTAGGAGGTCCTGGAAGGAAGGCGAAACCTAGTGTTTCTCTCAATGCAGCTCAGACTAAGGAATGTGTGTGACTTCCATAGCAAGTTGGAAATTGCCAAAACGGTGCTCGTGAACCTGTGCGAGTGCTGTGAAATCAAGATATGCTAAGAAAGAGTGCAGTGTGTGGCCCATGACTCAGCAGACACAGAAGACCTCCGATGGACCTATGGGCCTCGTTGTTGTTCAGCTGGCTTACAGGGTTGTGGAGGTACTCAGGGATCTTGGAACGAAAATGATGCTCACCCGAGGGGGTTAGGTGTCCTGAAAAGGGCCCTTCTTTTAAAATAAAGCAGAACAGCGACTAAGTGCTCATGGAAAGGGCTGCATGCCTCCCTCTCTGCATGGCTACTCAGGGCCTTACCTCGGGGCAAGGACTCACGTTGAGATTCCCTTTAGCTCTAGAGCATGGCAAGATGAGTCCCACCCCGGACAATGAAGTACCCTGTTTAGCCAGAGAAAACTCAGTTTCTTCCCAGACCCAAGCCTACAATAGCCAGGGTCCTGTCAACAACAGAGAATTCAGGGAGCTTCATGGCAGCATGAATGAAGCTATCAAAATGGATAAGCAAGTCTACTATCAACATGCCCACATTTCCATAGGCACAGGCAGCATACATCCTTCTGATTTCAAACAACTCAAAAGAGACACAGATTACACACTGGTTCCTTCCCTGAATCAAAATCTCGTGGCAGGGTGTTCTGCATCTAAAGAACTGCCACAAACAAGGAACGCCCTAGCTATGCCTCTGGGCCCGTGCCTCTTCAAAAGCTTGCAGTGCTACAAGAAAAACTGTGCTCTTGTTGCAATAGGAACGCAAGGCATCTTTCTCTTGCAGGCAGGGTGACTTCAGGTAGGAGGTCCTGGAAGGAAGGCGCAGCCTAGTGTTTTTCTCAGTGTAGCTCAGACTAGGGAATGTGTGCGACTTCCGCAGCAAGTTGGAACTTGCCAAAACGGTGCTCGTGAACCTATGCGAGTGCTGTGAAATCAAGATATCCTAAGAAAGAGTGCAGTGTGTTTCCCATGACTCAGCAGACACAGAGGACCTCCCAGGGACCTATGGGTCTCGTTGTTGTTCAGCAGGCCACAGTTTGTGGAGGTACTCAGTGAACATGGAACTAAAATGATGCTCACCCAAGGGGCCTAGGATTCCTGAAAAGGGTACATCCTTTAACATAAAGCAGAACAGCGACTAAGAGCTCATGAAGAGAGCTGCATGCCTCCCTTTCTGCATGGCTACTCAGAGCCTTACCTCGAAGACAGGACAGATATGTGATTCCCTTTAGCTCTAGAGCATGGCAAGATGAGTCCCACACCGGACTATGAAGCACACTGTGTAGCCAGAGAAAACCCATTTTCTTCCCAGACCAATGCCTACAATAGCCAGGGGCCTGTCAACAGCAGAGAATTCAGGGAACTTCAAGGCAGCATGAATGGAGCTTTCAAAGTGAAAAAGCAAGGCTACTACCAACATGCCCCCATTCCCATAGGCACAAACAGCATACGTCCCTGTGGTTTCAAACAACTCAAAAGAGACACAGAGTACACATTGATTCCTTCCCTGAATCAAATTCTCGAGGCAGAGTGTTCTGCATGTGGTGAACGGCCTCATCCAAGTAACGCCCTAGCTAGGCCTCTGGGCCCGTGTCTCTTCAAAAGCCTACAGTGCTATAGGAAAAACTGTGCTTTAGTTGCAATAGGAACGCAAGGCGTCTTTCTCCTGGAGGCAGGGTGACTTGAGGTAGGAGGTACTGGATGGAAGGAGAAGCCTAGTGGTTTTCTCTGTGCAGCTCAGACTAGGGAAGGAGTGCGATTTCCACGGCATGTTGGAACTTGGTAGAACGGTGCTCCTGAATCTGTGTGAGTGCTGGGTAAATCAAGGTGTCCCAAGAAACAGTGCAGTGTGTTGCCCATGACTCAGCAGACACAGAGGACCTCCGAGGGCCCTATGGGCCTCGTTGTTGCTCAGCAAGCCAACAGGGGTGTGGAGGTAGTCAGGGATCTTGGACGAAAATGATGATCCCCGAGGGTCCTAGGCGTGCTGAAAAGGGTACTTCCTTTAAAATAAGGCAGAACAGCGACTAAGAGCTCATGGAAAGAGCCGCATGCCTCCCTCTCTGCATGGCTACTGAGGGCCTTACCTCGAGGCAAAGACTCACGTTGAAATTCCCTTTAGCTCTAGAGCATGGCATGATGAGTTCCACCCCGGCCACTGAAGCTCCGTGTGTAGCCAGAGAAAACTCATTTTCTTCCCAGACGAATGGCTACAGTGGGTCGAGGCCTGTCAACAGCAGAGAATTTGAGGGAGCTTCACGGCAGCAAGAATGGAGGTTTCCAAATAGAAAAGCAAGGCTAGTACCATCACGACCCCATTTCCATGTGCCCAGGCAGCATATAACCCTCTGGTTTCTAACAAGACAAAAGAGACACAGCGTACCCACTAGTTCCTTCCCTGAATCAACTTCTCGAGGCACGGTGTTCTGCACCTAGTGAACGGCCTCAACCAAGGAACGCCCGAGTTAGGCCTCAGGACCAGTGCCTCTTCAAATGCCTGCAGTGCTACAGGAAAAACTGTGCTTTAGTTACAATACGAACGCAGGCCGATTTTGTACTGGAAGCAGGGTGACTTCACGTAGGCGGTCTTGGCAGGAAGGCAGAGCCTAGAGGTTTTCTCAATGCAGCTCAGACTCGGGAAAGTGTGCGAATTTCACAACAACTTGGAACTTGCCCAAACGGTGCTCGTGAACCTGTGCGAGTGCTGTGAAACTAAGATATCCTAAAAAAGAGTGCAGTGTGTTGCCCATGACTCAGCAGACACAGAGGACCTCCAAGGGACCTATGGGCCACGTTGTTGCTCAGCAGGCCTACAGGGGTGTGGAGGTACTCAGGGATCTTGGAACGAAAATGATGCTCCCCCGAGGGTCCTAGGAATGCTGAAAAGGGTATTTCCTTTAAAATAAAGCAGAACAGCAACTAAGAGTTCATGGAAAGAGCTGCATGCCTCCCTTTCTGCATGGCTACACTGGGCCTTAACTCGAGGCCAGGACTCACGGTGAGATTCCCTTTACCTCTTGAGCATGGCATGATGAGTTCCACCCCTGCCACTGAAGCTCCGTGTTTAGCCAGAGAAAACTCATTTTCTTCCCAGACGCATGGCTACAGTGGGTTGAGGCCTGTCAACAGCAGAGAATTTCCGGGAGCTTCACGGCAGCAAGAATGGAGGTTTCCAAATATAAAGCAAGGCTAGTACCATCAAGACCCCATTTCCATGTGCACAGGCAGCATACATCCCTCTGGTTTCTAACAAGACAAAAGAGACACAGCGTACCCACTAGTTCCTTCCCTGAATCAACTTCTCGAGGCACGGTGTTCTGCACCTACTGAACGGCCTCAACCAAGGAACGCCCTAGGTAGGCCTCTGGACAGGTGCCTCTTCAAAAGCTTGCAGTGCTAAAAGAAAAACTGTCTTTAGTTGCAATAGGAAAGCAGGGCGTCTTTCTCTTGCAGGCAGGGTGACTTCAGGTAGGAGGTCCTGGAAGGAAGGCGAAGCCTAGTGTTTTTCTCAATGCAGCTCAGACTAAGGAATGTGTGCGACTTCCATAGCAAGTTGGAAATTGCCAAAACGGTGCTCGTGAACCTGTGCGAGTGCTGTGAAATCAAGATATGCTAAGAAAGAGTGCAGTGTGTGGCCCATGACTCACCAGACACAGAAGACCTCCGATGGACCTATGGGCCTCGTTGTTGTTCAGCAGGCCTACAGGGTTGTGGAGGTACTCAGGGATCTTGGAACGAAAATGATGCTCACCCGAGGGGGTTAGGTGTCCTGAAAACGGTCCTTCTTTTAAAATAAAGCAGAACAGCGACTAAGTGCTCATGGAAAGAGCTGCATGCCTCCCTCTCTGCATGGGTACTCAGGGCCTTACCTCGGGGCAAGGACTCACGTTGAGATTCCCTTTAGCTCTAGAGCATGGCAAGATGAGTCCCACCCCGGACAATGAAGTACCCTGTTTAGCCAGAGAAAACTCAGTTTCTTCCCAGACCCATGCCTACAATAGCCAGGGTCCTGTCAACAGCAGAGAATTCAGAGAGCTTCATGGCAGCATGAATGGAGCTTTCAAAATGGATAAGCAAGTCTACTATTAACATGCGCACATTTCCATAGGCACAGGCAGCATACATCCTTCTGATTTCAAACAACTCAAAAGAGACACAGATTACACACTGGTTCCTTCCCTGAATCAAAATCTCTTTCGAGGGTGTTCTGCATCTAGAGAACTGCCACAACCAAGGAACGCCCTAGCTATGCCTCTGTTCCCGTGCCTCTTCAAAAGCTTTCAGTGCTACAGGAAAAACTGTGCTCTTGTTGCAATAGGAACGCAAGGCATCTTTCTCTTGCAGGCAGGGTGACTTTAGGTAGGAGGTCCTGGAAGGAAGGCGCAGCCTAGTGTTTTTCTCAGTGTAGCTCAGACTAGGGAATGTGTGCGACTTCCGCAGCAAGTTGGAACTTGCCAAAACGGTGCTCGTGAACCTATGCGAGTGCTGTGAAATCAAGATATCCTAAGAAAGAGTGCAGTGTGTTGCCCATGACTCAGCAGACACAGAGGACCTCCCAGGGACCTATGGGTCTCGTTGTTGTTCAGCAGGCCACAGTTTGTGGAGGTACTCAGTGAACTTGGAACTAAAAGGATGCTCACCCGAGGGGCCTAGGATTCCTGAAAAGGGTTCATCCTTTAAAATAAAGCAGAACAGTGACTAAGAGCTCATGAAGAGAGCTGCATGCCTCCCTCTCTGCATGGCTACTCAGGGCCTTACCTCGAGGCAAGGACTCACGTTGAGATTCCCTTTAGCTCTAGAGCATGGCAAGATGAGTCCCACCCCGGACAATGAAGTACCCTGTTTAGCCAGAGAAAACTCAGTTTCTTCCCAGACCCATGCCTACAATAGCCAGGGTCCTGTCAACAGCAGAGAATTCAGGGAGCTTCATGGCAGCATGAATTGAGCTTTCAAAATGGATAAGCAAGTCTACTATTAACATGCGCACATTTCCATAGGCACAGGCAGCATACATCCTTCTGATTTCAAACAACTCAAAAGAGACAAAGATTACACACTGGTTCCTTCCCTGAATCAAAATCTCGTGGCAGGGTGTTCTGCATCTAGAGAACTGCCAAAACCAAGGAACGCCCTAGCTATGCCTCTGGGCCCGTGCCTCTTCAAAAGCTTGCAGTGCTACAGGAAAAACTGTGCTCTTGTTGCAGTAGGAACGCAAGACATCTTTCTCTTGCAGGCAGGGTGACTTCAGGTAGGAGGTCCTGGAAGGAAGGCGCAGCCTAGTGTTTTTCTCAGTGTAGCTCAGACTAGGGAATGTGTGCGACTTAGGCAGCAAGTTGGAATTTGCCAAAACGGTGCTCGTGAACCTATGCGAGTTCTGTGAAATCAAGATATGCTAAGAAAGAGTGCAGTGTGTTGCCCAGGACTCAGCAGACACAGAGGACCTCCCAGGGACCTATGGGTCTCGTTGTTGTTCAGCAGGACACAGTTTGTGGAGGTACTTTGAACTTGGAACTAAAATGATGCTCACCCGAGGGGCCTAGGATTCCTGAAAAGGGTACATCCTTTAAAATAAAGCAGAACAGCGACTAAGAGCTCATGAAGAGAGCTGCATGCCCCCCTTTCTGCATGGCTACTCAGGGCCTTAACTCGAGGCCAGGACTCACGTTGAGATTCCCTTTACCTCTTGACCATGGCATGATGAGTTCCACCCCTGCCACTGAAGCTCCGTGTTTAGACAGAGAAAACTCATTTTCTTTCCAGACGCATGGCTACAGTGGGTTGAGGCCTGTCAACAGCAGAGAGTTTCCGGGAGCTTCACGGCACCAAGAATGGAGGTTTCCAAATATAAAGCAAGGCTAGTACCATCAAGACCCCATTTCCATGTGCACAGGCAGCATACATCCCTCTGGTTTCTAACAAGACAAAAGAGACACAGCGTACCCACTAGTTCCTTCCCTAATCAACTTGTCGAGGCACGGTGTTCTGCACCTACTGAACGGCCTCAACCTAGGAACGCCCTAGGTAGGCCTCTGGACAGGTGCCTCTTCAAAAGCCTGCAGTGCTAAAAGAAAAACTGTCTTTAGTTGCAATAGGAACGCAGGGCGTCTTTCTCTTGCAGGCAGGGTGACTTCAGGTAGGAGGTCCTGGAAGGAAGGCGCAGCCTAGTGTTTTTCTCAATGCAGCTCAGACTAAGGAATGTGTGCGACTTCCATAGCAAGTTGGAAATTTTCAAAACAGTGCTTGTGAACCTGTGCGAGTGCTGTGAAATCAAGATATGCTAAGAAAGAGTGCAGTGTGTGGCCCATGACTCAGCAGACACAGAAGACCTCCGATGGACCTATGGGCCTCGTTGTTGTTCAGCAGGCCACAGTTTGTGGAGGTACTCAGTGAACTTGGAACTAAAATGATGCTCACACGAGGGGCCTAGGATACCTGAAAAGGGTACCTCCTTTAAAATAAAGCAGAACAGCGACTAAGAGCTCATGAAGAGAGCTGCATGCCTCCCTTTCTGCATGGCTACTCAGAGCCTTACCTCGAAGACAGGACAGATATGTGATTCCCTTTAGCTCTAGAGCATGGCAAGATAAGTCCCACACCGGACTATGAAGCACACTGTGTAGCCAGAGAAAACCCATTTTCTTCCCAGACCAATGCCTACAATAGCCAGGGGCCTGTCAACAGCAGAGAATTCAGGGAACTTCAAGGCAGCATGAATGGAGCTTTCAAAGTGAAAAAGCAAGGTTACGACCAACATGCCCCCATTTCCATAGGCACAAACAGCATACGTCCCTGTGGTTTCAAACAACTCAAAAGAGACACAGAGTACACATTGGTTCCTTCCCTGAATCAAATCCTCGAGGCAGAGTGTTCTGCATGTGGTGAACGGCCTCATCCAAGTAACGCCCTAGCTAGGCCTCTGGGCCCGTGTCTCTTCAAAAGCCTGCAGTGCTATAGGAAAAACTGTGCTTTAGTTGCAATAGGAACGCAAAGCGTCTTTCTCCTGGAGGCAGGGTGACTTGAGGTAGGAGGTACTGGATGGAAGGAGAAGCCTAGTGGTTTTCTCTGTGCAGCTCAGACTAGGGAAGGAGTGAGATTTCCACGGCATGTTGGAACTTGTTGGAACGGTGCTCATGAATCTGTGTGAGTGCTGGGTAAATCAAGGTGTCCCAAGAAACAGTGCAGTGTGTTGCTCATGACTCAGCAGACACAGAGGACCTCCGAGGGCCCTATGGGCCTCGTTGTTGCTCAGCAAGCCAACAGGGGTGTGGAGGTAGTCAGGGATCTTGGACGAAAATGATGATCCCCTAGAGTCCTAGGCGTGCTGAAAAGGGTACTTCCTTTAAAATAAGGCAGAACAGCGACCAAGGGCTCATGGAAAGAGCCGCATGCCTCCCTCTCTGCATGGCTACTCAGGGCCTTACCTCGAGGCAAAGACTCACGTTGAAATTCCCTTTAGCTCTAGAGCATGGCATGATGAGTTCCACCCCGGCCACTGAAGCTCCGTGTGTAGACAGAGAAAACTCATTTTCTTCCCAGACGCATGGCTACAGTGGGTCGAGACCTGTCAACAGCAGAGAATTTCAGGGAGCTTCACGGCAGCAAGAATGGAGGTTTCCAAATAGAAAAGCAAGGCTAGTACCATCACGACCCCATTTCCATGTGCACAGGCAGCATACAACCCTCTGGTTTCTAACAAGACAAAAGAGACACAGCGTACCCACTAGTTCCTTCCCTGAATCAACTTCTCGAGGCATGGTGTTCTGCACCTACTGAACGGCCTCAACCAAGGAACGCCCTAGGTAGGCCTCTGGACAGGTGCCTCTTCAAAAGCCTGCAGTGCTATAAGAAAAACTGTGTTTAGTTGCAATAGGAACGCAGGGCGTCTTTCTCTTGCAGGCAGGGTGACTTCAGGTAGGAGGTCCTGGAAGGAAGGCGAAACCTAGTGTTTCTCTCAATGCAGCTCAGACTAAGGAATGTGTGTGACTTCCATAGCAAGTTGGAAATTGCCAAAACGGTGCTCGTGAACCTGTGCGAGTGCTGTGAAATCAAGATATGCTAAGAAAGAGTGCAGTGTGTGGCCCATGACTCAGCAGACACAGAAGACCTCCGATGGACCTATGGGCCTCGTTGTTGTTCAGCTGGCTTACAGGGTTGTGGAGGTACTCAGGGATCTTGGAACGAAAATGATGCTCACCCGAGGGGGTTAGGTGTCCTGAAAAGGGCCCTTCTTTTAAAATAAAGCAGAACAGCGACTAAGTGCTCATGGAAAGGGCTGCATGCCTCCCTCTCTGCATGGCTACTCAGGGCCTTACCTCGGGGCAAGGACTCACGTTGAGATTCCCTTTAGCTCTAGAGCATGGCAAGATGAGTCCCACCCCGGACAATGAAGTACCCTGTTTAGCCAGAGAAAACTCAGTTTCTTCCCAGACCCAAGCCTACAATAGCCAGGGTCCTGTCAACAACAGAGAATTCAGGGAGCTTCATGGCAGCATGAATGAAGCTATCAAAATGGATAAGCAAGTCTACTATCAACATGCCCACATTTCCATAGGCACAGGCAGCATACATCCTTCTGATTTCAAACAACTCAAAAGAGACACAGATTACACACTGGTTCCTTCCCTGAATCAAAATCTCGTGGCAGGGTGTTCTGCATCTAAAGAACTGCCACAAACAAGGAACGCCCTAGCTATGCCTCTGGGCCCGTGCCTCTTCAAAAGCTTGCAGTGCTACAAGAAAAACTGTGCTCTTGTTGCAATAGGAACGCAAGGCATCTTTCTCTTGCAGGCAGGGTGACTTCAGGTAGGAGGTCCTGGAAGGAAGGCGCAGCCTAGTGTTTTTCTCAGTGTAGCTCAGACTAGGGAATGTGTGCGACTTCCGCAGCAAGTTGGAACTTGCCAAAACGGTGCTCGTGAACCTATGCGAGTGCTGTGAAATCAAGATATCCTAAGAAAGAGTGCAGTGTGTTTCCCATGACTCAGCAGACACAGAGGACCTCCCAGGGACCTATGGGTCTCGTTGTTGTTCAGCAGGACACAGTTTGTGGAGGTACTCAGTGAACATGGAACTAAAATGATGCTCACCCAAGGGGCCTAGGATTCCTGAAAAGGGTACATCCTTTAACATAAAGCAGAACAGCGACTAAGAGCTCATGAAGAGAGCTGCATGCCTCCCTTTCTGCATGGCTACTCAGAGCCTTACCTCGAAGACAGGACAGATATGTGATTCCCTTTAGCTCTAGAGCATGGCAAGATGAGTCCCACACCGGACTATGAAGCACACTGTGTAGCCAGAGAAAACCCATTTTCTTCCCAGACCAATGCCTACAATAGCCAGGGGCCTGTCAACAGCAGAGAATTCAGGGAACTTCAAGGCAGCATGAATGGAGCTTTCAAAGTGAAAAAGCAAGGCTACTACCAACATGCCCCCATTCCCATAGGCACAAACAGCATACGTCCCTGTGGTTTCAAACAACTCAAAAGAGACACAGAGTACACATTGATTCCTTCCCTGAATCAAATTCTCGAGGCAGAGTGTTCTGCATGTGGTGAACGGCCTCATCCAAGTAACGCCCTAGCTAGGCCTCTGGGCCCGTGTCTCTTCAAAAGCCTACAGTGCTATAGGAAAAACTGTGCTTTAGTTGCAATAGGAACGCAAGGCGTCTTTCTCCTGGAGGCAGGGTGACTTGAGGTAGGAGGTACTGGATGGAAGGAGAAGCCTAGTGGTTTTCTCTGTGCAGCTCAGACTAGGGAAGGAGTGCGATTTCCACGGCATGTTGGAACTTGGTAGAACGGTGCTCCTGAATCTGTGTGAGTGCTGGGTAAATCAAGGTGTCCCAAGAAACAGTGCAGTGTGTTGCCCATGACTCAGCAGACACAGAGGACCTCCGAGGGCCCTATGGGCCTCGTTGTTGCTCAGCAAGCCAACAGGGGTGTTGAGGTAGTCAGGGATCTTGGACGAAAATGATGATCCCCGAGGGTCCTAGGCGTGCTGAAAAGGGTACTTCCTTTAAAATAAGGCAGAACAGCGACTAAGAGCTCATGGAAAGAGCCGCATGCCTCCCTCTCTGCATGGCTACTGAGGGCCTTACCTCGAGGCAAAGACTCACGTTGCAATTCCCTTTAGCTCTAGAGCATGGCATGATGAGTTCCACCCCGGCCACTGAAGCTCCGTGTGTAGCCAGAGAAAACTCATTTTCTTCCCAGACGAATGGCTACAGTGGGTCGAGGCCTGTCAACAGCAGAGAATTTGAGGGAGCTTCACGGCAGCAAGAATGGAGGTTTCCAAATAGAAAAGCAAGGCTAGTACCATCACGACCCCATTTCCATGTGCCCAGGCAGCATATAACCCTCTGGTTTCTAACAAGACAAAAGAGACACAGCGTACCCACTAGTTCCTTCCCTGAATCAACTTCTCGAGGCACGGTGTTCTGCACCTACTGAACGGCCTCAACCAAGGAACGCCCGAGTTAGGCCTCAGGACCAGTGCCTCTTCAAATGCCTGCAGTGCTACAGGAAAAACTGTGCTTTAGTTACAATACGAACGCAGGCCGATTTTGTACTGGAAGCAGGGTGACTTCACGTAGGCGGTCTTGGCAGGAAGGCAGAGCCTAGAGGTTTTCTCAATGCAGCTCAGACTCGGGAAAGTGTGCGAATTTCACAACAACTTGGAACTTGCCCAAACGGTGCTCGTGAACCTGTGCGAGTGCTGTGAAACTAAGATATCCTAAAAAAGAGTGCAGTGTGTTGCCCATGACTCAGCAGACACAGAGGACCTCCGAGGGACCTATGGGCCACGTTGTTGCTCAGCAGGCCTACAGGGGTGTGGAGGTACTCAGGGATCTTGGAACGAAAATGATGCTCCCCCGAGGGTCCTAGGAATGCTGAAAAGGGTATTTCCTTTAAAATAAAGCAGAACAGCAACTAAGAGTTCATGGAAAGAGCTGCATGCCTCCCTTTCTGCATGGCTACACTGGGCCTTAACTCGAGGCCAGGACTCACGGTGAGATTCCCTTTACCTCTTGAGCATGGCATGATGAGTTCCACCCCTGCCACTGAAGCTCCTTGTTTAGCCAGAGAAAACTCATTTTCTTCCCAGACGCATGGCTACAGTGGGTTGAGGCCTGTCAACAGCAGAGAATTTCCGGGAGCTTCACGGCAGCAAGAATGGAGGTTTCCAAATATAAAGCAAGGCTAGTACCATCAAGACCCCATTTCCATGTGCACAGGCAGCATACATCCCTCTGGTTTCTAACAAGACAAAAGAGACACAGCGTACCCACTAGTTCCTTCCCTGAATCAACTTCTCGAGGCACGGTGTTCTGCACCTACTGAACGGCCTCAACCAAGGAACGCCCTAGGTAGGCCTCTGGACAGGTGCCTCTTCAAAAGCCTGCAGTGCTATAAGAAAAACTGTGTTTAGTTGCAATAGGAACGCAGGGCGTCTTTCTCTTGCAGGCAGGGTGACTTCAGGTAGGAGGTCCTGGAAGGAAGGCGAAACCTAGTGTTTCTCTCAATGCAGCTCAGACTAAGGAATGTGTGTGACTTCCATAGCAAGTTGGAAATTGCCAAAACGGTGCTCGTGAACCTGTGCGAGTGCTGTGAAATCAAGATATGCTAAGAAAGAGTGCAGTGTGTGGCCCATGACTCAGCAGACACAGAAGACCTCCGATGGACCTATGGGCCTCGTTGTTGTTCAGCTGGCTTACAGGGTTGTGGAGGTACTCAGGGATCTTGGAACGAAAATGATGCTCACCCGAGGGGGTTAGGTGTCCTGAAAAGGGCCCTTCTTTTAAAATAAAGCAGAACAGCGACTAAGTGCTCATGGAAAGGGCTGCATGCCTCCCTCTCTGCATGGCTACTCAGGGCCTTACCTCGGGGCAAGGACTCACGTTGAGATTCCCTTTAGCTCTAGAGCATGGCAAGATGAGTCCCACCCCGGACAATGAAGTACCCTGTTTAGCCAGAGAAAACTCAGTTTCTTCCCAGACCCAAGCCTACAATAGCCAGGGTCCTGTCAACAACAGAGAATTCAGGGAGCTTCATGGCAGCATGAATGAAGCTATCAAAATGGATAAGCAAGTCTACTATCAACATGCCCACATTTCCATAGGCACAGGCAGCATACATCCTTCTGATTTCAAACAACTCAAAAGAGACACAGATTACACACTGGTTCCTTCCCTGAATCAAAATCTCGTGGCAGGGTGTTCTGCATCTAAAGAACTGCCACAAACAAGGAACGCCCTAGCTATGCCTCTGGGCCCGTGCCTCTTCAAAAGCTTGCAGTGCTACAAGAAAAACTGTGCTCTTGTTGCAATAGGAACGCAAGGCATCTTTCTCTTGCAGGCAGGGTGACTTCAGGTAGGAGGTCCTGGAAGGAAGGCGCAGCCTAGTGTTTTTCTCAGTGTAGCTCAGACTAGGGAATGTGTGCGACTTCCGCAGCAAGTTGGAACTTGCCAAAACGGTGCTCGTGAACCTATGCGAGTGCTGTGAAATCAAGATATCCTAAGAAAGAGTGCAGTGTGTTTCCCATGACTCAGCAGACACAGAGGACCTCCCAGGAACCTATGGGTCTCGTTGTTGTTCAGCAGGACACAGTTTGTGGAGGTACTCAGTGAACATGGAACTAAAATGATGCTCACCCAAGGGGCCTAGGATTCCTGAAAAGGGTACATCCTTTAACATAAAGCAGAACAGCGACTAAGAGCTCATGAAGAGAGCTGCATGCCTCCCTTTCTGCATGGCTACTCAGAGCCTTACCTCGAAGACAGGACAGATATGTGATTCCCTTTAGCTCTAGAGCATGGCAAGATGAGTCCCACACCGGACTATGAAGCACACTGTGTAGCCAGAGAAAACCCATTTTCTTCCCAGACCAATGCCTACAATAGCCAGGGGCCTGTCAACAGCAGAGAATTCAGGGAACTTCAAGGCAGCATGAATGGAGCTTTCAAAGTGAAAAAGCAAGGCTACTACCAACATGCCCCCATTCCCATAGGCACAAACAGCATACGTCCCTGTGGTTTCAAACAACTCAAAAGAGACACAGAGTACACATTGATTCCTTCCCTGAATCAAATTCTCGAGGCAGAGTGTTCTGCATGTGGTGAACGGCCTCATCCAAGTAACGCCCTAGCTAGGCCTCTGGGCCCGTGTCTCTTCAAAAGCCTACAGTGCTATAGGAAAAACTGTGCTTTAGTTGCAATAGGAACGCAAGGCGTCTTTCTCCTGGAGGCAGGGTGACTTGAGGTAGGAGGTACTGGATGGAAGGAGAAGCCTAGTGGTTTTCTCTGTGCAGCTCAGACTAGGGAAGGAGTGCGATTTCCACGGCATGTTGGAACTTGGTAGAACGGTGCTCCTGAATCTGTGTGAGTGCTGGGTAAATCAAGGTGTCCCAAGAAACAGTGCAGTGTGTTGCCCATGACTCAGCAGACACAGAGGACCTCCGAGGGCCCTATGGGCCTCGTTGTTGCTCAGCAAGCCAACAGGGGTGTTGAGGTAGTCAGGGATCTTGGACGAAAATGATGATCCCCGAGGGTCCTAGGCGTGCTGAAAAGGGTACTTCCTTTTAAATAAGGCAGAACAGCGACTAAGAGCTCATGGAAAGAGCCGCATGCCTCCCTCTCTGCATGGCTACTGAGGGCCTTACCTCGAGGCAAAGACTCACGTTGAAATTCCCTTTAGCTCTAGAGCATGGCATGATGAGTTCCACCCCGGCCACTGAAGCTCCGTGTGTAGCCAGAGAAAACTCATTTTCTTCCCAGACGAATGGCTACAGTGGGTCGAGGCCTGTCAACAGCAGAGAATTTGAGGGAGCTTCACGGCAGCAAGAATGGAGGTTTCCAAATAGAAAAGCAAGGCTAGTACCATCACGACCCCATTTCCATGTGCCCAGGCAGCATATAACCCTCTGGTTTCTAACAAGACAAAAGAGACACAGCGTACCCACTAGTTCCTTCCCTGAATCAACTTCTCGAGGCACGGTGTTCTGCACCTAGTGAACGGCCTCAACCAAGGAACGCCCGAGTTAGGCCTCAGGACCAGTGCCTCTTCAAATGCCTGCAGTGCTACAGGAAAAACTGTGCTTTAGTTACAATACGAACGCAGGCCGATTTTGTACTGGAAGCAGGGTGACTTCACGTAGGCGGTCTTGGCAGGAAGGCAGAGCCTAGAGGTTTTCTCAATGCAGCTCAGACTCGGGAAAGTGTGCGAATTTCACAACAACTTGGAACTTGCCCAAACGGTGCTCGTGAACCTGTGCGAGTGCTGTGAAACTAAGATATCCTAAAAAAGAGTGCAGTGTGTTGCCCATGACTCAGCAGACACAGAGGACCTCCGAGGGACCTATGGGCCACGTTGTTGCTCAGCAGGCCTACAGGGGTGTGGAGGTACTCAGGGATCTTGGAACGAAAATGATGCTCCCCCGAGGGTCCTAGGAATGCTGAAAAGGGTATTTCCTTTAAAATAAAGCAGAACAGCAACTAAGAGTTCATGGAAAGAGCTGCATGCCTCCCTTTCTGCATGGCTACACTGGGCCTTAACTCGAGGCCAGGACTCACGGTGAGATTCCCTTTACCTCTTGAGCATGGCATGATGAGTTCCACCCCTGCCACTGAAGCTCCTTGTTTAGCCAGAGAAAACTCATTTTCTTCCCAGACGCATGGCTACAGTGGGTTGAGGCCTGTCAACAGCAGAGAATTTCCGGGAGCTTCACGGCAGCAAGAATGGAGGTTTCCAAATATAAAGCAAGGCTAGTACCATCAAGACCCCATTTCCATGTGCACAGGCAGCATACATCCCTCTGGTTTCTAACAAGACAAAAGAGACACAGCGTACCCACTAGTTCCTTCCCTGAATCAACTTCTCGAGGCACGGTGTTCTGCACCTACTGAACGGCCTCAACCAAGGAACGCCCTAGGTAGGCCTCTGGACAGGTGCCTCTTCAAAAGCTTGCAGTGCTAAAAGAAAAACTGTCTTTAGTTGCAATAGGAAAGCAGGGCGTCTTTCTCTTGCAGGCAGGGTGACTTCAGGTAGGAGGTCCTGGAAGGAAGGCGAAGCCTAGTGTTTTTCTCAATGCAGCTCAGACTAAGGAATGTGTGCGACTTCCATAGCAAGTTGGAAATTGCCAAAACGGTGCTCGTGAACCTGTGCGAGTGCTGTGAAATCAAGATATGCTAAGAAAGAGTGCAGTGTGTGGCCCATGACTCACCAGACACAGAAGACCTCCGATGGACCTATGGGCCTCGTTGTTGTTCAGCAGGCCTACAGGGTTGTGGAGGTACTCAGGGATCTTGGAACGAAAATGATGCTCACCCGAGGGGGTTAGGTGTCCTGAAAACGGTCCTTCTTTTAAAATAAAGCAGAACAGCGACTAAGTGCTCATGGAAAGAGCTGCATGCCTCCCTCTCTGCATGGGTACTCAGGGCCTTACCTCGGGGCAAGGACTCACGTTGAGATTCCCTTTAGCTCTAGAGCATGGCAAGATGAGTCCCACCCCGGACAATGAAGTACCCTGTTTAGCCAGAGAAAACTCAGTTTCTTCCCAGACCCATGCCTACAATAGCCAGGGTCCTGTCAACAGCAGAGAATTCAGAGAGCTTCATGGCAGCATGAATGGAGCTTTCAAAATGGATAAGCAAGTCTACTATTAACATGCGCACATTTCCATAGGCACAGGCAGCATACATCCTTCTGATTTCAAACAACTCAAAAGAGACACAGATTACACACTGGTTCCTTCCCTGAATCAAAATCTCTTTCGAGGGTGTTCTGCATCTAGAGAACTGCCACAACCAAGGAACGCCCTAGCTATGCCTCTGTTCCCGTGCCTCTTCAAAAGCTTGCAGTGCTACAGGAAAAACTGTGCTCTTGTTGCAATAGGAACGCAAGGCATCTTTCTCTTGCAGGCAGGGTGACTTTAGGTAGGAGGTCCTGGAAGGAAGGCGCAACCTAGTGTTTTTCTCAGTGTAGCTCAGACTAAGGAATGTGTGCGACTTCCGCAGCAAGTTGGAACTTGCCAAAACGGTGCTCGTGAACCTATGCGAGTGCTGTGAAATCAAGATATCCTAAGAAAGAGTGCAGTGTGTTGCCCATGACTCAGCAGACACAGAGGACCTCCCAGGGACCTATGGGTCTCGTTGTTGTTCAGCAGGCCACAGTTTGTGGAGGTACTCAGTGAACTTGGAACTAAAAGGATGCTCACCCGAGGGGCGTAGGATTCCTGAAAAGGGTTCATCCTTTAAAATAAAGCAGAACAGTGACTAAGAGCTCATGAAGAGAGCTGCATGCCTCCCTCTCTGCATGGCTACTCAGGGCCTTACCTCGAGGCAAGGACTCACGTTGAGATTCCCTTTAGCTCTAGAGCATGGCAAGATGAGTCCCACCCCGGACAATGAAGTACCCTGTTTAGCCAGAGAAAACTCAGTTTCTTCCCAGACCCATGCCTACAATAGCCAGGGTCCTGTCAACAGCAGAGAATTCAGGGAGCTTCATGGCAGCATGAATTGAGCTTTCAAAATGGATAAGCAAGTCTACTATTAACATGCGCACATTTCCATAGGCACAGGCAGCATACATCCTTCTGATTTCAAACAACTCAAAAGAGACAAAGATTACACACTGGTTCCTTCCCTGAATCAAAATCTCGTGGCAGGGTGTTCTGCATCTAGAGAACTGCCAAAACCAAGGAACGCCCTAGCTATGCCTCTGGGCCCGTGCCTCTTCAAAAGCTTGCAGTGCTACAGGAAAAACTGTGCTCTTGTTGCAATAGGAACGCAAGACATCTTTCTCTTGCAGGCAGGGTGACTTCAGGTAGGAGGTCCTGGAAGGAAGGCGCAGCCTAGTGTTTTTCTCAGTGTAGCTCAGACTAGGGAATGTGTGCGACTTAGGCAGCAAGTTGGAATTTGCCAAAACGGTGCTCGTGAACCTATGCGAGTTCTGTGAAATCAAGATATGCTAAGAAAGAGTGCAGTGTGTTGCCCAGGACTCAGCAGACACAGAGGACCTCCCAGGGACCTATGGGTCTCGTTGTTGTTCAGCAGGACACAGTTTGTGGAGGTACTTTGAACTTGGAACTAAAATGATGCTCACCCGAGGGGCCTAGGATTCCTGAAAAGGGTACATCCTTTAAAATAAAGCAGAACAGCGACTAAGAGCTCATGAAGAGAGCTGCATGCCTCCCTTTCTGCATGGCTACTCAGGGCCTTAACTCGAGGCCAGGACTCACGTTGAGATTCCCTTTACCTCTTGACCATGGCATGATGAGTTCCACCCCTGCCACTGAAGCTCCGTGTTTAGACAGAGAAAACTCATTTTCTTTCCAGACGCATGGCTACAGTGGGTTGAGGCCTGTCAACAGCAGAGAGTTTCCGGGAGCTTCACGGCACCAAGAATGGAGGTTTCCAAATATAAAGCAAGGCTAGTACCATCAAGACCCCATTTCCATGTGCACAGGCAGCATACATCCCTCTGGTTTCTAACAAGACAAAAGAGACACAGCGTACCCACTAGTTCCTTCCCTAATCAACTTGTCGAGGCACGGTGTTCTGCACCTACTGAACGGCCTCAACCTAGGAACGCCCTAGGTAGGCCTCTGGACAGGTGCCTCTTCAAAAGCCTGCAGTGCTAAAAGAAAAACTGTCTTTAGTTGCAATAGGAACGCAGGGCGTCTTTCTCTTGCAGGCAGGGTGACTTCAGGTAGGAGGTCCTGGAAGGAAGGCGCAGCCTAGTGTTTTTCTCAATGCAGCTCAGACTAAGGAATGTGTGCGACTTCCATAGCAAGTTGGAAATTTTCAAAACAGTGCTTGTGAACCTGTGCGAGTGCTGTGAAATCAAGATATGCTAAGAAAGAGTGCAGTGTGTGGCCCATGACTCAGCAGACACAGAAGACCTCCGATGGACCTATGGGCCTCGTTGTTGTTCAGCAGGCCACAGTTTGTGGAGGTACTCAGTGAACTTGGAACTAAAATGATGCTCACACGAGGGGCCTAGGATACCTGAAAAGGGTACCTCCTTTAAAATAAAGCAGAACAGCGACTAAGAGCTCATGAAGAGAGCTGCATGCCTCCCTTTCTGCATGGCTACTCAGAGCCTTACCTCGAAGACAGGACAGATATGTGATTCCCTTTAGCTCTAGAGCATGGCAAGATAAGTCCCACACCGGACTATGAAGCACACTGTGTAGCCAGAGAAAACCCATTTTCTTCCCAGACCAATGCCTACAATAGCCAGGGGCCTGTCAACAGCAGAGAATTCAGGGAACTTCAAGGCAGCATGAATGGAGCTTTCAAAGTGAAAAAGCAAGGTTACGAGCAACATGCCCCCATTTCCATAGGCACAAACAGCATACGTCCCTGTGGTTTCAAACAACTCAAAAGAGACACAGAGTACACATTGGTTCCTTCCCTGAATCAAATCCTCGAGGCAGAGTGTTCTGCATGTGGTGAACGGCCTCATCCAAGTAACGCCCTAGCTAGGCCTCTGGGCCCGTGTCTCTTCAAAAGCCTGCAGTGCTATAGGAAAAACTGTGCTTTAGTTGCAATAGGAACGCAAAGCGTCTTTCTCCTGGAGGCAGGGTGACTTGAGGTAGGAGGTACTGGATGGAAGGAGAAGCCTAGTGGTTTTCTCTGTGCAGCTCAGACTAGGGAAGGAGTGAGATTTCCACGGCATGTTGGAACTTGTTGGAACGGTGCTCATGAATCTGTGTGAGTGCTGGGTAAATCAAGGTGTCCCAAGAAACAGTGCAGTGTGTTGCTCATGACTCAGCAGACACAGAGGACCTCCGAGGGCCCTATGGGCCTCGTTGTTGCTCAGCAAGCCAACAGGGGTGTGGAGGTAGTCAGGGATCTTGGACGAAAATGATGATCCCCTAGAGTCCTAGGCGTGCTGAAAAGGGTACTTCCTTTAAAATAAGGCAGAACAGCGACCAAGGGCTCATGGAAAGAGCCGCATGCCTCCCTCTCTGCATGGCTACTCAGGGCCTTACCTCGAGGCAAAGACTCACGTTGAAATTCCCTTTAGCTCTAGAGCATGGCATGATGAGTTCCACCCCGGCCACTGAAGCTCCGTGTGTAGACAGAGAAAACTCATTTTCTTCCCAGACGCATGGCTACAGTGGGTCGAGACCTGTCAACAGCAGAGAATTTCAGGGAGCTTCACGGCAGCAAGAATGGAGGTTTCCAAATAGAAAAGCAAGGCTAGTACCATCACGACCCCATTTCCATGTGCACAGGCAGCATACAACCCTCTGGTTTCTAACAAGACAAAAGAGACACAGCGTACCCACTAGTTCCTTCCCTGAATCAACTTCTCGAGGCATGGTGTTCTGCACCTACTGAACGGCCTCAACCAAGGAACGCCCTAGGTAGGCCTCTGGACAGGTGCCTCTTCAAAAGCCTGCAGTGCTATAAGAAAAACTGTGTTTAGTTGCAATAGGAACGCAGGGCGTCTTTCTCTTGCAGGCAGGGTGACTTCAGGTAGGAGGTCCTGGAAGGAAGGCGAAACCTAGTGTTTCTCTCAATGCAGCTCAGACTAAGGAATGTGTGTGACTTCCATAGCAAGTTGGAAATTGCCAAAACGGTGCTCGTGAACCTGTGCGAGTGCTGTGAAATCAAGATATGCTAAGAAAGAGTGCAGTGTGTGGCCCATGACTCAGCAGACACAGAAGACCTCCGATGGACCTATGGGCCTCGTTGTTGTTCAGCTGGCTTACAGGGTTGTGGAGGTACTCAGGGATCTTGGAACGAAAATGATGCTCACCCGAGGGGGTTAGGTGTCCTGAAAAGGGCCCTTCTTTTAAAATAAAGCAGAACAGCGACTAAGTGCTCATGGAAAGGGCTGCATGCCTCCCTCTCTGCATGGCTACTCAGGGCCTTACCTCGGGGCAAGGACTCACGTTGAGATTCCCTTTAGCTCTAGAGCATGGCAAGATGAGTCCCACCCCGGACAATGAAGTACCCTGTTTAGCCAGAGAAAACTCAGTTTCTTCCCAGACCCAAGCCTACAATAGCCAGGGTCCTGTCAACAACAGAGAATTCAGGGAGCTTCATGGCAGCATGAATGAAGCTATCAAAATGGATAAGCAAGTCTACTATCAACATGCCCACATTTCCATAGGCACAGGCAGCATACATCCTTCTGATTTCAAACAACTCAAAAGAGACACAGATTACACACTGGTTCCTTCCCTGAATCAAAATCTCGTGGCAGGGTGTTCTGCATCTAAAGAACTGCCACAAACAAGGAACGCCCTAGCTATGCCTCTGGGCCCGTGCCTCTTCAAAAGCTTGCAGTGCTACAAGAAAAACTGTGCTCTTGTTGCAATAGGAACGCAAGGCATCTTTCTCTTGCAGGCAGGGTGACTTCAGGTAGGAGGTCCTGGAAGGAAGGCGCAGCCTAGTGTTTTTCTCAGTGTAGCTCAGACTAGGGAATGTGTGCGACTTCCGCAGCAAGTTGGAACTTGCCAAAACGGTGCTCGTGAACCTATGCGAGTGCTGTGAAATCAAGATATCCTAAGAAAGAGTGCAGTGTGTTTCCCATGACTCAGCAGACACAGAGGACCTCCCAGGGACCTATGGGTCTCGTTGTTGTTCAGCAGGACACAGTTTGTGGAGGTACTCAGTGAACATGGAACTAAAATGATGCTCACCCAAGGGGCCTAGGATTCCTGAAAAGGGTACATCCTTTAACATAAAGCAGAACAGCGACTAAGAGCTCATGAAGAGAGCTGCATGCCTCCCTTTCTGCATGGCTACTCAGAGCCTTACCTCGAAGACAGGACAGATATGTGATTCCCTTTAGCTCTAGAGCATGGCAAGATGAGTCCCACACCGGACTATGAAGCACACTGTGTAGCCAGAGAAAACCCATTTTCTTCCCAGACCAATGCCTACAATAGCCAGGGGCCTGTCAACAGCAGAGAATTCAGGGAACTTCAAGGCAGCATGAATGGAGCTTTCAAAGTGAAAAAGCAAGGCTACTACCAACATGCCCCCATTCCCATAGGCACAAACAGCATACGTCCCTGTGGTTTCAAACAACTCAAAAGAGACACAGAGTACACATTGATTCCTTCCCTGAATCAAATTCTCGAGGCAGAGTGTTCTGCATGTGGTGAACGGCCTCATCCAAGTAACGCCCTAGCTAGGCCTCTGGGCCCGTGTCTCTTCAAAAGCCTACAGTGCTATAGGAAAAACTGTGCTTTAGTTGCAATAGGAACGCAAGGCGTCTTTCTCCTGGAGGCAGGGTGACTTGAGGTAGGAGGTACTGGATGGAAGGAGAAGCCTAGTGGTTTTCTCTGTGCAGCTCAGACTAGGGAAGGAGTGCGATTTCCACGGCATGTTGGAACTTGGTAGAACGGTGCTCCTGAATCTGTGTGAGTGCTGGGTAAATCAAGGTGTCCCAAGAAACAGTGCAGTGTGTTGCCCATGACTCAGCAGACACAGAGGACCTCCGAGGGCCCTATGGGCCTCGTTGTTGCTCAGCAAGCCAACAGGGGTGTTGAGGTAGTCAGGGATCTTGGACGAAAATGATGATCCCCGAGGGTCCTAGGCGTGCTGAAAAGGGTACTTCCTTTAAAATAAGGCAGAACAGCGACTAAGAGCTCATGGAAAGAGCCGCATGCCTCCCTCTCTGCATGGCTACTGAGGGCCTTACCTCGAGGCAAAGACTCACGTTGAAATTCCCTTTAGCTCTAGAGCATGGCATGATGAGTTCCACCCCGGCCACTGAAGCTCCGTGTGTAGCCAGAGAAAACTCATTTTCTTCCCAGACGAATGGCTACAGTGGGTCGAGGCCTGTCAACAGCAGAGAATTTGAGGGAGCTTCACGGCAGCAAGAATGGAGGTTTCCAAATAGAAAAGCAAGGCTAGTACCATCACGACCCCATTTCCATGTGCCCAGGCAGCATATAACCCTCTGGTTTCTAACAAGACAAAAGAGACACAGCGTACCCACTAGTTCCTTCCCTGAATCAACTTCTCGAGGCACGGTGTTCTGCACCTAGTGAACGGCCTCAACCAAGGAACGCCCGAGTTAGGCCTCAGGACCAGTGCCTCTTCAAATGCCTGCAGTGCTACAGGAAAAACTGTGCTTTAGTTACAATACGAACGCAGGCCGATTTTGTACTGGAAGCAGGGTGACTTCACGTAGGCGGTCTTGGCAGGAAGGCAGAGCCTAGAGGTTTTCTCAATGCAGCTCAGACTCGGGAAAGTGTGCGAATTTCACAACAACTTGGAACTTGCCCAAACGGTGCTCGTGAACCTGTGCGAGTGCTGTGAAACTAAGATATCCTAAAAAAGAGTGCAGTGTGTTGCCCATGACTCAGCAGACACAGAGGACCTCCGAGGGACCTATGGGCCACGTTGTTGCTCAGCAGGCCTACAGGGGTGTGGAGGTACTCAGGGATCTTGGAACGAAAATGATGCTCCCCCGAGGGTCCTAGGAATGCTGAAAAGGGTATTTCCTTTAAAATAAAGCAGAACAGCAACTAAGAGTTCATGGAAAGAGCTGCATGCCTCCCTTTCTGCATGGCTACACTGGGCCTTAACTCGAGGCCAGGACTCACGGTGAGATTCCCTTTACCTCTTGAGCATGGCATGATGAGTTCCACCCCTGCCACTGAAGCTCCTTGTTTAGCCAGAGAAAACTCATTTTCTTCCCAGACGCATGGCTACAGTGGGTTGAGGCCTGTCAACAGCAGAGAATTTCCGGGAGCTTCACGGCAGCAAGAATGGAGGTTTCCAAATATAAAGCAAGGCTAGTACCATCAAGACCCCATTTCCATGTGCACAGGCAGCATACATCCCTCTGGTTTCTAACAAGACAAAAGAGACACAGCGTACCCACTAGTTCCTTCCCTGAATCAACTTCTCGAGGCACGGTGTTCTGCACCTACTGAACGGCCTCAACCAAGGAACGCCCTAGGTAGGCCTCTGGACAGGTGCCTCTTCAAAAGCTTGCAGTGCTAAAAGAAAAACTGTCTTTAGTTGCAATAGGAAAGCAGGGCGTCTTTCTCTTGCAGGCAGGGTGACTTCAGGTAGGAGGTCCTGGAAGGAAGGCGAAGCCTAGTGTTTTTCTCAATGCAGCTCAGACTAAGGAATGTGTGCGACTTCCATAGCAAGTTGGAAATTGCCAAAACGGTGCTCGTGAACCTGTGCGAGTGCTGTGAAATCAAGATATGCTAAGAAAGAGTGCAGTGTGTGGCCCATGACTCACCAGACACAGAAGACCTCCGATGGACCTATGGGCCTCGTTGTTGTTCAGCAGGCCTACAGGGTTGTGGAGGTACTCAGGGATCTTGGAACGAAAATGATGCTCACCCGAGGGGGTTAGGTGTCCTGAAAACGGTCCTTCTTTTAAAATAAAGCAGAACAGCGACTAAGTGCTCATGGAAAGAGCTGCATGCCTCCCTCTCTGCATGGGTACTCAGGGCCTTACCTCGGGGCAAGGACTCACGTTGAGATTCCCTTTAGCTCTAGAGCATGGCAAGATGAGTCCCACCCCGGACAATGAAGTACCCTGTTTAGCCAGAGAAAACTCAGTTTCTTCCCAGACCCATGCCTACAATAGCCAGGGTCCTGTCAACAGCAGAGAATTCAGAGAGCTTCATGGCAGCATGAATGGAGCTTTCAAAATGGATAAGCAAGTCTACTATTAACATGCGCACATTTCCATAGGCACAGGCAGCATACATCCTTCTGATTTCAAACAACTCAAAAGAGACACAGATTACACACTGGTTCCTTCCCTGAATCAAAATCTCTTTCGAGGGTGTTCTGCATCTAGAGAACTGCCACAACCAAGGAACGCCCTAGCTATGCCTCTGTTCCCGTGCCTCTTCAAAAGCTTGCAGTGCTACAGGAAAAACTGTGCTCTTGTTGCAATAGGAACGCAAGGCATCTTTCTCTTGCAGGCAGGGTGACTTTAGGTAGGAGGTCCTGGAAGGAAGGCGCAACCTAGTGTTTTTCTCAGTGTAGCTCAGACTAGGGAATGTGTGCGACTTCCGCAGCAAGTTGGAACTTGCCAAAACGGTGCTCGTGAACCTATGCGAGTGCTGTGAAATCAAGATATCCTAAGAAAGAGTGCAGTGTGTTGCCCATGACTCAGCAGACACAGAGGACCTCCCAGGGACCTATGGGTCTCGTTGTTGTTCAGCAGGCCACAGTTTGTGGAGGTACTCAGTGAACTTGGAACTAAAAGGATGCTCACCCGAGGGGCGTAGGATTCCTGAAAAGGGTTCATCCTTTAAAATAAAGCAGAACAGTGACTAAGAGCTCATGAAGAGAGCTGCATGCCTCCCTCTCTGCATGGCTACTCAGGGCCTTACCTCGAGGCAAGGACTCACGTTGAGATTCCCTTTAGCTCTAGAGCATGGCAAGATGAGTCCCACCCCGGACAATGAAGTACCCTGTTTAGCCAGAGAAAACTCAGTTTCTTCCCAGACCCATGCCTACAATAGCCAGGGTCCTGTCAACAGCAGAGAATTCAGGGAGCTTCATGGCAGCATGAATTGAGCTTTCAAAATGGATAAGCAAGTCTACTATTAACATGCGCACATTTCCATAGGCACAGGCAGCATACATCCTTCTGATTTCAAACAACTCAAAAGAGACAAAGATTACACACTGGTTCCTTCCCTGAATCAAAATCTCGTGGCAGGGTGTTCTGCATCTAGAGAACTGCCAAAACCAAGGAACGCCCTAGCTATGCCTCTGGGCCCGTGCCTCTTCAAAAGCTTGCAGTGCTACAGGAAAAACTGTGCTCTTGTTGCAATAGGAACGCAAGACATCTTTCTCTTGCAGGCAGGGTGACTTCAGGTAGGAGGTCCTGGAAGGAAGGCGCAGCCTAGTGTTTTTCTCAGTGTAGCTCAGACTAGGGAATGTGTGCGACTTAGGCAGCAAGTTGGAATTTGCCAAAACGGTGCTCGTGAACCTATGCGAGTTCTGTGAAATCAAGATATGCTAAGAAAGAGTGCAGTGTGTTGCCCAGGACTCAGCAGACACAGAGGACCTCCCAGGGACCTATGGGTCTCGTTGTTGTTCAGCAGGACACAGTTTGTGGAGGTACTTTGAACTTGGAACTAAAATGATGCTCACCCGAGGGGCCTAGGATTCCTGAAAAGGGTACATCCTTTAAAATAAAGCAGAACAGCGACTAAGAGCTCATGAAGAGAGCTGCATGCCTCCCTTTCTGCATGGCTACTCAGGGCCTTAACTCGAGGCCAGGACTCACGTTGAGATTCCCTTTACCTCTTGACCATGGCATGATGAGTTCCACCCCTGCCACTGAAGCTCCGTGTTTAGACAGAGAAAACTCATTTTCTTTCCAGACGCATGGCTACAGTGGGTTGAGGCCTGTCAACAGCAGAGAGTTTCCGGGAGCTTCACGGCACCAAGAATGGAGGTTTCCAAATATAAAGCAAGGCTAGTACCATCAAGACCCCATTTCCATGTGCACAGGCAGCATACATCCCTCTGGTTTCTAACAAGACAAAAGAGACACAGCGTACCCACTAGTTCCTTCCCTAATCAACTTGTCGAGGCACGGTGTTCTGCACCTACTGAACGGCCTCAACCTAGGAACGCCCTAGGTAGGCCTCTGGACAGGTGCCTCTTCAAAAGCCTGCAGTGCTAAAAGAAAAACTGTCTTTAGTTGCAATAGGAACGCAGGGCGTCTTTCTCTTGCAGGCAGGGTGACTTCAGGTAGGAGGTCCTGGAAGGAAGGCGCAGCCTAGTGTTTTTCTCAATGCAGCTCAGACTAAGGAATGTGTGCGACTTCCATAGCAAGTTGGAAATTTTCAAAACAGTGCTTGTGAACCTGTGCGAGTGCTGTGAAATCAAGATATGCTAAGAAAGAGTGCAGTGTGTGGCCCATGACTCAGCAGACACAGAAGACCTCCGATGGACCTATGGGCCTCGTTGTTGTTCAGCAGGCCACAGTTTGTGGAGGTACTCAGTGAACTTGGAACTAAAATGATGCTCACACGAGGGGCCTAGGATACCTGAAAAGGGTACCTCCTTTAAAATAAAGCAGAACAGCGACTAAGAGCTCATGAAGAGAGCTGCATGCCTCCCTTTCTGCATGGCTACTCAGAGCCTTACCTCGAAGACAGGACAGATATGTGATTCCCTTTAGCTCTAGAGCATGGCAAGATAAGTCCCACACCGGACTATGAAGCACACTGTGTAGCCAGAGAAAACCCATTTTCTTCCCAGACCTATGCCTACAATAGCCAGGGGCCTGTCAACAGCAGAGAATTCAGGGAACTTCAAGGCAGCATGAATGGAGCTTTCAAAGTGAAAAAGCAAGGCTACGAGCAACATGCCCCCATTTCCATAGGCACAAACAGCATACGTCCCTGTGGTTTCAAACAACTCAAAAGAGACACAGAGTACACATTGGTTCCTTCCCTGAATCAAATCCTCGAGGCAGAGTGTTCTGCATGTGGTGAACGGCCTCATCCAAGTAACGCCCTAGCTAGGCCTCTGGGCCCGTGTCTCTTCAAAAGCCTGCAGTGCTATAGGAAAAACTGTGCTTTAGTTGCAATAGGAAGGCAAAGCGTCTTTCTCCTGGAGGCAGGGTGACTTGAGGTAGGAGGTACTGGATGGAAGGAGAAGCCTAGTGGTTTTCTCTGTGCAGCTCAGACTAGGGAAGGAGTGAGATTTCCACGGCATGTTGGAACTTGTTAGAACGGTTCTCATGAATCTGTGTGAGTGCTGGGTAAATCAAGGTGTCCCAAGAAACAGTGCAGTGTGTTGCCCATGACTCAGCAGACACAGAGGACCTCCGAGGGCCCTATGGGCCTCGTTGTTGCTCAGCAAGCCAACAGGGGTGTGGAGGTAATCAGGGATCTTGGACGAAAATGATGATCCCCGAGAGTCCTAGGCGTGCTGAAAAGGGTACTTCCTTTAAAATAAGGCAGAACAGCGACCAAGGGCTCATGGAAAGAGCCGCATGCCTCCCTCTCTGCATGGCTACTCAGGGCCTTACCTCGAGGCAAAGACTCACGTTGAAATTCCCTTTAGCTCTAAAGCATGGCATGATGAGTTCCACCCCGGCCACTGAAGCTCCGTGTGTAGACAGAGAAAACTCATTTTCTTCCCAGACGCATGGCTACAGTGGGTCGAGACCTGTCAGCAGCAGAGAATTTGAGGGAGCTTCACGGCAGCAAGAATGGAGATTTCCAAATAGAAAAGCAAGGCTAGTACCATCACGACCCCATTTCCATGTGCACAGGCAGCATATAACCCTCTGGTTTCTAACAAGACAAAAGAGACACAGCGTACCCACTTGTTCCTTCCCTGAATAAACTTCTCGAGGCACGGTGGTCTGCATCTAGTGAACGGCCTCAACCAAGGAACGCCCTAGTTAGGCTCGGGACCAGTGCCTCTTCAAATGCCTGCAGTGCTACAGGAAAAACTGTGCTTTAGTTGCAATACGAACGCAAGCCGATTTTGTACTGGAAGCAGGGTGACTTCACGTAGGCGGTCTTGGCAGGAAGGCAGAGCCTAGAGTTTTTCTCAATGCAGCTCAGACTCGGGAAAGTGTGCGAATTTCACAACTTGGAACTTGCCCAAACGGTGCTCGTGAACCTGTGCGAGTGCTGTGAAATTAAGATATCCTAAAAAAGAGTGCAGTGTGTTGCCCATGACTCAGCAGACACAGAGGACCTCCGAGGGACCTATGGGCCACGTTGTTGCTCAGCAGGCCTACAGGGGTGTGGAAGTACTCAGGGATCTTGGAACGAAAATGATGCTCCCCCGAGGGTCCTAGGAATGCTGAAAAGGGTATTTCCTTTAAAATAAAGCAGAACAGCAACTAAGAGTTCATGGAAAGAGCTGCATGCCTCCCTTTCTGCATGGCTACTCAGGGCCTTAACTCGAGGCCAGGACTCACGTTGAGATTCCCTTTACCTCTTGACCATGGCATGATGAGTTCCACCCCTGCCACTGAAGCTCCGTGTTTAGCCAGAGAAAACTCATTTTCTTCCCAGACGCATGGCTACAGTGGGTTGAGGCCTGTCAACAGCAGAGAATTTCCGGGAGCTTCACGGCACCAAGAATGGAGGTTTCCAAATATAAAGCAAGGCTAATACCATCAAGACCCCATTTCCATGTGCACAGGCAGCATACATCCCTCTGATTTCTAACAAGGCAAAAGAGACACAGCGTACCCACTAGTTCCTTCCCTGAATCAACTTCTCGAGGCATGGTGTTCTGCACCTACTGAACGACCTCAACCAAGGAACGCCCTAGGTAGGCCTCTGGACAGGTGCCTCTTCAAAAGCCTGCAGTGCTATAAGAAAAACTGTCTTTAGTTGCAATAGGAACGCAGGGCGTCTTTCTCTTGCAGGCAGGGTGACTTCAGGTAGGAGGTCCTGGAAGGAAGGCGAAACCTAGTGTTTTTCTCAATGCAGCTCATACTAAGGAATGTGTGTGACTTCCATAGCAAGTTAGAAATTGCCAAAACGGTGCTCGTGAACCTGTGCGAGTGCTGTGAAATCAAGATATGCTAAGAAAGAGTGCAGTGTGTCGCCCATGACTCAGCAGACACAGAAGACCTCCGATGGACCTATGGACCTCGTTGTTGTTCAGCTGGCCTACAGGGTTGTGGAGGTACTCAGGGATCTTGGAACGAAAATGATGCTCACCCGAGCGGGTTAGGTGTCCTGAAAATGTCCTTCTTTTAAAATAAAGCAGAACAGCGACTAAGTGCTCATGGAAAGGGCTGCATGCCTCCCTCTCTGCATGGCTACTCAGGGCCTTACCTCGGGGAAAGGACTCACGTTGAGATTCCGTTTAGCTCTAGAGCATGGCAAGATGAGTCCCACCCCGGACAATGAAGTACCCTGTTTAGACAGAGAAAACTCAGTTTCTTCCCAGACCCAAGCCTACAATAGCCAGGGTCCTGTCAACAGCAGAGAATTCAGGGAGCTTCATATCAGCATGAATGGAGCTTTCAAAATGGATAAGCAAGTCTACTATCAACATGCCCACATTTCCATAGGCACAGGCAGCATACATCCTTCTGATTTCAAACAACTCAAAAGAGACACAGATTACACACTGGTTCCTTCCCTGAATCAAAATCTCGTGGCAGGGTGTTCTGCATCTAAAGAACTGCCACAAACAAGGAACGCCCTAGCTATGCCTCTGGGCCCGTGCCTCTTCAAAAGCTTGCAGTGCTACAGGAAAAACTGTGCTCTTGTTGCAATAGGAACGCAAGGCATCTTTCTCTTGCAGGCAGGGTGACTTCAGGTAGGAGGTCCTGGAAGGAAGGCGCAGCCTAGTGTTTTTCTCAGTGTAGCTCAGACTAGGGAATGTGTGCGACTTCCGCAGCAAGTTGGAACTTGCCAAAACGGTGCTCGTGAACCTATGCGAGTGCTGTGAAATCAAGATATCCTAAGAAAGAGTGCAGTGTGTTGCCCATGACTCAGCAGACACAGAGGACCTCCCAGGGACCTATGGGTCTCGTTGTTGTTCAGCAGGCCACAGTTTGTGGAGGTACTCAGTGAATATGGAACTAAAATGATGCTCACCCAAGGGGCCTAGGATTCCTGAAAAGGGTACATCCTTTAACATAAAGCAGAACAGCGACTAAGAGCTCATGAAGAGAGCTGCATGCCTCCCTTTCTGCATGGCTACTCAGAGCCTTACCTCGAAGACAGGACAGATATGTGATTCCCTTTAGCTCTAGAGCATGGCAAGATGAGTCCCACACCGGACTATGAAGCACACTGTGTAGCCAGAGAAAACCCATTTTCTTCCCAGACCAATGCCTACAATAGCCAGGGGCCTGTCAACAGCAGAGAATTCAGGGAACTTCAAGGCAGCATGAATGGAGCTTTCAAAGTGAAAAAGCAAGGCTACTACCAACATGCCCCCATTTCCATAGGCACAAACAGCATACGTCCCTGTGGTTTCAAAGAACTCAAAAGAGACACAGAGTACACATTGGTTCCTTCCCTGAATCAAATTCTCGAGGCAGAGTGTTCTGCATGTGGTGAACGGCCTCATCCAAGTAACGCCCTAGCTAGGCCTCTGGGCCCGTGTCTCTTCAAAAGCCTGCAGTGCTATAGGAAAAACTGTGCTTTAGTTGCAAGAGGAACGCAAGGCGTCTTTCTCCTGGAGGCAGGGTGACTTGAGGTAGGAGGTACTGGATGGAAGGAGAAGCCTAGTGGTTTTCTCTGTGCAGCTCAGACTCGGGAAGGAGTGCGATTTCCACGGCATGTTGGAAATTGGTAGAACGGTGCTCATGAATCTGTGTGAGTGCTGGGTAAATCAAGGTGTCCCAAGAAACAGTGCAGTGTGTTGCCCATGACTCAGCAGACACAGAGGACCTCCGAGGGCCCTATGGGCCTCGTTGTTGCTCAGCAAGCCAACAGGGGTGTGGAGGTAGTCAGGGATCTTGGACGAAAATGATGATCCCCGAGGGTCCTAGGCGTGCTGAAAAGGGTACTTCCTTTAAAATAAGGCAGAACAGCGACTAAGAGCTCATGGAAAGAGCCGCATGCCTCCCTCTCTGCATGGCTACTGAGGGCCTTACCTCGAGGCAAAGACTCACGTTGAAATTCCCTTTAGCTCTAGAGCATGGCATGATGAGTTCCACCCCGGCCACTGAAGCTCCGTGTGTAGCCAGAGAAAACTCATTTTCTTCCCAGACGAATGGCTACAGTGGGTCGAGGCCTGTCAACAGCAGAGAATTTGAGGGAGCTTCACGGCAGCAAGAATGGAGGTTTCCAAATAGAAAAGCAAGGCTAGTACCATCACGACCCCATTTCCATGTGCACAGGCAGCATATAACCCTCTGGTTTCTAACAAGACGAAAGAGACACAGCGTACCCACTAGTTCCTTCCCTGAATCAACTTCTCGAGGCACGGTGTTCTGCATCTAGTGAACGGCCTCAACCAAGGAACGCCCTAGTTAGGCCTCAGGACCAGTGCCTCTTCAAATGCCTGCAGTGCTACAGGAAAAACTGTGCTTTAGTTGCAATACGAACACAAGCCGATTTTGTACTGGAAGCAGGGTGACTTCACGTAGGCGGTCTTGGCAGGAAGGCAGAGCCTAGAGTTTTTCTCAATGCAGCTCAGACTCGGGAAAGTGTGCGAATTTCACAACAACTTGGAACTTGCCCAAACGGTGCTCGTGAACCTGTGCGAGTGCTGTGAAACTAAGATATCCTAAAAAAGAGTGCAGTGTGTTGCCCATGACTCAGCAGACACAGAGAACCTCCGAGGGACCTATGGGCCACGTTGTTGCTCAGCAGGCCTACAGGGGTGTGGAGGTAGTCAGGGATCTTGGAACGAAAATGATGCTCCCCCGAGGGTCCTAGGAATGCTGAAAAGGGTATTTCCTTTAAAATAAAGCAGAACAGCGACTAAGAGTTCATGGAAAGAGCTGCATGCCTCCCTTTCTGCATGGCTACACTGGGCCTTAACTCGAGGCCAGGACTCACGGTGAGATTCCCTTTACCTCTTGAGCATGGCATGATGAGTTCCACCCCTGCCACTGAAGCTCCTTGTTTAGCCAGAGAAAACTCATTTTCTTCCCAGACGCATGGCTACAGTGGGTTGAGGCCTGTCAACAGCAGAGAATTTCCGGGAGCTTCACGGCAGCAAGAATGGAGGTTTCCAAATATAAAGCAAGGCTAGTACCATCAAGACCCCATTTCCATGTGCACAGGCAGCATACATCCCTCTGGTTTCTAACAAGACAAAAGAGACACAGCGTACCCACTAGTTCCTTCCCTGAATCAACATCTCGAGGCACGGTGTTCTGCACCTACTGAACGGCCTCAACCAAGGAACGCCCTAGGTAGGCCTCTGGACAGGTGCCTCTTCAAAAGCCTGCAGTGCTAAAAGAAAAACTGTCTTTAGTTGCAATAGGAACGCAGGGCGTCTTTCTCTTGCAGGCAGGGTGACTTCAGGTAGGAGGTCCTGGAAGGAAGGCGAAGCCTAGTGTTTTTCTCAATGCAGCTCAGACTAAGGAATGTGTGCGACTTCCATAGCAAGTTGGAAATTGCCAAAACGGTGCTCGTGAACCTGTGCGAGTGCTGTGAAATCAAGATATGCTAAGAAAGAGTGCAGTGTGTGGCCCATGACTCAGCAGACACAGAAGACCTCCGATGGACCTATGGGCCTCGTTGTTGTTCAGCAGTCCTACAGGGTTGTGGAGGTACTCAGGGATCTTGGAACGAAAATGATGCTCACCCGAGGGGGTTAGGTGTCCTGAAAAGGGTCCTTCTTTTAAAATAAAGCAGAACAGCGACTAAGTGCTCATGGAAAGAGCTGCATGCCTCCCTCTCTGCATGGCTACTCAGGGCCTTACCTCGGGGCAAGGACTCACGTTGAGATTCCCTTTAGCTCTAGAGCATGGCAAGATGAGTCCCACCCCGGACAATAAAGTACCCTGTTTAGCCAGAGAAAACTCAGTTTCTTCCCAGACCCATGCCTACAATAGCCAGGGTCCTGTCAACAGCAGAGAATTCAGGGAGCTTCATGGCAGCATGAATGGAGCTTTCAAAATGGATAAGCAAGTCTACTATCAACATGCCCACCTTTCCATAGGCACAGGCAGCATACATCCTTCTGATTTCAAACAACTCAAAAGAGACACAGATTACACACTGGTTCCTTCCCTGAATCAAAATCTCGTGGCAGGTTGTTCTGCATCTAGAGAACTGCCACAAACAAGGAACGCCCTAGCTATGCCTCTGGGCCGGTGCCTCTTCAAAAGCTTGCAGTGCTACAGGAAAAACTGTGCTCTTGTTGCAATAGGAACGCAAGGCATCTTTCTCTTGCAGGCAGGGTGACTTCAGGTAGGAGGTCCTGGAAGGAAGGCGCAGCCTAGTGTTTTTCTCAGTGTAGCTCAGACTAGGGAATGTGTGCGACTTCCGCAGCAAGTTGGAAGTTGCCAAAACGGTGCTCGTGAACCTATGCGAGTGCTGTGAAATCAAGATATCCTAAGAGTGCAGTGTGTTGCCCAGGACTCAGCAGACACAGAGGACCTCCCAGGGACCTATGGGTCTCGTTGTTGTTCAGCAGGCCACAGTTTGTGGAGGTACTCAGTGAACTTGGAACTGAAATGATGCTCACCCGAGGGGCCTAGGATTCCTGAAAAGGGTACATCCTTTAAAATAAAGCAGAACACCGACTAAGAGTTCATGGAAAGAGCTGCATGCCTCCCTTTCTGCATGGCTACTCAGGGCCTTAACTCGAGGCCAGGATTCACGTTGAGATTCCCTTTACCTCTTGACCATGGCATGATGAGTTCCACCCCTGCCACTGAAGCTCCGTGTTTAGACAGAGAAAACTCATTTTCTTTCCAGACGCATGGCTACAGTGGGTTGAGGCCTGTCAACAGCAGAGAGTTTCCGGGAGCTTCACGGCACCAAGAATGGAGGTTTTCAAATATAAAGCAAGGCTAGTACCATCAAGACCCCATTTCCATGTGCACAGGCAGCATACATCCCTCTGGTTTCTAACAAGACAAAAGAGACACAGCGTACCCACTAGTTCCTTCCCTAATCAACTTGTCGAGGCACGGTGTTCTGCACCTACTGAACGGCCTCAACCAAGGAACGCCCTAGGTAGGCCTCTGGACAGGTGCCTCTTCAAAAGCCTGCAGTGCTAAAAGAAAAACTGTCTTTAGTTGCAATAGGAACGCAGGGCGTCTTTCTCTTGCAGGCAGGGTGACTTCAGGTAGGAGGTCCTTGAAGGAAGGCGCAGCCTAGTGTTTTTCTCAATGCAGCTCAGACTAAGGAATGTGTGCGACTTCCATAGCAAGTTGGAAATTTTCAAAACGGTGCTTGTGAACCTGTGCGAGTGCTGTGAAATCAAGACATGCTAAGAAAGAGTGCAGTGTGTGGCCCATGACTCAGCAGACACAGAAGACCTCCGATGGACCTATGGGCCTCGTTGTTGTTCAGCAGGCCACAGTTTGTGGAGGTACTCAGTGAACTTGGAACTAAAATGATGCTCACCCGAGGGAACTAGGATACCTGAAAAGGGTACCTCCTTTAAAATAAAGCAGAACAGCGACTAAGAGCTCATGAAGAGAGCTGCATGCCTCCCTTTCTGCATGGCTACTCAGAGCCTTACCTCGAAGACAGGACAGATATGTGATTCCCTTTAGCTCTAGAGCATGGCAAGATAAGTCCCACACCGGACTATGAAGCACACTGTGTAGCCAGAGAAAACCCATTTTCTTCCCAGACCAATGCCTACAATAGCCAGGGGCCTGTCAACAGCAGAGAATTCAGGGAACTTCAAGGCAGCATGAATGGAGCTTTCAAAGTGAAAAAGCAAGGCTACGACCAACATGCCCCCATTTCCATAGGCACAAACAGCATACGTCCCTGTGGTTTCAAACAACTCAAAAGAGACACAGAGTACACATTGGTTCCTTCCCTGAATCAAATCCTCGAGGCAGAGTGTTCTGCATGTGGTGAACGGCCTCATCCAAGTAACGCCCTAGCTAGGCCTCTGGGCCCGTGTCTCTTCAAAAGCCTGCAGTGCTATAGGAAAAACTGTGCTTTAGTTGCAATAGGAACGCAAAGCGTCTTTCTCCTGGAGGCAGGGTGACTTGAGGTAGGAGGTACTGGATGGAAGGAGAAGCCTAGTGGTTTTCTCTGTGCAGCTCAGACTAGGGAAGGAGTGAGATTTCCACGGCATGTTGGAACTTGTTAGAACGGTGCTCATGAATCTGTGTGAGTGCTGGGTAAATCAAGGTGTCCCAAGAAACAGTGCAGTGTGTTGCTCATGACTCAGCAGACACAGAGGACCTCCGAGGGCCCTATGGGCCTCGTTGTTGCTCAGCAAGCCAACAGGGGTGTGGAGGTAGTCAGGGATCTTGGACGAAAATGATGATCCCCTAGAGTCCTAGGCGTGCTGAAAAGGGTACTTCCTTTAAAATAAGGCAGAACAGCGACCAAGGGCTCATGGAAAGAGCCGCATGCCTCCCTCTCTGCATGGCTACTCAGGGCCTTACCTCGAGGCAAAGACTCACGTTGAAATTCCCTTTAGCTCTAGAGCATGGCATGATGAGTTCCACCCCGGCCACTGAAGCTCCGTGTGTAGACAGAGAAAACTCATTTTCTTCCCAGACGCATGGCTACAGTGGGTCGAGACCTGTCAACAGCAGAGAATTTCAGGGAGCTTCACGGCAGCAAGAATGGAGGTTTCCAAATAGAAAAGCAAGGCTAGTACCATCACGACCCCATTTCCATGTGCACAGGCAGCATACAACCCTCTGGTTTCTAACAAGACAAAAGAGACACAGCGTACCCACTAGTTCCTTCCCTGAATCAACTTCTCGAGGCATGGTGTTCTGCACCTACTGAACGGCCTCAACCAAGGAACGCCCTAGGTAGGCCTCTGGACAGGTGCCTCTTCAAAAGCCTGCAGTGCTATAAGAAAAACTGTGTTTAGTTGCAATAGGAACGCAGGGCGTCTTTCTCTTGCAGGCAGGGTGACTTCAGGTAGGAGGTCCTGGAAGGAAGGCGAAACCTAGTGTTTCTCTCAATGCAGCTCAGACTAAGGAATGTGTGTGACTTCCATAGCAAGTTGGAAATTGCCAAAACGGTGCTCGTGAACCTGTGCGAGTGCTGTGAAATCAAGATATGCTAAGAAAGAGTGCAGTGTGTGGCCCATGACTCAGCAGACACAGAAGACCTCCGATGGACCTATGGGCCTCGTTGTTGTTCAGCTGGCTTACAGGGTTGTGGAGGTACTCAGGGATCTTGGAACGAAAATGATGCTCACCCGAGGGGGTTAGGTGTCCTGAAAAGGGCCCTTCTTTTAAAATAAAGCAGAACAGCGACTAAGTGCTCATGGAAAGGGCTGCATGCCTCCCTCTCTGCATGGCTACTCAGGGCCTTACCTCGGGGCAAGGACTCACGTTGAGATTCTCTTTAGCTCTAGAGCATGGCAAGATGAGTCCCACCCCGGACAATGAAGTACCCTGTTTAGCCAGAGAAAACTCAGTTTCTTCCCAGACCCAAGCCTACAATAGCCAGGGTCCTGTCAACAACAGAGAATTCAGGGAGCTTCATGGCAGCATGAATGGAGCTATCAAAATGGATAAGCAAGTCTACTATCAACATGCCCACATTTCCATAGGCACAGGCAGCATACATCCTTCTGATTTCAAACAACTCAAAAGAGACACAGATTACACACTGGTTCCTTCCCTGAATCAAAATCTCGTGGCAGGGTGTTCTGCATCTAAAGAACTGCCACAAACAAGGAACGCCCTAGCTATGCCTCTGGGCCCGTGCCTCTTCAAAAGCTTGCAGTGCTACAAGAAAAACTGTGCTCTTGTTGCAATAGGAACGCAAGGCATCTTTCTCTTGCAGGCAGGGTGACTTCAGGTAGGAGGTCCTGGAAGGAAGGCGCAGCCTAGTGTTTTTCTCAGTGTAGCTCAGACTAGGGAATGTGTGCGACTTAGGCAGCAAGTTGGAATTTGCCAAAACGGTGCTCGTGAACCTATGCGAGTTCTGTGAAATCAAGATATGCTAAGAAAGAGTGCAGTGTGTTGCCCAGGACTCAGCAGACACAGAGGACCTCCCAGGGACCTATGGGTCTCGTTGTTGTTCAGCAGGACACAGTTTGTGGAGGTACTTTGAACTTGGAACTAAAATGATGCTCACCCGAGGGGCCTAGGATTCCTGAAAAGGGTACATCCTTTAAAATAAAGCAGAACAGCGACTAAGAGCTCATGAAGAGAGCTGCATGCCTCCCTTTCTGCATGGCTACTCAGGGCCTTAACTCGAGGCCAGGACTCACGTTGAGATTCCCTTTACCTCTTGACCATGGCATGATGAGTTCCACCCCTGCCACTGAAGCTCCGTGTTTAGACAGAGAAAACTCATTTTCTTTCCAGACGCATGGCTACAGTGGGTTGAGGCCTGTCAACAGCAGAGAGTTTCCGGGAGCTTCACGGCACCAAGAATGGAGGTTTCCAAATATAAAGCAAGGCTAGTACCATCAAGACCCCATTTCCATGTGCACAGGCAGCATACATCCCTCTGGTTTCTAACAAGACAAAAGAGACACAGCGTACCCACTAGTTCCTTCCCTAATCAACTTGTCGAGGCACGGTGTTCTGCACCTACTGAACGGCCTCAACCTAGGAACGCCCTAGGTAGGCCTCTGGACAGGTGCCTCTTCAAAAGCCTGCAGTGCTAAAAGAAAAACTGTCTTTAGTTGCAATAGGAACGCAGGGCGTCTTTCTCTTGCAGGCAGGGTGACTTCAGGTAGGAGGTCCTGGAAGGAAGGCGCAGCCTAGTGTTTTTCTCAATGCAGCTCAGACTAAGGAATGTGTGCGACTTCCATAGCAAGTTGGAAATTTTCAAAACAGTGCTTGTGAACCTGTGCGAGTGCTGTGAAATCAAGATATGCTAAGAAAGAGTGCAGTGTGTGGCCCATGACTCAGCAGACACAGAAGACCTCCGATGGACCTATGGGCCTCGTTGTTGTTCAGCAGGCCACAGTTTGTGGAGGTACTCAGTGAACTTGGAACTAAAATGATGCTCACACGAGGGGCCTAGGATACCTGAAAAGGGTACCTCCTTTAAAATAAAGCAGAACAGCGACTAAGAGCTCATGAAGAGAGCTGCATGCCTCCCTTTCTGCATGGCTACTCAGAGCCTTACCTCGAAGACAGGACAGATATGTGATTCCCTTTAGCTCTAGAGCATGGCAAGATAAGTCCCACACCGGACTATGAAGCACACTGTGTAGCCAGAGAAAACCCATTTTCTTCCCAGACCTATGCCTACAATAGCCAGGGGCCTGTCAACAGCAGAGAATTCAGGGAACTTCAAGGCAGCATGAATGGAGCTTTCAAAGTGAAAAAGCAAGGCTACGACCAACATGCCCCCATTTCCATAGGCACAAACAGCATACGTCCCTGTGGTTTCAAACAACTCAAAAGAGACACAGAGTACACATTGGTTCCTTCCCTGAATCAAATCCTCGAGGCAGAGTGTTCTGCATGTGGTGAACGGCCTCATCCAAGTAACGCCCTAGCTAGGCCTCTGGGCCCGTGTCTCTTCAAAAGCCTGCAGTGCTATAGGAAAAACTGTGCTTTAGTTGCAATAGGAAGGCAAAGCGTCTTTCTCCTGGAGGCAGGGTGACTTGAGGTAGGAGGTACTGGATGGAAGGAGAAGCCTAGTGGTTTTCTCTGTGCAGCTCAGACTAGGGAAGGAGTGAGATTTCCACGGCATGTTGGAACTTGTTAGAACGGTTCTCATGAATCTGTGTGAGTGCTGGGTAAATCAAGGTGTCCCAAGAAACAGTGCAGTGTGTTGCCCATGACTCAGCAGACACAGAGGACCTCCGAGGGCCCTATGGGCCTCGTTGTTGCTCAGCAAGCCAACAGGGGTGTGGAGGTAATCAGGGATCTTGGACGAAAATGATGATCCCCGAGAGTCCTAGGCGTGCTGAAAAGGGTACTTCCTTTAAAATAAGGCAGAACAGCGACCAAGGGCTCATGGAAAGAGCCGCATGCCTCCCTCTCTGCATGGCTACTCAGGGCCTTACCTCGAGGCAAAGACTCACGTTGAAATTCCCTTTAGCTCTAAAGCATGGCATGATGAGTTCCACCCCGGCCACTGAAGCTCCGTGTGTAGACAGAGAAAACTCATTTTCTTCCCAGACGCATGGCTACAGTGGGTCGAGACCTGTCAGCAGCAGAGAATTTGAGGGAGCTTCACGGCAGCAAGAATGGAGATTTCCAAATAGAAAAGCAAGGCTAGTACCATCACGACCCCATTTCCATGTGCACAGGCAGCATATAACCCTCTGGTTTCTAACAAGACAAAAGAGACACAGCGTACCCACTTGTTCCTTCCCTGAATAAACTTCTCGAGGCACGGTGGTCTGCATCTAGTGAACGGCCTCAACCAAGGAACGCCCTAGTTAGGCTCGGGACCAGTGCCTCTTCAAATGCCTGCAGTGCTACAGGAAAAACTGTGCTTTAGTTGCAATACGAACGCAAGCCGATTTTGTACTGGAAGCAGGGTGACTTCACGTAGGCGGTCTTGGCAGGAAGGCAGAGCCTAGAGTTTTTCTCAATGCAGCTCAGACTCGGGAAAGTGTGCGAATTTCACAACTTGGAACTTGCCCAAACGGTGCTCGTGAACCTGTGCGAGTGCTGTGAAATTAAGATATCCTAAAAAAGAGTGCAGTGTGTTGCCCATGACTCAGCAGACACAGAGGACCTCCGAGGGACCTATGGGCCACGTTGTTGCTCAGCAGGCCTACAGGGGTGTGGAAGTACTCAGGGATCTTGGAACGAAAATGATGCTCCCCCGAGGGTCCTAGGAATGCTGAAAAGGGTATTTCCTTTTAAATAAAGCAGAACAGCAACTAAGAGTTCATGGAAAGAGCTGCATGCCTCCCTTTCTGCATGGCTACTCAGGGCCTTAACTCGAGGCCAGGACTCACGTTGAGATTCCCTTTACCTCTTGACCATGGCATGATGAGTTCCACCCCTGCCACTGAAGCTCCGTGTTTAGCCAGAGAAAACTCATTTTCTTCCCAGACGCATGGCTACAGTGGGTTGAGGCCTGTCAACAGCAGAGAATTTCCGGGAGCTTCACGGCACCAAGAATGGAGGTTTCCAAATATAAAGCAAGGCTAATACCATCAAGACCCCATTTCCATGTGCACAGGCAGCATACATCCCTCTGATTTCTAACAAGGCAAAAGAGACACAGCGTACCCACTAGTTCCTTCCCTGAATCAACTTCTCGAGGCATGGTGTTCTGCACCTACTGAACGACCTCAACCAAGGAACGCCCTAGGTAGGCCTCTGGACAGGTGCCTCTTCAAAAGCCTGCAGTGCTATAAGAAAAACTGTCTTTAGTTGCAATAGGAACGCAGGGCGTCTTTCTCTTGCAGGCAGGGTGACTTCAGGTAGGAGGTCCTGGAAGGAAGGCGAAACCTAGTGTTTCTCTCAATGCAGCTCAGAGTAAGGAATGTGTGTGACTTCCATAGCAAGTTGGAAATTGCCAAAACGGTGCTCGTGAACCTGTGCGAGTGCTGTGAAATCAAGATATGCTAAGAAAGAGTGCAGTGTGTGGCCCATGACTCAGCAGACACAGAAGACCTCCGATGGACCTATGGGCCTCGTTGTTGTTCAGCTGGCCTACAGGGTTGTGGAGGTACTCAGGGATCTTGGAACGAAAATGATGCTCACCCGAGGGGGTTAGGTGTCCTGAAAAGGGCCCTTCTTTTAAAATAAAGCAGAACAGCGACTAAGTGCTCATGGAAAGGGCTGCATGCCTCCCTCTCTGCATGGCTACTCAGGGCCTTACCTCGGGGCAAGGACTCACGTTGAGATTCCCTTTAGCTCTAGAGCATGGCAAGATGAGTCCCACCCCGGACAATGAAGTACCCTGTTTAGCCAGAGAAAACTCAGTTTCTTCCCAGACCCAAGCCTACAATAGCCAGGGTCCTGTCAACAGCAGAGAATTCAGGGAGCTTCATATCAGCATGAATGGAGCTTTCAAAATGGATAAGCAAGTCTACTATCAACATGCCCACATTTCCATAGGCACAGGCAGCATACATCCTTCTGATTTCAAACAACTCAAAAGAGACACAGATTACACACTGGTTCCTTCCCTGAATCAAAATCTCGTGGCAGGGTGTTCTGCATCTAAAGAACTGCCACAAACAAGGAACGCCCTAGCTATGCCTCTGGGCCCGTGCCTCTTCAAAACCTTGCAGTGCTACAGGAAAAACTGTGCTCTTGTTGCAATAGGAACGCAAGGCATCTTTCTCTTGCAGGCAGGGTGACTTCAGGTAGGAGGTCCTGGAAGGAAGGCGCAGCCTAGTGTTTTTCTCAGTGTAGCTCAGACTAGGGAATGTGTGCGACTTCCGCAGCAAGTTGGAACTTGCCAAAACGGTGCTCGTGAACCTATGCGAGTGCTGTGAAATCAAGATATCCTAAGAAAGAGTGCAGTGTGTTGCCCATGACTCAGCAGACACAGAGGACCTCCCAGGGACCTATGGGTCTCGTTGTTGTTCAGCAGGCCACAGTTTGTGGAGGTACTCAGTGAATATGGAACTAAAATGATGCTCACCCAAGGGGCCTAGGATTCCTGAAAAGGGTACATCCTTTAACATAAAGCAGAACAGCGACTAAGAGCTCATGAAGAGAGCTGCATGCCTCCCTTTCTGCATGGCTACTCAGAGCCTTACCTCGAAGACAGGACAGATATGTGATTCCCTTTAGCTCTAGAGCATGGCAAGATGAGTCCCACACCGGACTATGAAGCACACTGTGTAGCCAGAGAAAACCCATTTTCTTCCCAGACCAATGCCTACAATAGCCAGGGGCCTGTCAACAGCAGAGAATTCAGGGAACTTCAAGGCAGCATGAATGGAGCTTTCAAAGTGAAAAAGCAAGGCTACTACCAACATGCCCCCATTTCCATAGGCACAAACAGCATACGTCCCTGTGGTTTCAAAGAACTCAAAAGAGACACAGAGTACACATTGGTTCCTTCCCTGAATCAAATTCTCGAGGCAGAGTGTTCTGCATGTGGTGAACGGCCTCATCCAAGTAACGCCCTAGCTAGGCCTCTGGGCCCGTGTCTCTTCAAAAGCCTGCAGTGCTATAGGAAAAACTGTGCTTTAGTTGCAATAGGAACGCAAGGCGTCTTTCTCCTGGAGGCAGGGTGACTTGAGGTAGGAGGTACTGGATGGAAGGAGAAGCCTAGTGGTTTTCTCTGTGCAGCTCAGACTCGGGAAGGAGTGCGATTTCCACGGCATGTTGGAAATTGGTAGAACGGTGCTCATGAATCTGTGTGAGTGCTGGGTAAATCAAGGTGTCCCAAGAAACAGTGCAGTGTGTTGCCCATGACTCAGCAGACACAGAGGACCTCCGAGGGCCCTATGGGCCTCGTTGTTGCTCAGCAAGCCAACAGGGGTGTGGAGGTAGTCAGGGATCTTGGACGAAAATGATGATCCCCGAGGGTCCTAGGCGTGCTGAAAAGGGTACTTCCTTTAAAATAAGGCAGAACAGCGACTAAGAGCTCATGGAAAGAGCCGCATGCCTCCCTCTCTGCATGGCTACTGAGGGCCTTACCTCGAGGCAAAGACTCACGTTGAAATTCCCTTTAGCTCTAGAGCATGGCATGATGAGTTCCACCCCGGCCACTGAAGCTCCGTGTGTAGCCAGAGAAAACTCATTTTCTTCCCAGACGAATGGCTACAGTGGGTCGAGGCCTGTCAACAGCAGAGAATTTGAGGGAGCTTCACGGCAGCAAGAATGGAGGTTTCCAAATAGAAAAGCAAGGCTAGTACCATCACGACCCCATTTCCATGTGCACAGGCAGCATATAACCCTCTGGTTTCTAACAAGACGAAAGAGACACAGCGTACCCACTAGTTCCTTCCCTGAATCAACTTCTCGAGGCACGGTGTTCTGCATCTAGTGAACGGCCTCAACCAAGGAACGCCCTAGTTAGGCCTCAGGACCAGTGCCTCTTCAAATGCCTGCAGTGCTACAGGAAAAACTGTGCTTTAGTTGCAATACGAACACAAGCCGATTTTGTACTGGAAGCAGGGTGACTTCACGTAGGCGGTCTTGGCAGGAAGGCAGAGCCTAGAGTTTTTCTCAATGCAGCTCAGACTCGGGAAAGTGTGCGAATTTCACAACAACTTGGAACTTGCCCAAACGGTGCTCGTGAACCTGTGCGAGTGCTGTGAAACTAAGATATCCTAAAAAAGAGTGCAGTGTGTTGCCCATGACTCAGCAGACACAGAGAACCTCCGAGGGACCTATGGGCCACGTTGTTGCTCAGCAGGCCTACAGGGGTGTGGAGGTAGTCAGGGATCTTGGAACGAAAATGATGCTCCCCCGAGGGTCCTAGGAATGCTGAAAAGGGTATTTCCTTTAAAATAAAGCAGAACAGCGACTAAGAGTTCATGGAAAGAGCTGCATGCCTCCCTTTCTGCATGGCTACACTGGGCCTTAACTCGAGGCCAGGACTCACGGTGAGATTCCCTTTACCTCTTGAGCATGGCATGATGAGTTCCACCCCTGCCACTGAAGCTCCTTGTTTAGCCAGAGAAAACTCATTTTCTTCCCAGACGCATGGCTACAGTGGGTTGAGGCCTGTCAACAGCAGAGAATTTCCGGGAGCTTCACGGCAGCAAGAATGGAGGTTTCCAAATATAAAGCAAGGCTAGTACCATCAAGACCCCATTTCCATGTGCACAGGCAGCATACATCCCTCTGGTTTCTAACAAGACAAAAGAGACACAGCGTACCCACTAGTTCCTTCCCTGAATCAACATCTCGAGGCACGGTGTTCTGCACCTACTGAACGGCCTCAACCAAGGAACGCCCTAGGTAGGCCTCTGGACAGGTGCCTCTTCAAAAGCCTGCAGTGCTAAAAGAAAAACTGTCTTTAGTTGCAATAGGAACGCAGGGCGTCTTTCTCTTGCAGGCAGGGTGACTTCAGGTAGGAGGTCCTGGAAGGAAGGCGAAGCCTAGTGTTTTTCTCAATGCAGCTCAGACTAAGGAATGTGTGCGACTTCCATAGCAAGTTGGAAATTGCCAAAACGGTGCTCGTGAACCTGTGCGAGTGCTGTGAAATCAAGATATGCTAAGAAAGAGTGCAGTGTGTGGCCCATGACTCAGCAGACACAGAAGACCTCCGATGGACCTATGGGCCTCGTTGTTGTTCAGCAGTCCTACAGGGTTGTGGAGGTACTCAGGGATCTTGGAACGAAAATGATGCTCACCCGAGGGGGTTAGGTGTCCTGAAAAGGGTCCTTCTTTTAAAATAAAGCAGAACAGCGACTAAGTGCTCATGGAAAGAGCTGCATGCCTCCCTCTCTGCATGGCTACTCAGGGCCTTACCTCGGGGCAAGGACTCACGTTGAGATTCCCTTTAGCTCTAGAGCATGGCAAGATGAGTCCCACCCCGGACAATGAAGTACCCTGTTTAGCCAGAGAAAACTCAGTTTCTTCCCAGACCCATGCCTACAATAGCCAGGGTCCTGTCAACAGCAGAGAATTCAGGGAGCTTCATGGCAGCATGAATGGAGCTTTCAAAATGGATAAGCAAGTCTACTATCAACATGCCCACCTTTCCATAGGCACAGGCAGCATACATCCTTCTGATTTCAAACAACTCAAAAGAGACACAGATTACACACTGGTTCCTTCCCTGAATCAAAATCTCGTGGCAGGTTGTTCTGCATCTAGAGAACTGCCACAAACAAGGAACGCCCTAGCTATGCCTCTGGGCCGGTGCCTCTTCAAAAGCTTGCAGTGCTACAGGAAAAACTGTGCTCTTGTTGCAATAGGAACGCAAGGCATCTTTCTCTTGCAGGCAGGGTGACTTCAGGTAGGAGGTCCTGGAAGGAAGGCGCAGCCTAGTGTTTTTCTCAGTGTAGCTCAGACTAGGGAATGTGTGCGACTTCCGCAGCAAGTTGGAACTTGCCAAAACGGTGCTCGTGAACCTATGCGAGTGCTGTGAAATCAAGATATCCTAAGAGTGCAGTGTGTTGCCCAGGACTCAGCAGACACAGAGGACCTCCCAGGGACCTATGGGTCTCGTTGTTGTTCAGCAGGCCACAGTTTGTGGAGGTACTCAGTGAACTTGGAACTGAAATGATGCTCACCCGAGGGGCCTAGGATTCCTGAAAAGGGTACATCCTTTAAAATAAAGCAGAACAGCGACTAAGAGTTCATGGAAAGAGCTGCATGCCTCCCTTTCTGCATGGCTACTCAGGGCCTTAACTCGAGGCCAGGATTCACGTTGAGATTCCCTTTACCTCTTGACCATGGCATGATGAGTTCCACCCCTGCCACTGAAGCTCCGTGTTTAGACAGAGAAAACTCATTTTCTTTCCAGACGCATGGCTACAGTGGGTTGAGGCCTGTCAACAGCAGAGAGTTTCCGGGAGCTTCACGGCACCAAGAATGGAGGTTTTCAAATATAAAGCAAGGCTAGTACCATCAAGACCCCATTTCCATGTGCACAGGCAGCATACATCCCTCTGGTTTCTAACAAGACAAAAGAGACACAGCGTACCCACTAGTTCCTTCCCTAATCAACTTGTCGAGGCACGGTGTTCTGCACCTACTGAACGGCCTCAACCAAGGAACGCCCTAGGTAGGCCTCTGGACAGGTGCCTCTTCAAAAGCCTGCAGTGCTAAAAGAAAAACTGTCTTTAGTTGCAATAGGAACGCAGGGCGTCTTTCTCTTGCAGGCAGGGTGACTTCAGGTAGGAGGTCCTGGAAGGAAGGCGCAGCCTAGTGTTTTTCTCAATGCAGCTCAGACTAAGGAATGTGTGCGACTTCCATAGCAAGTTGGAAATTTTCAAAACGGTGCTTGTGAACCTGTGCGAGTGCTGTGAAATCAAGACATGCTAAGAAAGAGTGCAGTGTGTGGCCCATGACTCAGCAGACACAGAAGACCTCCGATGGACCTATGGGCCTCGTTGTTGTTCAGCAGGCCACAGTTTGTGGAGGTACTCAGTGAACTTGGAACTAAAATGATGCTCACCCGAGGGACCTAGGATACCTGAAAAGGGTACCTCCTTTAAAATAAAGCAGAACAGCGACTAAGAGCTCATGAAGAGAGCTGCATGCCTCCCTTTCTGCATGGCTACTCAGAGCCTTACCTCGAAGACAGGACAGATATGTGATTCCCTTTAGCTCTAGAGCATGGCAAGATAAGTCCCACACCGGACTATGAAGCACACTGTGTAGCCAGAGAAAACCCATTTTCTTCCCAGACCAATGCCTACAATAGCCAGGGGCCTGTCAACAGCAGAGAATTCAGGGAACTTCAAGGCAGCATGAATGGAGCTTTCAAAGTGAAAAAGCAAGGCTACGACCAACATGCCCCCATTTCCATAGGCACAAACAGCATACGTCCCTGTGGTTTCAAACAACTCAAAAGAGACACAGAGTACACATTGGTTCCTTCCCTGAATCAAATCCTCGAGGCAGAGTGTTCTGCATGTGGTGAACGGCCTCATCCAAGTAACGCCCTAGCTAGGCCTCTGGGCCCGTGTCTCTTCAAAAGCCTGCAGTGCTATAGGAAAAACTGTGCTTTAGTTGCAATAGGAACGCAAAGCGTCTTTCTCCTGGAGGCAGGGTGACTTGAGGTAGGAGGTACTGGATGGAAGGAGAAGCCTAGTGGTTTTCTCTGTGCAGCTCAGACTAGGGAAGGAGTGAGATTTCCACGGCATGTTGGAACTTGTTAGAACGGTGCTCATGAATCTGTGTGAGTGCTGGGTAAATCAAGGTGTCCCAAGAAACAGTGCAGTGTGTTGCTCATGACTCAGCAGACACAGAGGACCTCCGAGGGCCCTATGGGCCTCGTTGTTGCTCAGCAAGCCAACAGGGGTGTGGAGGTAGTCAGGGATCTTGGACGAAAATGATGATCCCCTAGAGTCCTAGGCGTGCTGAAAAGGGTACTTCCTTTAAAATAAGGCAGAACAGCGACCAAGGGCTCATGGAAAGAGCCGCATGCCTCCCTCTCTGCATGGCTACTCAGGGCCTTACCTCGAGGCAAAGACTCACGTTGAAATTCCCTTTAGCTCTAGAGCATGGCATGATGAGTTCCACCCCGGCCACTGAAGCTCCGTGTGTAGACAGAGAAAACTCATTTTCTTCCCAGACGCATGGCTACAGTGGGTCGAGACCTGTCAACAGCAGAGAATTTCAGGGAGCTTCACGGCAGCAAGAATGGAGGTTTCCAAATAGAAAAGCAAGGCTAGTACCATCACGACCCCATTTCCATGTGCACAGGCAGCATACAACCCTCTGGTTTCTAACAAGACAAAAGAGACACAGCGTACCCACTAGTTCCTTCCCTGAATCAACTTCTCGAGGCATGGTGTTCTGCACCTACTGAACGGCCTCAACCAAGGAACGCCCTAGGTAGGCCTCTGGACAGGTGCCTCTTCAAAAGCCTGCAGTGCTATAAGAAAAACTGTGTTTAGTTGCAATAGGAACGCAGGGCGTCTTTCTCTTGCAGGCAGGGTGACTTCAGGTAGGAGGTCCTGGAAGGAAGGCGCAGCCTAGTGTTTCTCTCAATGCAGCTCAGACTAAGGAATGTGTGTGACTTCCATAGCAAGTTGGAAATTGCCAAAACGGTGCTCGTGAACCTGTGCGAGTGCTGTGAAATCAAGATATGCTAAGAAAGAGTGCAGTGTGTGGCCCATGACTCAGCAGACACAGAAGACCTCCGATGGACCTATGGGCCTCGTTGTTGTTCAGCTGGCTTACAGGGTTGTGGAGGTACTCAGGGATCTTGGAACGAAAATGATGCTCACCCGAGGGGGTTAGGTGTCCTGAAAAGGGCCCTTCTTTTAAAATAAAGCAGAACAGCGACTAAGTGCTCATGGAAAGGGCTGCATGCCTCCCTCTCTGCATGGCTACTCAGGGCCTTACCTCGGGGCAAGGACTCACGTTGAGATTCCCTTTAGCTCTAGAGCATGGCAAGATGAGTCCCACCCCGGACAATGAAGTACCCTGTTTAGCCAGAGAAAACTCAGTTTCTTCCCAGACCCAAGCCTACAATAGCCAGGGTCCTGTCAACAACAGAGAATTCAGGGAGCTTCATGGCAGCATGAATGGAGCTATCAAAATGGATAAGCAAGTCTACTATCAACATGCCCACATTTCCATAGGCACAGGCAGCATACATCCTTCTGATTTCAAACAACTCAAAAGAGACACAGATTACACACTGGTTCCTTCCCTGAATCAAAATCTCGTGGCAGGGTGTTCTGCATCTAAAGAACTGCCACAAACAAGGAACGCCCTAGCTATGCCTCTGGGCCCGTGCCTCTTCAAAAGCTTGCAGTGCTACAAGAAAAACTGTGCTCTTGTTGCAATAGGAACGCAAGGCATCTTTCTCTTGCAGGCAGGGTGACTTCAGGTAGGAGGTCCTGGAAGGAAGGCGCAGCCTAGTGTTTTTCTCAGTGTAGCTCAGACTAGGGAATGTGTGCGACTTCCGCAGCAAGTTGGAACTTGCCAAAACGGTGCTCGTGAACCTATGCGAGTGCTGTGAAATCAAGATATCCTAAGAAAGAGTGCAGTGTGTTTCCCATGACTCAGCAGACACAGAGGACCTCCCAGGGACCTATGGGTCTCGTTGTTGTTCAGCAGGACACAGTTTGTGGAGGTACTCAGTGAACATGGAACTAAAATGATGCTCACCCAAGGGGCCTAGGATTCCTGAAAAGGGTACATCCTTTAACATAAAGCAGAACAGCGACTAAGAGCTCATGAAGAGAGCTGCATGCCTCCCTTTCTGCATGGCTACTCAGAGCCTTACCTCGAAGACAGGACAGATATGTGATTCCCTTTAGCTCTAGAGCATGGCAAGATGAGTCCCACACCGGACTATGAAGCACACTGTGTAGCCAGAGAAAACCCATTTTCTTCCCAGACCAATGCCTACAATAGCCAGGGGCCTGTCAACAGCAGAGAATTCAGGGAACTTCAAGGCAGCATGAATGGAGCTTTCAAAGTGAAAAAGCAAGGCTACTACCAACATGCCCCCATTCCCATAGGCACAAACAGCATACGTCCCTGTGGTTTCAAACAACTCAAAAGAGACACAGAGTACACATTGATTCCTTCCCTGAATCAAATTCTCGAGGCAGAGTGTTCTGCATGTGGTGAACGGCCTCATCCAAGTAACGCCCTAGCTAGGCCTCTGGGCCCGTGTCTCTTCAAAAGCCTACAGTGCTATAGGAAAAACTGTGCTTTAGTTGCAATAGGAACGCAAGGCGTCTTTCTCCTGGAGGCAGGGTGACTTGAGGTAGGAGGTACTGGATGGAAGGAGAAGCCTAGTGGTTTTCTCTGTGCAGCTCAGACTAGGGAAGGAGTGCGATTTCCACGGCATGTTGGAACTTGGTAGAACGGTGCTCCTGAATCTGTGTGAGTGCTGGGTAAATCAAGGTGTCCCAAGAAACAGTGCAGTGTGTTGCCCATGACTCAGCAGACACAGAGGACCTCCGAGGGCCCTATGGGCCTCGTTGTTGCTCAGCAAGCCAACAGGGGTGTGGAGGTAGTCAGGGATCTTGGACGAAAATGATGATCCCCGAGGGTCCTAGGCGTGCTGAAAAGGGTACTTCCTTTAAAATAAGGCAGAACAGCGACTAAGAGCTCATGGAAAGAGCCGCATGCCTCCCTCTCTGCATGGCTACTGAGGGCCTTACCTCGAGGCAAAGACTCACGTTGAAATTCCCTTTAGCTCTAGAGCATGGCATGATGAGTTCCACCCCGGCCACTGAAGCTCCGTGTGTAGCCAGAGAAAACTCATTTTCTTCCCAGACGAATGGCTACAGTGGGTCGAGGCCTGTCAACAGCAGAGAATTTGAGGGAGCTTCACGGCAGCAAGAATGGAGGTTTCCAAATAGAAAAGCAAGGCTAGTACCATCACGACCCCATTTCCATGTGCCCAGGCAGCATATAACCCTCTGGTTTCTAACAAGACAAAAGAGACACAGCGTACCCACTAGTTCCTTCCCTGAATCAACTTCTCGAGGCACGGTGTTCTGCACCTAGTGAACGGCCTCAACCAAGGAACGCCCGAGTTAGGCCTCAGGACCAGTGCCTCTTCAAATGCCTGCAGTGCTACAGGAAAAACTGTGCTTTAGTTACAATACGAACGCAGGCCGATTTTGTACTGGAAGCAGGGTGACTTCACGTAGGCGGTCTTGGCAGGAAGGCAGAGCCTAGAGGTTTTCTCAATGCAGCTCAGACTCGGGAAAGTGTGCGAATTTCACAACAACTTGGAACTTGCCCAAACGGTGCTCGTGAACCTGTGCGAGTGCTGTGAAACTAAGATATCCTAAAAAAGAGTGCAGTGTGTTGCCCATGACTCAGCAGACACAGAGGACCTCCGAGGGACCTATGGGCCACGTTGTTGCTCAGCAGGCCTACAGGGGTGTGGAGGTACTCAGGGATCTTGGAACGAAAATGATGCTCCCCCGAGGGTCCTAGGAATGCTGAAAAGGGTATTTCCTTTAAAATAAAGCAGAACAGCAACTAAGAGTTCATGGAAAGAGCTGCATGCCTCCCTTTCTGCATGGCTACACTGGGCCTTAACTCGAGGCCAGGACTCACGGTGAGATTCCCTTTACCTCTTGAGCATGGCATGATGAGTTCCACCCCTGCCACTGAAGCTCCTTGTTTAGCCAGAGAAAACTCATTTTCTTCCCAGACGCATGGCTACAGTGGGTTGAGGCCTGTCAACAGCAGAGAATTTCCGGGAGCTTCACGGCAGCAAGAATGGAGGTTTCCAAATATAAAGCAAGGCTAGTACCATCAAGACCCCATTTCCATGTGCACAGGCAGCATACATCCCTCTGGTTTCTAACAAGACAAAAGAGACACAGCGTACCCACTAGTTCCTTCCCTGAATCAACTTCTCGAGGCACGGTGTTCTGCACCTACTGAACGGCCTCAACCAAGGAACGCCCTAGGTAGGCCTCTGGACAGGTGCCTCTTCAAAAGCTTGCAGTGCTAAAAGAAAAACTGTCTTTAGTTGCAATAGGAAAGCAGGGCGTCTTTCTCTTGCAGGCAGGGTGACTTCAGGTAGGAGGTCCTGGAAGGAAGGCGAAGCCTAGTGTTTTTCTCAATGCAGCTCAGACTAAGGAATGTGTGCGACTTCCATAGCAAGTTGGAAATTGCCAAAACGGTGCTCGTGAACCTGTGCGAGTGCTGTGAAATCAAGATATGCTAAGAAAGAGTGCAGTGTGTGGCCCATGACTCACCAGACACAGAAGACCTCCGATGGACCTATGGGCCTCGTTGTTGTTCAGCAGGCCTACAGGGTTGTGGAGGTACTCAGGGATCTTGGAACGAAAATGATGCTCACCCGAGGGGGTTAGGTGTCCTGAAAACGGTCCTTCTTTTAAAATAAAGCAGAACAGCGACTAAGTGCTCATGGAAAGAGCTGCATGCCTCCCTCTCTGCATGGGTACTCAGGGCCTTACCTCGGGGCAAGGACTCACGTTGAGATTCCCTTTAGCTCTAGAGCATGGCAAGATGAGTCCCACCCCGGACAATGAAGTACCCTGTTTAGCCAGAGAAAACTCAGTTTCTTCCCAGACCCATGCCTACAATAGCCAGGGTCCTGTCAACAGCAGAGAATTCAGAGAGCTTCATGGCAGCATGAATGGAGCTTTCAAAATGGATAAGCAAGTCTACTATTAACATGCGCACATTTCCATAGGCACAGGCAGCATACATCCTTCTGATTTCAAACAACTCAAAAGAGACACAGATTACACACTGGTTCCTTCCCTGAATCAAAATCTCTTTCGAGGGTGTTCTGCATCTAGAGAACTGCCACAACCAAGGAACGCCCTAGCTATGCCTCTGTTCCCGTGCCTCTTCAAAAGCTTGCAGTGCTACAGGAAAAACTGTGCTCTTGTTGCAATAGGAACGCAAGGCATCTTTCTCTTGCAGGCAGGGTGACTTTAGGTAGGAGGTCCTGGAAGGAAGGCGCAACCTAGTGTTTTTCTCAGTGTAGCTCAGACTAGGGAATGTGTGCGACTTCCGCAGCAAGTTGGAACTTGCCAAAACGGTGCTCGTGAACCTATGCGAGTGCTGTGAAATCAAGATATCCTAAGAAAGAGTGCAGTGTGTTGCCCATGACTCAGCAGACACAGAGGACCTCCCAGGGACCTATGGGTCTCGTTGTTGTTCAGCAGGCCACAGTTTGTGGAGGTACTCAGTGAACTTGGAACTAAAAGGATGCTCACCCGAGGGGCCTAGGATTCCTGAAAAGGGTTCATCCTTTAAAATAAAGCAGAACAGTGACTAAGAGCTCATGAAGAGAGCTGCATGCCTCCCTCTCTGCATGGCTACTCAGGGCCTTACCTCGAGGCAAGGACTCACGTTGAGATTCCCTTTAGCTCTAGAGCATGGCAAGATGAGTCCCACCCCGGACAATGAAGTACCCTGTTTAGCCAGAGAAAACTCAGTTTCTTCCCAGACCCATGCCTACAATAGCCAGGGTCCTGTCAACAGCAGAGAATTCAGGGAGCTTCATGGCAGCATGAATTGAGCTTTCAAAATGGATAAGCAAGTCTACTATTAACATGCGCACATTTCCATAGGCACAGGCAGCATACATCCTTCTGATTTCAAACAACTCAAAAGAGACAAAGATTACACACTGGTTCCTTCCCTGAATCAAAATCTCGTGGCAGGGTGTTCTGCATCTAGAGAACTGCCAAAACCAAGGAACGCCCTAGCTATGCCTCTGGGCCCGTGCCTCTTCAAAAGCTTGCAGTGCTACAGGAAAAACTGTGCTCTTGTTGCAATAGGAACGCAAGACATCTTTCTCTTGCAGGCAGGGTGACTTCAGGTAGGAGGTCCTGGAAGGAAGGCGCAGCCTAGTGTTTTTCTCAGTGTAGCTCAGACTAGGGAATGTGTGCGACTTAGGCAGCAAGTTGGAATTTGCCAAAACGGTGCTCGTGAACCTATGCGAGTTCTGTGAAATCAAGATACGCTAAGAAAGAGTGCAGTGTGTTGCCCAGGACTCAGCAGACACAGAGGACCTCCCAGGGACCTATGGGTCTCCTTGTTGTTCAGCAGGACACAGTTTGTGGAGGTACTTTGAACTTGGAACTAAAATGATGCTCACCCGAGGGGCCTAGGATTCCTGAAAAGGGTACATCCTTTAAAATAAAGCAGAACAGCGACTAAGAGCTCATGAAGAGAGCTGCATGCCTCCCTTTCTGCATGGCTACTCAGGGCCTTAACTCGAGGCCAGGACTCACGTTGAGATTCCCTTTACCTCTTGACCATGGCATGATGAGTTCCACCCCTGCCACTGAAGCTCCGTGTTTAGACAGAGAAAACTCATTTTCTTTCCAGACGCATGGCTACAGTGGGTTGAGGCCTGTCAACAGCAGAGAGTTTCCGGGAGCTTCACGGCAGCAAGAATGGAGGTTTCCAAATATAAAGCAAGGCTAGTACCATCAAGACCCCATTTCCATGTGCACAGGCAGCATACATCCCTCTGGTTTCTAACAAGACAAAAGAGACACAGCGTACCCACTAGTTCCTTCCCTAATCAACTTGTCGAGGCACGGTGTTCTGCACCTACTGAACGGCCTCAACCTAGGAACGCCCTAGGTAGGCCTCTGGACAGGTGCCTCTTCAAAAGCCTGCAGTGCTAAAAGAAAAACTGTCTTTAGTTGCAATAGGAACGCAGGGCGTCTTTCTCTTGCAGGCAGGGTGACTTCAGGTAGGACGTCCTGGAAGGAAGGCGCAGCCTAGTGTTTTTCTCAATGCAGCTCAGACTAAGGAATGTGTGCGACTTCCATAGCAAGTTGGAAATTTTCAAAACAGTGCTTGTGAACCTGTGCGAGTGCTGTGAAATCAAGATATGCTAAGAAAGAGTGCAGTGTGTGGCCCATGACTCAGCAGACACAGAAGACCTCCGATGGACCTATGGGCCTCGTTGTTGTTCAGCAGGCCACAGTTTGTGGAGGTACTCAGTGAACTTGGAACTAAAATGATGCTCACACGAGGGGCCTAGGATACCTGAAAAGGGTACCTCCTTTAAAATAAAGCAGAACAGCGACTAAGAGCTCATGAAGAGAGCTGCATGCCTCCCTTTCTGCATGGCTACTCAGAGCCTTACCTCGAAGACAGGACAGATATGTGATTCCCTTTAGCTCTAGAGCATGGCAAGATAAGTCCCACACCGGACTATGAAGCACACTGTGTAGCCAGAGAAAACCCATTTTCTTCCCAGACCTATGCCTACAATAGCCAGGGGCCTGTCAACAGCAGAGAATTCAGGGAACTTCAAGGCAGCATGAATGGAGCTTTCAAAGTGAAAAAGCAAGGCTACGACCAACATGCCCCCATTTCCATAGGCACAAACAGCATACGTCCCTGTGGTTTCAAACAACTCAAAAGAGACACAGAGTACACATTGGTTCCTTCCCTGAATCAAATCCTCGAGGCAGAGTGTTCTGCATGTGGTGAACGGCCTCATCCAAGTAACGCCCTAGCTAGGCCTCTGGGCCCGTGTCTCTTCAAAAGCCTGCAGTGCTATAGGAAAAACTGTGCTTTAGTTGCAATAGGAACGCAAAGCGTCTTTCTCCTGGAGGCAGGGTGACTTGAGGTAGGAGGTACTGGATGGAAGGAGAAGCCTAGTGGTTTTCTCTGTGCAGCTCAGACTAGGGAAGGAGTGAGATTTCCACGGCATGTTGGAACTTGTTAGAACGGTTCTCATGAATCTGTGTGAGTGCTGGGTAAATCAAGGTGTCCCAAGAAACAGTGCAGTGTGTTGCCCATGACTCAGCAGACACAGAGGACCTCCGAGGGCCCTATGGGCCTCGTTGTTGCTCAGCAAGCCAACAGGGGTGTGGAGGTAATCAGGGATCTTGGACGAAAATGATGATCCCCGAGAGTCCTAGGCGTGCTGAAAAGGGTACTTCCTTTAAAATAAGGCAGAACAGCGACCAAGGGCTCATGGAAAGAGCCGCATGCCTCCCTCTCTGCATGGCTACTCAGGGCCTTACCTCGAGGCAAAGACTCACGTTGAAATTCCCTTTAGCTCTAAAGCATGGCATGATGAGTTCCACCCCGGCCACTGAAGCTCCGTGTGTAGACAGAGAAAACTCATTTTCTTCCCAGACGCATGGCTACAGTGGGTCGAGACCTGTCAGCAGCAGAGAATTTGAGGGAGCTTCACGGCAGCAAGAATGGAGATTTCCAAATAGAAAAGCAAGGCTAGTACCATCACGACCCCATTTCCATGTGCACAGGCAGCATATAACCCTCTGGTTTCTAACAAGACAAAAGAGACACAGCGTACCCACTTGTTCCTTCCCTGAATAAACTTCTCGAGGCACGGTGGTCTGCATCTAGTGAACGGCCTCAACCAAGGAACGCCCTAGTTAGGCTCGGGACCAGTGCCTCTTCAAATGCCTGCAGTGCTACAGGAAAAACTGTGCTTTAGTTGCAATACGAACGCAAGCCGATTTTGTACTGGAAGCAGGGTGACTTCACGTAGGCGGTCTTGGCAGGAAGGCAGAGCCTAGAGTTTTTCTCAATGCAGCTCAGACTCGGGAAAGTGTGCGAATTTCACAACTTGGAACTTGCCCAAACGGTGCTCGTGAACCTGTGCGAGTGCTGTGAAATTAAGATATCCTAAAAAAGAGTGCAGTGTGTTGCCCATGACTCAGCAGACACAGAGGACCTCCGAGGGACCTATGGGCCACGTTGTTGCTCAGCAGGCCTACAGGGGTGTGGAGGTACTCAGGGATCTTGGAACGAAAATGATGCTCCCCCGAGGGTCCTAGGAATGCTGAAAAGGGTATTTCCTTTAAAATAAAGCAGAACAGCAACTAAGAGTTCATGGAAAGAGCTGCATGCCTCCCTTTCTGCATGGCTACTCAGGGCCTTAACTCGAGGCCAGGACTCACGTTGAGATTCCCTTTACCTCTTGACCATGGCATGATGAGTTCCACCCCTGCCACTGAAGCTCCGTGTTTAGCCAGAGAAAACTCATTTTCTTCCCAGACGCATGGCTACAGTGGGTTGAGGCCTGTCAACAGCAGAGAATTTCCGGGAGCTTCACGGCACCAAGAATGGAGGTTTCCAAATATAAAGCAAGGCTAATACCATCAAGACCCCATTTCCATGTGCACAGGCAGCATACATCCCTCTGATTTCTAACAAGGCAAAAGAGACACAGCGTACCCACTAGTTCCTTCCCTGAATCAACTTCTCGAGGCATGGTGTTCTGCACCTACTGAACGACCTCAACCAAGGAACGCCCTAGGTAGGCCTCTGGACAGGTGCCTCTTCAAAAGCCTGCAGTGCTATAAGAAAAACTGTCTTTAGTTGCAATAGGAACGCAGGGCGTCTTTCTCTTGCAGGCAGGGTGACTTCAGGTAGGAGGTCCTGGAAGGAAGGCGAAACCTAGTGTTTTTCTCAATGCAGCTCATACTAAGGAATGTGTGTGACTTCCATAGCAAGTTAGAAATTGCCAAAACGGTGCTCGTGAACCTGTGCGAGTGCTGTGAAATCAAGATATGCTAAGAAAGAGTGCAGTGTGTGGCCCATGACTCAGCAGACACAGAAGACCTCCGATGGACCTATGGACCTCGTTGTTGTTCAGCTGGCCTACAGGGTTGTGGAGGTACTCAGGGATCTTGGAACGAAAATGATGCTCACCCGAGCGGGTTAGGTGTCCTGAAAATGTCCTTCTTTTAAAATAAAGCAGAACAGCGACTAAGTGCTCATGGAAAGGGCTGCATGCCTCCCTCTCTGCATGGCTACTCAGGGCCTTACCTCGGGGAAAGGACTCACGTTGAGATTCCGTTTAGCTCTAGAGCATGGCAAGATGAGTCCCACCCCGGACAATGAAGTACCCTGTTTAGACAGAGAAAACTCAGTTTCTTCCCAGACCCAAGCCTACAATAGCCAGGGTCCTGTCAACAGCAGAGAATTCAGGGAGCTTCATATCAGCATGAATGGAGCTTTCAAAATGGATAAGCAAGTCTACTATCAACATGCCCACATTTCCATAGGCACAGGCAGCATACATCCTTCTGATTTCAAACAACTCAAAAGAGACACAGATTACACACTGGTTCCTTCCCTGAATCAAAATCTCGTGGCAGGGTGTTCTGCATCTAAAGAACTGCCACAAACAAGGAACGCCCTAGCTATGCCTCTGGGCCCGTGCCTCTTCAAAACCTTGCAGTGCTACAGGAAAAACTGTGCTCTTGTTGCAATAGGAACGCAAGGCATCTTTCTCTTGCAGGCAGGGTGACTTCAGGTAGGAGGTCCTGGAAGGAAGGCGCAGCCTAGTGTTTTTCTCAATGCAGCTCAGACTAAGGAATGTGTGCGACTTCCATAGCAAGTTGGAAATTTTCAAAACGGTGCTTGTGAACCTGTGCGAGTGCTGTGAAATCAAGACATGCTAAGAAAGAGTGCAGTGTGTGGCCCATGACTCAGCAGACACAGAAGACCTCCGATGGACCTATGGGCCTCGTTGTTGTTCAGCAGGCCACAGTTTGTGGAGGTACTCAGTGAACTTGGAACTAAAATGATGCTCACCCGAGGGACCTAGGATACCTGAAAAGGGTACCTCCTTTAAAATAAAGCAGAACAGCGACTAAGAGCTCATGAAGAGAGCTGCATGCCTCCCTTTCTGCATGGCTACTCAGAGCCTTACCTCGAAGACAGGACAGATATGTGATTCCCTTTAGCTCTAGAGCATGGCAAGATAAGTCCCACACCGGACTATGAAGCACACTGTGTAGCCAGAGAAAACCCATTTTCTTCCCAGACCAATGCCTACAATAGCCAGGGGCCTGTCAACAGCAGAGAATTCAGGGAACTTCAAGGCAGCATGAATGGAGCTTTCAAAGTGAAAAAGCAAGGCTACGACCAACATGCCCCCATTTCCATAGGCACAAACAGCATACGTCCCTGTGGTTTCAAACAACTCAAAAGAGACACAGAGTACACATTGGTTCCTTCCCTGAATCAAATCCTCGAGGCAGAGTGTTCTGCATGTGGTGAACGGCCTCATCCAAGTAACGCCCTAGCTAGGCCTCTGGGCCCGTGTCTCTTCAAAAGCCTGCAGTGCTATAGGAAAAACTGTGCTTTAGTTGCAATAGGAACGCAAAGCGTCTTTCTCCTGGAGGCAGGGTGACTTGAGGTAGGAGGTACTGGATGGAAGGAGAAGCCTAGTGGTTTTCTCTGTGCAGCTCAGACTAGGGAAGGAGTGAGATTTCCACGGCATGTTGGAACTTGTTAGAACGGTGCTCATGAATCTGTGTGAGTGCTGGGTAAATCAAGGTGTCCCAAGAAACAGTGCAGTGTGTTGCTCATGACTCAGCAGACACAGAGGACCTCCGAGGGCCCTATGGGCCTCGTTGTTGCTCAGCAAGCCAACAGGGGTGTGGAGGTAGTCAGGGATCTTGGACGAAAATGATGATCCCCTAGAGTCCTAGGCGTGCTGAAAAGGGTACTTCCTTTAAAATAAGGCAGAACAGCGACCAAGGGCTCATGGAAAGAGCCGCATGCCTCCCTCTCTGCATGGCTACTCAGGGCCTTACCTCGAGGCAAAGACTCACGTTGAAATTCCCTTTAGCTCTAGAGCATGGCATGATGAGTTCCACCCCGGCCACTGAAGCTCCGTGTGTAGACAGAGAAAACTCATTTTCTTCCCAGACGCATGGCTACAGTGGGTCGAGACCTGTCAACAGCAGAGAATTTCAGGGAGCTTCACGGCAGCAAGAATGGAGGTTTCCAAATAGAAAAGCAAGGCTAGTACCATCACGACCCCATTTCCATGTGCACAGGCAGCATACAACCCTCTGGTTTCTAACAAGACAAAAGAGACACAGCGTACCCACTAGTTCCTTCCCTGAATCAACTTCTCGAGGCATGGTGTTCTGCACCTACTGAACGGCCTCAACCAAGGAACGCCCTAGGTAGGCCTCTGGACAGGTGCCTCTTCAAAAGCCTGCAGTGCTATAAGAAAAACTGTGTTTAGTTGCAATAGGAACGCAGGGCGTCTTTCTCTTGCAGGCAGGGTGACTTCAGGTAGGAGGTCCTGGAAGGAAGGCGCAGCCTAGTGTTTCTCTCAATGCAGCTCAGACTAAGGAATGTGTGTGACTTCCATAGCAAGTTGGAAATTGCCAAAACGGTGCTCGTGAACCTGTGCGAGTGCTGTGAAATCAAGATATGCTAAGAAAGAGTGCAGTGTGTGGCCCATGACTCAGCAGACACAGAAGACCTCCGATGGACCTATGGGCCTCGTTGTTGTTCAGCTGGCTTACAGGGTTGTGGAGGTACTCAGGGATCTTGGAACGAAAATGATGCTCACCCGAGGGGGTTAGGTGTCCTGAAAAGGGCCCTTCTTTTAAAATAAAGCAGAACAGCGACTAAGTGCTCATGGAAAGGGCTGCATGCCTCCCTCTCTGCATGGCTACTCAGGGCCTTACCTCGGGGCAAGGACTCACGTTGAGATTCCCTTTAGCTCTAGAGCATGGCAAGATGAGTCCCACCCCGGACAATGAAGTACCCTGTTTAGCCAGAGAAAACTCAGTTTCTTCCCAGACCCAAGCCTACAATAGCCAGGGTCCTGTCAACAACAGAGAATTCAGGGAGCTTCATGGCAGCATGAATGGAGCTATCAAAATGGATAAGCAAGTCTACTATCAACATGCCCACATTTCCATAGGCACAGGCAGCATACATCCTTCTGATTTCAAACAACTCAAAAGAGACACAGATTACACACTGGTTCCTTCCCTGAATCAAAATCTCGTGGCAGGGTGTTCTGCATCTAAAGAACTGCCACAAACAAGGAACGCCCTAGCTATGCCTCTGGGCCCGTGCCTCTTCAAAAGCTTGCAGTGCTACAAGAAAAACTGTGCTCTTGTTGCAATAGGAACGCAAGGCATCTTTCTCTTGCAGGCAGGGTGACTTCAGGTAGGAGGTCCTGGAAGGAAGGCGCAGCCTAGTGTTTTTCTCAGTGTAGCTCAGACTAGGGAATGTGTGCGACTTCCGCAGCAAGTTGGAACTTGCCAAAACGGTGCTCGTGAACCTATGCGAGTGCTGTGAAATCAAGATATCCTAAGAAAGAGTGCAGTGTGTTTCCCATGACTCAGCAGACACAGAGGACCTCCCAGGGACCTATGGGTCTCGTTGTTGTTCAGCAGGACACAGTTTGTGGAGGTACTCAGTGAACATGGAACTAAAATGATGCTCACCCAAGGGGCCTAGGATTCCTGAAAAGGGTACATCCTTTAACATAAAGCAGAACAGCGACTAAGAGCTCATGAAGAGAGCTGCATGCCTCCCTTTCTGCATGGCTACTCAGAGCCTTACCTCGAAGACAGGACAGATATGTGATTCCCTTTAGCTCTAGAGCATGGCAAGATGAGTCCCACACCGGACTATGAAGCACACTGTGTAGCCAGAGAAAACCCATTTTCTTCCCAGACCAATGCCTACAATAGCCAGGGGCCTGTCAACAGCAGAGAATTCAGGGAACTTCAAGGCAGCATGAATGGAGCTTTCAAAGTGAAAAAGCAAGGCTACTACCAACATGCCCCCATTCCCATAGGCACAAACAGCATACGTCCCTGTGGTTTCAAACAACTCAAAAGAGACACAGAGTACACATTGATTCCTTCCCTGAATCAAATTCTCGAGGCAGAGTGTTCTGCATGTGGTGAACGGCCTCATCCAAGTAACGCCCTAGCTAGGCCTCTGGGCCCGTGTCTCTTCAAAAGCCTACAGTGCTATAGGAAAAACTGTGCTTTAGTTGCAATAGGAACGCAAGGCGTCTTTCTCCTGGAGGCAGGGTGACTTGAGGTAGGAGGTACTGGATGGAAGGAGAAGCCTAGTGGTTTTCTCTGTGCAGCTCAGACTAGGGAAGGAGTGCGATTTCCACGGCATGTTGGAACTTGGTAGAACGGTGCTCCTGAATCTGTGTGAGTGCTGGGTAAATCAAGGTGTCCCAAGAAACAGTGCAGTGTGTTGCCCATGACTCAGCAGACACAGAGGACCTCCGAGGGCCCTATGGGCCTCGTTGTTGCTCAGCAAGCCAACAGGGGTGTGGAGGTAGTCAGGGATCTTGGACGAAAATGATGATCCCCGAGGGTCCTAGGCGTGCTGAAAAGGGTACTTCCTTTAAAATAAGGCAGAACAGCGACTAAGAGCTCATGGAAAGAGCCGCATGCCTCCCTCTCTGCATGGCTACTGAGGGCCTTACCTCGAGGCAAAGACTCACGTTGAAATTCCCTTTAGCTCTAGAGCATGGCATGATGAGTTCCACCCCGGCCACTGAAGCTCCGTGTGTAGCCAGAGAAAACTCATTTTCTTCCCAGACGAATGGCTACAGTGGGTCGAGGCCTGTCAACAGCAGAGAATTTGAGGGAGCTTCACGGCAGCAAGAATGGAGGTTTCCAAATAGAAAAGCAAGGCTAGTACCATCACGACCCCATTTCCATGTGCCCAGGCAGCATATAACCCTCTGGTTTCTAACAAGACAAAAGAGACACAGCGTACCCACTAGTTCCTTCCCTGAATCAACTTCTCGAGGCACGGTGTTCTGCACCTAGTGAACGGCCTCAACCAAGGAACGCCCGAGTTAGGCCTCAGGACCAGTGCCTCTTCAAATGCCTGCAGTGCTACAGGAAAAACTGTGCTTTAGTTACAATACGAACGCAGGCCGATTTTGTACTGGAAGCAGGGTGACTTCACGTAGGCGGTCTTGGCAGGAAGGCAGAGCCTAGAGGTTTTCTCAATGCAGCTCAGACTCGGGAAAGTGTGCGAATTTCACAACAACTTGGAACTTGCCCAAACGGTGCTCGTGAACCTGTGCGAGTGCTGTGAAAGTAAGATATCCTAAAAAAGAGTGCAGTGTGTTGCCCATGACTCAGCAGACACAGAGGACCTCCGAGGGACCTATGGGCCACGTTGTTGCTCAGCAGGCCTACAGGGGTGTGGAGGTACTCAGGGATCTTGGAACGAAAATGATGCTCCCCCGAGGGTCCTAGGAATGCTGAAAAGGGTATTTCCTTTAAAATAAAGCAGAACAGCAACTAAGAGTTCATGGAAAGAGCTGCATGCCTCCCTTTCTGCATGGCTACACTGGGCCTTAACTCGAGGCCAGGACTCACGGTGAGATTCCCTTTACCTCTTGAGCATGGCATGATGAGTTCCACCCCTGCCACTGAAGCTCCTTGTTTAGCCAGAGAAAACTCATTTTCTTCCCAGACGCATGGCTACAGTGGGTTGAGGCCTGTCAACAGCAGAGAATTTCCGGGAGCTTCACGGCAGCAAGAATGGAGGTTTCCAAATATAAAGCAAGGCTAGTACCATCAAGACCCCATTTCCATGTGCACAGGCAGCATACATCCCTCTGGTTTCTAACAAGACAAAAGAGACACAGCGTACCCACTAGTTCCTTCCCTGAATCAACTTCTCGAGGCACGGTGTTCTGCACCTACTGAACGGCCTCAACCAAGGAACGCCCTAGGTAGGCCTCTGGACAGGTGCCTCTTCAAAAGCTTGCAGTGCTAAAAGAAAAACTGTCTTTAGTTGCAATAGGAAAGCAGGGCGTCTTTCTCTTGCAGGCAGGGTGACTTCAGGTAGGAGGTCCTGGAAGGAAGGCGAAGCCTAGTGTTTTTCTCAATGCAGCTCAGACTAAGGAATGTGTGCGACTTCCATAGCAAGTTGGAAATTGCCAAAACGGTGCTCGTGAACCTGTGCGAGTGCTGTGAAATCAAGATATGCTAAGAAAGAGTGCAGTGTGTGGCCCATGACTCACCAGACACAGAAGACCTCCGATGGACCTATGGGCCTCGTTGTTGTTCAGCAGGCCTACAGGGTTGTGGAGGTACTCAGGGATCTTGGAACGAAAATGATGCTCACCCGAGGGGGTTAGGTGTCCTGAAAACGGTCCTTCTTTTAAAATAAAGCAGAACAGCGACTAAGTGCTCATGGAAAGAGCTGCATGCCTCCCTCTCTGCATGGGTACTCAGGGCCTTACCTCGGGGCAAGGACTCACGTTGAGATTCCCTTTAGCTCTAGAGCATGGCAAGATGAGTCCCACCCCGGACAATGAAGTACCCTGTTTAGCCAGAGAAAACTCAGTTTCTTCCCAGACCCATGCCTACAATAGCCAGGGTCCTGTCAACAGCAGAGAATTCAGAGAGCTTCATGGCAGCATGAATGGAGCTTTCAAAATGGATAAGCAAGTCTACTATTAACATGCGCACATTTCCATAGGCACAGGCAGCATACATCCTTCTGATTTCAAACAACTCAAAAGAGACACAGATTACACACTGGTTCCTTCCCTGAATCAAAATCTCTTTCGAGGGTGTTCTGCATCTAGAGAACTGCCACAACCAAGGAACGCCCTAGCTATGCCTCTGTTCCCGTGCCTCTTCAAAAGCTTGCAGTGCTACAGGAAAAACTGTGCTCTTGTTGCAATAGGAACGCAAGGCATCTTTCTCTTGCAGGCAGGGTGACTTTAGGTAGGAGGTCCTGGAAGGAAGGCGCAACCTAGTGTTTTTCTCAGTGTAGCTCAGACTAGGGAATGTGTGCGACTTCCGCAGCAAGTTGGAACTTGCCAAAACGGTGCTCGTGAACCTATGCGAGTGCTGTGAAATCAAGATATCCTAAAAAGAGTGCAGTGTGTTGCCCATGACTCAGCAGACACAGAGGACCTCCCAGGGACCTATGGGTCTCGTTGTTGTTCAGCAGGCCACAGTTTGTGGAGGTACTCAGTGAACTTGGAACTAAAAGGATGCTCACCCGAGGGGCCTAGGATTCCTGAAAAGGGTTCATCCTTTAAAATAAAGCAGAACAGTGACTAAGAGCTCATGAAGAGAGCTGCATGCCTCCCTCTCTGCATGGCTACTCAGGGCCTTACCTCGAGGCAAGGACTCACGTTGAGATTCCCTTTAGCTCTAGAGCATGGCAAGATGAGTCCCACCCCGGACAATGAAGTACCCTGTTTAGCCAGAGAAAACTCAGTTTCTTCCCAGACCCATGCCTACAATAGCCAGGGTCCTGTCAACAGCAGAGAATTCAGGGAGCTTCATGGCAGCATGAATTGAGCTTTCAAAATGGATAAGCAAGTCTACTATTAACATGCGCACATTTCCATAGGCACAGGCAGCATACATCCTTCTGATTTCAAACAACTCAAAAGAGACAAAGATTACACACTGGTTCCTTCCCTGAATCAAAATCTCGTGGCAGGGTGTTCTGCATCTAGAGAACTGCCAAAACCAAGGAACGCCCTAGCTATGCCTCTGGGCCCGTGCCTCTTCAAAAGCTTGCAGTGCTACAGGAAAAACTGTGCTCTTGTTGCAATAGGAACGCAAGACATCTTTCTCTTGCAGGCAGGGTGACTTCAGGTAGGAGGTCCTGGAAGGAAGGCGCAGCCTAGTGTTTTTCTCAGTGTAGCTCAGACTAGGGAATGTGTGCGACTTAGGCAGCAAGTTGGAATTTGCCAAAACGGTGCTCGTGAACCTATGCGAGTTCTGTGAAATCAAGATACGCTAAGAAAGAGTGCAGTGTGTTGCCCAGGACTCAGCAGACACAGAGGACCTCCCAGGGACCTATGGGTCTCCTTGTTGTTCAGCAGGACACAGTTTGTGGAGGTACTTTGAACTTGGAACTAAAATGATGCTCACCCGAGGGGCCTAGGATTCCTGAAAAGGGTACATCCTTTAAAATAAAGCAGAACAGCGACTAAGAGCTCATGAAGAGAGCTGCATGCCTCCCTTTCTGCATGGCTACTCAGGGCCTTAACTCGAGGCCAGGACTCACGTTGAGATTCCCTTTACCTCTTGACCATGGCATGATGAGTTCCACCCCTGCCACTGAAGCTCCGTGTTTAGACAGAGAAAACTCATTTTCTTTCCAGACGCATGGCTACAGTGGGTTGAGGCCTGTCAACAGCAGAGAGTTTCCGGGAGCTTCACGGCACCAAGAATGGAGGTTTCCAAATATAAAGCAAGGCTAGTACCATCAAGACCCCATTTCCATGTGCACAGGCAGCATACATCCCTCTGGTTTCTAACAAGACAAAAGAGACACAGCGTACCCACTAGTTCCTTCCCTAATCAACTTGTCGAGGCACGGTGTTCTGCACCTACTGAACGGCCTCAACCTAGGAACGCCCTAGGTAGGCCTCTGGACAGGTGCCTCTTCAAAAGCCTGCAGTGCTAAAAGAAAAACTGTCTTTAGTTGCAATAGGAACGCAGGGCGTCTTTCTCTTGCAGGCAGGGTGACTTCAGGTAGGAGGTCCTGGAAGGAAGGCGCAGCCTAGTGTTTTTCTCAATGCAGCTCAGACTAAGGAATGTGTGCGACTTCCATAGCAAGTTGGAAATTTTCAAAACAGTGCTTGTGAACCTGTGCGAGTGCTGTGAAATCAAGATATGCTAAGAAAGAGTGCAGTGTGTGGCCCATGACTCAGCAGACACAGAAGACCTCCGATGGACCTATGGGCCTCGTTGTTGTTCAGCAGGCCACAGTTTGTGGAGGTACTCAGTGAACTTGGAACTAAAATGATGCTCACACGAGGGGCCTAGGATACCTGAAAAGGGTACCTCCTTTAAAATAAAGCAGAACAGCGACTAAGAGCTCATGAAGAGAGCTGCATGCCTCCCTTTCTGCATGGCTACTCAGAGCCTTACCTCGAAGACAGGACAGATATGTGATTCCCTTTAGCTCTAGAGCATGGCAAGATAAGTCCCACACCGGACTATGAAGCACACTGTGTAGCCAGAGAAAACCCATTTTCTTCCCAGACCTATGCCTACAATAGCCAGGGGCCTGTCAACAGCAGAGAATTCAGGGAACTTCAAGGCAGCATGAATGGAGCTTTCAAAGTGAAAAAGCAAGGCTACGACCAACATGCCCCCATTTCCATAGGCACAAACAGCATACGTCCCTGTGGTTTCAAACAACTCAAAAGAGACACAGAGTACACATTGGTTCCTTCCCTGAATCAAATCCTCGAGGCAGAGTGTTCTGCATGTGGTGAACGGCCTCATCCAAGTAACGCCCTAGCTAGGCCTCTGGGCCCGTGTCTCTTCAAAAGCCTGCAGTGCTATAGGAAAAACTGTGCTTTAGTTGCAATAGGAACGCAAAGCGTCTTTCTCCTGGAGGCAGGGTGACTTGAGGTAGGAGGTACTGGATGGAAGGAGAAGCCTAGTGGTTTTCTCTGTGCAGCTCAGACTAGGGAAGGAGTGAGATTTCCACGGCATGTTGGAACTTGTTAGAACGGTTCTCATGAATCTGTGTGAGTGCTGGGTAAATCAAGGTGTCCCAAGAAACAGTGCAGTGTGTTGCCCATGACTCAGCAGACACAGAGGACCTCCGAGGGCCCTATGGGCCTCGTTGTTGCTCAGCAAGCCAACAGGGGTGTGGAGGTAATCAGGGATCTTGGACGAAAATGATGATCCCCGAGAGTCCTAGGCGTGCTGAAAAGGGTACTTCCTTTAAAATAAGGCAGAACAGCGACCAAGGGCTCATGGAAAGAGCCGCATGCCTCCCTCTCTGCATGGCTACTCAGGGCCTTACCTCGAGGCAAAGACTCACGTTGAAATTCCCTTTAGCTCTAAAGCATGGCATGATGAGTTCCACCCCGGCCACTGAAGCTCCGTGTGTAGACAGAGAAAACTCATTTTCTTCCCAGACGCATGGCTACAGTGGGTCGAGACCTGTCAGCAGCAGAGAATTTGAGGGAGCTTCACGGCAGCAAGAATGGAGATTTCCAAATAGAAAAGCAAGGCTAGTACCATCACGACCCCATTTCCATGTGCACAGGCAGCATATAACCCTCTGGTTTCTAACAAGACAAAAGAGACACAGCGTACCCACTTGTTCCTTCCCTGAATAAACTTCTCGAGGCACGGTGGTCTGCATCTAGTGAACGGCCTCAACCAAGGAACGCCCTAGTTAGGCTCGGGACCAGTGCCTCTTCAAATGCCTGCAGTGCTACAGGAAAAACTGTGCTTTAGTTGCAATACGAACGCAAGCCGATTTTGTACTGGAAGCAGGGTGACTTCACGTAGGCGGTCTTGGCAGGAAGGCAGAGCCTAGAGTTTTTCTCAATGCAGCTCAGACTCGGGAAAGTGTGCGAATTTCACAACTTGGAACTTGCCCAAACGGTGCTCGTGAACCTGTGCGAGTGCTGTGAAATTAAGATATCCTAAAAAAGAGTGCAGTGTGTTGCCCATGACTCAGCAGACACAGAGGACCTCCGAGGGACCTATGGGCCACGTTGTTGCTCAGCAGGCCTACAGGGGTGTGGAGGTACTCAGGGATCTTGGAACGAAAATGATGCTCCCCCGAGGGTCCTAGGAATGCTGAAAAGGGTATTTCCTTTAAAATAAAGCAGAACAGCAACTAAGAGTTCATGGAAAGAGCTGCATGCCTCCCTTTCTGCATGGCTACTCAGGGCCTTAACTCGAGGCCAGGACTCACGTTGAGATTCCCTTTACCTCTTGACCATGGCATGATGAGTTCCACCCCTGCCACTGAAGCTCCGTGTTTAGCCAGAGAAAACTCATTTTCTTCCCAGACGCATGGCTACAGTGGGTTGAGGCCTGTCAACAGCAGAGAATTTCCGGGAGCTTCACGGCACCAAGAATGGAGGTTTCCAAATATAAAGCAAGGCTAATACCATCAAGACCCCATTTCCATGTGCACAGGCAGCATACATCCCTCTGATTTCTAACAAGGCAAAAGAGACACAGCGTACCCACTAGTTCCTTCCCTGAATCAACTTCTCGAGGCATGGTGTTCTGCACCTACTGAACGACCTCAACCAAGGAACGCCCTAGGTAGGCCTCTGGACAGGTGCCTCTTCAAAAGCCTGCAGTGCTATAAGAAAAACTGTCTTTAGTTGCAATAGGAACGCAGGGCGTCTTTCTCTTGCAGGCAGGGTGACTTCAGGTAGGAGGTCCTGGAAGGAAGGCGAAACCTAGTGTTTTTCTCAATGCAGCTCATACTAAGGAATGTGTGTGACTTCCATAGCAAGTTAGAAATTGCCAAAACGGTGCTCGTGAACCTGTGCGAGTGCTGTGAAATCAAGATATGCTAAGAAAGAGTGCAGTGTGTGGCCCATGACTCAGCAGACACAGAAGACCTCCGATGGACCTATGGACCTCGTTGTTGTTCAGCTGGCCTACAGGGTTGTGGAGGTACTCAGGGATCTTGGAACGAAAATGATGCTCACCCGAGCGGGTTAGGTGTCCTGAAAATGTCCTTCTTTTAAAATAAAGCAGAACAGCGACTAAGTGCTCATGGAAAGGGCTGCATGCCTCCCTCTCTGCATGGCTACTCAGGGCCTTACCTCGGGGAAAGGACTCACGTTGAGATTCCGTTTAGCTCTAGAGCATGGCAAGATGAGTCCCACCCCGGACAATGAAGTACCCTGTTTAGACAGAGAAAACTCAGTTTCTTCCCAGACCCAAGCCTACAATAGCCAGGGTCCTGTCAACAGCAGAGAATTCAGGGAGCTTCATATCAGCATGAATGGAGCTTTCAAAATGGATAAGCAAGTCTACTATCAACATGCCCACATTTCCATAGGCACAGGCAGCATACATCCTTCTGATTTCAAACAACTCAAAAGAGACACAGATTACACACTGGTTCCTTCCCTGAATCAAAATCTCGTGGCAGGGTGTTCTGCATCTAAAGAACTGCCACAAACAAGGAACGCCCTAGCTATGCCTCTGGGCCCGTGCCTCTTCAAAACCTTGCAGTGCTACAGGAAAAACTGTGCTCTTGTTGCAATAGGAACGCAAGGCATCTTTCTCTTGCAGGCAGGGTGACTTCAGGTAGGAGGTCCTGGAAGGAAGGCGCAGCCTAGTGTTTTTCTCAATGCAGCTCAGACTAAGGAATGTGTGCGACTTCCATAGCAAGTTGGAAATTTTCAAAACGGTGCTTGTGAACCTGTGCGAGTGCTGTGAAATCAAGACATGCTAAGAAAGAGTGCAGTGTGTGGCCCATGACTCAGCAGACACAGAAGACCTCCGATGGACCTATGGGCCTCGTTGTTGTTCAGCAGGCCACAGTTTGTGGAGGTACTCAGTGAACTTGGAACTAAAATGATGCTCACCCGAGGGACCTAGGATACCTGAAAAGGGTACCTCCTTTAAAATAAAGCAGAACAGCGACTAAGAGCTCATGAAGAGAGCTGCATGCCTCCCTTTCTGCATGGCTACTCAGAGCCTTACCTCGAAGACAGGACAGATATGTGATTCCCTTTAGCTCTAGAGCATGGCAAGATAAGTCCCACACCGGACTATGAAGCACACTGTGTAGCCAGAGAAAACCCATTTTCTTCCCAGACCAATGCCTACAATAGCCAGGGGCCTGTCAACAGCAGAGAATTCAGGGAACTTCAAGGCAGCATGAATGGAGCTTTCAAAGTGAAAAAGCAAGGCTACGACCAACATGCCCCCATTTCCATAGGCACAAACAGCATACGTCCCTGTGGTTTCAAACAACTCAAAAGAGACACAGAGTACACATTGGTTCCTTCCCTGAATCAAATCCTCGAGGCAGAGTGTTTCTGCATGTGGTGAACGGCCTCATCCAAGTAACGCCCTAGCTAGGCCTCTGGGCCCGTGTCTCTTCAAAAGCCTGCAGTGCTATAGGAAAAACTGTGCTTTAGTTGCAATAGGAACGCAAAGCGTCTTTCTCCTGGAGGCAGGGTGACTTGAGGTAGGAGGTACTGGATGGAAGGAGAAGCCTAGTGGTTTTCTCTGTGCAGCTCAGACTAGGGAAGGAGTGAGATTTCCACGGCATGTTGGAACTTGTTGGAACGGTGCTCATGAATCTGTGTGAGTGCTGGGTAAATCAAGGTGTCCCAAGAAACAGTGCAGTGTGTTGCTCATGACTCAGCAGACACAGAGGACCTCCGAGGGCCCTATGGGCCTCGTTGTTGCTCAGCAAGCCAACAGGGGTGTGGAGGTAGTCAGGGATCTTGGACGAAAATGATGATCCCCTAGAGTCCTAGGCGTGCTGAAAAGGGTACTTCCTTTAAAATAAGGCAGAACAGCGACCAAGGGCTCATGGAAAGAGCCGCATGCCTCCCTCTCTGCATGGCTACTCAGGGCCTTACCTCGAGGCAAAGACTCACGTTGAAATTCCCTTTAGCTCTAGAGCATGGCATGATGAGTTCCACCCCGGCCACTGAAGCTCCGTGTGTAGACAGAGAAAACTCATTTTCTTCCCAGACGCATGGCTACAGTGGGTCGAGACCTGTCAACAGCAGAGAATTTCAGGGAGCTTCACGGCAGCAAGAATGGAGGTTTCCAAATAGAAAAGCAAGGCTAGTACCATCACGACCCCATTTCCATGTGCACAGGCAGCATACAACCCTCTGGTTTCTAACAAGACAAAAGAGACACAGCGTACCCACTAGTTCCTTCCCTGAATCAACTTCTCGAGGCATGGTGTTCTGCACCTACTGAACGGCCTCAACCAAGGAACGCCCTAGGTAGGCCTCTGGACAGGTGCCTCTTCAAAAGCCTGCAGTGCTATAAGAAAAACTGTGTTTAGTTGCAATAGGAACGCAGGGCGTCTTTCTCTTGCAGGCAGGGTGACTTCAGGTAGGAGGTCCTGGAAGGAAGGCGAAACCTAGTGTTTCTCTCAATGCAGCTCAGACTAAGGAATGTGTGTGACTTCCATAGCAAGTTGGAAATTGCCAAAACGGTGCTCGTGAACCTGTGCGAGTGCTGTGAAATCAAGATATGCTAAGAAAGAGTGCAGTGTGTGGCCCATGACTCAGCAGACACAGAAGACCTCCGATGGACCTATGGGCCTCGTTGTTGTTCAGCTGGCTTACAGGGTTGTGGAGGTACTCAGGGATCTTGGAACGAAAATGATGCTCACCCGAGGGGGTTAGGTGTCCTGAAAAGGGCCCTTCTTTTAAAATAAAGCAGAACAGCGACTAAGTGCTCATGGAAAGGGCTGCATGCCTCCCTCTCTGCATGGCTACTCAGGGCCTTACCTCGGGGCAAGGACTCACGTTGAGATTCTCTTTAGCTCTAGAGCATGGCAAGATGAGTCCCACCCCGGACAATGAAGTACCCTGTTTAGCCAGAGAAAACTCAGTTTCTTCCCAGACCCAAGCCTACAATAGCCAGGGTCCTGTCAACAACAGAGAATTCAGGGAGCTTCATGGCAGCATGAATGGAGCTATCAAAATGGATAAGCAAGTCTACTATCAACATGCCCACATTTCCATAGGCACAGGCAGCATACATCCTTCTGATTTCAAACAACTCAAAAGAGACACAGATTACACACTGGTTCCTTCCCTGAATCAAAATCTCGTGGCAGGGTGTTCTGCATCTAAAGAACTGCCACAAACAAGGAACGCCCTAGCTATGCCTCTGGGCCCGTGCCTCTTCAAAAGCTTGCAGTGCTACAAGAAAAACTGTGCTCTTGTTGCAATAGGAACGCAAGGCATCTTTCTCTTGCAGGCAGGGTGACTTCAGGTAGGAGGTCCTGGAAGGAAGGCGCAGCCTAGTGTTTTTCTCAGTGTAGCTCAGACTAGGGAATGTGTGCGACTTCCGCAGCAAGTTGGAACTTGCCAAAACGGTGCTCGTGAACCTATGCGAGTGCTGTGAAATCAAGATATCCTAAGAAAGAGTGCAGTGTGTTTCCCATGACTCAGCAGACACAGAGGACCTCCCAGGGACCTATGGGTCTCGTTGTTGTTCAGCAGGACACAGTTTGTGGAGGTACTCAGTGAACATGGAACTAAAATGATGCTCACCCAAGGGGCCTAGGATTCCTGAAAAGGGTACATCCTTTAACATAAAGCAGAACAGCGACTAAGAGCTCATGAAGAGAGCTGCATGCCTCCCTTTCTGCATGGCTACTCAGAGCCTTACCTCGAAGACAGGACAGATATGTGATTCCCTTTAGCTCTAGAGCATGGCAAGATGAGTCCCACACCGGACTATGAAGCACACTGTGTAGCCAGAGAAAACCCATTTTCTTCCCAGACCAATGCCTACAATAGCCAGGGGCCTGTCAACAGCAGAGAATTCAGGGAACTTCAAGGCAGCATGAATGGAGCTTTCAAAGTGAAAAAGCAAGGCTACTACCAACATGCCCCCATTCCCATAGGCACAAACAGCATACGTCCCTGTGGTTTCAAACAACTCAAAAGAGACACAGAGTACACATTGATTCCTTCCCTGAATCAAATTCTCGAGGCAGAGTGTTCTGCATGTGGTGAACGGCCTCATCCAAGTAACGCCCGAGCTAGGCCTCTGGGCCCGTGTCTCTTCAAAAGCCTACAGTGCTATAGGAAAAACTGTGCTTTAGTTGCAATAGGAACGCAAGGCGTCTTTCTCCTGGAGGCAGGGTGACTTGAGGTAGGAGGTACTGGATGGAAGGAGAAGCCTAGTGGTTTTCTCTGTGCAGCTCAGACTAGGGAAGGAGTGCGATTTCCACGGCATGTTGGAACTTGGTAGAACGGTGCTCCTGAATCTGTGTGAGTGCTGGGTAAATCAAGGTGTCCCAAGAAACAGTGCAGTGTGTTGCCCATGACTCAGCAGACACAGAGGACCTCCGAGGGCCCTATGGGCCTCGTTGTTGCTCAGCAAGCCAACAGGGGTGTTGAGGTAGTCAGGGATCTTGGACGAAAATGATGATCCCCGAGGGTCCTAGGCGTGCTGAAAAGGGTACTTCCTTTAAAATAAGGCAGAACAGCGACTAAGAGCTCATGGAAAGAGCCGCATGCCTCCCTCTCTGCATGGCTACTGAGGGCCTTACCTCGAGGCAAAGACTCACGTTGAAATTCCCTTTAGCTCTAGAGCATGGCATGATGAGTTCCACCCCGGCCACTGAAGCTCCGTGTGTAGCCAGAGAAAACTCATTTTCTTCCCAGACGAATGGCTACAGTGGGTCGAGGCCTGTCAACAGCAGAGAATTTGAGGGAGCTTCACGGCAGCAAGAATGGAGGTTTCCAAATAGAAAAGCAAGGCTAGTACCATCACGACCCCATTTCCATGTGCCCAGGCAGCATATAACCCTCTGGTTTCTAACAAGACAAAAGAGACACAGCGTACCCACTAGTTCCTTCCCTGAATCAACTTCTCGAGGCACGGTGTTCTGCACCTAGTGAACGGCCTCAACCAAGGAACGCCCGAGTTAGGCCTCAGGACCAGTGCCTCTTCAAATGCCTGCAGTGCTACAGGAAAAACTGTGCTTTAGTTACAATACGAACGCAGGCCGATTTTGTACTGGAAGCAGGGTGACTTCACGTAGGCGGTCTTGGCAGGAAGGCAGAGCCTAGAGGTTTTCTCAATGCAGCTCAGACTCGGGAAAGTGTGCGAATTTCACAACAACTTGGAACTTGCCCAAACGGTGCTCGTGAACCTGTGCGAGTGCTGTGAAACTAAGATATCCTAAAAAAGAGTGCAGTGTGTTGCCCATGACTCAGCAGACACAGAGGACCTCCGAGGGACCTATGGGCCACGTTGTTGCTCAGCAGGCCTACAGGGGTGTGGAGGTACTCAGGGATCTTGGAACGAAAATGATGCTCCCCCGAGGGTCCTAGGAATGCTGAAAAGGGTATTTCCTTTAAAATAAAGCAGAACAGCAACTAAGAGTTCATGGAAAGAGCTGCATGCCTCCCTTTCTGCATGGCTACACTGGGCCTTAACTCGAGGCCAGGACTCACGGTGAGATTCCCTTTACCTCTTGAGCATGGCATGATGAGTTCCACCCCTGCCACTGAAGCTCCTTGTTTAGCCAGAGAAAACTCATTTTCTTCCCAGACGCATGGCTACAGTGGGTTGAGGCCTGTCAACAGCAGAGAATTTCCGGGAGCTTCACGGCAGCAAGAATGGAGGTTTCCAAATATAAAGCAAGGCTAGTACCATCAAGACCCCATTTCCATGTGCACAGGCAGCATACATCCCTCTGGTTTCTAACAAGACAAAAGAGACACAGCGTACCCACTAGTTCCTTCCCTGAATCAACTTCTCGAGGCACGGTGTTCTGCACCTACTGAACGGCCTCAACCAAGGAACGCCCTAGGTAGGCCTCTGGACAGGTGCCTCTTCAAAAGCTTGCAGTGCTAAAAGAAAAACTGTCTTTAGTTGCAATAGGAAAGCAGGGCGTCTTTCTCTTGCAGGCAGGGTGACTTCAGGTAGGAGGTCCTGGAAGGAAGGCGAAGCCTAGTGTTTTTCTCAATGCAGCTCAGACTAAGGAATGTGTGCGACTTCCATAGCAAGTTGGAAATTGCCAAAACGGTGCTCGTGAACCTGTGCGAGTGCTGTGAAATCAAGATATGCTAAGAAAGAGTGCAGTGTGTGGCCCATGACTCACCAGACACAGAAGACCTCCGATGGACCTATGGGCCTCGTTGTTGTTCAGCAGGCCTACAGGGTTGTGGAGGTACTCAGGGATCTTGGAACGAAAATGATGCTCACCCGAGGGGGTTAGGTGTCCTGAAAACGGTCCTTCTTTTAAAATAAAGCAGAACAGCGACTAAGTGCTCATGGAAAGAGCTGCATGCCTCCCTCTCTGCATGGGTACTCAGGGCCTTACCTCGGGGCAAGGACTCACGTTGAGATTCCCTTTAGCTCTAGAGCATGGCAAGATGAGTCCCACCCCGGACAATGAAGTACCCTGTTTAGCCAGAGAAAACTCAGTTTCTTCCCAGACCCATGCCTACAATAGCCAGGGTCCTGTCAACAGCAGAGAATTCAGAGAGCTTCATGGCAGCATGAATGGAGCTTTCAAAATGGATAAGCAAGTCTACTATTAACATGCGCACATTTCCATAGGCACAGGCAGCATACATCCTTCTGATTTCAAACAACTCAAAAGAGACACAGATTACACACTGGTTCCTTCCCTGAATCAAAATCTCTTTCGAGGGTGTTCTGCATCTAGAGAACTGCCACAACCAAGGAACGCCCTAGCTATGCCTCTGTTCCCGTGCCTCTTCAAAAGCTTGCAGTGCTACAGGAAAAACTGTGCTCTTGTTGCAATAGGAACGCAAGGCATCTTTCTCTTGCAGGCAGGGTGACTTTAGGTAGGAGGTCCTGGAAGGAAGGCGCAACCTAGTGTTTTTCTCAGTGTAGCTCAGACTAGGGAATGTGTGCGACTTCCGCAGCAAGTTGGAACTTGCCAAAACGGTGCTCGTGAACCTATGCGAGTGCTGTGAAATCAAGATATCCTAAGAAAGAGTGCAGTGTGTTGCCCATGACTCAGCAGACACAGAGGACCTCCCAGGGACCTATGGGTCTCGTTGTTGTTCAGCAGGCCACAGTTTGTGGAGGTACTCAGTGAACTTGGAACTAAAAGGATGCTCACCCGAGGGGCCTAGGATTCCTGAAAAGGGTTCATCCTTTAAAATAAAGCAGAACAGTGACTAAGAGCTCATGAAGAGAGCTGCATGCCTCCCTCTCTGCATGGCTACTCAGGGCCTTACCTCGAGGCAAGGACTCACGTTGAGATTCCCTTTAGCTCTAGAGCATGGCAAGATGAGTCCCACCCCGGACAATGAAGTACCCTGTTTAGCCAGAGAAAACTCAGTTTCTTCCCAGACCCATGCCTACAATAGCCAGGGTCCTGTCAACAGCAGAGAATTCAGGGAGCTTCATGGCAGCATGAATTGAGCTTTCAAAATGGATAAGCAAGTCTACTATTAACATGCGCACATTTCCATAGGCACAGGCAGCATACATCCTTCTGATTTCAAACAACTCAAAAGAGAAAAAGATTACACACTGGTTCCTTCCCTGAATCAAAATCTCGTGGCAGGGTGTTCTGCATCTAGAGAACTGCCAAAACCAAGGAACGCCCTAGCTATGCCTCTGGGCCCGTGCCTCTTCAAAAGCTTGCAGTGCTACAGGAAAAACTGTGCTCTTGTTGCAATAGGAACGCTAGACATCTTTCTCTTGCAGGCAGGGTGACTTCAGGTAGGAGGTCCTGGAAGGAAGGCGCAGCCTAGTGTTTTTCTCAGTGTAGCTCAGACTAGGGAATGTGTGCGACTTAGGCAGCAAGTTGGAATTTGCCAAAACGGTGCTCGTGAACCTATGCGAGTTCTGTGAAATCAAGATATGCTAAGAAAGAGTGCAGTGTGTTGCCCAGGACTCAGCAGACACAGAGGACCTCCCAGGGACCTATGGGTCTCGTTGTTGTTCAGCAGGACACAGTTTGTGGAGGTACTTTGAACTTGGAACTAAAATGATGCTCACCCGAGGGGCCTAGGATTCCTGAAAAGGGTACATCCTTTAAAATAAAGCAGAACAGCGACTAAGAGTTCATGGAAAGAGCTGCATGCCTCCCTTTCTGCATGGCTACTCAGGGCCTTAACTCGAGGCCAGGATTCACGTTGAGATTCCCTTTACCTCTTGACCATGGCATGATGAGTTCCACCCCTGCCACTGAAGCTCCGTGTTTAGACAGAGAAAACTCATTTTCTTTCCAGACGCATGGCTACAGTGGGTTGAGGCCTGTCAACAGCAGAGAGTTTCCGGGAGCTTCACGGCACCAAGAATGGAGGTTTCCAAATATAAAGCAAGGCTAGTACCATCAAGACCCCATTTCCATGTGCACAGGCAGCATACATCCCTCTGGTTTCTAACAAGACAAAAGAGACACAGCGTACCCACTAGTTCCTTCCCTAATCAACTTGTCGAGGCACGGTGTTCTGCACCTACTGAACGGCCTCAACCAAGGAACGCCCTAGGTAGGCCTCTGGACAGGTGCCTCTTCAAAAGCCTGCAGTGCTAAAAGAAAAACTGTCTTTAGTTGCAATAGGAACGCAGGGCGTCTTTCTCTTGCAGGCAGGGTGACTTCAGGTAGGAGGTCCTGGAAGGAAGGCGCAGCCTAGTGTTTTTCTCAATGCAGCTCAGACTAAGGAATGTGTGCGACTTCCATAGCAAGTTGGAAATTTTCAAAACGGTGCTTGTGAACCTGTGCGAGTGCTGTGAAATCAAGACATGCTAAGAAAGAGTGCAGTGTGTGGCCCATGACTCAGCAGACACAGAAGACCTCCGATGGACCTATGGGCCTCGTTGTTGTTCAGCAGGCCACAGTTTGTGGAGGTACTCAGTGAACTTGGAACTAAAATGATGCTCACCCGAGGGACCTAGGATACCTGAAAAGGGTACCTCCTTTAAAATAAAGCAGAACAGCGACTAAGAGCTCATGAAGAGAGCTGCATGCCTCCCTTTCTGCATGGCTACTCAGAGCCTTACCTCGAAGACAGGACAGATATGTGATTCCCTTTAGCTCTAGAGCATGGCAAGATAAGTCCCACACCGGACTATGAAGCACACTGTGTAGCCAGAGAAAACCCATTTTCTTCCCAGACCAATGCCTACAATAGCCAGGGGCCTGTCAACAGCAGAGAATTCAGGGAACTTCAAGGCAGCATGAATGGAGCTTTCAAAGTGAAAAAGCAAGGCTACGACCAACATGCCCCCATTTCCATAGGCACAAACAGCATACGTCCCTGTGGTTTCAAACAACTCAAAGGAGACACAGAGTACACATTGGTTCCTTCCCTGAATCAAATTCTCGAGGCAGAGTGTTCTGCATGTGGTGAACGGCCTCATCCAAGTAACGCCCTAGCTAGGCCTCTGGGCCCGTGTCTCTTCAAAAGCCTACAGTGCTATAGGAAAAACTGTGCTTTAGTTGCAATAGGAACGCAAGGCGTCTTTCTCCTGGAGGCAGGGTGACTTGAGGTAGGAGGTACTGGATGGAAGGAGAAGCCTAGTGGTTTTCTCTGTGCAGCTCAGACTAGGGAAGGAGTGCGATTTCCACGGCATGTTGGAACTTGGTAGAACGGTGCTCCTGAATCTGTGTGAGTGCTGGGTAAATCAAGGTGTCCCAAGAAACAGTGCAGTGTGTTGCCCATGACTCAGCAGACACAGAGGACCTCCGAGGGCCCTATGGGCCTCGTTGTTGCTCAGCAAGCCAACAGGGGTGTGGAGGTAGTCAGGGATCTTGGACGAAAATGATGATCCCCGAGGGTCCTAGGCGTGCTGAAAAGGGTACTTCCTTTAAAATAAGGCAGAACAGCGACTAAGAGCTCATGGAAAGAGCCGCATGCCTCCCTCTCTGCATGGCTACTGAGGGCCTTACCTCGAGGCAAAGACTCACGTTGAAATTCCCTTTAGCTCTAGAGCATGGCATGATGAGTTCCACCCCGGCCACTGAAGCTCCGTGTGTAGCCAGAGAAAACTCATTTTCTTCCCAGACGAATGGCTACAGTGGGTCGAGGCCTGTCAACAGCAGAGAATTTGAGGGAGCTTCACGGCAGCAAGAATGGAGGTTTCCAAATAGAAAAGCAAGGCTAGTACCATCACGACCCCATTTCCATGTGCCCAGGCAGCATATAACCCTCTGGTTTCTAACAAGACAAAAGAGACACAGCGTACCCACTAGTTCCTTCCCTGAATCAACTTCTCGAGGCACGGTGTTCTGCACCTAGTGAACGGCCTCAACCAAGGAACGCCCGAGTTAGGCCTCAGGACCAGTGCCTCTTCAAATGCCTGCAGTGCTACAGGAAAAACTGTGCTTTAGTTACAATACGAACGCAGGCCGATTTTGTACTGGAAGCAGGGTGACTTCACGTAGGCGGTCTTGGCAGGAAGGCAGAGCCTAGAGGTTTTCTCAATGCAGCTCAGACTCGGGAAAGTGTGCGAATTTCACAACAACTTGGAACTTGCCCAAACGGTGCTCGTGAACCTGTGCGAGTGCTGTGAAACTAAGATATCCTAAAAAAGAGTGCAGTGTGTTGCCCATGACTCAGCAGACACAGAGGACCTCCGAGGGACCTATGGGCCACGTTGTTGCTCAGCAGGCCTACAGGGGTGTGGAGGTACTCAGGGATCTTGGAACGAAAATGATGCTCCCCCGAGGGTCCTAGGAATGCTGAAAAGGGTATTTCCTTTAAAATAAAGCAGAACAGCAACTAAGAGTTCATGGAAAGAGCTGCATGCCTCCCTTTCTGCATGGCTACACTGGGCCTTAACTCGAGGCCAGGACTCACGGTGAGATTCCCTTTACCTCTTGAGCATGGCATGATGAGTTCCACCCCTGCCACTGAAGCTCCTTGTTTAGCCAGAGAAAACTCATTTTCTTCCCAGACGCATGGCTACAGTGGGTTGAGGCCTGTCAACAGCAGAGAATTTCCGGGAGCTTCACGGCAGCAAGAATGGAGGTTTCCAAATATAAAGCAAGGCTAGTACCATCAAGACCCCATTTCCATGTGCACAGGCAGCATACATCCCTCTGGTTTCTAACAAGACAAAAGAGACACAGCGTACCCACTAGTTCCTTCCCTGAATCAACTTCTCGAGGCACGGTGTTCTGCACCTACTGAACGGCCTCAACCAAGGAACGCCCTAGGTAGGCCTCTGGACAGGTGCCTCTTCAAAAGCTTGCAGTGCTAAAAGAAAAACTGTCTTTAGTTGCAATAGGAACGCAGGGCGTCTTTCTCTTGCAGGCAGGGTGACTTCAGGTAGGAGGTCCTGGAAGGAAGGCGAAGCCTAGTGTTTTTCTCAATGCAGCTCAGACTAAGGAATGTGTGCGACTTCCATAGCAAGTTGGAAATTGCCAAAACGGTGCTCGTGAACCTGTGCGAGTGCTGTGAAATCAAGATATGCTAAGAAAGAGTGCAGTGTGTGGCCCATGACTCACCAGACACAGAAGACCTCCGATGGACCTATGGGCCTCGTTGTTGTTCAGCAGGCCTACAGGGTTGTGGAGGTACTCAGGGATCTTGGAACGAAAATGATGCTCACCCGAGGGGGTTAGGTGTCCTGAAAACGGTCCTTCTTTTAAAATAAAGCAGAACAGCGACTAAGTGCTCATGGAAAGAGCTGCATGCCTCCCTCTCTGCATGGGTACTCAGGGCCTTACCTCGGGGCAAGGACTCACGTTGAGATTCCCTTTAGCTCTAGAGCATGGCAAGATGAGTCCCACCCCGGACAATGAAGTACCCTGTTTAGCCAGAGAAAACTCAGTTTCTTCCCAGACCCATGCCTACAATAGCCAGGGTCCTGTCAACAGCAGAGAATTCAGAGAGCTTCATGGCAGCATGAATGGAGCTTTCAAAATGGATAAGCAAGTCTACTATTAACATGCGCACATTTCCATAGGCACAGGCAGCATACATCCTTCTGATTTCAAACAACTCAAAAGAGACACAGATTACACACTGGTTCCTTCCCTGAATCAAAATCTCTTTCGAAGGTGTTCTGCATCTAGAGAACTGCCACAACCAAGGAACGCCCTAGCTATGCCTCTGTTCCCGTGCCTCTTCAAAAGCTTGCAGTGCTACAGGAAAAACTGTGCTCTTGTTGCAATAGGAACGCAAGGCATCTTTCTCTTGCAGGCAGGGTGACTTTAGGTAGGAGGTCCTGGAAGGAAGGCGCAACCTAGTGTTTTTCTCAGTGTAGCTCAGACTAGGGAATGTGTGCGACTTCCGCAGCAAGTTGGAACTTGCCAAAACGGTGCTCGTGAACCTATGCGAGTGCTGTGAAATCAAGATATCCTAAGAAAGAGTGCAGTGTGTTGCCCATGACTCAGCAGACACAGAGGACCTCCCAGGGACCTATGGGTCTCGTTGTTGTTCAGCAGGCCACAGTTTGTGGAGGTACTCAGTGAACTTGGAACTAAAAGGATGCTCACCCGAGGGGCCTAGGATTCCTGAAAAGGGTTCATCCTTTAAAATAAAGCAGAACAGTGACTAAGAGCTCATGAAGAGAGCTGCATGCCTCCCTCTCTGCATGGCTACTCAGGGCCTTACCTCGAGGCAAGGACTCACGTTGAGATTCCCTTTAGCTCTAGAGCATGGCAAGATGAGTCCCACCCCGGACAATGAAGTACCCTGTTTAGCCAGAGAAAACTCAGTTTCTTCCCAGACCCATGCCTACAATAGCCAGGGTCCTGTCAACAGCAGAGAATTCAGGGAGCTTCATGGCAGCATGAATTGAGCTTTCAAAATGGATAAGCAAGTCTACTATTAACATGCGCACATTTCCATAGGCACAGGCAGCATACATCCTTCTGATTTCAAACAACTCAAAAGAGACAAAGATTACACACTGGTTCCTTCCCTGAATCAAAATCTCGTGGCAGGGTGTTCTGCATCTAGAGAACTGCCAAAACCAAGGAACGCCCTAGCTATGCCTCTGGGCCCGTGCCTCTTCAAAAGCTTGCAGTGCTACAGGAAAAACTGTGCTCTTGTTGCAATAGGAACGCTAGACATCTTTCTCTTGCAGGCAGGGTGACTTCAGGTAGGAGGTCCTGGAAGGAAGGCGCAGCCTAGTGTTTTTCTCAGTGTAGCTCAGACTAGGGAATGTGTGCGACTTAGGCAGCAAGTTGGAATTTGCCAAAACGGTGCTCGTGAACCTATGCGAGTTCTGTGAAATCAAGATATGCTAAGAAAGAGTGCAGTGTGTTGCCCAGGACTCAGCAGACACAGAGGACCTCCCAGGGACCTATGGGTCTCGTTGTTGTTCAGCAGGACACAGTTTGTGGAGGTACTTTGAACTTGGAACTAAAATGATGCTCACCCGAGGGGCCTAGGATTCCTGAAAAGGGTACCTCCTTTAAAATAAAGCAGAACAGCGACTAAGAGTTCATGGAAAGAGCTGCATGCCTCCCTTTCTGCATGGCTACTCAGGGCCTTAACTCGAGGCCAGGATTCACGTTGAGATTCCCTTTACCTCTTGACCATGGCATGATGAGTTCCACCCCTGCCACTGAAGCTCCGTGTTTAGACAGAGAAAACTCATTTTCTTTCCAGACGCATGGCTACAGTGGGTTGAGGCCTGTCAACAGCAGAGAGTTTCCGGGAGCTTCACGGCACCAAGAATGGAGGTTTCCAAATATAAAGCAAGGCTAGTACCATCAAGACCCCATTTCCATGTGCACAGGCAGCATACATCCCTCTGGTTTCTAACAAGACAAAAGAGACACAGCGTACCCACTAGTTCCTTCCCTAATCAACTTGTCGAGGCACGGTGTTCTGCACCTACTGAACGGCCTCAACCAAGGAACGCCCTAGGTAGGCCTCTGGACAGGTGCCTCTTCAAAAGCCTGCAGTGCTAAAAGAAAAACTGTCTTTAGTTGCAATAGGAACGCAGGGCGTCTTTCTCTTGCAGGCAGGGTGACTTCAGGTAGGAGGTCCTGGAAGGAAGGCGCAGCCTAGTGTTTTTCTCAATGCAGCTCAGACTAAGGAATGTGTGCGACTTCCATAGCAAGTTGGAAATTTTCAAAACGGTGCTTGTGAACCTGTGCGAGTGCTGTGAAATCAAGACATGCTAAGAAAGAGTGCAGTGTGTGGCCCATGACTCAGCAGACACAGAAGACCTCCGATGGACCTATGGGCCTCGTTGTTGTTCAGCAGGCCACAGTTTGTGGAGGTACTCAGTGAACTTGGAACTAAAATGATGCTCACCCGAGGGACCTAGGATACCTGAAAAGGGTACCTCCTTTAAAATAAAGCAGAACAGCGACTAAGAGCTCATGAAGAGAGCTGCATGCCTCCCTTTCTGCATGGCTACTCAGAGCCTTACCTCGAAGACAGGACAGATATGTGATTCCCTTTAGCTCTAGAGCATGGCAAGATAAGTCCCACACCGGACTATGAAGCACACTGTGTAGCCAGAGAAAACCCATTTTCTTCCCAGACCAATGCCTACAATAGCCAGGGGCCTGTCAACAGCAGAGAATTCAGGGAACTTCAAGGCAGCATGAATGGAGCTTTCAAAGTGAAAAAGCAAGGCTACGACCAACATGCCCCCATTTCCATAGGCACAAACAGCATACGTCCCTGTGGTTTCAAACAACTCAAAAGAGACACAGAGTACACATTGGTTCCTTCCCTGAATCAAATCCTCGAGGCAGAGTGTTCTGCATGTGGTGAACGGCCTCATCCAAGTAACGCCCTAGCTAGGCCTCTGGGCCCGTGTCTCTTCAAAAGCCTACAGTGCTATAGGAAAAACTGTGCTTTAGTTGCAATAGGAACGCAAGGCGTCTTTCTCCTGGAGGCAGGGTGACTTGAGGTAGGAGGTACTGGATGGAAGGAGAAGCCTAGTGGTTTTCTCTGTGCAGCTCAGACTAGGGAAGGAGTGCGATTTCCACGGCATGTTGGAACTTGGTAGAACGGTGCTCCTGAATCTGTGTGAGTGCTGGGTAAATCAAGGTGTCCCAAGAAACAGTGCAGTGTGTTGCCCATGACTCAGCAGACACAGAGGACCTCCGAGGGCCCTATGGGCCTCGTTGTTGCTCAGCAAGCCAACAGGGGTGTGGAGGTAGTCAGGGATCTTGGACGAAAATGATGATCCCCGAGGGTCCTAGGCGTGCTGAAAAGGGTACTTCCTTTAAAATAAGGCAGAACAGCGACTAAGAGCTCATGGAAAGAGCCGCATGCCTCCCTCTCTGCATGGCTACTGAGGGCCTTACCTCGAGGCAAAGACTCACGTTGAAATTCCCTTTAGCTCTAGAGCATGGCATGATGAGTTCCACCCCGGCCACTGAAGCTCCGTGTGTAGCCAGAGAAAACTCATTTTCTTCCCAGACGAATGGCTACAGTGGGTCGAGGCCTGTCAACAGCAGAGAATTTGAGGGAGCTTCACGGCAGCAAGAATGGAGGTTTCCAAATAGAAAAGCAAGGCTAGTACCATCACGACCCCATTTCCATGTGCCCAGGCAGCATATAACCCTCTGGTTTCTAACAAGACAAAAGAGACACAGCGTACCCACTAGTTCCTTCCCTGAATCAACTTCTCGAGGCACGGTGTTCTGCACCTAGTGAACGGCCTCAACCAAGGAACGCCCGAGTTAGGCCTCAGGACCAGTGCCTCTTCAAATGCCTGCAGTGCTACAGGAAAAACTGTGCTTTAGTTACAATACGAACGCAGGCCGATTTTGTACTGGAAGCAGGGTGACTTCACGTAGGCGGTCTTGGCAGGAAGGCAGAGCCTAGAGGTTTTCTCAATGCAGCTCAGACTCGGGAAAGTGTGCGAATTTCACAACAACTTGGAACTTGCCCAAACGGTGCTCGTGAACCTGTGCGAGTGCTGTGAAACTAAGATATCCTAAAAAAGAGTGCAGTGTGTTGCCCATGACTCAGCAGACACAGAGGACCTCCGAGGGACCTATGGGCCACGTTGTTGCTCAGCAGGCCTACAGGGGTGTGGAGGTACTCAGGGATCTTGGAACGAAAATGATGCTCCCCCGAGGGTCCTAGGAATGCTGAAAAGGGTATTTCCTTTAAAATAAAGCAGAACAGCAACTAAGAGTTCATGGAAAGAGCTGCATGCCTCCCTTTCTGCATGGCTACACTGGGCCTTAACTCGAGGCCAGGACTCACGGTGAGATTCCCTTTACCTCTTGAGCATGGCATGATGAGTTCCACCCCTGCCACTGAAGCTCCTTGTTTAGCCAGAGAAAACTCATTTTCTTCCCAGACGCATGGCTACAGTGGGTTGAGGCCTGTCAACAGCAGAGAATTTCCGGGAGCTTCACGGCAGCAAGAATGGAGGTTTCCAAATATAAAGCAAGGCTAGTACCATCAAGACCCCATTTCCATGTGCACAGGCAGCATACATCCCTCTGGTTTCTAACAAGACAAAAGAGACACAGCGTACCCACTAGTTCCTTCCCTGAATCAACTTCTCGAGGCACGGTGTTCTGCACCTACTGAACGGCCTCAACCAAGGAACGCCCTAGGTAGGCCTCTGGACAGGTGCCTCTTCAAAAGCTTGCAGTGCTAAAAGAAAAACTGTCTTTAGTTGCAATAGGAACGCAGGGCGTCTTTCTCTTGCAGGCAGGGTGACTTCAGGTAGGAGGTCCTGGAAGGAAGGCGAAGCCTAGTGTTTTTCTCAATGCAGCTCAGACTAAGGAATGTGTGCGACTTCCATAGCAAGTTGGAAATTGCCAAAACGGTGCTCGTGAACCTGTGCGAGTGCTGTGAAATCAAGATATGCTAAGAAAGAGTGCAGTGTGTGGCCCATGACTCACCAGACACAGAAGACCTCCGATGGACCTATGGGCCTCGTTGTTGTTCAGCAGGCCTACAGGGTTGTGGAGGTACTCAGGGATCTTGGAACGAAAATGATGCTCACCCGAGGGGGTTAGGTGTCCTGAAAACGGTCCTTCTTTTAAAATAAAGCAGAACAGCGACTAAGTGCTCATGGAAAGAGCTGCATGCCTCCCTCTCTGCATGGCTACTCAGGGCCTTACCTCGGGGCAAGGACTCACGTTGAGATTCCCTTTAGCTCTAGAGCATGGCAAGATGAGTCCCACCCCGGACAATGAAGTACCCTGTTTAGCCAGAGAAAACTCAGTTTCTTCCCAGACCCATGCCTACAATAGCCAGGGTCCTGTCAACAGCAGAGAATTCAGAGAGCTTCATGGCAGCATGAATGGAGCTTTCAAAATGGATAAGCAAGTCTACTATTAACATGCGCACATTTCCATAGGCACAGGCAGCATACATCCTTCTGATTTCAAACAACTCAAAAGAGACACAGATTACACACTGGTTCCTTCCCTGAATCAAAATCTCTTTCGAAGGTGTTCTGCATCTAGAGAACTGCCACAACCAAGGAACGCCCTAGCTATGCCTCTGTTCCCGTGCCTCTTCAAAAGCTTGCAGTGCTACAGGAAAAACTGTGCTCTTGTTGCAATAGGAACGCAAGGCATCTTTCTCTTGCAGGCAGGGTGACTTTAGGTAGGAGGTCCTGGAAGGAAGGCGCAACCTAGTGTTTTTTTCAGTGTAGCTCAGACTAGGGAATGTGTGCGACTTCCGCAGCAAGTTGGAACTTGCCAAAACGGTGCTCGTGAACCTATGCGAGTGCTGTGAAATCAAGATATCCTAAGAAAGAGTGCAGTGTGTTGCCCATGACTCAGCAGACACAGAGGACCTCCCAGGGACCTATGGGTCTCGTTGTTGTTCAGCAGGCCACAGTTTGTGGAGGTACTCAGTGAACTTGGAACTAAAAGGATGCTCACCCGAGGGGCCTAGGATTCCTGAAAAGGGTTCATCCTTTAAAATAAAGCAGAACAGTGACTAAGAGCTCATGAAGAGAGCTGCATGCCTCCCTCTCTGCATGGCTACTCAGGGCCTTACCTCGAGGCAAGGACTCACGTTGAGATTCCCTTTAGCTCTAGAGCATGGCAAGATGAGTCCCACCCCGGACAATGAAGTACCCTGTTTAGCCAGAGAAAACTCAGTTTCTTCCCAGACCCATGCCTACAATAGCCAGGGTCCTGTCAACAGCAGAGAATTCAGGGAGCTTCATGGCAGCATGAATTGAGCTTTCAAAATGGATAAGCAAGTCTACTATTAACATGCGCACATTTCCATAGGCACAGGCAGCATACATCCTTCTGATTTCAAACAACTCAAAAGAGACAAAGATTACACACTGGTTCCTTCCCTGAATCAAAATCTCGTGGCAGGGTGTTCTGCATCTAGAGAACTGCCAAAACCAAGGAACGCCCTAGCTATGCCTCTGGGCCCGTGCCTCTTCAAAAGCTTGCAGTGCTACAGGAAAAACTGTGCTCTTGTTGCAATAGGAACGCAAGACATCTTTCTCTTGCAGGCAGGGTGACTTCAGGTAGGAGGTCCTGGAAGGAAGGCGCAGCCTAGTGTTTTTCTCAGTGTAGCTCAGACTAGGGAATGTGTGCGACTTAGGCAGCAAGTTGGAATTTGCCAAAACGGTGCTCGTGAACCTATGCGAGTTCTGTGAAATCAAGATATGCTAAGAAAGAGTGCAGTGTGTTGCCCAGGACTCAGCAGACACAGAGGACCTCCCAGGGACCTATGGGTCTCGTTGTTGTTCAGCAGGACACAGTTTGTGGAGGTACTTTGAACTTGGAACTAAAATGATGCTCACCCGAGGGGCCTAGGATTCCTGAAAAGGGTACATCCTTTAAAATAAAGCAGAACAGCGACTAAGAGCTCATGAAGAGAGCTGCATGCCTCCCTTTCTGCATGGCTACTCAGGGCCTTAACTCGAGGCCAGGACTCACGTTGAGATTCCCTTTACCTCTTGACCATGGCATGATGAGTTCCACCCCTGCCACTGAAGCTCCGTGTTTAGACAGAGAAAACTCATTTTCTTTCCAGACGCATGGCTACAGTGGGTTGAGGCCTGTCAACAGCAGAGAGTTTCCGGGAGCTTCACGGCACCAAGAATGGAGGTTTCCAAATATAAAGCAAGGCTAGTACCATCAAGACCCCATTTCCATGTGCACAGGCAGCATACATCCCTCTGGTTTCTAACAAGACAAAAGAGACACAGCGTACCCACTAGTTCCTTCCCTAATCAACTTGTCGAGGCACGGTGTTCTGCACCTACTGAACGGCCTCAACCTAGGAACGCCCTAGGTAGGCCTCTGGACAGGTGCCTCTTCAAAAGCCTGCAGTGCTAAAAGAAAAACTGTCTTTAGTTGCAATAGGAACGCAGGGCGTCTTTCTCTTGCAGGCAGGGTGACTTCAGGTAGGAGGTCCTGGAAGGAAGGCGCAGCCTAGTGTTTTTCTCAATGCAGCTCAGACTAAGGAATGTGTGCGACTTCCATAGCAAGTTGGAAATTTTCAAAACAGTGCTTGTGAACCTGTGCGAGTGCTGTGAAATCAAGATATGCTAAGAAAGAGTGCAGTGTGTGGCCCATGACTCAGCAGACACAGAAGACCTCCGATGGACCTATGGGCCTCGTTGTTGTTCAGCAGGCCACAGTTTGTGGAGGTACTCAGTGAACTTGGAACTAAAATGATGCTCACACGAGGGGCCTAGGATACCTGAAAAGGGTACCTCCTTTAAAATAAAGCAGAACAGCGACTAAGAGCTCATGAAGAGAGCTGCATGCCTCCCTTTCTGCATGGCTACTCAGAGCCTTACCTCGAAGACAGGACAGATATGTGATTCCCTTTAGCTCTAGAGCATGGCAAGATAAGTCCCACACCGGACTATGAAGCACACTGTGTAGCCAGAGAAAACCCATTTTCTTCCCAGACCTATGCCTACAATAGCCAGGGGCCTGTCAACAGCAGAGAATTCAGGGAACTTCAAGGCAGCATGAATGGAGCTTTCAAAGTGAAAAAGCAAGGCTACGACCAACATGCCCCCATTTCCATAGGCACAAACAGCATACGTCCCTGTGGTTTCAAACAACTCAAAAGAGACACAGAGTACACATTGGTTCCTTCCCTGAATCAAATCCTCGAGGCAGAGTGTTCTGCATGTGGTGAACGGCCTCATCCAAGTAACGCCCTAGCTAGGCCTCTGGGCCCGTGTCTCTTCAAAAGCCTGCAGTGCTATAGGAAAAACTGTGCTTTAGTTGCAATAGGAAGGCAAAGCGTCTTTCTCCTGGAGGCAGGGTGACTTGAGGTAGGAGGTACTGGATGGAAGGAGAAGCCTAGTGGTTTTCTCTGCGCAGCTCAGACTAGGGAAGGAGTGAGATTTCCACGGCATGTTGGAACTTGTTAGAACGGTTCTCATGAATCTGTGTGAGTGCTGGGTAAATCAAGGTGTCCCAAGAAACAGTGCAGTGTGTTGCCCATGACTCAGCAGACACAGAGGACCTCCGAGGGCCCTATGGGCCTCGTTGTTGCTCAGCAAGCCAACAGGGGTGTGGAGGTAATCAGGGATCTTGGACGAAAATGATGATCCCCGAGAGTCCTAGGCGTGCTGAAAAGGGTACTTCCTTTAAAATAAGGCAGAACAGCGACCAAGGGCTCATGGAAAGAGCCGCATGCCTCCCTCTCTGCATGGCTACTCAGGGCCTTACCTCGAGGCAAAGACTCACGTTGAAATTCCCTTTAGCTCTAAAGCATGGCATGATGAGTTCCACCCCGGCCACTGAAGCTCCGTGTGTAGACAGAGAAAACTCATTTTCTTCCCAGACGCATGGCTACAGTGGGTCGAGACCTGTCAGCAGCAGAGAATTTGAGGGAGCTTCACGGCAGCAAGAATGGAGATTTCCAAATAGAAAAGCAAGGCTAGTACCATCACGACCCCATTTCCATGTGCACAGGCAGCATATAACCCTCTGGTTTCTAACAAGACAAAAGAGACACAGCGTACCCACTTGTTCCTTCCCTGAATAAACTTCTCGAGGCACGGTGGTCTGCATCTAGTGAACGGCCTCAACCAAGGAACGCCCTAGTTAGGCTTGGGACCAGTGCCTCTTCAAATGCCTGCAGTGCTACAGGAAAAACTGTGCTTTAGTTGCAATACGAACGCAAGCCGATTTTGTACTGGAAGCAGGGTGACTTCACGTAGGCGGTCTTGGCAGGAAGGCAGAGCCTAGAGTTTTTCTCAATGCAGCTCAGACTCGGGAAAGTGTGCGAATTTCACAACTTGGAACTTGCCCAAACGGTGCTCGTGAACCTGTGCGAGTGCTGTGAAATTAAGATATCCTAAAAAAGAGTGCAGTGTGTTGCCCATGACTCAGCAGACACAGAGGACCTCCGAGGGACCTATGGGCCACGTTGTTGCTCAGCAGGCCTACAGGGGTGTGGAAGTACTCAGGGATCTTGGAACGAAAATGATGCTCCCCCGAGGGTCCTAGGAATGCTGAAAAGGGTATTTCCTTTAAAATAAAGCAGAACAGCAACTAAGAGTTCATGGAAAGAGCTGCATGCCTCCCTTTCTGCATGGCTACTCAGGGCCTTAACTCGAGGCCAGGACTCACGTTGAGATTCCCTTTACCTCTTGATCATGGCATGATGAGTTCCACCCCTGCCACTGAAGCTCCGTGTTTAGCCAGAGAAAACTCATTTTCTTCCCAGACGCATGGCTACAGTGGGTTGAGGCCTGTCAACAGCAGAGAATTTCCGGGAGCTTCACGGCACCAAGAATGGAGGTTTCCAAATATAAAGCAAGGCTAATACCATCAAGACCCCATTTCCATGTGCACAGGCAGCATACATCCCTCTGATTTCTAACAAGGCAAAAGAGACACAGCGTACCCACTAGTTCCTTCCCTGAATCAACTTCTCGAGGCATGGTGTTCTGCACCTACTGAACGACCTCAACCAAGGAACGCCCTAGGTAGGCCTCTGGACAGGTGCCTCTTCAAAAGCCTGCAGTGCTATAAGAAAAACTGTCTTTAGTTGCAATAGGAACGCAGGGCGTCTTTCTCTTGCAGGCAGGGTGACTTCAGGTAGGAGGTCCTGGAAGGAAGGCGAAACCTAGTGTTTTTCTCAATGCAGCTCATACTAAGGAATGTGTGTGACTTCCATAGCAAGTTAGAAATTGCCAAAACGGTGCTCGTGAACCTGTGCGAGTGCTGTGAAATCAAGATATGCTAAGAAAGAGTGCAGTGTGTCGCCCATGACTCAGCAGACACAGAAGACCTCCGATGGACCTATGGACCTCGTTGTTGTTCAGCTGGCCTACAGGGTTGTGGAGGTACTCAGGGATCTTGTAACGAAAATGATGCTCACCCGAGCGGGTTAGGTGTCCTGAAAATGTCCTTCTTTTAAAATAAAGCAGAACAGCGACTAAGTGCTCATGGAAAGGGCTGCATGCCTCCCTCTCTGCATGGCTACTCAGGGCCTTACCTCGGGGAAAGGACTCACGTTGAGATTCCGTTTAGCTCTAGAGCATGGCAAGATGAGTCCCACCCCGGACAATGAAGTACCCTGTTTAGACAGAGAAAACTCAGTTTCTTCCCAGACCCAAGCCTACAATAGCCAGGGTCCTGTCAACAGCAGAGAATTCAGGGAGCTTCATATCAGCATGAATGGAGCTTTCAAAATGGATAAGCAAGTCTACTATCAACATGCCCACATTTCCATAGGCACAGGCAGCATACATCCTTCTGATTTCAAACAACTCAAAAGAGACACAGATTACACACTGGTTCCTTCCCTGAATCAAAATCTCGTGGCAGGGTGTTCTGCATCTAAAGAACTGCCACAAACAAGGAACGCCCTAGCTATGCCTCTGGGCCCGTGCCTCTTCAAAAGCTTGCAGTGCTACAGGAAAAACTGTGCTCTTGTTGCAATAGGAACGCAAGGCATCTTTCTCTTGCAGGCAGGGTGACTTCAGGTAGGAGGTCCTGGAAGGAAGGCGCAGCCTAGTGTTTTTCTCAGTGTAGCTCAGACTAGGGAATGTGTGCGACTTCCGCAGCAAGTTGGAACTTGCCAAAACGGTGCTCGTGAACCTATGCGAGTGCTGTGAAATCAAGATATCCTAAGAAAGAGTGCAGTGTGTTGCCCATGACTCAGCAGACACAGAGGACCTCCCAGGGACCTATGGGTCTCGTTGTTGTTCAGCAGGCCACAGTTTGTGGAGGTACTCAGTGAATATGGAACTAAAATGATGCTCACCCAAGGGGCCTAGGATTCCTGAAAAGGGTACATCCTTTAACATAAAGCAGAACAGCGACTAAGAGCTCATGAAGAGAGCTGCATGCCTCCCTTTCTGCATGGCTACTCAGAGCCTTACCTCGAAGACAGGACAGATATGTGATTCCCTTTAGCTCTAGAGCATGGCAAGATGAGTCCCACACCGGACTATGAAGCACACTGTGTAGCCAGAGAAAACCCATTTTCTTCCCAGACCAATGCCTACAATAGCCAGGGGCCTGTCAACAGCAGAGAATTCAGGGAACTTCAAGGCAGCATGAATGGAGCTTTCAAAGTGAAAAAGCAAGGCTACTACCAACATGCCCCCATTTCCATAGGCACAAACAGCATACGTCCCTGTGGTTTCAAAGAACTCAAAAGAGACACAGAGTACACATTGGTTCCTTCCCTGAATCAAATTCTCGAGGCAGAGTGTTCTGCATGTGGTGAACGGCCTCATCCAAGTAACGCCCTAGCTAGGCCTCTGGGCCCGTGTCTCTTCAAAAGCCTGCAGTGCTATAGGAAAAACTGTGCTTTAGTTGCAAGAGGAACGCAAGGCGTCTTTCTCCTGGAGGCAGGGTGACTTGAGGTAGGAGGTACTGGATGGAAGGAGAAGCCTAGTGGTTTTCTCTGTGCAGCTCAGACTCGGGAAGGAGTGCGATTTCCACGGCATGTTGGAAATTGGTAGAACGGTGCTCATGAATCTGTGTGAGTGCTGGGTAAATCAAGGTGTCCCAAGAAACAGTGCAGTGTGTTGCCCATGACTCAGCAGACACAGAGGACCTCCGAGGGCCCTATGGGCCTCGTTGTTGCTCAGCAAGCCAACAGGGGTGTGGAGGTAGTCAGGGATCTTGGACGAAAATGATGATCCCCGAGGGTCCTAGGCGTGCTGAAAAGGGTACTTCCTTTAAAATAAGGCAGAACAGCGACTAAGAGCTCATGGAAAGAGCCGCATGCCTCCCTCTCTGCATGGCTACTGAGGGCCTTACCTCGAGGCAAAGACTCACGTTGAAATTCCCTTTAGCTCTAGAGCATGGCATGATGAGTTCCACCCCGGCCACTGAAGCTCCGTGTGTAGCCAGAGAAAACTCATTTTCTTCCCAGACGAATGGCTACAGTGGGTCGAGGCCTGTCAACAGCAGAGAATTTGAGGGAGCTTCACGGCAGCAAGAATGGAGGTTTCCAAATAGAAAAGCAAGGCTAGTACCATCACGACCCCATTTCCATGTGCACAGGCAGCATATAACCCTCTGGTTTCTAACAAGACGAAAGAGACACAGCGTACCCACTAGTTCCTTCCCTGAATCAACTTCTCGAGGCACGGTGTTCTGCATCTAGTGAACGGCCTCAACCAAGGAACGCCCTAGTTAGGCCTCAGGACCAGTGCCTCTTCAAATGCCTGCAGTGCTACAGGAAAAACTGTGCTTTAGTTGCAATACGAACACAAGCCGATTTTGTACTGGAAGCAGGGTGACTTCACGTAGGCGGTCTTGGCAGGAAGGCAGAGCCTAGAGTTTTTCTCAATGCAGCTCAGACTCGGGAAAGTGTGCGAATTTCACAACAACTTGGAACTTGCCCAAACGGTGCTCGTGAACCTGTGCGAGTGCTGTGAAACTAAGATATCCTAAAAAAGAGTGCAGTGTGTTGCCCATGACTCAGCAGACACAGAGAACCTCCGAGGGACCTATGGGCCACGTTGTTGCTCAGCAGGCCTACAGGGGTGTGGAGGTAGTCAGGGATCTTGGAACGAAAATGATGCTCCCCCGAGGGTCCTAGGAATGCTGAAAAGGGTATTTCCTTTAAAATAAAGCAGAACAGCGACTAAGAGTTCATGGAAAGAGCTGCATGCCTCCCTTTCTGCATGGCTACACTGGGCCTTAACTCGAGGCCAGGATTCACGTTGAGATTCCCTTTACCTCTTGACCATGGCATGATGAGTTCCACCCCTGCCACTGAAGCTCCTTGTTTAGCCAGAGAAAACTCATTTTCTTCCCAGACGCATGGCTACAGTGGGTTGAGGCCTGTCAACAGCAGAGAATTTCCGGGAGCTTCACGGCAGCAAGAATGGAGGTTTCCAAATATAAAGCAAGGCTAGTACCATCAAGACCCCATTTCCATGTGCACAGGCAGCATACATCCCTCTGGTTTCTAACAAGACAAAAGAGACACAGCGTACCCACTAGTTCCTTCCCTGAATCAACATCTCGAGGCACGGTGTTCTGCACCTACTGAACGGCCTCAACCAAGGAACGCCCTAGGTAGGCCTCTGGACAGGTGCCTCTTCAAAAGCCTGCAGTGCTAAAAGAAAAACTGTCTTTAGTTGCAATAGGAACGCAGGGCGTCTTTCTCTTGCAGGCAGGGTGACTTCAGGTAGGAGGTCCTGGAAGGAAGGCGAAGCCTAGTGTTTTTCTCAATGCAGCTCAGACTAAGGAATGTGTGCGACTTCCATAGCAAGTTGGAAATTGCCAAAACGGTGCTCGTGAACCTGTGCGAGTGCTGTGAAATCAAGATATGCTAAGAAAGAGTGCAGTGTGTGGCCCATGACTCAGCAGACACAGAAGACCTCCGATGGACCTATGGGCCTCGTTGTTGTTCAGCAGTCCTACAGGGTTGTGGAGGTACTCAGGGATCTTGGAACGAAAATGATGCTCACCCGAGGGGGTTAGGTGTCCTGAAAAGGGTCCTTCTTTTAAAATAAAGCAGAACAGCGACTAAGTGCTCATGGAAAGAGCTGCATGCCTCCCTCTCTGCATGGCTACTCAGGGCCTTACCTCGGGGCAAGGACTCACGTTGAGATTCCCTTTAGCTCTAGAGCATGGCAAGATGAGTCCCACCCCGGACAATGAAGTACCCTGTTTAGCCAGAGAAAACTCAGTTTCTTCCCAGACCCATGCCTACAATAGCCAGGGTCCTGTCAACAGCAGAGAATTCAGGGAGCTTCATGGCAGCATGAATGGAGCTTTCAAAATGGATAAGCAAGTCTACTATCAACATGCCCACCTTTCCATAGGCACAGGCAGCATACATCCTTCTGATTTCAAACAACTCAAAAGAGACACAGATTACACACTGGTTCCTTCCCTGAATCAAAATCTCGTGGCAGGTTGTTCTGCATCTAGAGAACTGCCACAACCAAGGAACGCCCTAGCTATGCCCCTGGGCCCGTGCCTCTTCAAAAGCTTGCAGTGCTACAGGAAAAACTGTGCTCTTGTTGCAATAGGAACGCAAGGCATCTTTCTCTTGCAGGCAGGGTGACTTCAGGTAGGAGGTCCTGGAAGGAAGGCGCAGCCTAGTGTTTTTCTCAGTGTAGCTCAGACTAGGGAATGTGTGCGACTTCCGCAGCAAGTTGGAACTTGCCAAAACGGTGCTCGTGAACCTATGCGAGTGCTGTGAAATCAAGATATCCTAAGAGTGCAGTGTGTTGCCCAGGACTCAGCAGACACAGAGGACCTCCCAGGGACCTATGGGTCTCGTTGTTGTTCAGCAGGCCACAGTTTGTGGAGGTACTCAGTGAACTTGGAACTGAAATGATGCTCACCCGAGGGGCCTAGGATTCCTGAAAAGGGTACATCCTTTAAAATAAAGCAGAACAGCGACTAAGAGTTCATGGAAAGAGCTGCATGCCTCCCTTTCTGCATGGCTACTCAGGGCCTTAACTCGAGGCCAGGATTCACGTTGAGATTCCCTTTACCTCTTGACCATGGCATGATGAGTTCCACCCCTGCCACTGAAGCTCCGTGTTTAGACAGAGAAAACTCATTTTCTTTCCAGACGCATGGCTACAGTGGGTTGAGGCCTGTCAACAGCAGAGAGTTTCCGGGAGCTTCACGGCACCAAGAATGGAGGTTTTCAAATATAAAGCAAGGCTAGTACCATCAAGACCCCATTTCCATGTGCACAGGCAGCATACATCCCTCTGGTTTCTAACAAGACAAAAGAGACACAGCGTACCCACTAGTTCCTTCCCTAATCAACTTGTCGAGGCACGGTGTTCTGCACCTACTGAACGGCCTCAACCAAGGAACGCCCTAGGTAGGCCTCTGGACAGGTGCCTCTTCAAAAGCCTGCAGTGCTAAAAGAAAAACTGTCTTTAGTTGCAATAGGAACGCAGGGCGTCTTTCTCTTGCAGGCAGGGTGACTTCAGGTAGGAGGTCCTGGAAGGAAAGCGCAGCCTAGTGTTTTTCTCAATGCAGCTCAGACTAAGGAATGTGTGCGACTTCCATAGCAAGTTGGAAATTTTCAAAACGGTGCTTGTGAACCTGTGCGAGTGCTGTGAAATCAAGACATGCTAAGAAAGAGTGCAGTGTGTGGCCCATGACTCAGCAGACACAGAAGACCTCCGATGGACCTATGGGCCTCGTTGTTGTTCAGCAGGCCACAGTTTGTGGAGGTACTCAGTGAACTTGGAACTAAAATGATGCTCACCCGAGGGACCTAGGATACCTGAAAAGGGTACCTCCTTTAAAATAAAGCAGAACAGCGACTAAGAGCTCATGAAGAGAGCTGCATGCCTCCCTTTCTGCATGGCTACTCAGAGCCTTACCTCGAAGACAGGACAGATATGTGATTCCCTTTAGCTCTAGAGCATGGCAAGATAAGTCCCACACCGGACTATGAAGCACACTGTGTAGCCAGAGAAAACCCATTTTCTTCCCAGACCAATGCCTACAATAGCCAGGGGCCTGTCAACAGCAGAGAATTCAGGGAACTTCAAGGCAGCATGAATGGAGCTTTCAAAGTGAAAAAGCAAGGCTACGACCAACATGCCCCCATTTCCATAGGCACAAACAGCATACGTCCCTGTGGTTTCAAACAACTCAAAAGAGACACAGAGTACACATTGGTTCCTTCCCTGAATCAAATCCTCGAGGCAGAGTGTTCTGCATGTGGTGAACGGCCTCATCCAAGTAACGCCCTAGCTAGGCCTCTGGGCCCGTGTCTCTTCAAAAGCCTGCAGTGCTATAGGAAAAACTGTGCTTTAGTTGCAAGAGGAACGCAAGGCGTCTTTCTCCTGGAGGCAGGGTGACTTGAGGTAGGAGGTACTGGATGGAAGGAGAAGCCTAGTGGTTTTCTCTGTGCAGCTCAGACTCGGGAAGGAGTGCGATTTCCACGGCATGTTGGAAATTGGTAGAACGGTGCTCATGAATCTGTGTGAGTGCTGGGTAAATCAAGGTGTCCCAAGAAACAGTGCAGTGTGTTGCCCATGACTCAGCAGACACAGAGGACCTCCGAGGGCCCTATGGGCCTCGTTGTTGCTCAGCAAGCCAACAGGGGTGTGGAGGTAGTCAGGGATCTTGGACGAAAATGATGATCCCCGAGGGTCCTAGGCGTGCTGAAAAGGGTACTTCCTTTAAAATAAGGCAGAACAGCGACTAAGAGCTCATGGAAAGAGCCGCATGCCTCCCTCTCTGCATGGCTACTGAGGGCCTTACCTCGAGGCAAAGACTCACGTTGAAATTCCCTTTAGCTCTAGAGCATGGCATGATGAGTTCCACCCCGGCCACTGAAGCTCCGTGTGTAGCCAGAGAAAACTCATTTTCTTCCCAGACGAATGGCTACAGTGGGTCGAGGCCTGTCAACAGCAGAGAATTTGAGGGAGCTTCACGGCAGCAAGAATGGAGGTTTCCAAATAGAAAAGCAAGGCTAGTACCATCACGACCCCATTTCCATGTGCACAGGCAGCATATAACCCTCTGGTTTCTAACAAGACGAAAGAGACACAGCGTACCCACTAGTTCCTTCCCTGAATCAACTTCTCGAGGCACGGTGTTCTGCATCTAGTGAACGGCCTCAACCAAGGAACGCCCTAGTTAGGCCTCAGGACCAGTGCCTCTTCAAATGCCTGCAGTGCTACAGGAAAAACTGTGCTTTAGTTGCAATACGAACACAAGCCGATTTTGTACTGGAAGCAGGGTGACTTCACGTAGGCGGTCTTGGCAGGAAGGCAGAGCCTAGAGTTTTTCTCAATGCAGCTCAGACTCGGGAAAGTGTGCGAATTTCACAACAACTTGGAACTTGCCCAAACGGTGCTCGTGAACCTGTGCGAGTGCTGTGAAACTAAGATATCCTAAAAAAGAGTGCAGTGTGTTGCCCATGACTCAGCAGACACAGAGAACCTCCGAGGGACCTATGGGCCACGTTGTTGCTCAGCAGGCCTACAGGGGTGTGGAGGTAGTCAGGGATCTTGGAACGAAAATGATGCTCCCCCGAGGGTCCTAGGAATGCTGAAAAGGGTATTTCCTTTAAAATAAAGCAGAACAGCGACTAAGAGTTCATGGAAAGAGCTGCATGCCTCCCTTTCTGCATGGCTACACTGGGCCTTAACTCGAGGCCAGGATTCACGTTGAGATTCCCTTTACCTCTTGACCATGGCATGATGAGTTCCACCCCTGCCACTGAAGCTCCTTGTTTAGCCAGAGAAAACTCATTTTCTTCCCAGACGCATGGCTACAGTGGGTTGAGGCCTGTCAACAGCAGAGAATTTCCGGGAGCTTCACGGCAGCAAGAATGGAGGTTTCCAAATATAAAGCAAGGCTAGTACCATCAAGACCCCATTTCCATGTGCACAGGCAGCATACATCCCTCTGGTTTCTAACAAGACAAAAGAGACACAGCGTACCCACTAGTTCCTTCCCTGAATCAACATCTCGAGGCACGGTGTTCTGCACCTACTGAACGGCCTCAACCAAGGAACGCCCTAGGTAGGCCTCTGGACAGGTGCCTCTTCAAAAGCCTGCAGTGCTAAAAGAAAAACTGTCTTTAGTTGCAATAGGAACGCAGGGCGTCTTTCTCTTGCAGGCAGGGTGACTTCAGGTAGGAGGTCCTGGAAGGAAGGCGAAGCCTAGTGTTTTTCTCAATGCAGCTCAGACTAAGGAATGTGTGCGACTTCCATAGCAAGTTGGAAATTGCCAAAACGGTGCTCGTGAACCTGTGCGAGTGCTGTGAAATCAAGATATGCTAAGAAAGAGTGCAGTGTGTGGCCCATGACTCAGCAGACACAGAAGACCTCCGATGGACCTATGGGCCTCGTTGTTGTTCAGCAGTCCTACAGGGTTGTGGAGGTACTCAGGGATCTTGGAACGAAAATGATGCTCACCCGAGGGGGTTAGGTGTCCTGAAAAGGGTCCTTCTTTTAAAATAAAGCAGAACAGCGACTAAGTGCTCATGGAAAGAGCTGCATGCCTCCCTCTCTGCATGGCTACTCAGGGCCTTACCTCGGGGCAAGGACTCACGTTGAGATTCCCTTTAGCTCTAGAGCATGGCAAGATGAGTCCCACCCCGGACAATGAAGTACCCTGTTTAGCCAGAGAAAACTCAGTTTCTTCCCAGACCCATGCCTACAATAGCCAGGGTCCTGTCAACAGCAGAGAATTCAGGGAGCTTCATGGCAGCATGAATGGAGCTTTCAAAATGGATAAGCAAGTCTACTATCAACATGCCCACCTTTCCATAGGCACAGGCAGCATACATCCTTCTGATTTCAAACAACTCAAAAGAGACACAGATTACACACTGGTTCCTTCCCTGAATCAAAATCTCGTGGCAGGTTGTTCTGCATCTAGAGAACTGCCACAACCAAGGAACGCCCTAGCTATGCCCCTGGGCCCGTGCCTCTTCAAAAGCTTGCAGTGCTACAGGAAAAACTGTGCTCTTGTTGCAATAGGAACGCAAGGCATCTTTCTCTTGCAGGCAGGGTGACTTCAGGTAGGAGGTCCTGGAAGGAAGGCGCAGCCTAGTGTTTTTCTCAGTGTAGCTCCGACTAGGGAATGTGTGCGACTTCCGCAGCAAGTTGGAACTTGCCAAAACGGTGCTCGTGAACCTATGCGAGTGCTGTGAAATCAAGATATCCTAAGAGTGCAGTGTGTTGCCCAGGACTCAGCAGACACAGAGGACCTCCCAGGGACCTATGGGTCTCGTTGTTGTTCAGCAGGCCACAGTTTGTGGAGGTACTCAGTGAACTTGGAACTGAAATGATGCTCACCCGAGGGGCCTAGGATTCCTGAAAAGGGTACATCCTTTAAAATAAAGCAGAACAGCGACTAAGAGTTCATGGAAAGAGCTGCATGCCTCCCTTTCTGCATGGCTACTCAGGGCCTTAACTCGAGGCCAGGATTCACGTTGAGATTCCCTTTACCTCTTGACCATGGCATGATGAGTTCCACCCCTGCCACTGAAGCTCCGTGTTTAGACAGAGAAAACTCATTTTCTTTCCAGACGCATGGCTACAGTGGGTTGAGGCCTGTCAACAGCAGAGAGTTTCCGGGAGCTTCACGGCACCAAGAATGGAGGTTTTCAAATATAAAGCAAGGCTAGTACCATCAAGACCCCATTTCCATGTGCACAGGCAGCATACATCCCTCTGGTTTCTAACAAGACAAAAGAGACACAGCGTACCCACTAGTTCCTTCCCTAATCAACTTGTCGAGGCACGGTGTTCTGCACCTACTGAACGGCCTCAACCAAGGAACGCCCTAGGTAGGCCTCTGGACAGGTGCCTCTTCAAAAGCCTGCAGTGCTAAAAGAAAAACTGTCTTTAGTTGCAATAGGAACGCAGGGCGTCTTTCTCTTGCAGGCAGGGTGACTTCAGGTAGGAGGTCCTGGAAGGAAGGCGCAGCCTAGTGTTTTTCTCAATGCAGCTCAGACTAAGGAATGTGTGCGACTTCCATAGCAAGTTGGAAATTTTCAAAACGGTGCTTGTGAACCTGTGCGAGTGCTGTGAAATCAAGACATGCTAAGAAAGAGTGCAGTGTGTGGCCCATGACTCAGCAGACACAGAAGACCTCCGATGGACCTATGGGCCTCGTTGTTGTTCAGCAGGCCACAGTTTGTGGAGGTACTCAGTGAACTTGGAACTAAAATGATGCTCACCCGAGGGACCTAGGATACCTGAAAAGGGTACCTCCTTTAAAATAAAGCAGAACAGCGACTAAGAGCTCATGAAGAGAGCTGCATGCCTCCCTTTCTGCATGGCTACTCAGAGCCTTACCTCGAAGACAGGACAGATATGTGATTCCCTTTAGCTCTAGAGCATGGCAAGATAAGTCCCACACCGGACTATGAAGCACACTGTGTAGCCAGAGAAAACCCATTTTCTTCCCAGACCAATGCCTACAATAGCCAGGGGCCTGTCAACAGCAGAGAATTCAGGGAACTTCAAGGCAGCATGAATGGAGCTTTCAAAGTGAAAAAGCAAGGCTACGACCAACATGCCCCCATTTCCATAGGCACAAACAGCATACGTCCCTGTGGTTTCAAACAACTCAAAAGAGACACAGAGTACACATTGGTTCCTTCCCTGAATCAAATCCTCGAGGCAGAGTGTTTCTGCATGTGGTGAACGGCCTCATCCAAGTAACGCCCTAGCTAGGCCTCTGGGCCCGTGTCTCTTCAAAAGCCTGCAGTGCTATAGGAAAAACTGTGCTTTAGTTGCAATAGGAACGCAAAGCGTCTTTCTCCTGGAGGCAGGGTGACTTGAGGTAGGAGGTACTGGATGGAAGGAGAAGCCTAGTGGTTTTCTCTGTGCAGCTCAGACTAGGGAAGGAGTGAGATTTCCACGGCATGTTGGAACTTGTTGGAACGGTGCTCATGAATCTGTGTGAGTGCTGGGTAAATCAAGGTGTCCCAAGAAACAGTGCAGTGTGTTGCTCATGACTCAGCAGACACAGAGGACCTCCGAGGGCCCTATGGGCCTCGTTGTTGCTCAGCAAGCCAACAGGGGTGTGGAGGTAGTCAGGGATCTTGGACGAAAATGATGATCCCCTAGAGTCCTAGGCGTGCTGAAAAGGGTACTTCCTTTAAAATAAGGCAGAACAGCGACCAAGGGCTCATGGAAAGAGCCGCATGCCTCCCTCTCTGCATGGCTACTCAGGGCCTTACCTCGAGGCAAAGACTCACGTTGAAATTCCCTTTAGCTCTAGAGCATGGCATGATGAGTTCCACCCCGGCCACTGAAGCTCCGTGTGTAGACAGAGAAAACTCATTTTCTTCCCAGACGCATGGCTACAGTGGGTCGAGACCTGTCAACAGCAGAGAATTTCAGGGAGCTTCACGGCAGCAAGAATGGAGGTTTCCAAATAGAAAAGCAAGGCTAGTACCATCACGACCCCATTTCCATGTGCACAGGCAGCATACAACCCTCTGGTTTCTAACAAGACAAAAGAGACACAGCGTACCCACTAGTTCCTTCCCTGAATCAACTTCTCGAGGCATGGTGTTCTGCACCTACTGAACGGCCTCAACCAAGGAACGCCCTAGGTAGGCCTCTGGACAGGTGCCTCTTCAAAAGCCTGCAGTGCTATAAGAAAAACTGTGTTTAGTTGCAATAGGAACGCAGGGCGTCTTTCTCTTGCAGGCAGGGTGACTTCAGGTAGGAGGTCCTGGAAGGAAGGCGAAACCTAGTGTTTCTCTCAATGCAGCTCAGACTAAGGAATGTGTGTGACTTCCATAGCAAGTTGGAAATTGCCAAAACGGTGCTCGTGAACCTGTGCGAGTGCTGTGAAATCAAGATATGCTAAGAAAGAGTGCAGTGTGTGGCCCATGACTCAGCAGACACAGAAGACCTCCGATGGACCTATGGGCCTCGTTGTTGTTCAGCTGGCTTACAGGGTTGTGGAGGTACTCAGGGATCTTGGAACGAAAATGATGCTCACCCGAGGGGGTTAGGTGTCCTGAAAAGGGCCCTTCTTTTAAAATAAAGCAGAACAGCGACTAAGTGCTCATGGAAAGGGCTGCATGCCTCCCTCTCTGCATGGCTACTCAGGGCCTTACCTCGGGGCAAGGACTCACGTTGAGATTCTCTTTAGCTCTAGAGCATGGCAAGATGAGTCCCACCCCGGACAATGAAGTACCCTGTTTAGCCAGAGAAAACTCAGTTTCTTCCCAGACCCAAGCCTACAATAGCCAGGGTCCTGTCAACAACAGAGAATTCAGGGAGCTTCATGGCAGCATGAATGGAGCTATCAAAATGGATAAGCAAGTCTACTATCAACATGCCCACATTTCCATAGGCACAGGCAGCATACATCCTTCTGATTTCAAACAACTCAAAAGAGACACAGATTACACACTGGTTCCTTCCCTGAATCAAAATCTCGTGGCAGGGTGTTCTGCATCTAAAGAACTGCCACAAACAAGGAACGCCCTAGCTATGCCTCTGGGCCCGTGCCTCTTCAAAAGCTTGCAGTGCTACAAGAAAAACTGTGCTCTTGTTGCAATAGGAACGCAAGGCATCTTTCTCTTGCAGGCAGGGTGACTTCAGGTAGGAGGTCCTGGAAGGAAGGCGCAGCCTAGTGTTTTTCTCAGTGTAGCTCAGACTAGGGAATGTGTGCGACTTCCGCAGCAAGTTGGAACTTGCCAAAACGGTGCTCGTGAACCTATGCGAGTGCTGTGAAATCAAGATATCCTAAGAAAGAGTGCAGTGTGTTTCCCATGACTCAGCAGACACAGAGGACCTCCCAGGGACCTATGGGTCTCGTTGTTGTTCAGCAGGCCACAGTTTGTGGAGGTACTCAGTGAACATGGAACTAAAATGATGCTCACCCAAGGGGCCTAGGATTCCTGAAAAGGGTACATCCTTTAACATAAAGCAGAACAGCGACTAAGAGCTCATGAAGAGAGCTGCATGCCTCCCTTTCTGCATGGCTACTCAGAGCCTTACCTCGAAGACAGGACAGATATGTGATTCCCTTTAGCTCTAGAGCATGGCAAGATGAGTCCCACACCGGACTATGAAGCACACTGTGTAGCCAGAGAAAACCCATTTTCTTCCCAGACCAATGCCTACAATAGCCAGGGGCCTGTCAACAGCAGAGAATTCAGGGAACTTCAAGGCAGCATGAATGGAGCTTTCAAAGTGAAAAAGCAAGGCTACTACCAACATGCCCCCATTCCCATAGGCACAAACAGCATACGTCCCTGTGGTTTCAAACAACTCAAAAGAGACACAGAGTACACATTGATTCCTTCCCTGAATCAAATTCTCGAGGCAGAGTGTTCTGCATGTGGTGAACGGCCTCATCCAAGTAACGCCCGAGCTAGGCCTCTGGGCCCGTGTCTCTTCAAAAGCCTACAGTGCTATAGGAAAAACTGTGCTTTAGTTGCAATAGGAACGCAAGGCGTCTTTCTCCTGGAGGCAGGGTGACTTGAGGTAGGAGGTACTGGATGGAAGGAGAAGCCTAGTGGTTTTCTCTGTGCAGCTCAGACTAGGGAAGGAGTGCGATTTCCACGGCATGTTGGAACTTGGTAGAACGGTGCTCCTGAATCTGTGTGAGTGCTGGGTAAATCAAGGTGTCCCAAGAAACAGTGCAGTGTGTTGCCCATGACTCAGCAGACACAGAGGACCTCCGAGGGCCCTATGGGCCTCGTTGTTGCTCAGCAAGCCAACAGGGGTGTGGAGGTAGTCAGGGATCTTGGACGAAAATGATGATCCCCGAGGGTCCTAGGCGTGCTGAAAAGGGTACTTCCTTTAAAATAAGGCAGAACAGCGACTAAGAGCTCATGGAAAGAGCCGCATGCCTCCCTCTCTGCATGGCTACTGAGGGCCTTACCTCGAGGCAAAGACTCACGTTGAAATTCCCTTTAGCTCTAGAGCATGGCATGATGAGTTCCACCCCGGCCACTGAAGCTCCGTGTGTAGCCAGAGAAAACTCATTTTCTTCCCAGACGAATGGCTACAGTGGGTCGAGGCCTGTCAACAGCAGAGAATTTGAGGGAGCTTCACGGCAGCAAGAATGGAGGTTTCCAAATAGAAAAGCAAGGCTAGTACCATCACGACCCCATTTCCATGTGCCCAGGCAGCATATAACCCTCTGGTTTCTAACAAGACAAAAGAGACACAGCGTACCCACTAGTTCCTTCCCTGAATCAACTTCTCGAGGCACGGTGTTCTGCACCTAGTGAACGGCCTCAACCAAGGAACGCCCGAGTTAGGCCTCAGGACCAGTGCCTCTTCAAATGCCTGCAGTGCTACAGGAAAAACTGTGCTTTAGTTACAATACGAACGCAGGCCGATTTTGTACTGGAAGCAGGGTGACTTCACGTAGGCGGTCTTGGCAGGAAGGCAGAGCCTAGAGTTTTTCTCAATGCAGCTCAGACTCGGGAAAGTGTGCGAATTTCACAACAACTTGGAACTTGCCCAAACGGTGCTCGTGAACCTGTGCGAGTGCTGTGAAAGTAAGATATCCTAAAAAAGAGTGCAGTGTGTTGCCCATGACTCAGCAGACACAGAGAACCTCCGAGGGACCTATGGGCCACGTTGTTGCTCAGCAGGCCTACAGGGGTGTGGAGGTACTCAGGGATCTTGGAACGAAAATGATGCTCCCCCGAGGGTCCTAGGAATGCTGAAAAGGGTATTTCCTTTAAAATAAAGCAGAACAGCAACTAAGAGTTCATGGAAAGAGCTGCATGCCTCCCTTTCTGCATGGCTACACTGGGCCTTAACTCGAGGCCAGGACTCACGGTGAGATTCCCTTTACCTCTTGAGCATGGCATGATGAGTTCCACCCCTGCCACTGAAGCTCCTTGTTTAGCCAGAGAAAACTCATTTTCTTCCCAGACGCATGGCTACAGTGGGTTGAGGCCTGTCAACAGCAGAGAATTTCCGGGAGCTTCACGGCAGCAAGAATGGAGGTTTCCAAATATAAAGCAAGGCTAGTACCATCAAGACCCCATTTCCATGTGCACAGGCAGCATACATCCCTCTGGTTTCTAACAAGACAAAAGAGACACAGCGTACCCACTAGTTCCTTCCCTGAATCAACTTCTCGAGGCACGGTGTTCTGCACCTACTGAACGGCCTCAACCAAGGAACGCCCTAGGTAGGCCTCTGGACAGGTGCCTCTTCAAAAGCTTGCAGTGCTAAAAGAAAAACTGTCTTTAGTTGCAATAGGAACGCAGGGCGTCTTTCTCTTGCAGGCAGGGTGACTTCAGGTAGGAGGTCCTGGAAGGAAGGCGAAGCCTAGTGTTTTTCTCAATGCAGCTCAGACTAAGGAATGTGTGCGACTTCCATAGCAAGTTGGAAATTGCCAAAACGGTGCTCGTGAACCTGTGCGAGTGCTGTGAAATCAAGATATGCTAAGAAAGAGTGCAGTGTGTGGCCCATGACTCACCAGACACAGAAGACCTCCGATGGACCTATGGGCCTCGTTGTTGTTCAGCAGGCCTACAGGGTTGTGGAGGTACTCAGGGATCTTGGAACGAAAATGATGCTCACCCGAGGGGGTTAGGTGTCCTGAAAACGGTCCTTCTTTTAAAATAAAGCAGAACAGCGACTAAGTGCTCATGGAAAGAGCTGCATGCCTCCCTCTCTGCATGGCTACTCAGGGCCTTACCTCGGGGCAAGGACTCACGTTGAGATTCCCTTTAGCTCTAGAGCATGGCAAGATGAGTCCCACCCCGGACAATGAAGTACCCTGTTTAGCCAGAGAAAACTCAGTTTCTTCCCAGACCCATGCCTACAATAGCCAGGGTCCTGTCAACAGCAGAGAATTCAGAGAGCTTCATGGCAGCATGAATGGAGCTTTCAAAATGGATAAGCAAGTCTACTATTAACATGCGCACATTTCCATAGGCACAGGCAGCATACATCCTTCTGATTTCAAACAACTCAAAAGAGACACAGATTACACACTGGTTCCTTCCCTGAATCAAAATCTCTTTCGAGGGTGTTCTGCATCTAGAGAACTGCCACAACCAAGGAACGCCCTAGCTATGCCTCTGTTCCCGTGCCTCTTCAAAAGCTTGCAGTGCTACAGGAAAAACTGTGCTCTTGTTGCAATAGGAACGCAAGGCATCTTTCTCTTGCAGGCAGGGTGACTTCAGGTAGGAGGTCCTGGAAGGAAGGCGCAACCTAGTGTTTTTCTCAGTGTAGCTCAGACTAGGGAATGTGTGCGACTTCCGCAGCAAGTTGGAACTTGCCAAAACGGTGCTCGTGAACCTATGCGAGTGCTGTGAAATCAAGATATCCTAAGAAAGAGTGCAGTGTGTTGCCCATGACTCAGCAGACACAGAGGACCTCCCAGGGACCTATGGGTCTCGTTGTTGTTCAGCAGGCCACAGTTTGTGGAGGTACTCAGTGAACTTGGAACTAAAAGGATGCTCACCCGAGGGGCCTAGGATTCCTGAAAAGGGTTCATCCTTTAAAATAAAGCAGAACAGTGACTAAGAGCTCATGAAGAGAGCTGCATGCCTCCCTCTCTGCATGGCTACTCAGGGCCTTACCTCGAGGCAAGGACTCACGTTGAGATTCCCTTTAGCTCTAGAGCATGGCAAGATGAGTCCCACCCCGGACAATGAAGTACCCTGTTTAGCCAGAGAAAACTCAGTTTCTTCCCAGACCCATGCCTACAATAGCCAGGGTCCTGTCAACAGCAGAGAATTCAGGGAGCTTCATGGCAGCATGAATTGAGCTTTCAAAATGGATAAGCAAGTCTACTATTAACATGCGCACATTTCCATAGGCACAGGCAGCATACATCCTTCTGATTTCAAACAACTCAAAATAGACAAAGATTGCACACTGGTTCCTTCCCTGAATCAAAATCTCGTGGCAGGGTGTTCTGCATCTAGAGAACTGCCAAAACCAAGGAACGCCCTAGCTATGCCTCTGGGCCCGTGCCTCTTCAAAAGCTTGCAGTGCTACAGGAAAAACTGTGCTCTTGTTGCAATAGGAACGCAAGACATCTTTCTCTTGCAGGCAGGGTGACTTCAGGTAGGAGGTCCTGGAAGGAAGGCGCAGCCTAGTGTTTTTCTCAGTGTAGCTCAGACTAGGGAATGTGTGCGACTTAGGCAGCAAGTTGGAATTTGCCAAAACGGTGCTCGTGAACCTATGCGAGTTCTGTGAAATCAAGATATGCTAAGAAAGAGTGCAGTGTGTTGCCCAGGACTCAGCAGACACAGAGGACCTCCCAGGGACCTATGGGTCTCGTTGTTGTTCAGCAGGACACAGTTTGTGGAGGTACTTTGAACTTGGAACTAAAATGATGCTCACCCGAGGGGCCTAGGATTCCTGAAAAGGGTACATCCTTTAAAATAAAGCAGAACAGCGACTAAGAGCTCATGAAGAGAGCTGCATGCCTCCCTTTCTGCATGGCTACTCAGGGCCTTAACTCGAGGCCAGGACTCACGTTGAGATTCCCTTTACCTCTTGACCATGGCATGATGAGTTCCACCCCTGCCACTGAAGCTCCGTGTTTAGACAGAGAAAACTCATTTTCTTTCCAGACGCATGGCTACAGTGGGTTGAGGCCTGTCAACAGCAGAGAGTTTCCGGGAGCTTCACGGCACCAAGAATGGAGGTTTCCAAATATAAAGCAAGGCTAGTACCATCAAGACCCCATTTCCATGTGCACAGGCAGCATACATCCCTCTGGTTTCTAACAAGACAAAAGAGACACAGCGTACCCAGTAGTTCCTTCCCTAATCAACTTGTCGAGGCACGGTGTTCTGCACCTACTGAACGGCCTCAACCTAGGAACGCCCTAGGTAGGCCTCTGGACAGGTGCCTCTTCAAAAGCCTGCAGTGCTAAAAGAAAAACTGTCTTTAGTTGCAATAGGAACGCAGGGCGTCTTTCTCTTGCAGGCAGGGTGACTTCAGGTAGGAGGTCCTGGAAGGAAGGCGCAGCCTAGTGTTTTTCTCAATGCAGCTCAGACTAAGGAATGTGTGCGACTTCCATAGCAAGTTGGAAATTTTCAAAACAGTGCTTGTGAACCTGTGCGAGTGCTGTGAAATCAAGATATGCTAAGAAAGAGTGCAGTGTGTGGCCCATGACTCAGCAGACACAGAAGACCTCCGATGGACCTATGGGCCTCGTTGTTGTTCAGCAGGCCACAGTTTGTGGAGGTACTCAGTGAACTTGGAACTAAAATGATACTCACACGAGGGGCCTAGGATACCTGAAAAGGGTACCTCCTTTAAAATAAAGCAGAACAGCGACTAAGAGCTCATGAAGAGAGCTGCATGCCTCCCTTTCTGCATGGCTACTCAGAGCCTTACCTCGAAGACAGGACAGATATGTGATTCCCTTTAGCTCTAGAGCATGGCAAGATAAGTCCCACACCGGACTATGAAGCACACTGTGTAGCCAGAGAAAACCCATTTTCTTCCCAGACCTATGCCTACAATAGCCAGGGGCCTGTCAACAGCAGAGAATTCAGGGAACTTCAAGGCAGCATGAATGGAGCTTTCAAAGTGAAAAAGCAAGGCTACGACCAACATGCCCCCATTTCCATAGGCACAAACAGCATACGTCCCTGTGGTTTCAAACAACTCAAAAGAGACACAGAGTACACATTGGTTCCTTCCCTGAATCAAATCCTCGAGGCAGAGTGTTCTGCATGTGGTGAACGGCCTCATCCAAGTAACGCCCTAGCTAGGCCTCTGGGCCCGTGTCTCTTCAAAAGCCTGCAGTGCTATAGGAAAAACTGTGCTTTAGTTGCAATAGGAACGCAAAGCGTCTTTCTCCTGGAGGCAGGGTGACTTGAGGTAGGAGGTACTGGATGGAAGGAGAAGCCTAGTGGTTTTCTCTGTGCAGCTCAGACTAGGGAAGGAGTGAGATTTCCACGGCATGTTGGAACTTGTTAGAACGGTTCTCATGAATCTGTGTGAGTGCTGGGTAAATCAAGGTGTCCCAAGAAACAGTGCAGTGTGTTGCCCATGACTCAGCAGACACAGAGGACCTCCGAGGGCCCTATGGGCCTCGTTGTTGCTCAGCAAGCCAACAGGGGTGTGGAGGTAATCAGGGATCTTGGACGAAAATGATGATCCCCGAGAGTCCTAGGCGTGCTGAAAAGGGTACTTCCTTTAAAATAAGGCAGAACAGCGACCAAGGGCTCATGGAAAGAGCCGCATGCCTCCCTCTCTGCATGGCTACTCAGGGCCTTACCTCGAGGCAAAGACTCACGTTGAAATTCCCTTTAGCTCTAAAGCATGGCATGATGAGTTCCACCCCGGCCACTGAAGCTCCGTGTGTAGACAGAGAAAACTCATTTTCTTCCCAGACGCATGGCTACAGTGGGTCGAGACCTGTCAGCAGCAGAGAATTTGAGGGAGCTTCACGGCAGCAAGAATGGAGATTTCCAAATAGAAAAGCAAGGCTAGTACCATCACGACCCCATTTCCATGTGCACAGGCAGCATATAACCCTCTGGTTTCTAACAAGACAAAAGAGACACAGCGTACCCACTTGTTCCTTCCCTGAATAAACTTCTCGAGGCACGGTGGTCTGCATCTAGTGAACGGCCTCAACCAAGGAACGCCCTAGTTAGGCTCGGGACCAGTGCCTCTTCAAATGCCTGCAGTGCTACAGGAAAAACTGTGCTTTAGTTGCAATACGAACGCAAGCCGATTTTGTACTGGAAGCAGGGTGACTTCACGTAGGCGGTCTTGGCAGGAAGGCAGAGCCTAGAGTTTTTCTCAATGCAGCTCAGACTCGGGAAAGTGTGCGAATTTCACAACTTGGAACTTGCCCAAACGGTGCTCGTGAACCTGTGCGAGTGCTGTGAAATTAAGATATCCTAAAAAAGAGTGCAGTGTGTTGCCCATGACTCAGCAGACACAGAGGACCTCCGAGGGACCTATGGGCCACGTTGTTGCTCAGCAGGCCTACAGGGGTGTGGAGGTACTCAGGGATCTTGGAACGAAAATGATGCTCCCCCGAGGGTCCTAGGAATGCTGAAAAGGGTATTTCCTTTAAAATAAAGCAGAACAGCAACTAAGAGTTCATGGAAAGAGCTGCATGCCTCCCTTTCTGCATGGCTACTCAGGGCCTTAACTCGAGGCCAGGACTCACGTTGAGATTCCCTTTACCTCTTGACCATGGCATGATGAGTTCCACCCCTGCCACTGAAGCTCCGTGTTTAGCCAGAGAAAACTCATTTTCTTCCCAGACGCATGGCTACAGTGGGTTGAGGCCTGTCAACAGCAGAGAATTTCCGGGAGCTTCACGGCACCAAGAATGGAGGTTTCCAAATATAAAGCAAGGCTAATACCATCAAGACCCCATTTCCATGTGCACAGGCAGCATACATCCCTCTAATTTCTAACAAGGCAAAAGAGACACAGCGTACCCACTAGTTCCTTCCCTGAATCAACTTCTCGAGGCATGGTGTTCTGCACCTACTGAACGACCTCAACCAAGGAACGCCCTAGGTAGGCCTCTGGACAGGTGCCTCTTCAAAAGCCTGCAGTGCTATAAGAAAAACTGTCTTTAGTTGCAATAGGAACGCAGGGCGTCTTTCTCTTGCAGGCAGGGTGACTTCAGGTAGGAGGTCCTGGAAGGAAGGCGAAACCTAGTGTTTTTCTCAATGCAGCTCATACTAAGGAATGTGTGTGACTTCCATAGCAAGTTAGAAATTGCCAAAACGGTGCTCGTGAACCTGTGCGAGTGCTGTGAAATCAAGATATGCTAAGAAAGAGTGCAGTGTGTGGCCCATGACTCAGCAGACACAGAAGACCTCCGATGGACCTATGGGCCTCGTTGTTGTTCAGCTGGCTTACAGGGTTGTGGAGGTACTCAGGGATCTTGGAACGAAAATGATGCTCACCCGAGGGGGTTAGGTGTCCTGAAAAGGGCCCTTCTTTTAAAATAAAGCAGAACAGCGACTAAGTGCTCATGGAAAGGGCTGCATGCCTCCCTCTCTGCATGGCTACTCAGGGCCTTACCTCGGGGCAAGGACTCACGTTGAGATTCCCTTTAGCTCTAGAGCATGGCAAGATGAGTCCCACCCCGGACAATGAAGTACCCTGTTTAGCCAGAGAAAACTCAGTTTCTTCCCAGACCCAAGCCTACAATAGCCAGGGTCCTGTCAACAACAGAGAATTCAGGGAGCTTCATGGCAGCATGAATGAAGCTATCAAAATGGATAAGCAAGTCTACTATCAACATGCCCACATTTCCATAGGCACAGGCAGCATACATCCTTCTGATTTCAAACAACTCAAAAGAGACACAGATTACACACTGGTTCCTTCCCTGAATCAAAATCTCGTGGCAGGGTGTTCTGCATCTAAAGAACTGCCACAAACAAGGAACGCCCTAGCTATGCCTCTGGGCCCGTGCCTCTTCAAAAGCTTGCAGTGCTACAAGAAAAACTGTGCTCTTGTTGCAATAGGAACGCAAGGCATCTTTCTCTTGCAGGCAGGGTGACTTCAGGTAGGAGGTCCTGGAAGGAAGGCGCAGCCTAGTGTTTTTCTCAGTGTAGCTCAGACTAGGGAATGTGTGCGACTTCCGCAGCAAGTTGGAACTTGCCAAAACGGTGCTCGTGAACCTATGCGAGTGCTGTGAAATCAAGATATCCTAAGAAAGAGTGCAGTGTGTTTCCCATGACTCAGCAGACACAGAGGACCTCCCAGGGACCTATGGGTCTCGTTGTTGTTCAGCAGGCCACAGTTTGTGGAGGTACTCAGTGAACATGGAACTAAAATGATGCTCACCCAAGGGGCCTAGGATTCCTGAAAAGGGTACATCCTTTAACATAAAGCAGAACAGCGACTAAGAGCTCATGAAGAGAGCTGCATGCCTCCCTTTCTGCATGGCTACTCAGAGCCTTACCTCGAAGACAGGACAGATATGTGATTCCCTTTAGCTCTAGAGCATGGCAAGATGAGTCCCACACCGGACTATGAAGCACACTGTGTAGCCAGAGAAAACCCATTTTCTTCCCAGACCAATGCCTACAATAGCCAGGGGCCTGTCAACAGCAGAGAATTCAGGGAACTTCAAGGCAGCATGAATGGAGCTTTCAAAGTGAAAAAGCAAGGCTACTACCAACATGCCCCCATTCCCATAGGCACAAACAGCATACGTCCCTGTGGTTTCAAACAACTCAAAAGAGACACAGAGTACACATTGATTCCTTCCCTGAATCAAATTCTCGAGGCAGAGTGTTCTGCATGTGGTGAACGGCCTCATCCAAGTAACGCCCTAGCTAGGCCTCTGGGCCCGTGTCTCTTCAAAAGCCTACAGTGCTATAGGAAAAACTGTGCTTTAGTTGCAATAGGAACGCAAGGCGTCTTTCTCCTGGAGGCAGGGTGACTTGAGGTAGGAGGTACTGGATGGAAGGAGAAGCCTAGTGGTTTTCTCTGTGCAGCTCAGACTAGGGAAGGAGTGCGATTTCCACGGCATGTTGGAACTTGGTAGAACGGTGCTCCTGAATCTGTGTGAGTGCTGGGTAAATCAAGGTGTCCCAAGAAACAGTGCAGTGTGTTGCCCATGACTCAGCAGACACAGAGGACCTCCGAGGGCCCTATGGGCCTCGTTGTTGCTCAGCAAGCCAACAGGGGTGTTGAGGTAGTCAGGGATCTTGGACGAAAATGATGATCCCCGAGGGTCCTAGGCGTGCTGAAAAGGGTACTTCCTTTAAAATAAGGCAGAACAGCGACTAAGAGCTCATGGAAAGAGCCGCATGCCTCCCTCTCTGCATGGCTACTGAGGGCCTTACCTCGAGGCAAAGACTCACGTTGAAATTCCCTTTAGCTCTAGAGCATGGCATGATGAGTTCCACCCCGGCCACTGAAGCTCCGTGTGTAGCCAGAGAAAACTCATTTTCTTCCCAGACGAATGGCTACAGTGGGTCGAGGCCTGTCAACAGCAGAGAATTTGAGGGAGCTTCACGGCAGCAAGAATGGAGGTTTCCAAATAGAAAAGCAAGGCTAGTACCATCACGACCCCATTTCCATGTGCCCAGGCAGCATATAACCCTCTGGTTTCTAACAAGACAAAAGAGACACAGCGTACCCACTAGTTCCTTCCCTGAATCAACTTCTCGAGGCACGGTGTTCTGCACCTACTGAACGGCCTCAACCAAGGAACGCCCTAGGTAGGCCTCTGGACAGGTGCCTCTTCAAAAGCTTGCAGTGCTAAAAGAAAAACTGTCTTTAGTTGCAATAGGAAAGCAGGGCGTCTTTCTCTTGCAGGCAGGGTGACTTCAGGTAGGAGGTCCTGGAAGGAAGGCGAAGCCTAGTGTTTTTCTCAATGCAGCTCAGACTAAGGAATGTGTGCGACTTCCATAGCAAGTTGGAAATTGCCAAAACGGTGCTCGTGAACCTGTGCGAGTGCTGTGAAATCAAGATATGCTAAGAAAGAGTGCAGTGTGTGGCCCATGACTCAGCAGACACAGAGGACCTCCGAGGGACCTATGGGCCACGTTGTTGCTCAGCAGGCCTACAGGGGTGTGGAGGTACTCAGGGATCTTGGAACGAAAATGATGCTCCCCCGAGGGTCCTAGGAATGCTGAAAAGGGTATTTCCTTTAAAATAAAGCAGAACAGCAACTAAGAGTTCATGGAAAGAGCTGCATGCCTCCCTTTCTGCATGGCTACACTGGGCCTTAACTCGAGGCCAGGACTCACGTTGAGATTCCCTTTAGCTCTAGAGCATGGCAAGATGAGTCCCACCCCGGACAATGAAGTACCCTGTTTAGCCAGAGAAAACTCAGTTTCTTCCCAGACCCATGCCTACAATAGCCAGGGTCCTGTCAACAGCAGAGAATTCAGAGAGCTTCATGGCAGCATGAATGGAGCTTTCAAAATGGATAAGCAAGTCTACTATTAACATGCGCACATTTCCATAGGCACAGGCAGCATACATCCTTCTGATTTCAAACAACTCAAAAGAGACACAGATTACACACTGGTTCCTTCCCTGAATCAAAATCTCTTTCGAGGGTGTTCTGCATCTAGAGAACTGCCACAACCAAGGAACGCCCTAGCTATGCCTCTGTTCCCGTGCCTCTTCAAAAGCTTGCAGTGCTACAGGAAAAACTGTGCTCTTGTTGCAATAGGAACGCAAGGCATCTTTCTCTTGCAGGCAGGGTGACTTTAGGTAGGAGGTCCTGGAAGGAAGGCGCAACCTAGTGTTTTTCTCAGTGTAGCTCAGACTAGGGAATGTGTGCGACTTCCGCAGCAAGTTGGAACTTGCCAAAACGGTGCTCGTGAACCTATGCGAGTGCTGTGAAATCAAGATATCCTAAGAAAGAGTGCAGTGTGTTGCCCATGACTCAGCAGACACAGAGGACCTCCCAGGGACCTATGGGTCTCGTTGTTGTTCAGCAGGCCACAGTTTGTGGAGGTACTCAGTGAACTTGGAACTAAAAGGATGCTCACCCGAGGGGCCTAGGATTCCTGAAAAGGGTTCATCCTTTAAAATAAAGCAGAACAGTGACTAAGAGCTCATGAAGAGAGCTGCATGCCTCCCTCTCTGCATGGCTACTCAGGGCCTTACCTCGAGGCAAGGACTCACGTTGAGATTCCTTTAGCTCTAGAGCATGGCAAGATGAGTCCCACCCCGGACAATGAAGTACCCTGTTTAGCCAGAGAAAACTCAGTTTCTTCCCAGACCCATGCCTACAATAGCCAGGGTCCTGTCAACAGCAGAGAATTCAGGGAGCTTCATGGCAGCATGAATTGAGCTTTCAAAATGGATAAGCAAGTCTACTATTAACATGCGCACATTTCCATAGGCACAGGCAGCATACATCCTTCTGATTTCAAACAACTCAAAAGAGACACAGATTACACACTGGTTCCTTCCCTGAATCAAAATCTCGTGGCAGGGTGTTCTGCATCTAGAGAACTGCCAAAACCAAGGAACGCCCTAGCTATGCCTCTGGGCCCGTGCCTCTTCAAAAGCTTGCAGTGCTACAGGAAAAACTGTGCTCTTGTTGCAATAGGAACGCTAGACATCTTTCTCTTGCAGGCAGGGTGACTTCAGGTAGGAGGTCCTGGAAGGAAGGCGCAGCCTAGTGTTTTTCTCAGTGTAGCTCAGACTAGGGAATGTGTGCGACTTAGGCAGCAAGTTGGAATTTGCCAAAACGGTGCTCGTGAACCTATGCGAGTTCTGTGAAATCAAGATATGCTAAGAAAGAGTGCAGTGTGTTGCCCAGGACTCAGCAGACACAGAGGACCTCCCAGGGACCTATGGGTCTCGTTGTTGTTCAGCAGGACACAGTTTGTGGAGGTACTTTGAACTTGGAACTAAAATGATGCTCACCCGAGGGGCCTAGGATTCCTGAAAAGGGTACATCCTTTAAAATAAAGCAGAACAGCGACTAAGAGTTCATGGAAAGAGCTGCATGCCTCCCTTTCTGCATGGCTACTCAGGGCCTTAACTCGAGGCCAGGATTCACGTTGAGATTCCCTTTACCTCTTGACCATGGCATGATGAGTTCCACCCCTGCCACTGAAGCTCCGTGTTTAGACAGAGAAAACTCATTTTCTTTCCAGACGCATGGCTACAGTGGGTTGAGGCCTGTCAACAGCAGAGAGTTTCCGGGAGCTTCACGGCACCAAGAATGGAGGTTTCCAAATATAAAGCAAGGCTAGTACCATCAAGACCCCATTTCCATGTGCACAGGCAACATACATCCCTCTGGTTTCTAACAAGACAAAAGAGACACAGCGTACCCACTAGTTCCTTCCCTAATCAACTTGTCGAGGCACGGTGTTCTGCACCTACTGAACGGCCTCAACCAAGGAACGCCCTAGGTAGGCCTCTGGACAGGTGCCTCTTCAAAAGCCTGCAGTGCTAAAAGAAAAACTGTCTTTAGTTGCAATAGGAACGCAGGGCGTCTTTCTCTTGCAGGCAGGGTGACTTCAGGTAGGAGGTCCTGGAAGGAAGGCGCAGCCTAGTGTTTTTCTCAATGCAGCTCAGACTAAGGAATGTGTGCGACTTCCATAGCAAGTTGGAAATTTTCAAAACGGTGCTTGTGAACCTGTGCGAGTGCTGTGAAATCAAGACATGCTAAGAAAGAGTGCAGTGTGTGGCCCATGACTCAGCAGACACAGAAGACCTCCGATGGACCTATGGGCCTCGTTGTTGTTCAGCAGGCCACAGTTTGTGGAGGTACTCAGTGAACTTGGAACTAAAATGATGCTCACCCGAGGGACCTAGGATACCTGAAAAGGGTACCTCCTTTAAAATAAAGCAGAACAGCGACTAAGAGCTCATGAAGAGAGCTGCATGCCTCCCTTTCTGCATGGCTACTCAGAGCCTTACCTCGAAGACAGGACAGATATGTGATTCCCTTTAGCTCTAGAGCATGGCAAGATAAGTCCCACACCGGACTATGAAGCACACTGTGTAGCCAGAGAAAACCCATTTTCTTCCCAGACCAATGCCTACAATAGCCAGGGGCCTGTCAACAGCAGAGAATTCAGGGAACTTCAAGGCAGCATGAATGGAGCTTTCAAAGTGAAAAAGCAAGGCTACGACCAACATGCCCCCATTTCCATAGGCACAAACAGCATACGTCCCTGTGGTTTCAAACAACTCAAAAGAGACACAGAGTACACATTGGTTCCTTCCCTGAATCAAATCCTCGAGGCAGAGTGTTCTGCATGTGGTGAACGGCCTCATCCAAGTAACGCCCTAGCTAGGCCTCTGGGCCCGTGTCTCTTCAAAAGCCTGCAGTGCTATAGGAAAAACTGTGCTTTAGTTGCAAGAGGAACGCAAAGCGTCTTTCTCCTGGAGGCAGGGTGACTTGAGGTAGGAGGTACTGGATGGAAGGAGAAGCCTAGTGGTTTTCTCTGTGCAGCTCAGACTAGGGAAGGAGTGAGATTTCCACGGCATGTTGGAACTTGTTGGAACGGTGCTCATGAATCTGTGTGAGTGCTGGGTAAATCAAGGTGTCCCAAGAAACAGTGCAGTGTGTTGCTCATTACTCAGCAGACACAGAGGACCTCCGAGGGCCCTATGGGCCTCGTTGTTGCTCAGCAAGCCAACAGGGGTGTGGAGGTAGTCAGGGATCTTGGACGAAAATGATGATCCCCTAGAGTCCTAGGCGTGCTGAAAAGGGTACTTCCTTTAAAATAAGGCAGAACAGCGACCAAGGGCTCATGGAAAGAGCCGCATGCCTCCCTCTCTGCATGGCTACTCAGGGCCTTACCTCGAGGCAAAGACTCACGTTGAAATTCCCTTTAGCTCTAGAGCATGGCATGATGAGTTCCACCCCGGCCACTGAAGCTCCGTGTGTAGACAGAGAAAACTCATTTTCTTCCCAGACGCATGGCTACAGTGGGTCGAGACCTGTCAACAGCAGAGAATTTCAGGGAGCTTCACGGCAGCAAGAATGGAGGTTTCCAAATAGAAAAGCAAGGCTAGTACCATCACGACCCCATTTCCATGTGCACAGGCAGCATACAACCCTCTGGTTTCTAACAAGACAAAAGAGACACAGCGTACCCACTAGTTCCTTCCCTGAATCAACTTCTCGAGGCATGGTGTTCTGCACCTACTGAACGGCCTCAACCAAGGAACGCCCTAGGTAGGCCTCTGGACAGGTGCCTCTTCAAAAGCCTGCAGTGCTATAAGAAAAACTGTGTTTAGTTGCAATAGGAACGCAGGGCGTCTTTCTCTTGCAGGCAGGGTGACTTCAGGTAGGAGGTCCTGGAAGGAAGGCGAAACCTAGTGTTTCTCTCAATGCAGCTCAGACTAAGGAATGTGTGTGACTTCCATAGCAAGTTGGAAATTGCCAAAACGGTGCTCGTGAACCTGTGCGAGTGCTGTGAAATCAAGATATGCTAAGAAAGAGTGCAGTGTGTGGCCCATGACTCAGCAGACACAGAAGACCTCCGATGGACCTATGGGCCTCGTTGTTGTTCAGCTGGCTTACAGGGTTGTGGAGGTACTCAGGGATCTTGGAACGAAAATGATGCTCACCCGAGGGGGTTAGGTGTCCTGAAAAGGGCCCTTCTTTTAAAATAAAGCAGAACAGCGACTAAGTGCTCATGGAAAGGGCTGCATGCCTCCCTCTCTGCATGGCTACTCAGGGCCTTACCTCGGGGCAAGGACTCACGTTGAGATTCCCTTTAGCTCTAGAGCATGGCAAGATGAGTCCCACCCCGGACAATGAAGTACCCTGTTTAGCCAGAGAAAACTCAGTTTCTTCCCAGACCCAAGCCTACAATAGCCAGGGTCCTGTCAACAACAGAGAATTCAGGGAGCTTCATGGCAGCATGAATGAAGCTATCAAAATGGATAAGCAAGTCTACTATCAACATGCCCACATTTCCATAGGCACAGGCAGCATACATCCTTCTGATTTCAAACAACTCAAAAGAGACACAGATTACACACTGGTTCCTTCCCTGAATCAAAATCTCGTGGCAGGGTGTTCTGCATCTAAAGAACTGCCACAAACAAGGAACGCCCTAGCTATGCCTCTGGGCCCGTGCCTCTTCAAAAGCTTGCAGTGCTACAAGAAAAACTGTGCTCTTGTTGCAATAGGAACGCAAGGCATCTTTCTCTTGCAGGCAGGGTGACTTCAGGTAGGAGGTCCTGGAAGGAAGGCGCAGCCTAGTGTTTTTCTCAGTGTAGCTCAGACTAGGGAATGTGTGCGACTTCCGCAGCAAGTTGGAACTTGCCAAAACGGTGCTCGTGAACCTATGCGAGTGCTGTGAAATCAAGATATCCTAAGAAAGAGTGCAGTGTGTTTCCCATGACTCAGCAGACACAGAGGACCTCCCAGGGACCTATGGGTCTCGTTGTTGTTCAGCAGGCCACAGTTTGTGGAGGTACTCAGTGAACATGGAACTAAAATGATGCTCACCCAAGGGGCCTAGGATTCCTGAAAAGGGTACATCCTTTAACATAAAGCAGAACAGCGACTAAGAGCTCATGAAGAGAGCTCCATGCCTCCCTTTCTGCATGGCTACTCAGAGCCTTACCTCGAAGACAGGACAGATATGTGATTCCCTTTAGCTCTAGAGCATGGCAAGATGAGTCCCACACCGGACTATGAAGCACACTGTGTAGCCAGAGAAAACCCATTTTCTTCCCAGACCAATGCCTACAATAGCCAGGGGCCTGTCAACAGCAGAGAATTCAGGGAACTTCAAGGCAGCATGAATGGAGCTTTCAAAGTGAAAAAGCAAGGCTACTACCAACATGCCCCCATTCCCATAGGCACAAACAGCATACGTCCCTGTGGTTTCAAACAACTCAAAAGAGACACAGAGTACACATTGATTCCTTCCCTGAATCAAATTCTCGAGGCAGAGTGTTCTGCATGTGGTGAACGGCCTCATCCAAGTAACGCCCTAGCTAGGCCTCTGGGCCCGTGTCTCTTCAAAAGCCTACAGTGCTATAGGAAAAACTGTGCTTTAGTTGCAATAGGAACGCAAGGCGTCTTTCTCCTGGAGGCAGGGTGACTTGAGGTAGGAGGTACTGGATGGAAGGAGAAGCCTAGTGGTTTTCTCTGTGCAGCTCAGACTAGGGAAGGAGTGCGATTTCCACGGCATGTTGGAACTTGGTAGAACGGTGCTCCTGAATCTGTGTGAGTGCTGGGTAAATCAAGGTGTCCCAAGAAACAGTGCAGTGTGTTGCCCATGACTCAGCAGACACAGAGGACCTCCGAGGGCCCTATGGGCCTCGTTGTTGCTCAGCAAGCCAACAGGGGTGTTGAGGTAGTCAGGGATCTTGGACGAAAATGATGATCCCCGAGGGTCCTAGGCGTGCTGAAAAGGGTACTTCCTTTAAAATAAGGCAGAACAGCGACTAAGAGCTCATGGAAAGAGCCGCATGCCTCCCTCTCTGCATGGCTACTGAGGGCCTTACCTCGAGGCAAAGACTCACGTTGAAATTCCCTTTAGCTCTAGAGCATGGCATGATGAGTTCCACCCCGGCCACTGAAGCTCCGTGTGTAGCCAGAGAAAACTCATTTTCTTCCCAGACGAATGGCTACAGTGGGTCGAGGCCTGTCAACAGCAGAGAATTTGAGGGAGCTTCACGGCAGCAAGAATGGAGGTTTCCAAATAGAAAAGCAAGGCTAGTACCATCACGACCCCATTTCCATGTGCCCAGGCAGCATATAACCCTCTGGTTTCTAACAAGACAAAAGAGACACAGCGTACCCACTAGTTCCTTCCCTGAATCAACTTCTCGAGGCACGGTGTTCTGCACCTAGTGAACGGCCTCAACCAAGGAACGCCAGAGTTAGGCCTCAGGACCAGTGCCTCTTCAAATGCCTGCAGTGCTACAGGAAAAACTGTGCTTTAGTTACAATACGAACGCAGGCCGATTTTGTACTGGAAGCAGGGTGACTTCACGTAGGCGGTCTTGGCAGGAAGGCAGAGCCTAGAGGTTTTCTCAATGCAGCTCAGACTCGGGAAAGTGTGCGAATTTCACAACAACTTGGAACTTGCCCAAACGGTGCTCGTGAACCTGTGCGAGTGCTGTGAAACTAAGATATCCTAAAAAAGAGTGCAGTGTGTTGCCCATGACTCAGCAGACACAGAGGACCTCCGAGGGACCTATGGGCCACGTTGTTGCTCAGCAGGCCTACAGGGGTGTGGAGGTACTCAGGGATCTTGGAACGAAAATGATGCTCCCCCGAGGGTCCTAGGAATGCTGAAAAGGGTATTTCCTTTAAAATAAAGCAGAACAGCAACTAAGAGTTCATGGAAAGAGCTGCATGCCTCCCTTTCTGCATGGCTACACTGGGCCTTAACTCGAGGCCAGGACTCACGGTGAGATTCCCTTTACCTCTTGAGCATGGCATGATGAGTTCCACCCCTGCCACTGAAGCTCCTTGTTTAGCCAGAGAAAACTCATTTTCTTCCCAGACGCATGGCTACAGTGGGTTGAGGCCTGTCAACAGCAGAGAATTTCCGGGAGCTTCACGGCAGCAAGAATGGAGGTTTCCAAATATAAAGCAAGGCTAGTACCATCAAGACCCCATTTCCATGTGCACAGGCAGCATACATCCCTCTGGTTTCTAACAAGACAAAAGAGACACAGCGTACCCACTAGTTCCTTCCCTGAATCAACTTCTCGAGGCACGGTGTTCTGCACCTACTGAACGGCCTCAACCAAGGAACGCCCTAGGTAGGCCTCTGGACAGGTGCCTCTTCAAAAGCTTGCAGTGCCAGAAGAAAAACTGTCTTTAGTTGCAATAGGAAAGCAGGGCGTCTTTCTCTTGCAGGCAGGGTGACTTCAGGTAGGAGGTCCTGGAAGGAAGGCGAAGCCTAGTGTTTTTCTCAATGCAGCTCAGACTAAGGAATGTGTGCGACTTCCATAGCAAGTTGGAAATTGCCAAAACGGTGCTCGTGAACCTGTGCGAGTGCTGTGAAATCAAGATATGCTAAGAAAGAGTGCAGTGTGTGGCCCATGACTCACCAGACACAGAAGACCTCCGATGGACCTATGGGCCTCGTTGTTGTTCAGCAGGCCTACAGGGTTGTGGAGGTACTCAGGGATCTTGGAACGAAAATGATGCTCACCCGAGGGGGTTAGGTGTCCTGAAAACGGTCCTTCTTTTAAAATAAAGCAGAACAGCGACTAAGTGCTCATGGAAAGAGCTGCATGCCTCCCTCTCTGCATGGCTACTCAGGGCCTTACCTCGGGGCAAGGACTCACGTTGAGATTCCCTTTAGCTCTAGAGCATGGCAAGATGAGTCCCACCCCGGACAATGAAGTACCCTGTTTAGCCAGAGAAAACTCAGTTTCTTCCCAGACCCATGCCTACAATAGCCAGGGTCCTGTCAACAGCAGAGAATTCAGAGAGCTTCATGGCAGCATGAATGGAGCTTTCAAAATGGATAAGCAAGTCTACTATTAACATGCGCACATTTCCATAGGCACAGGCAGCATACATCCTTCTGATTTCAAACAACTCAAAAGAGACAGAGATTACACACTGGTTCCTTCCCTGAATCAAAATCTCTTTCGAGGGTGTTCTGCATCTAGAGAACTGCCACAACCAAGGAACGCCCTAGCTATGCCTCTGTTCCCGTGCCTCTTCAAAAGCTTGCAGTGCTACAGGAAAAACTGTGCTCTTGTTGCAATAGGAACGCAAGGCATCTTTCTCTTGCAGGCAGGGTGACTTTAGGTAGGAGGTCCTGGAAGGAAGGCGCAACCTAGTGTTTTTCTCAGTGTAGCTCAGACTAGGGAATGTGTGCGACTTCCGCAGCAAGTTGGAACTTGCCAAAACGGTGCTCGTGAACCTATGCGAGTGCTGTGAAATCAAGATATCCTAAGAAAGAGTGCAGTGTGTTGCCCATGACTCAGCAGACACAGAGGACCTCCCAGGGACCTATGGGTCTCGTTGTTGTTCAGCAGGCCACAGTTTGTGGAGGTACTCAGTGAACTTGGAACTAAAAGGATGCTCACCCGAGGGGCCTAGGATTCCTGAAAAGGGTTCATCCTTTAAAATAAAGCAGAACAGTGACTAAGAGCTCATGAAGAGAGCTGCATGCCTCCCTCTCTGCATGGCTACTCAGGGCCTTACCTCGAGGCAAGGACTCACGTTGAGATTCCCTTTAGCTCTAGAGCATGGCAAGATGAGTCCCACCCCGGACAATGAAGTACCCTGTTTAGCCAGAGAAAACTCAGTTTCTTCCCAGACCCATGCCTACAATAGCCAGGGTCCTGTCAACAGCAGAGAATTCAGGGAGCTTCATGGCAGCATGAATTGAGCTTTCAAAATGGATAAGCAAGTCTACTATTAACATGCGCACATTTCCATAGGCAAGGGCAGCATACATCCTTCTGATTTCAAACAACTCAAAAGAGACAAAGATTACACACTGGTTCCTTCCCTGAATCAAAATCTCGTGGCAGGGTGTTCTGCATCTAGAGAACTGCCAAAACCAAGGAACGCCCTAGCTATGCCTCCGGGCCCGTGCCTCTTCAAAAGCTTGCAGTGCTACAGGAAAAACTGTGCTCTTGTTGCAATAGGCACGCAAGACATCTTTCTCTTGCAGGCAGGGTGACTTCAGGTAGGAGGTCCTGGAAGGAAGGCGCAGCCTAGTGTTTTTCTCAGTGTAGCTCAGACTAGGGAATGTGTGCGACTTAGGCAGCAAGTTGGAATTTGCCAAAACGGTGCTCCTGAACCTATGCGAGTTCTGTGAAATCAAGATATGCTAAGAAAGAGTGCAGTGTGTTGCCCAGGACTCAGCAGACACAGAGGACCTCCCAGGGACCTATGGGTCTCGTTGTTGTTCAGCAGGACACAGTTTGTGGAGGTACTTTGAACTTGGAACTAAAATGATGCTCACCCGAGGGGCCTAGGATTCCTGAAAAGGGTACATCCTTTAAAATAAAGCAGAACAGCGACTAAGAGCTCATGAAGAGAGCTGCATGCCTCCCTTTCTGCATGGCTACTCAGGGCCTTAACTCGAGGCCAGGACTCACGTTGAGATTCCCTTTACCTCTTGACCATGGCATGATGAGTTCCACCCCTGCCACTGAAGCTCCGTGTTTAGACAGAGAAAACTCATTTTCTTTCCAGACGCATGGCTACAGTGGGTTGAGGCCTGTCAACAGCAGAGAGTTTCCGGGAGCTTCACGGCAGCAAGAATGGAGGTTTCCAAATATAAAGCAAGGCTAGTACCATCAAGACCCCATTTCCATGTGCACAGGCAGCATACATCCCTCTGGTTTCTAACAAGACAAAAGAGACACAGCGTACCCACTAGTTCCTTCCCTAATCAACTTGTCGAGGCAAGGTGTTCTGCACCTACTGAACGGCCTCAACCTAGGAACGCCCTAGGTAGGCCTCTGGACAGGTGCCTCTTCAAAAGCCTGCAGTGCTAAAAGAAAAACTGTCTTTAGTTGCAATAGGAACGCAGGGCGTCTTTCTCTTGCAGGCAGGGTGACTTCAGGTAGGAGGTCCTGGAAGGAAGGCGCAGCCTAGTGTTTCTCTCAATGCAGCTCAGACTAAGGAATGTGTGCGACTTCCATAGCAAGTTGGAAATTTTCAAAACGGTGCTTGTGAACCTGTGCGAGTGCTGTGAAATCAAGATATGCTAAGAAAGAGTGCAGTGTGTGGCCCATGACTCAGCAGACACAGAACACCTCCGATGGACCTATGGGCCTCGTTGTTGTTCAGCAGGCCACAGTTTGTGGAGGTACTCAGTGAACTTGGAACTAAAATGATGCTCACACGAGGGGCCTAGGATACCTGAAAAGGGTACCTCCTTTAAAATAAAGCAGAACAGCGACTAAGAGCTCATGAAGAGAGCTGCATGCCTCCCTTTCTGCATGGCTACTCAGAGCCTTACCTCGAAGACAGGACAGATAAGTGATTCCCTTTAGCTCTAGAGCATGGCAAGATAAGTCCCACACCGGACTATGAAGCACACTGTGTAGCCAGAGAAAACCCATTTTCTTCCCAGACCTATGCCTACAATAGCCAGGGGCCTGTCAACAGCAGAGAATTCAGGGAACTTCAAGGCAGCATGAATGGAGCTTTCAAAGTGAAAAAGCAAGGCTACGACCAACATGCCCCCATTTCCATAGGCACAAACAGCATACGTCCCTGTGGTTTCAAACAACTCAAAAGAGACACAGAGTACACATTGGTTCCTTCCCTGAATCAAATTCTCGAGGCAGAGTGTTCTGCATGTGGTGAACGGCCTCATCCAAGTAACGCCCTAGCTAGGCCTCTGGGCCCGTGTCTCTTCAAAAGCCTGCAGTGCTATAGGAAAAACTGTGCTTTAGTTGCAATAGGAACGCAAAGCGTCTTTCTCCTGGAGGCAGGGTGACTTGAGGTAGGAGGTACTGGATGGAAGGAGAAGCCTAGTGGTTTTCTCTGTGCAGCTCAGACTAGGGAAGGAGTGAGATTTCCACGGCATGTTGGAACTTGTTAGAACGGTTCTCATGAATCTGTGTGAGTGCTGGGTAAATCAAGGTGTCCCAAGAAACAGTGCAGTGTGTTGCCCATGACTCAGCAGACACAGAGGACCTCCGAGGGCCCTATGGGCCTCGTTGTTGCTCAGCAAGCCAACAGGGGTGTGGAGGTAATCAGGGATCTTGGACGAAAATGATGATCCCCGAGAGTCCTAGGCGTGCTGAAAAGGGTACTTCCTTTAAAATAAGGCAGAACAGCGACCAAGGGCTCATGGAAAGAGCCGCATGCCTCCCTCTCTGCATGGCTACGGAGGGCCTTACCTCGAGGCAAAGACTCACGTTGAAATTCCCTTTAGCTCTAAAGCATGGCATGATGAGTTCCACCCCGGCCACTGAAGCTCCGTGTGTAGACAGAGAAAACTCATTTTCTTCCCAGACGCATGGCTACAGTGGGTCGAGACCTGTCAGCAGCAGAGAATTTGAGGGAGCTTCACGGCAGCAAGAATGGAGATTTCCAAATAGAAAAGCAAGGCTAGTACCATCACGACCCCATTTCCATGTGCACAGGCAGCATATAACCCTCTGGTTTCTAACAAGACGAAAGAGACACAGCGTACCCACTAGTTCCTTCCCTGAATCAACTTCTCGAGGCACGGTGTTCTGCATCTAGTGAACGGCCTCAACCAAGGAACGCCCTAGTTAGGCCTCAGGACCAGTGCCTCTTCAAATGCCTGCAGTGCTACAGGAAAAACTGTGCTTTAGTTGCAATACGAACGCAGGCCGATTTTGTACTGGAAGCAGGGTGACTTCACGTAGGCGGTCTTGGCAGGAAGGCAGAGCCTAGAGTTTTTCTCAATGCAGCTCAGACTCGGGAAAGTGTGCGAATTTCACAACAACTTGGAACTTGCCCAAACGGTGCTCGTGAACCTGTGCGAGTGCTGTGAAACTAAGATATCCTAAAAAAGAGTGCAGTGTGTTGCCCATGACTCAGCAGACACAGAGGACCTCCGAGGGACCTATGGGCCACGTTGTTGCTCAGCAGGCCTACAGGGGTGTGGAGGTACTCAGGGATCTTGGAACGAAAATGATGCTCCCCCGAGGGTCCTAGGAATGCTGAAAAGGGTATTTCCTTTAAAATAAAGCAGAACAGCAACTAAGAGTTCATGGAAAGAGCTGCATGCCTCCCTTTCTGCATGGCTACTCAGGGCCTTAACTCGAGGCCAGGACTCACGTTGAGATTCCCTTTACCTCTTGACCATGGCATGATGAGTTCCACCCCTGCCACTGAAGCTCCGTGTTTAGCCAGAGAAAACTCATTTTCTTCCCAGACGCATGGCTACAGTGGGTTGAGGCCTGTCAACAGCAGAGAATTTCCGGGAGCTTCACGGCACCAAGAATGGAGGTTTCCAAATATAAAGCAAGGCTAATACCATCAAGACCCCATTTCCATGTGCACAGGCAGCATACATCTCTCTGATTTCTAACAAGGCAAAAGAGACACAGCGTACCCACTAGTTCCTTCCCTGAATCAACTTCTCGAGGCATGGTGTTCTGCACCTACTGAACGACCTCAACCAAGGAACGCCCTAGGTAGGCCTCTGGACAGGTGCCTCTTCAAAAGCCTGCAGTGCTATAAGAAAAACTGTCCTTAGTTGCAATAGGAACGCAGGGCGTCTTTCTCTTGCAGGCAGGGTGACTTCAGGTAGGAGGTCCTGGAAGGAAGGCGAAACCTAGTGTTTTTCTCAATGCAGCTCAGACTAAGGAATGTGTGTGACTTCCATAGCAAGTTAGAAATTGCCAAAACGGTGCTCGTGAACCTGTGCGAGTGCTGTGAAATCAAGATATGCTAAGAAAGAGTGCAGTGTGTCGCCCATGACTCAGCAGACACAGAAGACCTCCGATGGACCTATGGACCTCGTTGTTGTTCAGCTGGCCTACAGGGTTGTGGAGGTACTCAGGGATCTTGGAACGAAAATGATGCTCACCCGAGCGGGTTAGGTGTCCTGAAAATGTTCTTCTTTTAAAATAAAGCAGAACAGCGACTAAGTGCTCATGGAAAGGGCTGCATGCCTCCCTCTCTGCATGGCTACTCAGGGCTTTACCTCGGGGCAAGGACTCACGTTGAGATTCCGTTTAGCTCTAGAGCATGGCAAGATGAGTCCCACCCCGAACAATGAAGTAACCTGTTTAGACAGAGAAAACTCAGTTTCTTCCCAGACCCAAGCCTACAATAGCCAGGGTCCTGTCAACAGCAGAGAATTCAGGGAGCTTCATATCAGCATGAATGGAGCTTTCAAAATGGATAAGCAAGTCTACTATCAACATGCCCACATTTCCATAGGCACAGGCAGCATACATCCTTCTGATTTCAAACAACTCAAAAGAGACACAGATTACACACTGGTTCCTTCCCTGAATCAAAATCTCGTGGCAGGGTGTTCTGCATCTAAAGAACTGCCACAAACAAGGAACGCCCTAGCTATGCCTCTGGGCCCGTGCCTCTTCAAAAGCTTGCAGTGCTACAGGAAAAACTGTGCTCTTGTTGCAATAGGAACGCAAGGCATCTTTCTCTTGCAGGCAGGGTGACTTCAGGTAGGAGGTCCTGGAAGGAAGGCGCAGCCTAGTGTTTTTCTCAGTGCAGCTCAGACTAAGGAATGTGTGCGACTTCCATAGCAAGTTGGAAATTGCCAAAACGGTGCTCGTGAACCTGTGCGAGTGCTGTGAAATCAAGATATGCTAAGAAAGAGTGCAGTGTGTGGCCCATGACTCAGCAGACACAGAACACCTCCGATGGACCTATGGGCCTCGTTGTTGTTCAGCAGGCCACAGTTTGTGGAGGTACTCAGTGAACTTGGAACTAAAATGATGCTCACCCGAGGGGCCTAGGATACCTGAAAAGGGTACCTCCTTTAAAATAAAGCAGAACAGCGACTAAGAGCTCATGAAGAGAGCTGCATGCCTCCCTTTCTGCATGGCTACTCAGAGCCTTACCTCGAAGACAGGACAGATATGTGATTCCGTTTAGCTCAAGAGCATGGCAAGATGAGTCCCACACCGGACTATGAAGCACACTGTGTAGCCAGAGAAAACCCATTTTCTTCCCAGACCAATGCCTACAATAGCCAGGGGCCTGTCAACAGCAGAGAATTCAGGGAACTTCAAGGCAGCATGAATGGAGCTTTCAAAGTGAAAAAGCAAGGCTACGACCAACATGCCCCCATTTCCATAGGCACAAACAGCATACGTCCCTGTGGTTTCAAACAACTCAAAAGAGACACAGAGTACACATTGGTTCCTTCCCTGAATCAAATCCTCGAGGCAGAGTGTTATGCATGTGGTGAACGGCCTCATCCAAGTAACGCCCTAGCTTGGCCTCTGGGCCCGTGTCTCTTCAAAAGCCTGCAGTGCTATAGGAAAAACTGTGCTTTAGTTGCAATAGAAAGAAGGTCGTCTTTCTTCAAGAGGCAGGGTGACTTCAGGTAGGACGTCCTGAATGGAAGGAGAAGCTTAATGTTTCTGTCTGTACAGCTCAAACTAGGGAATGAGAACGACTTCCACGACATGTTGGAACTTGTTGAACGTTGCTCTTGAACCTGTGCGAGTGCTGTGAATCAAGATATCACAAGAAAGAGTGCAGTGTGTTGCCCATGACTCAGCAGACACAGAGGACCTCCGAGGACCAATGTGCCTCGTTGTTGCTCAGCAGGCCTACAGGGGTGTGGAGATACTCAGAGACCTTGGAACAAAAATGATGCTCAACCGAGGGGCCTAGGAGTCCTGAAAAGGGTACTTCATTTAAAGTAAACCAGAAGAGTGACTAAGAGCTAATGGAAGGAGCTGCATGCCTCCCGTTCGGCAGGGCTACTCAGGGCCTTACCTCGAGCCAAGGGCTCACGTTTAGATTCCCTTTAGCTCTAGAGCATGGCAAGGTGCGCCCCACCGCGGCCAATGAAGTTCCGTGTGTAGCCAGAGAAAACTCATTTACTTCCCAGACACATGCCTACAGTGGCCAGAGGCCTGTCAACAGCAGAGAATTTCAGGGAGCTTCACGAAAGCAAGAGGGGAGCTTTCCAAACGGAAAGCAAGGTTAGTCCCATCATGCCCCCATTTCCATGGGCACAGGCAGCATACATCTCTGTGGTTTTTAACCAGTCAAATGAGACACAGAGTACACAGTTGTTGCTTCCCTGAATCAACTTCTCGAGGCAGGGTGTTCTGCATCTAGTGAACGGCCTCACCAAGGAAAGCCCTAGCTAGGCCTCTGGGCCCGTGCCTTTTCAAAAGCCTGCCGTGCTACAGGAAAAACTGTGCTTTAGTTGCAATAGAAACGAGGTCGTCTTTCTTCAAGAGGCAGGGTGACTTCAGGTAGGAAGTCCTGAATGGAAGGAGAAGCTTACTGTTTCTCTCTGTACAGCTCAAACTAGGGAATGAGAGCGACTTCCACGGCCTGTTGGAACTGGCTTAACGGTGCTCGTGAACCTGTGCGATTGCTGGCTAAATCAAGATATTCCAATAAGAGTGCACTGTGTTGCCCTATACTCGGCATACACACTGTGAGTCGGAAAGCTCCTGGCCTGGATATTGCTTAGAAGGACAAGGGGAGCCTGAGGGTACTCAGTGTTCTTGCAGGCAACAGGGTTTCCAGGCGAGGCACCTAGGTGTCCTGAAAAGCGTACTGGCTTTAAAATGATGAAGATAAGCGACTACG